>NC_135879.1:35019854-35619854 GCF_964194155.1 Cetorhinus maximus
TCCAACCTGAAAACACACTTGGAGAAGCAGAGAACCCTCACAGCCAGGGCCGCAGCCATCAGAGCAGATAGCTATGATCTCACCAATAGGCCTGTAAACTCAGGCAGGCCCTTTCCAAACTGTACCCATGAGCATTGGATAGATAAGCAGGGCAATCTGGATAGGCAAGGCCTCCCACCCAGAAAAGAAAACACAAAGGAGAGTGCGAGAAACCCCCCTGCAGCCCGAAAGGGAAACCCCTGGAGACCAGTGTGTTCTCATTGCAATAAAGTGGGCCATCCCAGACCTGAATGCTGGAGATTGCGAGGGGGACCTGTTGGCCTCATAGGGTTCCACATGAGTAGTACCCGGAAAGAGGCTCCAATGGGTAGTGCAGCAGAGCAGGCAGAGACTCTCGCTACAGAAACTTACCCTATGGCGAGCACAGCACTAAGTGTGTCTGAGTTGGACAAACTCCCAGAGAGATTCCACTTGACGGCAGAAGTGTTCCAGGGAACATGGAACAAGTCAGAAGAGTGCCCTGTACAAAGTCAAAGCCACCAGCAAGGAAGCTAATGATTGGTTGAGCTGATAGCTCTCTGGCAAATTAAAATGGAAAAATGGAGACCAGGAAAGTTCTCATATTGGCCCAGAAAGAGTGGGGGTGATGCCTCACTTAGTTGAAAAGCCTCATGGTGGTACAGTGAGAGCTGACCATTGGCTAGAGGGCAATAGTGTCCCAAAAGACATGGAGCCTACCACCCAACTGACCAGCAGAGGTGTCCCAACCAGATTGGACCCCATGCTCACCACCTTAATGCAGAATTGCAAGGTGACCTGTCAGGGTTGCCCCTGCAGTTAAAATGATCCATAACACCCGACCAGGCGACAGCACTGTATCCCTACCATATATGGATGCAGGAGAGGGCCCTTTCAGAAGGCCATCCTCCTATCATCTGGGCCCAGAAAAGCTGACCCAAATTCAGGAGTAGGCTGTCTGCCTGTGGCCCTTCCAACCTAAAGCACCTAGCAACACGCACTGGAACACTCCAGTTGTGCTAGCGCCCGAGCCAGACACTGAATCCCCTAAAGATGCCATAGTCCCATTAAAGTACCCCAATCTCTACAGTCCCCGGGTTTGAACCACTGAACCCAAAGGTTCCCAGGGTGGACCCAGGAGGAGTTGAGTTGGACAAGAGCAACTCAGCCCTATGATCAAAAGAACAGGCACTCACAGAGTGAGATACCCACCATTCCCCTGTAGATAGCCCAGAGCAGCTTGACCATCACTTCACCCCCTGAGTGCCAACCACCCCTGTCAAACCCCCATAACCTTTGGAGAATACCTAATCAGGAGTTGAACAAGTAGAGTTGTGAAACCAAGGGCTTTGCTTATGCCCGATCCCCAACAGAGAAAATTCAAAACTCTACCCCTGAACAGACTTCCCCAATTTGGAATCTTTTGCAAGTAACCTAAACCTTTCACATCCCAGGAAGGACAAAGTACTGTTGTTGCACTAACCCGGGTTTAAACCTCAGAAAAGCAAAATGCAGCAGGGAACTGCCATTGCCTCTGCTAGCTGTATATCTGCCGGGCCAATGTAAATGAGAGAATGAATGCATACTTTTTCACTTCTGATTCTTCCTCCATAAGATCACATAAAAGAAATGAAATATAATTCATTTTTTCCCAGAGGCCATAAGGGCTGTAACTGGGCTGATTATATTATTTGTAGGTGTTAAGAAAACCGATAAATGGCTTCAACTATAAAATACATAATGCAGCAATTACCGGCAATGAAACAGAAAAATGCTGCTATCTGCATCAAAAAATGATTAGCAATACTTTTATAAGCACCATTGTCCTTTCATTTAATTTGTTCCAAGCACTAACCCTAAAGCATACACAGGAGGGATATGTTTTTATGCTTGTCCCATTACCACTCCTTTTTGCCTTGCAGCATCATGCCTTTTGTCATTTAATCTCACCCTATCACAGACCTTCCCTTTATTTTTTTTCTCCCTCTCCCCCTTTCCCTACCTCTGAACTTGCTTAAAACCGATTACATGTCTACCTTTTCCCATTCTGACGAAAGGTCACCGACCTGAACCATTAACACTGTTTCTCCTTGCACAGATGCTGTCAGACCTCATGAGTATTTCCAGCATTTTCTGTTTTTATAATAGAAAGTTATGGTCCTGGTATGTAGTTAATCATGTCTTGGTATTGTACACGACCACCTGCATATTAATTCAATGAAACCATTTGTGATTCTTTAACCAAAAAGATTTATTCTCTGACAGAGCACCATGTGCATTTGAATGTCAGAAGATTGTGGAAATTAAGTAACACACTAAAACTCTGAAACAAAAATTAAAAGTGCTAGAGACATACAGCAGGTCAGCCCACATCTTGCAAACAGTTTAATGCTTCAAGTGTAACCCTTTATCAGAAAAAAGAACAAACATACAAAAGGGGAAGGGGGAAAGCATACACATGAGAGGAAGTGGAGATATGATGTGCTGAAAAGAATAAGAGGGAATAGTTTGATGGCTGTGATGATCACATTAGGAAAAATACATAATAATGGAAATAAGGAAACATATGGAATGTGAGTTGTTGAGGTGGTGATAGGGAGAGGGATAAATTAGGTCTGATATTGAAGCAGTCGGTAAAACAGGACAGGGTCTGACTGTGGAAGAGACTAAAAGCAGGCAGACATAAAAAGCACCTGCCTCATGTTGTGATGGAGGGTTGCCTCCCCAAACACCAATCCTGCTTCTCCCCTCCCCTCAATACTCTGCCCATGCTCACAATCCCATAGCACATCACCAGCATCTTGTGTTATACAGCAGTTGGAGGTTATAGTTAAAGTTAATTTTAAGGTCAGAGAACTGTAGAGTGCCTGAAAAGAAAGATAAAATGCTATTACTTGAATTTGCACTGAGGTTCACAGGAACATTGTAGAAGTAAAAGATGGAGAGATCTGTGAGTGGAATTGGGGAATAAAGTGGCGGGCTACAAGGAGCTGGGGCTTCGGAAACTCTTGTCTGTCGTGCAGAGGAGGGGGTCCACAGAAAACGTTGGGAAACAAAAATGGAGCCTTATTTCAGACATACGGGGCTGGACTTTGCAGGGCACCTTACCTCCTTGCTCAAAAATCAAAGGTGTCATGGTTTTTATAATGATATAAAGGCACCAATCACTCATAAGGGATTGGGCAAACATATTGTGGGTTCATTTATCGAGACTAAGCACATAGGAACATTTCTACAAAGGCAGAAACTTTGAAGCAACAGAGCTGCCTCTGTGTGTGCTCTGCTTAAAAGCTAAAATGAAACTAAACTGGATCACGTGACACACTTCCCTTCTAGTGATGTCATGCTCCTATCCTTTAAAGGCATATTACAACATGCCCCTTTCTTTTTAAAGATACTTTTCCCCCTTCCAAAGAAGTATAACTATTTACAATACATGCTCATCTTTAGTTACCATTACATAAATGTATAGGGAACAGATGAGTCTAGGAGTTTCTAACGCAAAAATGTAATCTGCTGGTACACCCAGCTCTTGTAATGGTAACCTTGTCTGGAGGTTTCTTTAATTGCTCACAGTGATCTGTGGGATTGTCATCCTTGGATGCTGTTCCTGGTTACATTCGGGTTATTGTCCTTGATGCAACCGGACTGCACAGTGGCTGAGGAGCTGGAATGGATCTGATTTGTCTCAGTTACGTCTCACTATTGCAGCTTTGTGTGTAATGCCTTCATAGGACCTTGGTTTTGAACAAATTCTTGTCACCTTGGCTGATTGCCCACATACCTTCTGTGGGATCCTGGATGTGAGCTTGTTGTCCCAACTGTAAACTTGCCAATTCTGTACCTACATTTTTATCGTGCCAATTGGTCATCTTCTCTTGCAGTTTTAAAAGTTGCTCCCTAGTTTCTGAGGGAGCAGAAGGGGTAAGAGTGGGTAAATTGCTATGCATTGGTCCGTCGAACATCAGCTCTGCTGGTGATGGAACTGTTGCACGTAAAGGCGTAGCTCTCAGATGTAAGATTGGGCAGAATCATCCCAAATTTGCACTAAGTGCAGCAGCAGGCGGGGAAGACGATGTTTTACCCATCAGCTGCAATGCTTCTCGTGCCGTATGGTCCCAAATCATTAATTATGCATTCCCGGGAAAATTGCCATTTCAATGGCGGGTGGGCTCCCCCGTCCGCCACGCCATCACCTCATTGTTTCATCACGTCATGAGCCATATTTAAAGTGCAGCCACGTGCACACCTCTCAGTGCTTCCAGACCAGGACTGCTACATAGTCCCTTGAGTGCCTTTTGGACAGTGCGGAGGCCCGCCATGATGTCCTCTACCCCCGATCTGGCCGCAGGATGGGCAGCAACATCACTAATCCGGCTTGGGAGGCGGTGGCAGTGGTGGCCAGCGCCAATGCCTTGCAAAAAGAGGACAGGCCACCCAGTGCCACAAGAGGATGAATGATTTCCTCCATTCTGCCAGGGTAAGTCACTCCTCATCACTCCCAACTCACACACTCGCAAACCCATCACACATACACAGGGCCCTCACTTGCTGCCGGTTCAAAGGACATCGCCATTTACTGTCTCACACACACCTCCATTGTCCTTATCCCATCCATGCGGCCACTCACTACCCTCACATGCCAGGCATAATTATCATCTGCTTTGTTGAAGAGTCATACGGACTCGAAACGTTAACTGTGTTCCTCTCCGCAGATGCTGTCAGACCTGCTGAGTTTTTCCAGGTATTTTTATTTTTGTTTTTGTTTTGGATTTCCAGCATCCGCAGTTTTTTGCTTTTATACTTATCATCTGGCCTGGCAGGCATCCTGCTTATGCTCTCTCCATCTCTATTCATGCAGGACAAGCTGGTACACAACGAGAGAGAGAGAGAGAGATTGCAGACCGGTGGTGGAATGCCTGAAATCAAAATCCTCATGGACTTTGAAGACAGAGCCATTCAGTTGGTCGGCGAGGATCGGGACCTTTCCTGTGCTGACGGTGAAGCTGACGGTGCTCTTCCAAGTGAGGATCCAGCAGTGTAACATCCATCAGGCAATAATACTGTGAGTGATGTGTCCTGTTTCACAGGCCACTGCCATGCACTAGCTCACGGGCACATCTGGGAAACAACTGATGGAGTCTACAACACATGGCATCCAATCAAGCCCTGAAGAAACCCCTGAAGAGGATTCTGAAAGCACCCTCCTTGAAGTCCTGTCACAACAATACTGTGATACTGCGCTCAACCACACCCTCCACCAGTGCAGAGACACACACCTCAGTGAGACCCAGCTTTAGAGTAGCCTCAGGATCACAAACTGGTGAGCACATCGCACTGTCTGATCCACAGCAGGTGGCAGTGACAGCAGGGACTTCCCAGGTCCCAGGCACTCGGAGGACCGCTGGGGGCCAGAAATTTGCTGAGTCGAAGTCAGATGACAAGCCTCCAGACTCGGTCATGTCACAGTTGCTGGACCTGCAAAGGAAAGCTCGGGAATGTCAGGAAGGGATGCCCGCTGCAATCTTCAAATTGCAAGGCCCTATAGAGGAGTCTGTCCCTCTTCAGGCTGAGGTGATAGCACCGGCATGCCAATGCACTGAGGTCAACACTGGTAGGATGGCAGCCGCCATGGAGACCTTGTTCCAAGATGTCACTTCTTCACTGCTGTGCGGGCTCAACTCCATCACTGATGCCATACTTGGCCTCCAACAGTGTCAATGCGAGAGGGGTACGGGACAGCTTGATCTCGCTCCAGTTTCCCATTCTCCTCAAGGAGTCAGCCAGGGGCCCTTGGCACACACAGGGAGGAGGATCAGCAGATGCACATCCCAGGGCCTTCCTTCCAGGTGACTCCAGAAGTGTTCGGCCAATCCAAATCCCCTCTTCCTGTGACCTCAGCAGCTCCAGCTCCACAGATTGAGGAGGGTGCCACTGTCAGGCCAGAGCCCTCCAGGTCTAGGCCCTCCAGGGGACACCTGTCAAGGTCATCGCAGAAAGGATATTGCAGTCAGCAGGCAGCCTCTACCTCCTGTAGTAGCACCAAGATGTAGTGGCAGGGTTAGGAAAGTTAAGAAGATGTAGTTGCACAGCCTGGGCACAGGTTTTAATCACTTGTAAATACTGCTCATTATGGTCAATAAACTCCCAAGAATGTCTCCCTGCCTATGGCTTTTTGTTCTGATGAACAGTATTCCTGTGACTCATAGGCTCATAGACTCATAGACATTTACAGCACAGAAGGAAGCCATTCAGCCCATCATGTCCATGCTGGTCAACAAAGATCTGACCACACTAATCCCATTTTCCAGTGCTTGGCCCATAGCCCTGGAGGCTATGGCAACACAAGTGAATATCTGAATACTTCTTAAATGTTATGAGAGTTTCTGACTCAACCACCCTTTCAGGCAGTGAGTTCCAGACTCCCACCAACCTCTGGGTGAAAACATTTCTCATCAACTCCCCTCTTAGCCTTCTACCTCTTACCTTAAATCTATGTCCCCTGGTTATTGACCCCTCTACTAATGGAAAAAGTGCCTTCCTACCCACCTTATCTATATCCCTCATAATCTTATACACCTCTATCGGGTCCCCTCTCAACCTTCATTGCTCCAAGGAAAACAACCCCAGCCTATCCAATCTTTCCTCATAGCTCAGACCCTCCAGCCCAGGCAGCATCCTGGTAAATCTCCTCTGCACCCTCTCCAGTGCAATCACATCCTTCCTACAATGTGGTGACCAGAACTGCATGCAGTACTCCAGTTGTGGCCTAAACAGCGTTTTATACAGTTCCAGCATAACCTCCCTACTCTTGTATTCTGCGCCTCGGCTAATAAACGCAAGTATCTCATATGCCTTCTTAACCTCCTTATCTACCTGCCCTGCTACCTTCAGGGATCTGTGGATATGCACACCAAGGTCCCTCTGATCTTCAGAACTTTCCAGGGTCCTACCATTTATAGTGTAATCCCTTGCCTTGTTATCTCTCCCCAAGCGGATTACCTCACACTTTTCCGGGTTGAATTCCATTTGCCACTGCTCTGCCCACCTGAACAGTCCATAGATATCCTCCTGCAGTTTATGGTTATCCTCCTCACTACTTACCACCCTACCAATTTTCATGTCATCCGCGAACTTCTTAATGATACGCCCTACATTTAAGTCCAAATCATTTTTTTACACCACAAACAGCAAGGGCACTAGCGCCAAGCCCTGCGGAACCCCACTGGAAACATACTTCCAGTCACAGAAACATCCCTCTACCATCACCCTCTGCTTCCTGCCTCTCAGCCAATTTTGGATCCAACGTGCCACTTTGCATTGGATCCCATGGGCTCTTACTTTCTTGACCAGTCTGCCGTGAGGGACTTTATCAAAAGCCTTGCTAAAGTCCATGTAGGCCACATCAAATGCATTACCCTCATCAACAGTCCTGGTTACCTCCTCAAAAACTTCAATCAAATTTGTCAAACACGACCTTCCCTTAACAATCCATGCTGACTATCCCTGATTAATCCCTGTCTCTCCAAGTGCAGATATATTCTGCCCCTCACAATTCTTTCTAGTAACTTCCCCACCACTGAGGTTAGACTGACTGGCCTGTAATTTCCTGCTCTATCTCTTCCTCCCGTTTTTAATAATGGAACAATGTTAGCAGTCCTCCAGTTCTCTGGCACCTTACCTGTGGCCAAAAAGAATTTGAAAATTATAGCAGGCCCCCTGTTATCTCCTCCCTTCCCTCCCTCAACAGCCAGGGATACATCTCATCCGGGCCTGCGGATTTATCCACATTTAACGCCGCTAAACCTGCCAGTACCTCCTCTCTCTCTATGTTAATTTCCTCTAATGTTTCACAGTCCTCCACCCTGATGTCTATACCTGCATCATCCTTTTCCATTGTAAAGGCCAATGCAAACTATTCATTGAGGACTGTACCCACGTTTTCCACAGCCACACACAGGTTACCTCTGTGGCCCCTAATTGGCGCTACTCTTTCCCTAGTTATTCTCTTGCTCTTTATATATTAAAAAAAAAACCCTTTGGGTTTTCCTTTATTCTACCCACCAATGCTTTCTCATGCACTCTCTTAGCTTTCCTAATTTCCTTTTTAAGCTCCCCCCTGCACTTTTTATACTCCCCTAGGGACTCTGCCATATTGAGCCCTCGGTATCTGCCATAAGCTTCTCTTTTTTTTTTAATCCTAACCTTTATGTCCCTTGACACCCAGGGTTCTCCGGACTTGGTTCCCCCCCCCACTTTGTCTTTAAAGGAGCATATTTGCCCTGTACTCTCACTATTTCCTCCTTGAATGCCTTCCACTTCTCAGACACAGTTTTATCTGCAAGTAGCTGCTCCCAGTCCACTTGGGCCAAATCGTATATCATCTTAATAAAATTAGCCTCAGATGTGAAACCTTTCTGTACAAGATAAAGGCAGGTGTCTCAGTCCAGGCCTTCTTCCCTGTGCTTTGTGCAGCCTTCAGACCAAAGTGATGGTCCAGCCTCACACTCCCTGGACACATTACTGATGCCTGCACCTCGACAGTGCTTGTCATTGCTGCCAGAATGTCGTGGGCAGGTGTCACAGAGTTCCGTCATTCTCTCTGTGTGCTCTCAGCACCTATAAGATGAGGCTGGACTCCATCTCTTCAGCATCTGAGACCAGTGATGCTGTGCTCCTGAAGGGCTCAGTTGCTGAAGGCGTACAAAGGATCAGATACTTCTAAAGTTTCATGGCTGTGTCTCTATGTTATGACCCTGATCACAGCGAGCTGCTCCCGGCCAGACAGGAGTCAGACATTCTCAGAGGCTATTATGTGCAGATTTATGGTGTCCTCACTACATGTCATCATCATCCTCCTGTGATCGAGTGACTATTAGGGCCTATCCATGACAGGAGCATTTTCACAAAGGGTATGTGCGCTGCCATAAGCCAGACTGGGGTCAAATATTCATAGATGCAATGTGAGTATCTATGGTGTCTCCTCACTGCATGTTGTCATCATCCTCCACATACCTAGCAGCTATGAGGTCCCCCTGAGTGCGCCTGCCTCGTCTGGCCAGTGTAAGGGCCTCATCTCTGTCATTGTCGTATTCGAGGACCTCCTCGCCCTCTTCCCCATCGACGTCCTCCTCGTCGGAGGAGACCTCCATATCCTCCTCAGCCAGCTCCTCTGCCCGTTGCAGCACCAGGTTGTAAAGGGCACAGCAGACGATGGCGATGCCTGACACCCTCTGTGGACTGTATTGCAGGGCTCCACCAGACTGGTCCAGGCTCCGGAACCTCATTTTCAGCGTTCCAATGGTCTGCTCCACCAGGTTACGAGTTGCAGCATGAGCCTTTTTACACCTTCACGCTGCTGCAGTCTGAGGCGGCCGCAAGGGTGTCATCAGCCATGCCCTATGTGGGTAATCCTTGTCCCCGAGGAGTCATCCCTGTAGCTTCTGTGGACCCTGGAAGATGTCAGGGACCTGTGACTGACTGAGAATGTAGGAGTCGTGGACACTCCCTGGAAATCGTGCACAGACCTGAAGGATGTGTTTGTAGTGATCGCACACCAGCTACACATTCAGCAAATGGAAGCCCCTACAGTTGATGTAGTTGACCCCTTGTTACGATGGAGACCTGAGCGCCATATGAGTGCAGCCCATTGCACCCTGCACCTGTGGGAGACCCGAGATCTGGGTGAATCCAATCGCTTTTGCATCTTGGCTGTTCTTATCCTGGGCGAAATGCACAAAGTTGTGTGCCTTCGCAAAGATGGCATCTGTGACCTCATGGATGCATTGTGGGTGGAGGCTTGTGAGATTCCACAGAGGTCACCTGTGGAGCCCTTTCTCAGCGGCATGTGTGGGAGGCCCAGCCACCCCTTCTCCCTGAGGGTACTGCTCCTCCCTCTGTGCAGCCAGGCACCTCCATCACTCTCTGTCGCTTTCCCTCTCTGTATGCCATGAGACACACAGCTAGTTCATCAGGCTTCGTGCTCTTGATATACTCCTTCTGCAGGATAAAAGGGAGAGACGTGTGGGTTAGCTTGGGTGTACTAAGAACCTGTCTCCGTTAAGTCTGAAGGCCCCTTCATACATCTCAGAAAGTACTGGCCACCACTTGGATGGCCGGAATTTAGTGCGCTGCATGGCTGCCTGAAGCCCTGCCCTCCTCTGTCCCACTCCAACTGACCGATTGGCAGCAGCTTTGCCCACTGGGCTGCATGCAGTGCTCTCAGCTCAGGTACAGGCATTCCCCTAACCCGCACTGCAAGGCTGTACTGTTAGCTTGAACCATGGGGAGACAGGTCCAAACTGGGATGATGACATTGCAAGGGGCTGTGAGCACCTCCACCAGTGACTGCTCCATGGCCAGCTTTAGCAAGGAGGTTGTCCAACTGTTCTGCAGTCCACTAAAGTGCTCATTAGTTTGCAGTTTGTGCCTGAGGGGTGAAAATCTCTGGAACACTTGGTGGCACTTTCATGCCTCTGTGTTGCTTGAGTGGGCAGATAAGCTAGAGGTCTGACTCCACGCATGTCAATGTGGTTGCGCCTGAACTGTCTCAGCTGCAGAGGAATGGTCACTTTACATAAGGTTTCCCTAATGAGTGACTGCTTCCCACACCCCCATCCTGCAGGTGCTCATGCACTACCTTCAACCACAGGGCATCCCTTGCACCCTCCCCTCAACGCTCAACGTGTCTCAACCTTAAAGTCCAACAGATGATCCTTGTGAGCGCTGTGCAATGTTACTGTGCACTCACCTCTGAGTTCCCCTCAAAGTGCAGCCCACCAAGTGCACGTCTTATATATACTGTTGTGAAACACGTCAGCATAGGGGGATGATTCCGGTGTGCTGGCCTTATAATGATATGCAGATATATTACATTGAAGTTCCCGACGTCCGATGGCAGGAAACGTGGACCGCCATCGATGGGCTGAGCGGACGATCACAAACTAGTTTCACGATGTCGTGAAACCGATTTCTAGCCTTCTAACCATATTGTCTGCTCACACCACCGAGCATTCCTGACGGGCATGGAAAATTCCACCCATTGAAATGTGCAGATTTTGCTTGATCTGTCTACAGTTGAGAATTAAGGATTTCACTGTGCAAATCATTTGTTTAGCTAGTTCATTAGATCTCAGGTAATGAGGTAAGGAAGTAGTGTGATCAATATCCCACTTCTCTCACACATCCTGAAATGACTTACCAATAAATTGTTGACCGTTATCCGTAATGACCTCTCTGGGCACACCAAATAAACTGAAAGTAACGCTTATAGTGTGCATGACAGTTGTGCTAGATATATCCAGCAATTGCTGAATAATGGAGTACTTGGTAAAATAGTCAACGATGATGATGAAGTCAGTGCCATGGATATGAAAGAGATTGGATGTGATTTTGGACCAAGGATGAATAGGAACTTCATGTAGAATCAATGGTTCTTTGTGCTGACTTTGCATATGCTCTTGATATGCCTTACACTTGACAATGGCTTCAATGTTCATACCTGGCCAATAGACTGTCTCTCTTGCGAATCTTCTCGCCGATCTATACCCACGCGTGAGTGATGAACTTGTTGAAGAATATCAGATTGCAAAGATTCCAGTATGATGACCTATCTGCCTTTAAAAAAGACTCCTCGAGAGATGTCTAGCTCATCAACATCAACTTGGTCTCACGTGTTTGTGGGCAAGCTGAATTGAATCAGGCCATCCATCAATGATGGTTTTCCATAGTTTCTGTGGTGTAGAATCTTTCACTGTTTCTTCTTGTAGGTGCTGGCATTTGCATTGTGCAAAATGTACCAGATTCATTGATGGACTTGCATTCTTCTACAAGTATACTGTTGTAAATCCCTGTTTTTTATTCATTCATGGGATGTGGGCGTCACTGGCCAGGCTAGCATTTATTACCCATCCCTAATTGCCCATCAATTTTGTTGAAACATTCTGGATATTTCAACGTTAGGTCATAAAATGATGTGATAGCAGTAGTTTCTGCGTTTGATCTGCCTTGTGATGTCTGACTAATTCCATGGATTGTTAATAGTGCAAGGTCACCACATGCCGGTTGACCTGCAATCGCTAGGCCTTTAGTCTCCATGAAGTAGAACATGTATGGCACCCAGGAGGATTGATTACACTTGCACCCCAGGACTATGCATCCTGCACATGGAATTAGTGAACATTTATACACTGAGAGTTACACAGTAGTAGATTTCACCATTGTCTTCCATGTCTGTGGATACGTGTCTTTTAGAATCTGCAGAGGTTGTATGTTGGCACTTGCCCCTGTGTCAATCTTGGCCATTAATGAGTAATTACCAACATTCTTAGGACAGATAATTTAAATCTTGATAAACACTTCAAATGGTGTGATGGTATCTATGTTTTCCATGAGATTGGCAGTGTGAAATATGTTCACCGTTCTTCGTCTCATCATGCACATCATCGTCATTTTCTGGTCTATCAATCATTTCATGTATATGTCTGTGACAGGATACTAGATGGCCATTCTTCTTGCCTGAAGGTGCCCATTGTGTATAGTCTGGTTGGGTCAGTGCACGGCTCTTTGTAGCTACATCAGCCTTTGATCTTGTGCACTGCCACTGTCAATGGCCCTTTCTGCCACATGCCCTGCAGAATTGCTGGAAATCTGGGCATTTCCTTGGTGCATGCAGAAGGCCACGCTTTCCACTTATCTTGCTGGGTTTTAGGTGTTTTAATTAATGTGTCAACAATTGGGGTATAAGCTTTGTTGACCTGCAAGGATCACTTTATACATACATCCATCCTTGAGTAGATTTTCACTGCTATACATTTGGTTTTGTTTAGCAGATCTTTCTCAAATGCTTCCATGGGAGTGGATGTGATCACCAACTCAACAATTCTGCTAGTTCTGCATTTGAAAAATCACAGTACATACCGTTTTCTCTGCATCTGCTGACAAATTGGTCTATAGATTCTGTAGGCTTTTCTCGAAATGACATGAACTCTAGTCAATAAATATATAAGTTTTACCTGATCCTGAACCGGTCTTCCAAATGTAGTCCAAATCTTTTGGGGATCCTGTAGCTCTTCTCCTGTTAATCCTGACATGTTCAGCCTGTGTAGACCTTCGTTCCCAATTTCTAGGCAAATTTTTATGGCTTGCTTGTCTGGATCAGACACACCTGAATCAATAAACCATAGCTGTGCACACTATTTAAATATTTTGAATTCCGTTAGTAGGTCAGCTTAAATTGGGGAATTTTGTGGACATTCTGACAATATCTGTTTGAATTTCCTTCTCCTATAGTGCCTGGATAAATGTTGATGTAGCCACTTTCGCACGCCTTTTCGAAGCTCCGCCCATTATAATAGCAGCCTTCACTGGCCCAATTTTTATAAGGGTTTGTTTTTTTTAGTTTTTTTTTGTTTGACTCTCCTTCGCTTGCAATCGATGCGACCCACACCCTGGTCACTCACCTTTCACGACTGAGCTAACCCAGCGCTGGTCCTCTCAGTGCACTGTCCCTCTTACCACGAGGGATCTGTCTGCTCACCTGCTCTTTATTTGAGCACTATCTCTGCTCTGCGTCTTCAAAGCCTTTCTGTGCAGTTACCACACTGCAATTTCAACACTCTCCGTCACTGCCACTTTGTTGCAGTCTGACCAGAACATCAAGGGTCGTCTCATGCCATATAACATGATCTAAAACTGTTCACTAGGTCGTACCTGTACTTAACCTTGCTGCCAGGCTGAGCATCATGTTGCCTAGAAGGGACCACTGCTGCACACCATGCCATGGTTTTTAGAATGATACAAAAGCACCAATCACTCAATCGCCCATGTTGTGGGTTCATTTATTGAGAGTGGCACATGGGAACTTTTGTACAAAGATAGAAAGCTTGAAGGCACAGCAGCAGATCTGTTTGCGTGTGCTCTGCTTAAAAGCAAAATTGAAACTAAACTAATTTCATGACACACTTTCTTTCCAGTAATGTCATGCTCCTACCCCTTAAAGGCATATTACAACAGAGGGGAGCCCCCCAACCCGGGGAGCCCCCCCACCCGGGGAGCCCCCCCACCCTGTACCCCCACCCTAACAATACCAATGGCTGCCCAGCAGCAATTTAATTGCTTTAAGTTTCTGTCCCATTCTCAGGCAGAGCACCTGCCTTAGAGAGCTGTTGTGCAGTCTCAGTAGCGCTAGCCTGGAGCAGTGGCCACTGCTGGGCCTATAGTACCACACTGAAAAACCCAGGTAAGTCCGGGGCTTGGGGTCTCAGCAAGAGTGGTGAGGGGGTTGGGGGGCTTGGTTAAAGAAACTGGGGGTGGGTTAAAGGGGTGATGACCTTGGGCGGGGTGCCTCTGATGGGCCCAGCTTCCTGTCCAACATTAGCCCAGGCAGCCAAAGCTGCCAGGATTAATGCATGGTGTGAGCCTCAATACTGACAGTGGTTTTAATTGGCCATTGAAGGACCTCTTTAGGACCAAGTGGGGGTGGGCCCCCCGATGCCTCCCCCATCCCCCACTAAAATTTCAGATGGATTGTAGGCAGGTGGGTAGGTGGCGGGAAAGGCATTTGCTGGATTTTATGTGGACCCCGACTTCAAACCCGCTGGTGGGGGATTGTAAAATACATCCCATTGGTGAACTTCAATGCCAGCAATGGAGGTATCGCTCATCAGTGGGAGAGCCAGCAAGAGCCCTATGTCATCTCTTTTTGGGAAGGCCCACCACATTAAGTGCTTTTGGCACTGAACTGGACAGTGGCAGGCCTTCTCCAAGATTATGGCCTGCAGCTCATCATTGCTCAATAGCGCTACTGGGGAGGCAGTGGCTGCTGCCAGTAATGCAAACACCCAAGGCCCAGGATCACCGAAGGACACAGGCCACAGGTGAGTGATGGCAGAAGGGACATTTCAGGGTGGAGTTTACAAGGGGGAGGAGGGCTGGCAGCAGGTCAGTGGGTTGACTCCCAGCAGGCCCCCTCGCTCACCTTCCCAATGACGGGTCTCTCAATCAGGCACTGTGTGCTTTTGAATGAAGGACCCTCCCCCCAACAAGCAATCCCACAAGCAACTTCAACAAGATTTGCTTTTCTTGAATAACAGCCTTAATACCAGTGGTGGTAGGATGAGGCCCTTAAGCGAGCATGAATTGCCTACTTAAGGTCCATAATTGGTGGTGCTGTGGGAAGGCAATCCACAGCCCCAGAGACAGGAAGGTGGCAGTGTCCCCACCTGGCACCTTCCCATCCCATTAAATGCTCCCTGCCAACAAACTCACCACCGGAGACGGCATTAAATTTCACCCCTGACTTTGCCTTGGATTATTACCTGATACCAAAATTTGGCTTTAGCATCTGCATAGATCCAATGGTATAAATATGAGATCCACAGTAAGTTTCACACTCATTGGCAATGTTGACAGCTGGCAGCTTTAATTGCACAGCTCCCTTTAACTCCTCACATAAATCACGAATCTTTGCTTGTTCAGATGATACCTGAACAAGATTTGTTCCACTTACACTACAGGAATGCAACTCTGCACTTATGAATTCTCCCTTCAGGGGATGGTCTGCTTTATCTTTCCTTATCTTTGTAGACTTAACTAGAGAGTTACATTCCTTCATCTACCAATTTCTGATTGTTTTTTGATGAACTTGCATCTCAGTAATTTTACTTTCAATTAGGCACAAATAACAAGTGCCTAAGCTAACAATTTTTATCTCCTGAAAATCTGGAGAAGTCACACAAGCTGTCCAGCTTCCATGCTAACCTCACATGAGTTGCATAAAATCAGTACAACACCCGCACAACCATACACAGACACAAATGCATTATGCTCTGGCAAAATGTAACTTTGCAAATACCGTAAAGGAAAATCACACAAATACATTGAACATAAGAACGTAAGGAACAGGAGCAAGGGTAGGCTTGTGCCTGTTCTGCCATTCAAAAAGATCCTGGATAAACTTTTACATCAACTCTACTTTCCTGCCCCCTCCCCATGTCCCTTGATTTTTTCAGTGCCCAAAATGCTATCGATCTCAGTGTTGAATATACAGATCAGCTGAGCATCCAGAGCTCTCCTGGGTAGAGAATTCCAAAGATTCACAACCCTCTTAGTGGAGAAATTTATCCTCATCTCAGTCTCAATGGCTGATCCCTTTTCTGAAGATTATAACCCCTAGTTCTGGACTCTCCAGACAAGGTAACTGTCTGTCACCATTTATCTTGCCAAGCTTTCCAAGAATTTAATATATTTCAATGAAATGACCTCTCGTTCTTGTAAGCTTTAGAAAATATAGGTTCATTCTACTCAAACTCTCCTCATAGGAGAGCCCTCTCATCCCAGGAATCAATCTCATGAACCTTTATTTACATCCTCTTTAAGGTAAGGAGTAAGGAGACCAAACCTGCAAACAATACTCCAGGTGTGGTCTCAACTAAGCCCTACATAATTGCAGCAAGATTTCCTTACTATCATATTCCGACTTCTTGCGATAAAGGTTAACATGCCATTTGATTTCCTAATTGCTTGCTGTACCTGGATACTGAAAAAGAACGTAAAGGTCCATTTATAATTAGCATTATTAAATAAGCCATAAAATGTTACACTTTGTGTACAATTAGTATCAAAATGGGAGAGGGGGAAAGGCAAAATACAGAATTTACTGACAATTTTTGGGAAGTTTGTAGCTTAGAATGTGTGTACAGTATTGGTGTATTTGCAGGGCATGCGGCACACTGGCTAGTGTAGCTGCCTCTGAGCCAGAAGTTCTGGGTTCAAGTCTCCCCCAGGACTGGAAGGCCCAAGAAAGGTGTGTTCACCGTGACACAGCCAAACATGTTTAGTATCAACCTGTAAATTCTTCCAACACCTACCAATGGATGGCAGCAAGAGTGGGAGGAATTCCTGGACAGCCATGTGATGGAAAGAACATTGGAACCTCTACCATCTCTATCCAGAGCCCCAGACTATGGCATGCATGTAAAAGTGCATGTCGCCATAGCAACTCAGACTCCCTGGCCAGAATTTTTACCTTGGTGGGCGTGCGGGCCCCACCGGCTTGGCGGCGGGTGGGCAGCCGAACTCCGCTGCCGAAACGGGGCCCGCCGCCATTTTGAGTGGCGGGCCAATTAAGGCCCGTCCAGCGGCCTGCCCGACAGGAAGCGCTATGCACCTCCTGTGCGGGGGAGGGGGAGGGATTCCCCCAAAAAGCGCGCACATCTCCTGAGACTAAGTGCTGTCTCAGAGAGATTACTGATGTCTCAGGGAGATTACTGACAGTATAAAAATCTTTAAAAATAGAAAAATATTAAAATTATTAACATGTCCCCCTCATGTGACAATGTCACACGAGATGGGACATGTAAATAAGAGACACACAAACTTTATTGAAGTTTTTAAAAACGGACATGAAACCTCATCCCGCCAGTGGATGAGGTTTCATGCATTATCAGAAGCCCACTGGGGCTCCTGGCCTGCCCGCCAACCTTAAGGTTGGACGGGCAGGGCATTTAACAAGCTTAATTATCCTGTCAATGGCCTTGATTTCACTGTCTGCCTGCCTTCCTCAATATTTAAATGGACCGGGATGATGTCGGGGGTTCCTTTTCCCGTCAGCGAGTGGGCCCCACCCCCAAATCGCTGATGGGGAAATTCTGCCCCCTGAGTGAACTGTAACACGCCACACTGGCATATTTGTAATTGGCCTATGGGGTGGGAGCCATTTCTGCTGGGTTTCCAGCTTGTAATAACAGTGTTGTCGTTTTCATTGTAATCTGAGGCCTACTTGTGTGCTCTTCGGCACTCCGGTAATTTCATCAAAATCTATTAAAAATTGTAGGAAAGATTCAGAGTCCCCAAATCCTATTGCATCAAAGGTTATCAATTACAAGTTAAAAGAGACAAACCCATCATCAGCACCAATTAATTCTGCCAACGTTTGAAGACTAAATCTGAAAAAAACTTTTAAGAGAAACTGTTTCTTAAACATTTTTAGGACTTGCACCTAGATAGAGTCATAGAGTGGTCACAGCACTGAAGAAGGTGTTATGTTCATGTCAGTTCTCTGCAAGAGCAAGTCAGCTAGCCCCACTCCCTCGTCTTTTCCCAGTAACACTGCAATTTTTTTTACTTCAGATAATGACCTTTTGAAAGCCACAATTGAATCTGTCTCCAAGTGCATTTCAGATCCAAACCACTAGCTGTGTAAAAACATTTTTCCTCATGCCGCCTTTGGTTCTTTTGCCATTTGCTTCAAATCAGTGCCCTCTGGTTCTTGAATGTTCTGTTAATGGAAACAGTTTTTCCTTATTTACTCTGTCCAGACCCCACATGGTTTTGAAAATCTCCATCAAATCTCTGTCTTCTCCAATGAGAGGCGCCAGTTTCTCTAATCTACCCTTGTAACTGATTGATTGAGCAGGATTAGGTTCAGAAGGCCTAAGGGAATATGAGACCACTGGGATATATTTTTCCCATACTCACGATGAAAGGATCTAAAGACCAGTTATGGGAATCCCAGTGGACATTCCTTTGTTTGCATTTTAATAGAGGAAAACGAGAAGAATCAATAAAGGATGTAGAAGAGTGAAGAAGTCTATGAGGAGGTAATGCCCAATAAGTTATTACTCCCACACCCAAATAATTTACAGGCATCTTATGAAGATCTAAGTGCAGAGTTCTTCTGTTAGACTTTATGGAGAAGAGCAACAGAAGGACTATTTTCTGGAGATGTCTTATTGATGTTTGCAAGTATCAGAATTCGATTTATCAATGAAGAGTTCTCAACTGTTTAACAACCTCCAAATTGTACCATTGTCATTAGATCTTATCCCTCCTCTTTACATAAATAACAAACCCTTCAAACCAGTCATCCTACATCATCAGATCAGAAATCATTAGTTCTATAGGAGCATACAAGCCCAAATAATATGAATGAATAGCTGAATATAGTATAAGTGCCCCCCTTTTCCATAAGACTATTGCCTGCATTAATGGCTGAGCATGAAATAAGTGTATTATTATAAATTGCTGATAAGTCAATAAAAGCTATGATGCTCATTCCTTATACAGTGCACCCCCTGGGTATCTAAATTTGTCCTGCTTTTACTACTTCCCCTGGGCATAATCTGAAAGCCAGTATAATGAGAGAGGTTTGTCTGTTCCTGTGATCCAATGGACTGGAGAGGTCTTCCTGTCTTGGCACCTTATTCATGGAGAGAGCTGCTGCAGCTTAGTGCTTTTCCCCATGTGATATACGTGTGACCCCCTGAGGAGGAAGGCTGGAATCTCCAGCCATCACATTAAGTTTGAGATCTGTTTGTTCACTGGTAGTGGGCTGATTAGTATAATGGTAGCTCTCAGATCCTGAAATCCTAAGAAGTAACTGTCTATATCCTAGCCTAAAGGGCTTGAAAGTTTGCATGAAAGGTGTTGTTCAATTTGCGCCCAACAGTCTGTGCGCCAGTGGAGGCAAAGATAGCAATTTTAACCTAACACACCAGTTGGGAAACCCATGGGATTGGGTGCAATGCTGGTTTTATATTCCAGCCAATTTTACTTTCCAATGTGGAGAGCAATATTAGGTGTGTTGTAAAAGCTTCCACCCAGTCCTGTGGGTTTCCAGTCCCAATGAGCTAGGTCAAAATGACACCAAAAGTCAGTGACTGATCCTGGGCTGCTTCTGAGGTGGCAGGTGCTCCAGATTCCAATGAAGCTGCCATGCATTCCTTTGATGCCTGCCATGAACACAAAGCTTCTATGATGATATCACAAATGAGAACTGTTAGTTGTTGCACATCCTTAGGGACTGACTTCAGCATCTATACATCGGGTGGTGCCTATTGGACATTGCACAGCAGCTATCTCCTTGTTTTGGAGTGAGGTGCTGTTTAGTAACTATTAGGTGCCAATTTAGGTTCAGGTCTTTGGTAATTGGCCTTACCAATTGACAATTTAATAGTTTGAGGTTCACTTCCTATCATAAAGATTCTTGCACCCAATAGACAGAAGAAACTTTCATCTTATCAGGTTGGACAAGATCTAAATCCAAATTTCAGAGGTGAAGAGCCAATATTTGATTTCATCTGTACATTTTCTACCATATATTCCCTATAAATCCTCAATTATTTTCCTGCATTAATCGAGAAATGAAAACTCAAACTGTTATTCCTGTGATATGTTGCTAATTGGAAAGAATATACTGTCTTATTTGCTTGAACGAGTTTTAATTTATTATTAGATAAACTGCCTCACAACAAATCATATGATTTATGAAATACACACATTCACTATAAGGGCTGCATTCTACTCATTGGATTATTCATTGCAACGGATGTGATTCCACTGGTGCGGACAGATTATTCTATAAAATAAATAGTTATCTTTTAGTTACTTCCAATTAGGTCCCTCAAGCTCTGTCCAATGCAGCATTTCCTAACTAAAATGGCATTAGATATAATCTGCACTAGGGCCTCTTCAATAGCACTCTGGAACTTTTTTTTGGCGATGTACTGAAGTATCTTAAATTAAATTGTACTGTCCTTCCATGGACGGAAGCAGTATGTCTTAATGGAATAACTCAAAGAAAATCTAAAAAAGAAACACAAAAAAAGACATTTATTCACAAGAATGATTCAGATTTCTAAACATGTGACTACTTTGCTCCCCATTTTAAGTATAATTGAACTGTCATCTTGCTGTTTCTGTGACATATGCAAGTCCCATGTACATAAAAAAAATAAGTTGCTGACAGGCTTTAGAGTATTTCTCCATAGCATGAATAGAGACAGGTTTCCAGACAGAGCATGTACTGGTACAGGTCAGATTGTAAAGCAATGCGTGACATTAAAGCACATTGTGTAGGCAGAGTCTATGTTATGATGGTCTAGCCTTCAAAGTGACTGATAAAGTTGCTCTTGATATGGTATCACGGCTAATGTGAACTTAATGGAAGCAACATTCTTTGCACATTGTGGTTTATTGTTCATAATGCTATCTCAAATAAATTATATAAAATAGACATTAAGTTTAACGTAGGCCTAGAAAATTTATTTTGAAGGAACGAGTTAGAGAGTTAGAAAAATATTTAATGATGGAACATTTCTGTACGACTTATAGAGTTGATTACGTTAGGCTAATTTGGTAACATTTTGATGTGACAGGAAGGTTGCCATCCACTTAAACATTTCTGATCTAAATTTCAAACAAATTGTAGGATGTTATATATCATTTAATTCTCTACAATCCAATCTATGGGCAGAAATTACCCCTCATCAGCTGGGCACATGCCCGACCCGAACAGGAGAAAAATGGTGCGTGATGACACCGGGCAAGCGTCCCGACGTCATCACACACTTGTGTGCTAATTTGGTCAGTGGGCACGCACAAGGGGAGGCAGCATGCCCCTTGACAATTAAGAGGCCTATTAATACCATTAATCAATTAATTGAATTGAATTTTTTGCTGCCTGTCCAACCTTACGGTTAGTGGGCGGGCAAATAGGCCAAGTAGCCTTTGCGTTTTTTGCGAACCCTCATCCATGGGTGGGATGAGGCTTTGACCATTGATTTAAAAAAAATAAAAACTTTAAAACTTATTTTTAACATGTCCCTGCTAATGTGACAGAGTCACATGAGGGGACATGTTTTGCTTATTTTTCCAGTCATTATTTTTCATGTTGAAAATCTTCAGCTCCCTGAGGCAGCTCTGTGCCTTTGCAGAGCTATCAGTGAGCACACCCGCGTGCATGTGCTGACTTCCACACTCGGCCTCGGGCTACCTCAGTAGTTAGTGTAGAGTTAGAGTTGAAGTTGAAAGCACACATGTATTTGCTGCTGAGTATATTGTAAATAAGCATGAAGTTTCCACCCAAGAAGTGTCTGCAGATCAACCCTATCATTAATAGTACAACTCAGCCACCCTGCAACAAACTGGCAAGGAGGATAAAACAGAACTGAACAGAAGAAAGAGTTAAAAAGAAATTGGCACTGTACCTCACCCAGTGATTGTAAGTAGCAAGCTCTGTTAGAATTGAAGAAGTTATCCCCACTCAAAATGTCACAATTTGGGAGAATTGATCCTTTTGGACCTGCCACAAACAATTGGTCTCAATACATAGAACACCTCACGTCCTTTTTTCAAGCAAACAAGATTACGGGGGAAGGGAAGAGGCAAGCGGCCCTCTTGAGTACTTTTGGGAGCAAAACCTACAATCTGATTCGAAGTCTGACAGCATCCAGTGCCCAGATTTGAAGAATTTTGATGAATTGGTGGACCTCATGAAGGGTCACTTTCAACCCAAGCCCTCAGTCACGATGCAGTGGTTCAGGTTTAATTCACAAAATAGAGCCGCTGGTGAGACAATTGCATGCTACGTGGCAAATTTGAAGCAGCTAATGGAACATTGTGAGTTCAGTACGACTCTGAACGACATGTTCAGAGATCTTTTAGTATGTGGTGTGAAAGAGGATACTATCCAGAGAAGATCATTGTCCGAAGTGAATCTGGATTTCAAAAGGTGCTAGAGTTAGTTTTGGCCATGGAAAGTGCAGTAAGAGATTCAAAAGCAATACAGGGTGCGCTAAATGGCTCCATTCTCCATATAGGGTGGGAAACCTCAGCCGAAAGAGGCGTGAAAAAGCGAGACTCCACTGAGAAGCAGGAAGCAGCCTCTGCGAGCCGAAGAATAAAGAAAAATAACTTAGCAGCGAAATCAAAGAATAATTTTAATAGAAGTGGAAGCAATCAGTCTTTTCGTGATTGGCAGTTTTAAAAAAATGAATACTACTATTGTCATAGAAAAGGACATATGATGAGGCAACGCAAGGAAAGGTTCGAGCAGGCTTGTAAACAAAAGAAGAAGCACAATGACATCTACAATGTAGAAGAGCCTGAAACAACAAACTCAGACATTTACTCGTTGTTTAATCTGAAAGTTGGAAAGACAGAACCAATATTTGTCACAGTGAAAGTAAATGGCAAACCTGCTAGAATGGAAGTGGACATGGGAGCTTCCACTATAGTAATTGGGGAACATACCTTCAGATATTTGAATAGTGAACATCAATTAAGTTTAGAAGAAACAGATGCAAAGCTAAAAACATATATGGGTGAAGGCATTCAAGTAAAAGGCATAAACAGAGTACCTGTCCATTATGGAAGTCATTGAGAGGCAGAAGACCAAGCCTCCTAGGGTGAAATTGACTAAGGGAAATCAACCTTGATTGACCACTAGGATTCCAAAAGGAAGCTGGAAGCAGTCGTGATTTGAAAAAAGGAATGTGCAAGGACGCAACAACCTGGAAGTACAGCAGAAGGAACTCAAAGAAACCCTACTTGATGACAGAGTTTGAGACAAGGTGAGCAACCTTCGAAGGGAAAATGAAAACCTGTTGAAAGATCTTAACACATTGCAAAATTCCCTCAGGTCAAAGTTTGTACCTCTGGAAAAGTAAGACGAGAAACAAAAATAATTCAGCACCTCTATGAACAAACTGAAATCAGTTGGCAGGAAAGACACAACAATGCTCAATTTTCCAGGAGGCAGCAAACAAATACAAAAAAGAGACAGGAGAGCTGAAGAATCAGCTAAATGAAGCCAAAGAAGCTTTGGAGGCAAAAGTCGCAGAATTTTCCAAGAAGGAGACAAATAATGAAATTTTGGAAGACTCAGCCACTGAGCTCAGACAAGTTGAGCTTGAATCTGAGAGAAGTCTGGCCAACAATGAAATCAAAAAGAAGGCTGAGATTAAAATCTGTGCTAGAAAAAAGAGAAGTGCACGTTCCAAGTGAGGGAGGTAGTCTGTTTGGGTCACTGGGTAGATTCACAGGGTCTCCACCTGGATGAGGAGAAAGTGAGAACCACAAGAGAGGCATCTGATCCAAAGAATGCCTCAGAGCTTAAATCATTCCTAGGAATGATCAACTATTATGGGTGACTCTTACCCAATTTGTCCGCAGTACTGGCCACCCTGCATTCTCTGCTCAAAAGTAATAGGAGGTGGCCCAGAAAGAAGCTTTCATAAAGGTGAAACAATTGTTGCACTTGTCCAATCTATTAATGCATTACGATGAAAGAATTGATGCTGACGTGTGACGCATCTTCCTACGGAGTGGGAGCGGTGCTCTCTCATCGGGGGACGACGGCACAGAACGGCCGATAGGTTATGTATCAAGAACAATCACCACAGTGGAAAAGGGATACTCACAAATAGAAAAAGAAGGCCTGTCCATCATCTTTGGTGTAAAGAAATTTCACCAGAACATACACAGCCAACATTTTACAATCATTTCAGGTCACAAACCATTGCTAAGATTATTTAGTGAGGACAAGGCTATACTACCCATAGCCTCAGCAAGAATATAACAATGGGCTTTAATTCTGGCAGCATACAAATACACTTTCATACCTGGCCTGGCAATCAAATCGCAAACGCCAATGCCCTTAGTCATTTGCCTTCACAAGAAAATGATGAGCACGTCCCAGTTCCACAGGAACTTATTTTGCTGTTAAATTTCTTAGATTCCTCACCGGTATGTGCTCAACAGATCAGAGACTGGACCCAGTCCTGTCTCAAGTATGACAACAAGTGCTACATGGTTGGTCACAGGAGCCCGTATCTGATGAAATGAAACCATACTTCAACAGAAGACATGAAATCACCAGCCTGGATGACATCTTATTGTGGGGAGCACGAGTGATATTTCCTCCAAAAGCAAGGGAGCCATTTTTAATTGAACTGCACAGTGCCCATCCAGGAACTTCCCAAATGAAGACCATAACACACAGCTACTTATGATAGCCTGGGATGGATAGCGAAGTAGAGAGCTTAGTAACGCACCGTGTGCAACATCAGCAACTGCATAAGTTACCAGTGACAGCTCCATTACACTCATGGGAGTGGCCAGGTAGACCCTGGATGCAGTTACACATTAATTACGTTGGACCTTTCTTGGGCTCATTGTCGATGCCCATTCAAAATGGTTAGATGTATATGAGGTGAAGTCACCAACGTCAGCCGCTACAATTGAGAAACTACGCCAGAGTTTTTCCATTCACGGACTACCAGAAGTAATAATTTCTGATAACAGCATGGCATTTATGAGTGGAGAAGAAAAGAGTCGACGTTTTGAGTCCACATGACCCTTCAACAGAACTGTTGAAGGGTCATGTGGACTCGAAACGTCGACTCTTTTCTTCTCCACCGATGCTGTCAGACCTGCTGAGTTTTTCCAGGTAATTCTGTTTTTGTTTTGGATTTCCAGCATCCGCAGTAGTTTTTTGTTTTTATCTTGGCATTTATGAGTGCTGAGTTTCAATGGTTTATCAGCCTCAATGGTATCACTCATGCAAAAACTGCACCATACCACCCTTCCTCAAACAGACTCATAGAAAGGGCAGTTCAAACGCTCAAAGCAAGCATGAAAAAGCCAACTGCGATTCCTTGGCAACCAAACTAGCACACTTTCTTTTTCATTACAGGACTACCCCTCACACAACAATAGGTGTCACACCGGCAGAGTAATTGTTGAACCGCTATTTCAGGATGAGATTGAGCTTAATAATGCTGAATTTAGAGGCAAAGGTGGAAAGGAGCTGGGGAAGCCAGAAAACTAGACATGATTGGCATAGTCGCGAGTGGAAATTTACCATGGGAGAGCCGGTATACATGAAGAACTTCAGGGAAGGACCGTGATGGTTACCGGGTGAAGTAAGTGCAGTGACTGGACCTCCATCTTACCAGGCCAGATCATCTGTAAACATGTGGACCATTTAAGGAAGAGAGAGACAAATCACCAAAATATGGTTCCACCAGTGATCATGACTGGGTCTGCATTTCCTGTTGAGGATACTCAACCCAGGACTGACAAGTCTGATGTTTATGTAAGAGTTGCGGATACAGAACTGCAAGTGCCCACCAAAGCACCTGATGTTCAGGCAACTCCGGAGAAGGAGGTTCCTGACAAAGGATCTGAAGTTATGGAGCTGCGACGTTCCACATGTACCAGGAAACCACCTGAAAGACTTGGACTTGTAAATTCCTTACCCAGTGTAAATATTGTGTTGTCTTGAAAAATATGTACTTTTAAATATAATATGTATAGTAGAGTTAAAGGGGAAAGAATGTAGTAATTATGGTTTTATTTAGTGTGTAATGTACCTTTAAGAATAATACTTGTTAAGGAAGATCACATGATTTGTCGTAACCAATAGGAGACTAACTCTGGCTACCTCAGTAGTTAATGTAGAGATAGAGTTGGAGACGAAAGCACACGTGTAGTTGCTGCTGAGTATATTGTAAATAAACTTAAAGTTTCCACTCAAGAAGTGTCTGCAGATCAACTCTGTCATTAATAGTGCAACTCAGCCACCCTACAACACCTATTGAATTCAACTTTCCAGTCACCAGGACTTTGTTTTTCAAAACAAAAAGATCAACCATTTCATACTTTTCAGGAGAAACCCTTTAGAAGAGAATTGACCCATTCTCAGTTTTCCTCGAAGTGCATATTTTTATTACACTTAAAGAATTTACCAAATACTTTGGTGTCATACAATAATGTAAATAAATACAGTAATAATTATAAGATGAACATCTGCTTGGCTCCAATGTGTAATCTGAACTGCGGTAGAGTGGAATTTCCATGTTAATCTGTCTTTTCTTTCCAAAAATATGCTTTATTCATATAAGTTATAAAAGTACATTACAAAACATTTTGACTTGAAAATTACAGAAGCTGCAATAAAATTCAACTTATCTTCATACAGCATGTTCCACTTGAGCTGCCTTAATACAGTTTCAATACTCTTGATATTTACAATATACATTCCTTGTCAGGCATACAACAGAGAGATTCTACACAGTTTCTGGCTCCTCGGTGTCCTATGGCAGAAAGGCCTTTGACAGCAACCTTTTCCCATAGTGCCTCTGGGGTGGCTGCCTCAAGCTATAGTGCATGCCTCAGCATGTAGTCCTGGATCTTGGAACGTGCCAGTCTGAACACTTGGTCAAAGACAGCTCATTGGAAGACCAGCAAGTTCCAGGCAGATCAAAGAGCATTCACCGAGTTGATGGTCCTCCATCTGCAGTTAATATTTACCTTGCTGTGCATTCCTGGGAACAGCCTGGAGAGTACAGAGACCTGCATCACAGAGCTGCTTGGGATGAACATTGACAAAAACCACTTCATCTCTCTCCAGACCTTCTTTGCAAAGGCACATTCCGGAAGGAGGTGGACAACAGTTTCTTCCCCACCGCAGACACCTCAAGGGCAATGTGTGGAGGGGGTAAGACTCCAGGTGTAGGATGGATCTGATGGGAAATGCGTTTCTCACCACCAGCCAAGCTACGTCTTAATGCTTGGTTGAAAGTTCTGGTGATGAACCATTCTGCAAAATGACTTTGACAGTCTTCTCAGGGAACCACCCGCCATGATTGACCATCTCCTTTTTCCTGCAGAGCCTCAGGATGCTACCAATGATCTGTTGCCTCTGAACCATCCCAAATTGCTGGGGATTGAGTTCTTTAACTAATAACCATAGGGGCCATAGAACCATCAGAATATCAGCGTGGCAATTATAAAAAATTAACTTACCTTCTCAGCCCCTTTCTACACCAGATCAAGTGTGCACTCAGTTTTCTCTGGCAGGTACTGGGCGCTGCATACATGACTGCAAGTTTCATCATATCGGTGTCTAAATGACATAATTGAATCGTGACTTTTGCACTTTAATAAGGCCATTGTTTGCCTGCAGCAAGAGTCTCACATGTTGGCCAAAATGTGTCTGCATTATTGGATCATGGCACAAAGTGGGAGACGAGTAGAATGCTGCTCCATTTAATTCACTGGGCAGTAAACTAGGGGACTGGGTGGAATGTCGGCTTCCACCCTACCCAGTATTAGGGCAATGGAGAGTAAAATCTGATATGGCGATGCTTAAAATGAGGAGAAACTCACTTTAATTTCTCTATTCTAGGATAATTGCACCAAATTTACCCTGCATTTGACATGCTTTTCATACGGAAAACTGAAATTGCTTTGGAATGATTTAAACTGGTCAACATTCACTGTGCTAAATTTTAATCAATTGGGTATCCATTATTCATTCTGAACATGAAAAGTTGTTATTTAATAACCCAAGAACTATCAAAGAAACACATAAAAAGATTACAGATTAATAATTGATTCGATGTGAATTTTAAATTAAATAGATATGTATATTTCATAAGTAGAGTGTTACATCTAAGTTTTGAAAAACTAGATATTTAAATCAAGATTATACATGTAATGGTTTAACATGCTGAGCACTTCAGTGATTGAACCTTACGAATTTAAAGCTAAAATGCATTAAAATATCCTGTAAGAATAAAAAAATTCACAAAAGCAAATTTAACAGCATTTGATTTAGAAAATACAGATTTCTTCTCTAAGGGTTTGAGAACATGAGAAATAGGAGCAGACGTAAACCATTTGGCCCCTCGAATCTGCTCTACCATTCAATAAGATCAAATGTAAATTCAAGAAAGGAGAGAGAGAGAAACAGGGAACTAAAGACCGGTGAGCTGGCATCAGCTGTCTGGAAAAGATTGGAATCTATCATTAAGAAAGTCTTAACAATGCACTTTAAAAAAAACATAGGGCTGAATTTTGAGGTTGCCGCCAATTAACAGCCAGCCGGAGTGAAACACACACTGAGAGGCTCAGTGCTGCCGGAGTGGGGTGGGAGGAGGGCGAGCGCTGAAGTCAGTGTGGGCACAGGGGAGTGCTCAGTGAAAGCTCCCTGAAGGCAGAGAGCTGCCTCAGGGATCTGAAGAATTTGAAACCATGAAATAAAGGTTTTAAATTGTGAAAAGAAACCTCCACATATCGAGCTCACTCACCTAAACGTATAGATTATAAAAATTCTGGCCAAACATTTTTTTTTAATTAGTATCGGAAACCTCATCCTGCCCTTGGAAGAGGTTTCCTCAAAAATCCAAAGGCCGCCTGGCCAATTCCCCCGCACGCCAACCGTAACGTTGGATGGGCAGCGAAAAATCCATGTTAAAGAATACATTAATGGCCTTAATAGGCCTCTTAATTGTCGGTGGGCGCTCGTGAGAGTTGGCACTTTCCCAATGTCATTGCGCGCTATTTTACGCTGGGGCATGTTGGGTGTGCACCCGCATGCCAAGCGAAAAATCCGGCCAATAGCATTACAAGACAGAGGGTGGAATTTTCCATGTCCTGTGTTGGGCGTGAGAGGACAATATGGTGGGAAGTGGGGGGAGGGCAGGAGAGGAATGTCTAGGTCTGACTGGGAAGGTGTGTCGGGTGGGGTGAAGTTGGGAGGGGGGAGCAAAGGTGTCAGAGGGGTAAGGTTGTAGGCAGTGGGGGAGTACGGGGAGGAAAGTGTAACAGGAGAGAATATGGCAACTGGGGAGGTAGGTGTAAGGGGGGAGGATTATGTAAGGAAAGAAGTTTGGAGGGGGGAAGGAGTTCAGAGAGGGGAAGGTCTTCAGGTGGAGGAAGGACTTCAGAGGGGGGCAGGACTTCGGAGGGAGGAAGGAGTTCTGAGGGGGAAAGACTTTGGAGGGAGGAAGAAGTTCTGAGAGGGGGAGGATTCTGGAGGGAAGAAGGAGTAAAAGGGGAGGAAGGAGTCCGGGGGGGAGGAAGGAGGAAAGAGTAAGGGGGAAGGAAGGTGTCTGGGGAGACTAAAGAGTAAATGGGTGGAATGTTCAAGTGAATGTGCAAGGGAGGAGTCTGCGGAGTCGATGGTTGCCTCCTGGAGAGTGAACTGAGGGTGGGCATGGTAGGAGGCAATGGTGAGAATGAGAGAGGGCAGAGTAAGCCGGTAGGGTGGAGGGTGAGGGTGCAATGGTATCAGTAGAAGGGATGACGAGGGTTGTTGGTGGGAACTCAGGGGCAAGCACGGAGTGGGAAGGAAGAGGTCAGGGAGGTCATTGTGGATGGGGATGGGATTCTCAGGAAGGTAGGGAACATGCAGGTTCTGCCTAGTAGGTGATGGTGCAGTGGTGGAAGGTGATGCCAGGGGGGGGTTGACAGTGATGGGGGAAAGGATTTGGATGGCTGGGGGAGGGGAAAGGACAGGGAAGCTAAAGACAAATGTTACACACACCATGCTTCTAAAACCAAAAGTGTAAGGAGCCCCGTGTTGGGCTGAAACAGGTGCTGCATGGGAGTGTGATCAGTGGGTGGGTGGAGAGGCAGGTCAGTTCAGATGGACAACTGAAAGAGAACTCCCCAGCAGGCAGCATTGAAAATGTTCATGACAGTGAGATGAGTGTGATGAAGGAAGGCTCTGTGTGCATGGAGAGTACTTGCACAAGTCCTCAAAAGGGCCTGCCAAACACACGCTTCCCCTTCCAGAATCCCTCATGGGCTAGTGGGGTGGTGCAGTAGGAGGACTCGAAAAGCCTGTCAATGAAGCTGCAAGCCACAATTACACATTATTCAGTGAAAGGGAATATATTTTCAGATTAGAAAGTGACAAAATGTGTTCACCCGTGCAACCACTTGTGGTCAGAAATTCTTAACTTTCCTAGGCATAACACTTCAAGGTGCTGCCCTGATATCCGCAGGAGGGGTGGACCCAGCCTGTGCAATGGTTGGCCCTGTTGCCTCTGATGACTTCAGCGTGGATCCTCTGGAGAGCCGAGGCCTTGAGACCCCCGGCTTGCTTTGGCTGTCCACCTGTGGGCCAGCTGCTCCCTTTGTGGTGACAGAGGATGAGGTTGAGGGGGTCACAGGCAAAGGGGACTTGGAGCGAGAGGACAGCCTCTGAGATTCCTGAGTGGATGACCCGCTACCACCCCTCTTCCCTTCGGGTGCCTGAGAGCCATGGCCTGACTCTTTGAGGGGAAGGAGCACCTGGTGGGACATTCAGGTGCCCTGTTTCCCACTCACGTTCCCACTGCAGGAAGTCTCCCATGCTTACCTCGATGGAGCATGCATCTCCGCGTTCTGCTGGACCAGGATGTTTATGGCGTCCACCATCCTTCCCATGGAAACCTCCATATGCGCATATGTGGGCACCACTTCATCAGAGAGCAGGAGGACCCACTCCTCTGACCCGTGTGCCACTCTGTTGAGGGCTTCCAACTACTCTGCATTATATTCCCCCGCCTTCTGCTGATTCCCCAGGATGAGTTGGAAGGCCGAATCCAGAGGCTTGTCATTTGACTCGGACCTCACAGGTGCCTCTTCCCCAGCAGCCCACCGAGTGTCAAGGAGCTCAGCTGAACCTGCCTCCTCCTGCTGCGGACACATGTCCATGCAGTAACCAGCAGATTGTGAACCTGAGCCTGCTCTAAATCTAGGTCCCACCGAGCTGTGTGTCTCTGCGCTGGTGGAGGGTGTGGGTAAGTGCTGTGACGGGTCTACCAGGCTGCTTATTTCCAGCTCTTCAATGGAGGAGGCGCCCACTTGGTTGGAGGCGAGGACCTGGAAAGAGCTGAGGAACTGGCTGGCTGAGGGTGTCGGTCGCTTGGCAGATCTCCCTGTGAACCAAAGTAGAGGTAAGCAGGGCATGGCAGCAGAGTCAAAAACAGGCGAGAGAGCACTCACATTTGCGTTGAGAGAGGGATGATGTGGTGCAGGATCCTCACGTAGGTGTTCACCGCCGACCTCACCGTCACCGCAGGCAGGGTCCACATCCTCACCAGTCAGCGCGATGGCACACTCCTCAAAGTGAGTGAGAGGCCTAATGTGAGACACCCTACCCCCAGTCTGGGTCCTCTCCCTGCTGTGGTGAGCCAGCTTCTCCTACATGAAAACAGATGGAGAGAGTGTGAGCAGGACACATGGCACTGCGTGGAATGTTCGTGTGGTGAGCGGAGCCATGGGCGGGACGAGGACGCGAGCTCGAGAGGATATGAGCCTGATGGAGTTGTGAGGGTGTGTGTGAGAGTCAGTGGTGTTGCCCCTTGAGGTGTGAGATCCTTGTGGATGTGTGATGAGTTTGTGAGTGTGTGAGTTGAGAGTGACGAGAAGAGTGACTTACCCTGGTGGAACAGATGAGAACGTTCATCTTCTTTTGGCTGGATGGCTGTCCTCTTTTGCAGGGCGTTGGCGCTGACCACTGCTGCCACCACCTCCCATACTGGATTTGCCACCTTGCTTGCTGGCCTTCACCCAGGGAAGGGGTAGAGGGCATCACGGCATCCAAAAGGTGTTCCAGGAACATGTCACTGAATCGGAGGGCTGCAGACTGCTTGCCTTTTGGTGCCACATCTTCCTTGCAGCAGTCCTGGGTTGGAAATACTAAGAGGTGTGTGTGCAGCTGCACTTTTAATATGGCGCCCAGCGTGAGGAAGCAGCGAGGTGACGGTGTGGCTGGTGAATTGAAGGCCGCCCACCAGTGAAATGGCGTGTTTCCCAGGAATGCATGATTAATGAAGCAGGATTGGGTCGATACAACGGTAAAAAGTTATTTTTCCTGCCGGCTACCACACTTGGTGCAAATCTGGGACGATTCTACCCAGGGTTTTAGGGAAGGGAAATAATATTTGCGAAATTTATTAGAGCATTGTAGGATATAGCTAGCATGATACATAATGGGGAATTAGTACACGTAGTGTATTTGGATTTCCAAAAGACATTCAAGAAGGTGCTATATAAAACGTTTTTAGCCAAGCCAGGAGCTCAAGGCATTGTAGGTAATATATTGCCATGGATGGAGGAGAAGGGAGTAGGGATAAATGGGGCATTTTCAAGTTGGCAGACTGTGTCTAGTGGAATGCTGCAAGGATCAGAGCTGGGGCCTCAGCTATTTACAATCTATATTAATGACTTAGATGAAGAGACTGAGAGTAATGTGTTCAAGTTTGCTGATGATAGAAAGCTAGGTGGGAGCCTAAGCTGTGAGGACAACACAACACGGTTGCCAAGAGATAATGATTGATTAGATGAATGGGCAACAAGGTGGCAGATGGAATGTAATGTGAGGAAGCGTGAGGTTTGGTAGTAAGACCAGAAAAGCAGCATATTTTTTTAAAAGGCCCGAAACTTTTAAATGTTGAATTTCAGAGAGACTTGGATATGCTCACATAAGGAACACAAAAGGTTAGTATGCATGTGCGGCAAGCAATTAGCAAGGCAAATGGTGTGTTGGCCTTTATTTCAAGGGGAGTACAAGAATAATGAAGTCTTGCTACAATCGTGCAGTGCTTGGGTGAGACCACACCTGGAATATTATGTGCAGTTTATGTTTCTCTATTTAAGGAAGGTTATACTTGCTTTTGAGGCGGTACAGCGAAGATTCATTAGATTGGTTCCTGAATTGAGAGGGTTGAACTATGAAGAGAGGCTGAGTAAATTGAGTATTTATTCTCAAGAGTTTAGAAGAATGAGAGTTGTTCCGATTGAAAAGTACAAAATTCTGAAGGGGCTTAACAGCATAGACGCTGAGAGGTTGTTGAACCTGGCTGCGGAATCTAAACACAAGAGCACAGTCTCAGGACAAGGGGTCAATCATTTAGAATTACCTACTGTAAAGGGTTGTAGATGCTCCATCGTTGAGTATATTTAAAGCTGAGATAGACAGATTTTAGGTCTCTCAGGGAATCAAGGGATATTGGAGGAAAGAGGGAAAGTGGAGTTGAGGCAGACGATCAACTATAAATGTATTGTACAATGGAGCAGGCTCAAGGACCATATGGTCTACTCTTGCTCTTATTTATGGTCTTATGTTCTCATACCTGTACTAAATACAACTCAGCATTTGAAGTATGGTTGGCATATTTTGAGTTGAGTTTTTTTGTTTGAAAGGATTTTTAAAAATTGTTTTGGTTGTTTATGTTGGCCCCACTTTATTTTCAGATTATGTCAAATGTTATCTTTTTTGTTGCTAACTTCTTTGAATGTTGGACTCAAGTTTCAAGCGCGATGTACTTCTTTCCCCCTGAGGAAGGTGCCATTTACTCCTATCACACTTTCTATAGCAGGACTTTAATAATACCATCCAAAACAGTTTCAGGACTTTTGATGCCTGCATCAATTATGTCTGCCATTATTCCCCAGTTGGAAATAAATAAATTTTAAATGCTATTTGTAAAAAAAAAATTCCCTTTAAACTGCTGCTACAGTTTGAAAAAGGCGCAGAGAGCGGAGAGACTTCAGTTTGAAAAGGGCGTGGAGATGGGAGAGATTTCAGTTTAAAAAGGACACGGAGAGTGGGAGAGACTTCAGTTTAAACAAGGGCACAGAGAGCGGCAGGGACTTCAGTTTGAAAAGGACGCGGAGAGCAGGAGAGTCTTCAGTTTTTAAAAGGATGCGGAGAGCTGTGGGAGCTTCAGTTTAACTTTGGGAGAGAGAGGTTAAAATGTTTAGACTCCAGGAGAAAGATTAGAACAGCAAGACTTTGGGAGGGAGAGGTTATAACAGTGAGACCTCAGGACAGAAAGGTTAAAACAGCGAGACTTCGGGGGAGAGAGGTTAAAACAGCACGACTCAAGTAGGAGTAAGGGTAAAATAAATGCAAGGGTCCATATTCTATTTATATGTCTGGGGAGCTCAGTCCTGTGATGTGCCCATCCTGCTCTATGTGGGAAATCCTAGACACTCCTGGCAGTCTGGATGATCATGTATGTAGGAGGTGCCTCTGACTGGAGCAATTCGAGCTCCGGGGTTTGGAGCTTGAGCAGCAGTTGGGGGCACTATGGTGCGTTCACGAAGTTGAGAGGTTTGTGGATAGCACGTTTCAGGACGTGGTCACCCCGCAGCTTAAGGAAGTGCAAGCAGAGAGGAAATGGGTGACCACCAGACAGAAGATGGGAACCAGGTAGTGAGAGAATCCCCCATGTGCATCTCGCTCATAACTCGTTTCTCGGCCTTGTAAAACAGTGAGAGTGACATTTCCTCTGTGGAGGCCAAGCAGAGCCAAGGCCATGGTACTGTGAGTGGCCCAGCTGCTCAGTGGAGGAGGAAGAAGTGTGGAAGGGCAATAGTGGTAGGGGATTCATTAGTGAAGGGAGTAGGCAGGTGCTTCTGCAGCTGTAGACGTGACTCCAGGATGGTATGTTGCCTTACGGGTGCCAGAGTCAAGGATGTTACGGAATGGCTGCAGGGCATTCTGAAGGGGGTTGGTGAACAGCCAGAGGTCATGGTCCATGTTGGGGCCAATGACATAGGAAGAAAGAGGAACGAGGTCCTGCAAGCAGACTTTAGGAGCTAGGTAGGAAATTGAAAAGCAGGACTTCAAAGGTAGTAATCTCCGGATTACTCCTGGTGCCACGCAATAGTGATTATAGCAACAGAAGGATAAAGCAGATAAATGCATGGCTGGAGAGATGGTGCAGAAGGGAGGGCTTTAGATCCCTGGGGCATTGAGACCATTTCTGGGGGAGATGGGACCTGTACGAGTTGGACAGGTTACATCTGAACAGGAACGGGACCAACGTCCTATTGGGGAGGTTTGCTAATGCTGTTGGGGGTGGATTTAAACTAAGTTGGCAGGGGGATGGGATCCTGGAAAGTAGTTCAGAGAGGAGAGAAGTTGAGGTGGGATTAGAAGTTAAAATGCTAGTAACTGAGCCTGGAAGGCAGAGGAAACATAGGCTAGACAAAAAAGAAGTGATTTAGCAAGGCTAAATGGAATATATTTTAATGCAAAGAGCCTGAGGAATAAGACAGATGAGCTGAGGGCACAGATAGGCACGTGGGAGTGTGATATCATAGCTATGACCGAGACTTGGCTAAATGGGCAGGATTGGCAGCTCAACATTCCTGGTTATAGGTAGTCAGACGAGATAGAGAGGGAGATAGAAGAGGAAGTGGTGTCGCAATATTAATAAAGGAATCAATTATAGCAGTGAGGAGGGATGATATCTTAGAAGGATCATTAAATGAGGCCATATGGGTAGAAGTAAAAAACACAAAAAGGGAAAACACACTGTTGGGTGTGTACTATTGGCCCCCCAAACAGTCAAATATGTAATTAAATTTCAGAGAAATGTAAGAATAATAAGGCAGTAATAGTAAAGGATTTTAACTACCCAAATATTACCTCGGATAGTTTTAGTGTGCAAGGTAGGGAGGGAGGAAAATACTTAAGTTGTATTCAGGGGAACTTTTTTAGCCAGTACGTAGAAAGCCCAACAGGGGAGGGGGCAGTTCTGGACCTAATATTCAGAAATGAGCCTGGGCAGGTATCAGTAGGGGAGCAATTTGGAGATAGTGACGATAACTCAGTTAGATTTAGGATAGTTATGGAAAAGGCTAAGGTTGGGCCAGGAATAAAAGTTCTAAACTGGGGAAAGACTAATTTTACTAAGGTGAGATACGACTTGGCCCAAGTGGACAGGGAGCAGTTACTTGCAGATAAAACTGTATCAGAGCAGTGTGAGGCATTCAAGGAGGTAATAGCGAGAGCACAGGGCAAATGTGTTCCTGTAAAGGCAAAGTGGGGGACCAAGTCCGGAGAACCCTGGATGTCAAGAGACATAAAGGTTAGGATTAAGAAAAAAAGAGAAGCTCATGGCAGATACCAAGGGCTCAATATGGCAGAGTCCCTTGAGGAGTATAAAAAGTGCAGGGGGAACTTAAAAAGGAAATTCGGAAAGCTAAGAGAGTGCAAGAGAAAGCATTGGTGGGTAGAATAAAGGAAAATATATAAAGAGCAAAAGAATAACTAGGGAAAGAGTAGGGCCAATTAGGGACCATAGAAGTAATCTGTGTGGGGATCTGGAAGATGTGTGTACAATCCTCAATGAATACTTTATATCGGTCTTCACAATGGAAAAGGATGACGCAAGTATAGACATCAGCGTGGAGGACTGTGAAATATTAGTGAAAATTAACATAGAGAGAGAGGAGGTACCAGAGGGTTTAGCAGTCTTAAAACTGGATAAATCAATAGGCCTGGATGAGATGTATCCCAGGCTGTTGAGGAAGGTAAGGGAAGAGTTATCAGGGGGCCTGCAGTAATTTTCAAATCCTCTCTGACCACAGGCGAGGTGCCAGAGGACTGGAGGACTGCTAACATTGTCCCATTATTAAAAAAAAGGAGGAAGGGATAGAGCAGGAAATTACAGGCCAGTCAGTCTAACCTCAGTGGTGGGGAAGTTACTAGAAAGAATTCCGAGGGGCAGAATATATCTGCACTTAGAGAGACACGGATTAATCAGGGATAGTCAGCATGGATTGTTAAGGGAAGGTCGTGTTTGACAAATTTGATTGAAGTTTTTGAGGAGGTAACTAGGACTGTTGATGAGGGTAATGCATTTGATGTGGTCTACATGGACTTTAGCAAGGCTTTGATAAGGTCCCTCATGGCAGACTGGTCAAGAAAGTAAGAGCCCATGGGATCCAAGGCAAAGTGGCACGTTGGATCCAAAATTGGCTGAGAGGCAGAGGGTGGTGGTAGAGGGATGTTTCTGTGACTGGAAGTCTATTTCCAGTGGGGTTCCACAGGGCTTGGCGCTAGTGCCCTTGCTGTTTGCATTGTACATAAATGACTTGGGCTTAAATGTAGGGGGTATCATCAAGAGGTTCGCGGATGACATGAAAATTGGTAGGGTAGTAAATAGTGAGGAGGATAGCCATAAACCGCGGGAGAATATCAATGGACTGGTCAGGTGGGCAGCGCAGCGGGAAATGAAATTCAGCCCATAAAAGTGTGAGGTAATGCACTTGGGGAGGGCTAACAAGGCAAGGGATTACACTATGAATGATAGGACCCTGGAAAGTACTGAACATCAGAGGGACCTTGGTGTGCGTATCCACAGATCCCTGAAGGTAGCAGGGCAGGTAGATAAGATAGTTAAGAAGGCATATGGGATACTTGCCTTTATTAGCCGAGGCATAGAATACAAGAGAAGGGAGGTTACGCTGGAACTGTATAAAACACTGGTTAGGTCCATTCCATACCTGTACCCTCTACTGTAAATATGCACATAGTTCAGTAAGCTTAATAAAGGTTTCTTCAACAAGACTGATTCACCGTGTCCATGTAGTACACATTAACCGGAGCAACAACAGAACGGATCAGTTATTATGTCCAATTCATGCTGTACCTAATTCTGCTGTTATTATTATTGATAGCATGATTAAAATAACTCAACCTTCTTCACCAGCAGGTTACCTCAAGTATAAAGCAGAATCAACAATGAGATTTCCACTAAAGGAGTCCTTAAATGCAATAGTGATGCAAGAGTGCCTTCTTTAAAGCAGGTTAAGTTTCGTCCACCACATATGGTCACATTTGTAGACATTATCTGCTATTTAAGAAACAAATTACCAAATATTCCCGAGCTCAGTGTTTGTTTAAAATCATTCTCTACAGCTGTCCTGAATGTCCCTTCACTTTCACTCATTTTCCATCCCATAACTTTTGGCCTAAAACAGACCTTGGCACATCCAGCTCAATGAATTATATTTGTTATCCTGGAACAACATCAGATATAATCAGCATGAGCCTCCATCCACTGATGGACACAATTTCTTCCAAAGAATTAGGAACCACCTGCATCACATTATGTTAGTCAATTTAACACAATCGCCCATTCAATTTAAGAACAAATGACAACTTCCAGTTAAATACAATACTTGTATTGTTCATGATTTGGAGCCACTTTGGCCTTGCTTAATTGCCTCTGAGGGGGTTGGAGACGTATTTTCGACAGATGACTCCTGCATTGGCTGGAATTCTGTGTTTCTTTGCCTCTCTCATCAGAAGGTGGTGGGTACGGAAAGACTAAGTACATGGCAATATGTCAAGCAGAAAACAAACAAATGTTCATGGGCCTGATGACCTTTCCTCATTCTAAGTATGTAACATCAAACAATAATATAACACAACTGAATCATAATGGATTGCATTACGTATGTGGGACATTATCTGTTGCCAAACATGCTGTACGACTTTCTGTTTTCCTTCATACGGGAAGAATTTTCCAAAACCTTTTCCATGAAATCTGAATATACAGTTGGAATCCCAAATGGCATTGCTGACTTAATCTCTCTTTTCCAGTTGGATTGCTTTGGAGCAATGAAGCCAACTGTAGACCTGGAACATACAATGAGGTTAATAGACAGGAGAGACAGAATAAGATTAGTTTTGATAGATTGCATTTTCCCTATTGAATGCAAACTCCTAAATATTAAAAGAAAGAACTTGGATTTACATAGTAACTTTTATGGCCTCTGGACTTCCAGAAATTAGAGCCAATTAATTGCATTTGAGATGTGGTCACTGTTGTAATGTAGAAAAATGCAGAAGTCAGTTATCAGATCGGGTGCTCCTATAAACTTCAATGGGATAATGGCCAGTTAATTTGTTTTTGTGACATTGGTTGAGGGATAACTATTAGCCAGGACTCCTGGAAAAATCTAACCAGAAAGCAGAAAGCGATGGATGCTGGAAATCTGAAATAAAAACAGAAAATGCTAAAAATGCTCAGGAAGTACGGCAGCATCGGTGAAGAGAGAAGCAGAGTTAACGTTTCAGGTTGAACATCAAAACTGGGAAAAGTTATAAGTGTAATAGGTTTTGAGCAAGGGATGTGCAGGGAAAGGGCAAAAAAGGTCTATGATAGACTGGAAAACGGGAGAGATTGGCTGACAGAAGTGTTAGTCTTAAGAGGCCAAAGGGAATGGTGATGGGGAAAGAAAAGGAACAAAGAAACAAAAGATGTGCCTAGAGCAGGTGTGCTGCTGTCAGAAATCAAAAATAAGCTGAAATGCAAAGAACAGGAAATAGAATAGTGGGGGGCGCGTGGGTGTATGGGGCTGGGGGCAAAAATTAAGTTCTGAAATTGTTGAACTCAGTGCTGAGGCCGGAAGGCTGTAATCGAAAGATGAGGTGCTGTTCCTCAAGTTTACAATGAACTTCACTGGAACGGTGCAGTGGGCTGAGGACAGAACGTCAGCATGAGAGCAAGGTGGAGAATTAAATAGGTAGGCTACCAGAATTCGGGGTCACGCTTGTGGATTCACTTAAGGGCCTCAGCCTCCTGCCACTGGTATTCGCCCACTGGTATTCACCCAATCAGTGGAAGATCGAGGGACCCAGCATCAGGAAGGGTGGGGCCCACAAAGAGCCACCACCCCCTCCACCCCACCACCCCTCCGTCCTTGCTGACGACCCTTCTCTCCATTGTCGCCCGAGATTCCCCTCTTGCCATCACTCATCTGTGGCCTGGTTCTCTCAGTGATCCAGTTCCTCGGGTATGTGTATTACCAGCAGCAGCCACCAACTCCCCCGTGGTGCTGCCTGCATTGACAGTTGCCAGCCTCTCATTGGCTGTCAGCTATTGTCAGGCTGGACTCCCTCACCCACTTCCCACCCTCCCCGCCGCAGTCCTTGATCCTGGAGAAGTCCCGCGGTTCCCCTTATTGGCACTTAATGCAGCAGGCCTTCTCAAAAAGAGGTCACACAAGGCTTTCACCGGCTCTCCAGCCTGTGGGTGAGGCACCCAATGTCCACATTAAATTTCACCTATTAACCCTGTTTCTCTCTCTGCAGATGCTGCCAGACTAGCTGAGTATTTCCAGCATTTTCTGTTTGTACTCCTGGAAACTGCCCATGTTCTTCTTCAAAATAGTGCTATGGGATTTTTTATGTTCACTTGAGAGGCAGACAGTGAACAAGGTCTTTACCTGCCCCAGCCCCAGGCTGGAGATCCCAATCCAAATCTCAGAGACAGGATAATTATATGGCCAGGGCTGACTATAGGCATCTGCAATGGCACATCAGCTGCCCTCCAATCCACCCTTAGGGGCAGAGTGGCAGACTGTCAGTCCACCTGGGGGCAGAAAGGCCTGCCCACAACTACTCCAGACCCCAGCAGCAGAACTTAAAGGACCAGAAAAGATTAACATAACAACCAAAGCAAGTACAAGAGCATAAAATAAGGACATGGCATTCATCTAGTCATCAGATTCAATGTCTATCACTCAGGCCACTACTGACTGAGCCCTGAAGAACATAGCTGTCAGACTGGATTTGTGCCAGGTGGTGAGAGAACCAACATGAGAGGATATCCTCCTTAACCTCATACTCACCCTGCCTGTCTTGGAAGCATCTGTCCATGGGGGCATTGGTTGGACTGACAACAGAAAATCGTATGGAGACCAAGTCCCTCTTCGCATGGAGGAACCTTCTACAGTGTCCTTGTGGTATTACCAAAGTGCTAAATGGGATTGAGTCAAATAAGATGTAGCAGCCCAAAACTAGGTATTAATGAGGTGTCATGGGCAAACAACAGCAACTTAATGAACTATATTTCACCACAATCTGTAACTTCATTGGCTGGCATATCCCTCACTCTATCATACCACTGGGCGACCAATCTGGTTCAGTGAGAAGTGTAGAAGAGAATGCCAGGAGCAGTACCAGGCAAAGCTGAAAATGAGGTGCCAACCTGGTGACGCTACAATGTGGGACTACATATATGTTAAACAGTGGAAACAGCATTATACAGAAAGAGCTAAGCAATTCTACAACAAAAGGATTGATCAAAGCTCTGCAGTGCTGCACATTCAGTCATGAATGGCGGTGGTCAATTAAACAACAGAAGAAGGAAGCTCCATGAACATCTCCATTTAAAAAGGGCAGAGCCCAGCTCGTTAGTGCAAAAGATACAGTCTTCAGCCAAATTTGATTCATTCCACATGATATCAAGAAGTGATTGTTACAACAATGGCTATGGGCCCCAAAGACACGGCAGTTGTACGGCTGAAGATTTGTGCTCCAGAACTAGCCAGACCAGACTGTTCCAGTACAGCTACTAAACTGGCATATATCTGACAAAGTAGAAAATTGCCCAGATTTGCCCTGTCCATAAAATGCAGAGCAAATCCAATCTGGCCAAATATCAACCCATCAACCCACTCTATCATCAGCAAAGGTAATGGAAGTTGACAGTGCTATCCAGAAGCACTTGCTCACCAATAAACTGCTCACCAATGCTATGTTTAGGTTCAACTCGGGCCATTCATCTCCAGATCTCATTACAGCTTTGGTTCAAACATAGACAAATGAGCTGAATTCTAGCGGTGAGGTGTAGTGATTACCTCTGACATCAAGGTAGTATTTGACCGACACAAAAACAGAAATACCTGAAAAAAACTCAGCAGGTCAGGCAGCATCGGCGGAGAAGAACAAAGTTGACGTTTCGAGTCCTCATGACCCTTCAACAGAACTAAGTAAAATTAGGAGAGGGGTGAAATATAAGCTGGTTTAAGGTGGGGGGAGAAGTTGGGGGTGGGGGGGTGGTAGTTGTAGGGACAAGCAAGCAGTGAAAGGAGCAGATAACCAAAAGATGTCACAGACAAAAGAACAAAGAGGTGATGAAGGTGGTGATATTATCTAAAAGAATGTGCTAATTAAGAATGGAGAGCAGGACACACAAGGTACAGATAGCTCTAGTGGGGGTGGGGTGAAATAAGACTAAAAGGGCATAAAAGGTATAGATTTAAAAATAATGGAAATAGGTGGGAAAAGAAAAATCTACATAAATTATTGGAAAAAACAAAAAGGAGGGGGAAGAAACGGAAAGGGGGTGGGGATGGAGGAGGGAGTTCAAGATCTAAAGTTGTTGAACTCAGTATTCAGCCCGGAAGGCTCTAAAGTGCCTAGTCGGAAGATGAGGTGCTGTTCCTCCAGTTTGCGTTGAGCTTCACTGGAACAATGCAGCAAGGCAAGGACAAACATGTGGGCAAGAGAGCAGGGTGGAGTGTTAAAATGGCAAGCGACAGGGAGGTCTGCGTCATTCTTGCGGACAGACCGAAGGTGTTCTGCAAAGCGGTTGCCCAGTCTGCGTTTGGTCTCTCCAATGTAGAGGAAACCGCATTGGGAGCAACGAATGCAGTAGACTAAGTTGGGGAAAATGTAAGTGAAATGCTGCTTCACTTGAAAGGAGTGTTTGGGCCCTTGGACGGTGAGGAGAGAGGAAGTGAAGGGGCAGGTGTTGCATCTTCTGCGTGGGCATGGAGAGGTGCCATAAGTGGGGGTTGAGGAGTAGGGGGTGATGGAGGAGTGGACCAGGGTGTCACGGAGGGAACAATCCCTACGGAATGCTGCCGGGGGGGGTGAAGGGAAGATGTGTTTGGTGATGGCATCATGCTGGAGTTGGCGGAAATGGCGGAGGATGATCCTTTGAATGCGGAGGCTGGTGGGGTGATAAGTGAGGACAAGGGGGACCCTATCATGTTCCTGGGAGGGAGGAGAAGGCGTGAGGGCGGATGCGCGGGAGATGGGCCAGACACGGTTGAGTGCCCTGTCAACTACCGTGGGTGGAAAACCTCAGTTAAGGAAGAAGGAGGACATGTCAGAGGAACTGTTTTTGAAGGTAGCATCATCAGAACAGATGCGACAGAGGTGAAAGAACTGAGAGAATGGGATGGAGTCCTTACAGGAAGCGGGGTGTGAGGAGCTGTAGTCGAGGTAGCTGTGGGAGTCGGTAGGCTTGTAATGGATATTGGTGGACAGTCTATCACCAGAAATTGAGCAGAGAGGTCAAGGAAGGGAAGGGAAGTGTCAGAGATGGACGATGTGAAAATGATGGAGGGGTGGAGATTGGAAGCAAAATTAATAAATTTTTCCAGGCCCCAACTTAGTCTACCGCATTTGTTGCTCCCAATGCGGTTTCCTCTATATTGGAGAGACCAAACGCAGACTGGGCGATTGCTTTGCAGAACACCTTCGGTTGTCCGCAAGAATGACCCAAACCTCCCTGTCGCTTGCCATTTTAACACTCCACCCTGCTCTCTTGCCCACATGTCTGTCCTTGGCTTTCTGCATTGTTTCAGTGAAGCTCAACGCAAACTGGAAGAACAGCACCTCATCTTTCGACTAGGCACTTTACAGCCTTCCGGACTGAATATTGAGTTCAACAACTTTAGATCTTGAACTCCCTCCTCCATCCCCACCCCCTTTCCATTTCTTCCCCCTCCCTTTTGTTTTTTCCAATAATTTATTTCCCACCTACTTCCATTATTTTTAAATCTATACCTTTTATGCCCTTTTAGTCTTATTTCACCCCACCCCCACTAGAGCTATCTGTACCTTGTGTGTCCTGCTCTCCATTCTTAATTAGCACATTCTTTTAGATAATATCACCACCTTCATCACCTCTTTGTTCTTTTGTCTGTGACATCTTTTGGTTATCTGCTCCTATCACTGCTTGCTTGTCCCTACAACCCCCCCTCCCCAGCCCCGCTCCACTTCTCCCCCCACCCCCCCACCTTAAACCAGCTTATATTTCACCCTTCTCCTATTTTTACTTAGTTCTGTTGAAGGGTCATGAGGACTCGAAACGTCAACTTTGTTCTTCTCCGCCGATGCTGCCAGACCTGCTGAGTTTTTCCAGGTATTTCTGTTTTTGTTTTGGATTTCCAGCATCCGCAGTTTTTTGTTTTTATCTCAGTATTTGACTGAGTCTGGACCAAACTGCTAGTAAAATTAACATCAATAAGATTTGAAGTGGCATTCTTGACTGGAGTCATACATCATTAAAGGATGATGATTGTGATTGGTGGAGGCCAATCATCTCAGCTCCATGATTTTGCTGCAGGTATTTTCTCAGGGCAGTGTCCGCATTAGATCAGAAATGAAGATATGTGCTGATGATTGCCCAATATTCAGCACCATTCGCACAACAAAGAAGTCTGTGTCCGCCTAGCAAGACCTACTGGCTTGGACTAACAAGTGGCAAGTAATATTCATGCCACATGCCAGGTGCCAGGAAATGACCATCTACAACAAGAAAGAACCTAACCAGCGCCTCTTGACATGATTCCCCCAACATCAACACCCTGGGGTTCACCAGTGACCAGAATCTTAACTGGACCAGCCACATAAATACTTTGACTACAAAGTCAGAGGCTGGGTATTCTGCAGCAAGTGACTCATCACTTGACTCCTCAGAGCCTTTCCACCAGCTACAAGGCATAAGTCAGACGTTTGATGGAATACCTCCCACCTTCCTGGATAAGCGCAACAATGGCAACACTCAAGAAGCTCAATACCATCTAGGGCAAAGCTTGATTGGCACCCCATCCACCACCAGTGCAATGCGGCTGCAGTGTGTGCCATTTACAAGATGCAACTCACCAATATATCATTGTTCCTTCATTGTCACTGAGTCAAACCCTCTCTACCCAATGGCACCGTGGGAGTGTCTTTATCACATGGACTCCCACAGAACCTGCTCGAGAACTTTTAGGCATGACCAATGAATGCTAATCTTATCAGCAGCATACAGCTGCAATGAATGAATAAAAAAATCTGTGTTCTATCTCAAATACTCCCCCAGCTGCACTGCTGCTGGTGTTGTATTGGCAATACAGCAGAAACCTCATTAATAGGGCTGCTGACAGAATAGGTGTGAGATGAAACTGGCTGTGTTAGAACAGCTCCAAGGAATTTCCAGCTCCATGTCTTTTTCCTATTAAAGCCTTCAAGGAAAAAAAATGACAGGGTTGAAATTCTAAAAACTCCTAGGCCTAGATTCGGGTGCCATGGTTTCCATCCCCCCCAGCTAAAAAGTAAAAGGGGAGGCCTCACCCATTCCTGATGGCGGACTTGCAGCCATTACAGCTTTAAGTGTTTGGAGGCGGGACTTCCACCCCTCTCTTGGGAGGAATTCCCGCCTTGGAGAGCTGCCAGTCAATTGGATGGCTGGCAGCTCTTCACCTCAGCAGTGCCACCAGGAGCAATGGCCACTGCTGAGACTACAGGCAGTTCCAGTATGCTGAGGAGTCCAGGGCCTCACAGGGGCCAGGTTGGCAGCCCCTGTGAGGGAGGTGGGAATGGGGGGGGGCAGATTTGGGATGCTAGGGGTAAGGGTTAAAGGGGTGCATGAACTTTAGAGGTATCTCCGATGGGCCCAGAGGGCCAGCACAGGATGCCCCCCCACCCTTGCCTGACTGCTAGGCCTCACACATGATGTGGGCCTCCCTCCATAGTGGTAAATACCCGCAGTGGATGGATGAGGCCGTTAAGTGGTCTTTAAGTGGCCATCTAAAGACCTCACCTAGATTAGATTGGGAATGTCACCAAACGACTCCCCCATACCCCAATTAATTGGGATGGAAGCAGGGATAGGCAGGTTCGTGGCGGGAATGCATCCGTTGGATTTTATGTAGCCCCCTGCCTTCAAACTTGCCGGCGATGGAGCGTATAATCCAGTCCTTAAATTAAAATGTATGACAACATTGTAACCAATAGTTCCAGGCCTGAATCCTTTCTATTGATGCTACAATTCTGGTATGGCAAACACTGTACTTCTTGGCACAGCAATAAGTCCAATTAGATTCAAATTAGGCTTGAACATACCTTAACAACATTAAAGGCTCTTGTGCCTTTTAATCTGCACCCAAACCTGCATAAACCCTCATCATTCGGTTTTCACACAGGTAAATCAGCAGCTACGGCTCATTAAATTGCTGTTTCCAGTTCAATTTATGCCATCTCTCCCCGCAGCTGTACTTTGTCACAGAAGTTTTATTTACAGCTGTGTAATGTTCCTGCTGTCACCCTGGGAAAAGGTCACAGACATTCAGGCTGTCTGCACCAGCAATGATTGGCAGAGGCGAAAATTAAAATTACAGTCTGGATCTGCCCCAAAGCTATTGTACTGCGAATGGCTGGTGAATTGCCTTCTCTGTGGCAGAGATGACAGAATGATATTCTGTTCAGGGATTCAGGGCAGACTAAATGGATATCCCAACTGGCCATCATTCTGATATCGTTGCGACACTGTTAAGATTTTACTCTTTTTGTGTTCACACATAGCTGAACAACCTAGTGGATATATACGTGAATGCAGGGATTAATAGTCTGAAATTCTTCTTATAATGCATCTGTGCATATAAAACACAGCATAACAACGTTTTCTCCTTCAAAATTTTCCTTCTATTTTCTTTTGCCCTTTCCTCTACTAGTTATTCATGCTGGGTTATGGATGATGGCAGCCCTTGCCAACTCAACAAGAGCATCCACTCCTTATATAATTGTTTGTGGCTAAGTTCTCAGTGAGGACTGTCCACAACTGGTCTTCCTTTGATGCATATAAAATTCCGAAGTGATCTCTGAAAGACATTCAAGAGGAACGATCCCAGGCAACTGTTTTCCCCTTCCTGCCCTCTGAAAATTGGAACCAATTGCATCTGAGATGCACTGCACCAAATTGCCAAGGCTCCTTCTACATCACCTTCCAAATCTGTGGCCTCTATCATCTAGAAGAATAAAGGCAGCAGATGTATGGGAACAACACCACCAAAATCCTAACTCCAATTGCACCAAATTGCCAAGGCTCCTTCTACATCACCTTCCAAATCTGTGGCCTCTATCATCTAGAAGAATAAAGGCAGCAGATGTATGGGAACAACACCACCAAAATCCTAACTCCCTCCCTAACAACTCTTTGGCAGCATCGACACCAAATGGTGGGGAGGTGGTGGCATAGTGGTATTGTCATTAATTAGTATTCCAGAGACCCAGGGTAATGCTCTGGGGACTGGGGTTTGAATCCCACCATGGCAGATGGCAAAATTCTAATTCAATAATAAAAAAAAGTCTGGAATTAAAAGTCTAATGGTGGCCATGAAACCATTGTTGGTTGTTGTAAAAACCCATCTGATTCACTAATGTCCTTTAGAGAAGGAAATCTGCTGGCCTACATGTGACTCACACAGACCCACAGCAATGTGGCTCTTAAATGCCCTCTGAACAGGGACAATTAGGGATGGGCAATAACTACTGGCCTAGCCAGTGACGTCCATGTCCAATTAATTAAAAAAAACATGGACTGTAGTGATTCAAGAAAGTAACACACCACCACCTTTCCAAGCAATAAATGTTGGCCCAGAGTTGCTCAAATCCCACAAATTAATAAAAAGAATGGTCTATACCAAACTTAATCTGGCAAATTCCTGATTTGCATGCGTCAGTACCATCTCAGCGCAGGTTCTCAAGCTTTTTTGCTTCTGAGGACCCCCACCTGTGCTGTAAAAAAATTCATGGACCCCCCTGTAACACAAGAATACTTTTTCCAGCATCCACTGTAGCGTGTTTGCTTCTATATACTGTTTTCACATGGGATCTTAAAAATACAATAATCCCTCCCCTCCCCAGGAAAGGTTAGACATGGGAACTTTACAGATGGAAATCAAAAAAACAACATCTCATTGTGGAATAGCAATAAAATTATGAAATAATGAAACTCAGAGACCCATGAAACACTGCTTCAAATATTGGGAAGGGCTGCAACCTGCCTCATTTGTTGATAAATCCAGGGTCCACTATTGCCCCAAATCCTTTCTAACTGCTTGATCCATGATGCAAGTATGACCCACACCAGGAGAACATAGCTCCAAGATCTAACCCATGCAGGGATCTGAGGTATGAGTGGGGAGTGGGACTAATTGCATAGTTCTTTCAAAGACCTGACACAAACACGATATGTTGAACAGTCTCTGTGATGTAAGATTCAGTGGTTCTATCCTATATTATCTTTATTGGAAACTCCAAAATGTCATGCCCGGTACAGGAATGTCATGTTATGAACTTTCAGTCATTACTTTTAAAAATTAGGCACATCGAAGCTGTTAAGGTGGCTGGCACAAATCATATGACTTTTGGCATTTGGACTACAGACGGCATCAAGTCTCTGGTGAATACCTTATTAAAAATGGACATAAGTGAGGGTACCTCACAGCCATTTATGGAAGCCTATTGTTTAAGGATAGGCCAACACTGAAAAGTTAATGAGTTTCCAGACTGCCTGTCTCCATGTTTCATACTGGATAAAAGGGAAAATTGAAATTCAAGGTCAGGTGGATTATCTGAATGTTAGACATAAGTCCTGGGTGCTAGGGAGTCCTGCTGGGTGAGTCATAGGTGAATGGTGCATTGAGAATTGTGAGAGGTTGGTGATGTAGTGTTGGAGATGTCATATGAAGATCCATTCACTGGCCTTGACAAATCTCATGAAGCCAGTTGTTTTCTTGTGGCACTGCAGTCAGGTCCATGGGTCTGTTGTAATATGTCCTTAAGGGATAGCAGCATGCTATCACAAGAAGGGAAGTGTGCCATGTGATCCAATCTCAGTTTCACTTTTGCCTGTGAGCAGAACACAGCACTGCTCTGACGCTTTCAAGTTTTATACCATGTACATCTGTTCTCAGGTGCCTAGCCTCAATAAATGAACCCACAACATGTTTATCCAATCCCTTATGAGAGATTGGTGCCTTTATATCATTATAAAAACACAGTGGTCAGCCGTGGTCAAACAGTGTGGCAGCAAGATTAGTAGAGGTATGAGATGGTAAAAAAACCTTAGATCGTGCTACATGGCATGAGAGGAGCCTCAACATTTTGGTCAGACTGCAATGTGTTTGCAGCATTGAAGAGTGTTGAAATCGCAGCGTAGTGCCTGCATAGAAAGGCTTTGAAGGCACAGTGCAGAGATCATGCTCAAATAAAGAGCTAGTAAGTGAATGGACCCCCTGTGGTGAGATTGCAGTGCGTAGCCTGTCAGTTCCATGAGTGGGACAGTGCACTGAGAGGACCAGAACCGGGTTAGCTCCATTGGGAAAGGTGAGTGACCAGGGTGTGGGCCAGATTGATAGCAAGTGAGGGAGTTAAACAAAGAAAACAAACAAAGCCATCATAAAAATTGGGCTAGAGCAGGTTGTGATTATAACAGGTGGCTTTGGGAGTTGCTGAACAGTAAATTGAAATAAACAAGGAGGAAGGTCAAAGGGATATTGTCAGAATGCCCAGAAAATTCCTCAGTTTGAATTGGGATGCAGCTGACCTACTATCCGAATTCAAAGTGTTTAAACAATGTACATAGCTATGGGTTTCTTGATTCAGGTGTGTCTGAATCAGATAAGCAAGCCAAAAAAATTCACCTAGCAATTGGGAATGAAGGTCTACACAGGCTTAACTCATCAGGGTTAACAGCAGAAGAGCTAAAGGATCCCCCAAAAAATGGGCTACATTGAAAGACGAGATCAGAATCAGATTAAACTTCCATATTCATCGCCTAGAATTCATGTCATTTTGATAACAGCCTACAGAATCCATAGACCACTTCGTCAGCAGATGCTGAGAAAAGGGCACGTACTGTGATTTTTCAAATGCTGAGCTAGTAGACAGAATTGTTGACTTGATGATTGCATCCACACCCATGGAAGCATTTCAGAGAGACTTGCTAGACAAGCCCAAAATGTGTAGCATTGAAGACCTACTCAAGGGTGGACATAAGTATGAAGCAATCTTTGCAGGTGGATGAATCATTCAGGTCCCAAGTACCACCCCAATTATGATGCACCTACTAGAACACCCAAACCTAACAAGGCATGTGGAAGGTGTGGCTTTCTGCAAGCACCAAGGAAATGCCTAGCTTTTCACAAATTCTGCAAGGCAAGTGGCAGAAAGGGCCATTGGCAGAGGCAGTGCACTAGAGGCAAAAGTTGATGCAGCTACAAATAGACTGTACACAACAGGTACCTTCAAGCAATAAGAATGATTATCCTGTATCCCTTCAGAAACATATGCACGAGGTGATTGGCAAACCAGAAAATCACGACGATGTGCATGACAAGGCGTAGAGCGCTGAACACATATTTCACACCGTCAATCTCATGGAAAACATGTGCTGTCATACCATCCAAAGCTTTTGCCAAGATTCAAATGATCAGACCTAAGAAAGTTGGCAACCACTCGTTATTGGTCAAGATTGACACGAGGGCAAGTGCAAATGTACCACCTCCATGGATTCTAAAAGATATGTATCCACAGACATGGAAGGCCATGTTGAAACCTACTACGGCCAAAATTCAGCATAAAACAGTTCACTTATTCCATGTGCAGGATCCATCGTCCTGGAGTGCAAGTACAATCAATCCCCCTGGGTGTCACAGAAGTTCTATATCATTGAGACTAAAGGCCAGGCGATCACAGGTCCACTGGCATGCTGTAACCTCACACTATTGACAATCCATGGGGCAGACATTTCCCCCGTTGTGGGGAGGAAGTTCAGGAGCGGGTGTGTGGAAGCGCGCCTCCGATCGGCGCCCCCAATTGGGGGCGTGCCACCATTTTACGTTGGCGGGCCAATTAAGGCCCACCCAGCGTGACGGCCACAAGGAAGTGGTATGCGCTCCCTGTGAGGGCCGGGCGAAATTCCCTCAGCTCTTTCACAAAGTGCTGTCTCAGGGAGATCGGCTCCACATTAAAAAATGTTAAAAGCAGAAAAAAAAAATTTCCCTGACGTGTCCCCTCATGTGACACTGTCACTTAGTTGGGACATGTCCATCACTTTTAGTTACACTTTAATTAAATTTTTAAAAACCTACATGAAACCTCATCCCACCCGTGGATGAGGTTTCATGCTTTTTCCGAAGCCCTCCAGGGTTCCTGGCCTGTCCACCAACTTTAAGGTTGGACGGGCAGGTCCACTAATTACCTTAATTACTTTGTCAATGGCCTCAATTGGCCATTGAGAGGTCGGCGGGCGCGCAGCTGATTCGGTTGAGCTCCCACCGACCTGAAAATTGAATTGACGCCGGGGTGACATCGGGAGTTCCGCCTGACGTCATCCCGTGTCATTCTACGCATCAGCAGGCGGGTCCCCCCCACCCCTACCCCCTCGCCGACCGGGAAATCCTGGCCATGGAATCAGTGAGACCTCATTCTGCAGATCAACCTCAGAAACTACTCTTATCGCCTCAGTTCACAACCTAGCATTGAAATATCCAGAATGTTTTGACAAAGTTGGAGGATTCAAGCGAATTGCAACATTATACATACAGGAGAATGCAAGTCTGTCAATTGACCTGGTACATATTGTGCAACGCAAGTGCCGACAATTAAATCCCTAATTCTCAAATGTAGACAGACCAAGCAAGGTCTACACATTGCAATGTTACATCTGAGAGTGACACCTCTAAGTGCAACTTTCCATCTGCAGCAGAACTCATATTTGGCAGACTGGTGCATACTAATTTACCTACCCTTACCCACTCTACTGTCTCAGAAACTAGAGAGAAACTTTTAAAGCTGCAAGAGAAGATGACCAATGTGTACGATAAAAATGCAGGTACAGAATTGCCAAGTTTATAGTTGGGACAACAAGTTATCATCCAGGTTCTCACAAAAGGTACGTGGCAATCAGCCAAGGTGACAAGCAAGTTCCTAGGAAATTGTTACACATAAAGGTGCAACAGTGAGGTGTAACTGAGGGCAAATTAGATCCTTTCCAGCTCCTCAACCATTGTACAGTTCTATTGCATCTAGGACAAGATCCCAAATGCAACCAGAAACAACATCCAAGATTGACAGATTGATCAAATCCCACAGATCACTGTGAGGCATTAAAGAAACCTCCATACAAGGTTTTTTTTATTCATTTATGGGATGTGGGCATCACTGGCTAGGCCAGCATTTATTGCCCAACCCTAAATGCCCTTGAGAAGATGGTGGCGAACTGCTTTCTTGAACCGCTGCAGTCCATGTGGTGTAGGTGCACCCACAATGCTGTTAGGAAAAGAGTTCCAGGATTTTGACCCAGCAACAGTAAAGGAACAGCGATATATTTCCAAATCAGAATGGTGAGTGCCTTGGAGGGGAACTTCCAGGTGGTGGTATTTCCATGTGTCTGCAGCCCTTGTCCTTCTAGATGACAGTGGTCATGGGTTTGGAAGGTGCTGTCTAAGGACCCTTGGTAAGTTCCTGCAGTGCACGTTGTAGACAGTACACACTGCTACCACTGTGCGTCATAGGTGGAAGAAGTGAATGATTGTGGATGGGATGCCAATCAAGCGGGGCTGCTTTGTCCTGGATGGTGTTGAGCTTCTTGAATGTTGCTGGAGCTGCACTCATCCAGGCAAGTTACCCCTACAAGATCTAGATGTACCAGCAGATTACCTCTACACTTTAGAGACTCAGATTCATCAGTTCTATACACTTATGTAATGGCAACTGAACATGAACATGTGTTGTAAATAGTTATACTTCTTTGGAAGAGGGGAAAGTAACGTTAAAAAGAAAGGGGGACGTTGTAATATGTCTTTAAGGGATAGCAGCATGCCATTGCCAGAAGGGAAGTGTGTCATGTGATCCAGTCTCAGTTTCACTTTTGCCTGTGTGCAGAACATGGCACAGCTCTGATGTCTTCAAGCTTTATGTCCATGTATAACTGTTCTTCTTTGCCTAGTCTTAATAACTGAAGCCACAAAGTATTTACTCAATACCTTATGAGTGATTGGTGCCTTTATTTTTTTTATTCATTCATGGGATGTGGGCATCACTGGCTAGGCCAACGGCGATATATTTTCAAATCAGGATGGCGGATCATTATAAAAAGGATCATTATAAAAACATGTGTCACGACCTGGTTGGGAGGACAGCGCGAATGATCAAGCCCAACTACTCCGCAGACTACACCATTAATTTAAATGTTTAATTTTCTCACTGAAATGGCCAATTGTGTACCTATACTTCTAGTACCCAAAAGAAAAGAGATTCTGACCAGGCATCTTTCAAAAAACACTGAATGATTAATTTATTATAAAACAAAACACATTTTAAACAAGTTACAAGGACTGGTTAATGCAAAATTGTAATCAATAGTATAACTATCTATCTCTTCCTAAAGAATTCCCCTAACACACATACAGACACACACACACACACAAAAACAAAGGACAAACAGATAGAATCTCTCACTCTGCAGAGATGGGCTTTGGAGGGTGGACACTATAAACTAAAGGATAAAGTCTGTAGGGTCTCGACTCTGTTGACTTGGAGTTCCCTCGGTTCCCTCGTGTGAAGGTGGGTCGCTGGTCCCAATGGATGTCTGGAAGTTCTCACCAACTGGTCTCAGCTTTGCAGGTCCAAATGCAGATTAGTTACACTCAGATGAGAGTTCTTTGGCTACAGGTTGATAGCCACACACAATGTTAGGCAAGGCAGATAGAAGGAGCCAGCTAGGGTAGCCTTCCTTCCTCAGCTTGTTCCCCAACAAGACTGAAAGCAAAACCACAGGTTCAAACTTAAAGTTTCCCCTCTGCCATGCAATTGTCTTTTTGTCTTCCAGCTTTTCATTAATTAAAGTACTTTGCAGTTCAAAACAAACAAAAAACTCCTTCTCAAATACCATATAGGTCACCATGGGGAGGTGGTGGCATAGTGGTATTGTCACTGGGCTAGTAGACCAGAGACCTAGGGTAATGCTCTTGGGACCTGCGTTTGAATCCCACCAATGCAGATGGTGAAATTTGAATCCAATAAAAATTTGGAATTAAAAGTCTAATGATGACCATTGTAAAAGCCCATCTAGTTGACTAATGTCCTCTAGGAAAGGAAATCTGCCATCATTACCTGGTTTGGCCTCCATGTGACTCCAGACCCACAACAATGTGGTTGACCTTTAAATGCCCTCTGAACAAGGGAAATAAATGCTGGCCTGGCCAGCAACGCCCACATCCCATGAACAAATTAAACAAAAGGTGATTTATTGGAAGACACCTGCTTGTTGACAGTTCAAAGATGAATGTATGACCTTTTTAAAAAAATCCCAGGTTTACATCCAAATGTACAGTTAATGCCAAGTCATTCCATTTTGTAAAAGAAAAATTCAATCTTGAGAGATATGATTCTACCACATGGGTTTAGGTTCCTGACAACTGCTCCCTCTCCTTTCTGAGGGTCCCCTGGACCTTTGTGGAACTCTGGTGTTTTGCCTCCTACTCATCTCCACTATTAATGTCTCCAGTGCTGTATCCATCAGCCTGAAATCCTCTCTTTACCCTGTTTTACCATTTTCGATTCTTACATTCCAGCAACATCAGTCAGTGTAGTTTCCCTTTAAGAGGGCCAGTCTGCCTTTAAGAAGAGCTGGCTGCCTGTTATTACACATTATTAGCACAACACTGATTGGACCCCTGATGAGCGCAGAGGCATCTGTTCATGCAAAGAGGAATCCAGCAGCGAGGTACCTGCCAGTGTTATGCTACAATCATGGCAATGAGGTATGAGGTTGAAGTTTGAGTGCTGCCTACTGCCAGCAGAATTTCGTGCAGACAGGTCATGAATCAGAAGCCCTACACCCAAAGAAGGGGCAGGTGAATTTTTAGTCCTCGGACATGAACTGGAAACTCCAGCTCAGCTTGGGTATTTCAGGTCTTCAACTGCAGTGGACAAATTTTTTGTATGTAAAAGAAAGAAAACAAATTGTTCACATGAGGTGTAGTTTTCACTCTGCTTCTGTGGAACTGCAAGACTCAGGCTGCACCAAGATAATTCAGCTCATGTAACAACCAGGTTTAAAAAGACTGAGGAATTTGGGGGCAAAGAAAATCAAAATTGAAAGATTTCATTTTATTTTTTGTAATTTTTGCTGTTACTGTAACAAGTTTCGACATTGTATCTGAGAGTGTGCAGGGATCCACATTCAATCTTTGTAATGCTATCTCACATGGTGTCAGCACTCTGTAGTCTACTTTGTATGGTGGGCTCACATCAAAGGACATTGCAACCAGCTTTTCACAGCCGGAGACTATTCTAGCACACTTTGCAGCTTTGCTGGAAGATCAAATGACTTCTAAACAGACTCTGGGCTACAAAGAGGAAGAGATTAGTGGATCAAAGGTTTTGACAGGGTTGGTTTTCTACAATCTGTTCTTCGTTAGATCAATTGAAGTGTTGAGCTCCAACTCCAAGTTAGAGGCAGTGGTACGATGGGGCTTTATGTTTTGGCTTCTTTCAGGATGTCAGCACATTTGCACATTCTCTTCACCCAACCACTATCCTTCATGGTGCCAGCAAGACAGTTGTGCAGCACTGCCAGTTAGCAGCTACAGTACAGCAATCTGTAGCTGATCCCTCACAGACTCGATGACATTGGCCACGAGCATCTCAAAGTTTTCCAAATAAGGAACAGTAATCTTCCACTAACTCTGCTCAGGCCACTAAGGCAGTAAAGATGGAAACCTTCTTTAAAGGAAATGGTTGATCATTTGGGTAGGAAATGAATGGGAGGCATGAAATTAATCACCTTTATCACATTTATCATTTTGGTCTGTGGTGTATTTTAATAGCAGATTCTGAGTCTGCATTGTCAGAATGCCATGGACATAGAAATTATTTGAATGGTTTGAATGTTGCTAAATATAGTGTCCCAAACAGAATTTATGGGCAGAATCTTCTGTTCGGGCGTGTGTCCCGACATCACCGCGCGTCATTCCGAACTTTCGTTCGGCAGTTGCGCACCGGAGGTGGCTGCGCACCCACCGAACTGTCAAAGGCCTGTTAAGGCCATTAATAAAACAATTAACCAATTTGACTGGGCTGCCCGTCCAACCTTAAGGTTGGCGGGCAGGCGAAGAGGCCCAGGCAGCCTTCGCATTTTTCATGAAACCTCATCCATGGGTGGGATGAGGTTTCATGAAAGGTTTATTAAATTAATAAATATTTTTTTATACATTTCATAAACATGTCCCAGCTCATGTGACACTGTCACATGAGGGGACATGTGTAAATTATTTTTCACCTTGTTTATTAAAAATTCTCATTCTGAAATTAATCTCCCTGAGGCAGGAGATTTCTGCGCTCTTTCGTGCACATGCACCAAAGAGCGCAGGCTCCGACTCTCCCTCCTCCCCCTGCCTGCACAGGTAGTGCTGAGTGCTACCGGGGGCATGCATCACGCTGGGTGGGCCTTAATTGGCCCGCCCACGTAAAATGGCGGCGTGCAGCCGAACGTGTGTGGCAACCGGCTCTGCGCCCACCTGCGCCCGCTCCCAACTGGCCCACCCGACGGGGAGAAAATTCTTCCCTTTGTGGTTATTACTGCCCATTACCTGTGTGTTTTGTATGTGAGGTGTGTGTATTTTCTTACCCTCAGTGTAATTGTTTCCATTTAAATAGTTCCAGCAGCAAGCTTTTATTGTGACTTTTAAAATAAAGGTATTTATTATTCCAAACTTCTCCAACAACAGAGAATCCAACCATCTCCCTTTGACATTCAATGGTATTACCATTGTTGAATCCCCTAGTATCAACATCCTGGGGGTTATCATTGACCAGAAACTGAACTGGACCAGTCATATAAATACTGCGGCTACGAAAGCAGATCAGAGGCTGTGAATTCTGCGGTGAGTAACTCACTCCCTGACTCTCCAAAGCCTGTCTACAATCTACAAAACACAAGTCAGGAGTGTGAAGGAATACTCTCACTTGCCCAGATAAGTGCAGATTCAACAACACTCAAGAAGCTCGAAACCATCCAGGACAAGACAGCTCATTGAGTGGTACCACCTCCACCACCTTCAACATTCACTGCGTCCACCACCTACACACAGTGGCAGCAGTGTGCACCACCTGCAAGATACACTGAAGCAACTCACCAAGGCTCCTTCAACACCACCTTCCAAGTTCCTGGTCAAAATCCTGGAATTCCGTCCCTAACAGCAGTGTGGTTTTACCTACACCACGTAGACTGCAGTTGTTCAAGAAGGTGACTTATTACCATCTTCTCAAGAGCAATTAGGGATTGGAAATAAATGCTGGCCTAGCCAGTGATGCCCACATCCCACGAAAGAATGAAAAAAACTTGCCCCAGAGGTTTAAAGTGCAACATCTCACTCACATGACTTTCACACAAATTATCAATTGCACAAATAGTAGATACAGGTGAAGAAAAAATATCATTACAGAATATAATTGCCTCAGTCTCCATTTTATGGCAGGCAGTAGTTTCTATGATGAGTTGATGCTTTTAGTTGAAGTGAAGGTCTTTTAAGCAGGGTGTTCTTAGTAATCTGCAAGAATCCTTGTAGTTGAATTTCCCGGAGGTTGATTCTTAGGTGAACTTGAGGTTGGAACAGATTGGGGAGAGTCCTTCTCCCAATTTAAAGGTATTGCTGTTTACTACCTTGGCTGCATACTTGACTTGCAGCTGGTTTGATGGCTTTTCTGATGGACTTGGATGGAACTCTTTCTCTGCAAGCAGCTTTTGCTATTTTAAAAGCAGACAAAATCATGGCTGGGCTCATCATGTGACTTGCACAAGTTCAAAGTACTTTGTCCAAAGCAGGTGGGGTATTGATTACACATCCTGTGTTGTCATTTGCCACTTTGAAATTCATCCTGTCTAGGTTTGGATGAGAAACCATCATAATATAATGGAGGATCGATGGGATCCCTGGCTGGAAGGCTATTGTTCTATTGTTGATAGTCCAGCCTTAAGCAAAGAGATGTCTGAATTTTCTGGCTGGCTGTGAATATCCAGACTTAATTAACCTTTTGCTTGAGAATCAGGACGATCTGAAGCCCAAAGTGCCAAAGGTCATGTGAATTGCAGTGGCCATTGTAATAGACTATTTGTGTCCAAAATTTTAAAAGCACTGTCTGAAAGTTAATGATGTACTCAAGCTTGACAATAGGATGAAGGTAGTGGTGGAGAGCACAAGAAGGGCTATTATGCAGCGAGATTCTGGGCAGAATCGTCCAAGATTTACGCTGTTTTCTAGCGGACGGGTAAAACAACGGCTTACCGACCAGCCACAATGCGGCTTTTCACGTTGTATTGTCCCAACCCCACTGCATTAATTATGCATTCCCGGAAAATACACCATCTCCTTGGCAGGCGGGCTCTCATTTGCCCACACCACCATCACCTTGCCACTCCATCACGCCGGGCGCCACATTTAAAGTGCAGCCACAAGTTCACTTCTCAATGCTTCCAGCCCACAACTGCTGCACAGAGGACAGTATGGCCCCGAAGGCAAAAAGACTGCAGCCCCCAGGTTTAGTGATGCATCCCTCGAGCACCTTTTCAATGCAGTGGTGCCGGCCATGATGTCCTCTACCCCCACTCTGGCCACAGGAAGGGCAGCGGCATCACCAATCCAACATGGGAGGTGGTGGCAGAGGTGGTCAGTGCCATTGCCCTTCAAAAGAGGACAGCCACCTAGTGTTGTTACAGGGTGAATGGTCTCATCTGTTCCGCTAGAGTAACTCACTTTTCTCATCACTCTCAACTCTCACATTCACAACCATCACACATCCACAGGGACCTCACACCTCATAGGATGACACCACTAAGTCTCACACACGCCCTCACATCTCTATCAGGCTCATATCCTCTGGAGCTCATGCCATCATCCCATCCTTGGCTCCGCTCACCACACAAACATTCCATGCAGTGCCATGTGTCCTGCTCACACCCTCTCCATCTGTTTCCATGAGGGAGAAGCCTTCCATCAACAGGAAGAGGTCCCAGGCTGGGGGTGGAGTGGCCTACATTAGACCCCTCACTCACTTTGAGGAGCGTGCCATTATGCTGACTGGTGAGTACGTGGACCATGCTTGCAGCAACTGTGAGGTCAACGGCAAACACCCACCTGAGGATCCTGCACCACATCATCCCTCTCTCAACGCAACTGTGAGTTCTTTCTCTCCTGCTTTTGACTCTGCTGTCATGAACTAATTATCTCTACTTTGGTTCACAGGGAGCTCTGCCAAGCGACCAACACCCTCAGCCAGCCAGTCCCTCAGGTCCATCCATGCCTTCACCTCCAGCCAAGAAGACACCTCCTCCACTGAAGAGCTGGAAATAAGCAGTCTGGAAGACCCATCACAGCGCTTACCCACACCCTCAACCAGTGCAGAGGCACACACCTAGGCGGGACCTAGATCTACAGCAGGCTCGGGTTAGCAATCTGCTGGTCACAGCATGGACATGCATTCACAGTAGGAGAAAGCATGTTCAGCTGAGCTCCCTGCGCTCAGAGGACTGCTGTGGAAGAGGCATCTGTGAAGTCCAAGTCGGGTGATCTCTAGGTTAGGCCTTCCAACTCATCCTGAAGAGTCAGCAGAAGGCATGAGAAAATCACGCAGAGCTGTTGGAAGCCCTCAACAGAGTGGCTCACGAGCTGGAGGACTGTGACTACCTGCTGTCAGATGAAGTGGTGCCCACATGTGCACACATGGATGTCTCATGGGAGGATGGTGGATGCCATGAAGACCCTGGTCCAGCAGAATGCTGAGATGCACGCAGACCTCCGCTCCATCGCGGGAGCCATGATTTAGTTCCTGCAGTAGCAACGCGAGAGGGAAACAGGGCACCTCGACGACCCTCCAGGTGGTCCTTCCCCTCAATGAGTCAGGCTGGGGCCCTCAGGCACCTGAAGGGAGGAGGAATGGCAGCTGGACACCCCTGGGTAATCCACTTAGGAATCTCAGAGATTGTCCATTCTCTCCGAATCCCCTTTGCCTTTAAGCCCCTTAACCTTGTCGTCTGAAACCGCAGAGGGAGCAGCTGACCCATGAGTGATTCTGGAGGGTGAAGTATGTATGTGGCGGGGCCTTTTGGAGCCTCATGCAAGCACTCTCCCATGCATGTGGATCCTTCCCGTGTCACACTTGTCTCAATGTCCTGAGAATTTTCAATGCTGCCTATTGGGGTTCACTTTCAGTTGTCCATCTGAGCTGACCTGCATCTCCGCCCATCCACTGATTATACTCTCATGCAGCACCTGATCTTGCCCACCACAACTCTCGTTTCACTTTCATTTGGACAGCATGATGCTAATTCAGTTTTACTTTTGATCTCCACTCCTTTACCATCCCCAGTCACCCTTTTCCTATCACAGTTGAGCTCCCTGGGATTATCTTTCACCTCCTCTCTGTGACTTACCAGCCACAACCCTTCTCCTTTGGGAATGTCCTGGTGAAAGTGTACATTCCCTCCCTTCCCAAAAATCCCACCACGAACCACATTCACCTAGGATAGGATCCGTATCTGCCTCTGAGTCTCCACCATCCACCCTCACCGTCCCTTCCACCATTACTGTTGAACCCTCACCCTCCCACCCTACCGCCTCACTCTGCCCCCTCTCATTCTCACCATTCCATCATACCACACCCGCCCTCAGTTCACTCCCCAGGAAGCAGTCATAGACTCATCAGACCCCACCCCTTTCACAATCACCTGGATACCACCCCCCCACCTCCGGAACACCTTCCCCCCTCTGGACCCCTTCCCCCCTCTGGACCCCTTCCCCCCTCTGGAACTCCTTCCACTCTCTGGATCTCTTCACCCGCCCCCCCCTCCCCCCCACCTCAGAACGCCTTCCCCTCGGAACCCCTCCCCTACCCTTAGTCCTCCCGTCCCACCTGGACTCCCCCTTCCCCACCCCCGCTTAGTCCCTCCCTCTTCCTGATTTCCTCAGACACCCTACTTTTTCCTCCAGCTTTACTCCCTCCCCTCTCCACGCTCCTTCCTCCTCCAGACTCCTTCCCATCTCCGCACTCCTTCCCACTCTGAAATCCTTCCCTTACACCTTCCACACCCCGCCCTTTATACCTACCTCCCGAGTTGCAATCTTCTTCCCCATTATCCCCTCTTCCTCTTGTACTCCCTCCCCACCTCCCAACCTGTCCACTGACACCTTAATTACCCCCCTCCCAACCTCACCCCCCCCATGCCTTCATTCCCCCCCAACTTCACCTGCCCGACACCTTCATTCTCACCCCTCTGAACCTCACCCTCAACACCGCCCCCCCCCACCCCGACACCTCTTCCTATCCCAGTCAATCCTGGACCTTCCTCTCCCGCCCCCTCGACTGTCATCCGTTGTGAGCACCAGCGGTGACTTTCCAACTTACGTAAGCTGTTTTACAGCGGAGCCATGTCCACCAAGCATGCTATGGACGTCCCTCCAGTGTGCCATTACTGTCTGGCTCCAGCATCTTCTGCTCCTTGGACATCCACAATGTAAGGGAGGCCCTGGCGGTAAGCCTCGACTTCTGCGTCTCACAGTTGTCAAGACATGTTCTGCACCAGCGTGTTATCCCACCGGCATGGGCGGACGATCCAATGGAGGGTGTTGATTCCAGCAGGCTGGCCTTATAATGATATGCTGATTGCATTACAATAAGGTTCCTGACGTCCGATGGCAGGGAATGCAGCCCACCAGTGAAAGGCTGAGGGGACAATCGCAAACTGGTTTCATGATGTTGTGAAACTAATTTTTGGCTTTCTCGCCATATTGTCCGCTCATGCCACTGAACATGCCTGACGTCAACGGGCACAGACGATTCTGCCCTCTAAGTTCTAAGGATAGCTGGAGTTGTGTATGAGAGTACAAGAGTAGGTTGGTAATCATGAAATGCTGGCAGCAGGACATTGAGAACTTGGGTTATCACCAATAGCTTGGGGTCTCCTGGAACTTGAGGTGTTGGAAGAGATGCTTTTGAAGAGGATTCCTGAATTGTTGACAGAAGCTTGCCTCTGAATATGAAGGATATGAGTTTAAGACTCAGTCAAGCACATGCTCCAATGCAATACTGAAGGAGCACTGCATTGTTAAAAATCAAAGCTACATCTGCTTATTCGGGTGGATGTAAATGATTATATGGCACTATTTGGCAAAGAGCAGGATGTTGTCCTCTTAGACATTCCTCCTTCAGCCCGTGACACCAAAACAGATTAACTTATCATTAATGTCATTTATTGTTCATGAACACACATTCACAGCTGCATTTACCTACAAACAACAGTGATTACAAATCTGTTGATTGTGAAGCATTTTGGATGTCCTGATGATGTGAAAGGTCATCATAAGTGTAAGTTCTTGTAGTTGAGCCATTTTTAAAAAAAAAATCACGGGATGTGGGCATCGCTGGCAAGACCAACATTTGTTGCCCGTCCCTAATTGCCCTTGAGAAAGTGATGGTGAACCACCAATCTTTGTAGTCATCTGGTGCAGGTAAATCCACAGTGATGTTGGGAAGGGAGTTATGACAAATGGTCCATCCGGTTTTTGTTCCTTTTTGACTTTTCTGTAGGAGTTTGGTACAACTGAGTAGCTTGCCAGGCTATTTCAGAGAGCAGTTAGTAGTCAGTTCTAAAGTCGCAAGTAGGCCAGACAAGGTTAAAACAGCAGATTCCCTTCCTGAAGGGGCATTAGTGAGCCAGATGGATTTTTATGACAGTCAGTGATAGTTTCATACCACCATATCATTTGCAGTTTTTTTTTCAATCAATCAATATTGAATTCCGCCAACTGCCATAGCCAGAATTGAACATGTGCCCCCAGGTCATGAGCCTGGGCTGCTGGATTATTAGTCCAGTGATATTACCATTAGGCCATCATCTAATCATTATTACACTAGAGTATATTTTCTAAAAAAACTGTATTTATTATGTGTTGCGAAGATAATCATGATGTGTTTGCTTTATTAAATATGAACCACTAATATTTCGTATAGGTGCTTAATTCCTTAAATAAATTTCATGAATACATTCTGCTCATAAACTACTAAGCTTATAGTGCAATCTTTTAAAAAATGAAATAAAGGCAGAAAATGCTGGAACTGCTGGTTTTTGTTTTTATTTCAGATTTCTAGCTTCTGCAGTATCTTGCTTTTTATAAAGAACCCTGTCACCATGGACAGGGAGATCCTTGACAAATAAGTAACATAGTGAGATTTTTGTGCTGCAGCGAAATATCCTGATACAAGCTGCATCATTGCTTTGAGCATACAAAACAAAAATAAAAATTATGCCAAAGACATATAAAAGCAGTGCGCCTCTAACATTCACCAAGAAGAATTACACAAGTCTTAATCAGGCTATGAGCTCGGAGTTGTTCCAAATTAATCCCTCTGCAAGATTTCTCTAAGGAAAGTGAGCAAGGACTGTTTCATTATCACGTAGTGAACAAGGAAAGATGTCCCTGGGAATAACTGCCAGCACAAAAGTTTAAAACACAGGGCCACAAGCAACGTCCTGTTCCTAGCATGTTTTGCTGAGGTGAGACACCTGCCACTGTCTCACCCATAACAAGAACACTGATAGTAGATGCAGCAGGAGGAAACTATGATTCAAGGTCATAACAACATAGAAATGGGGAATCTTTAAACACAGCCCATGGATAGCCATTGACAGTATAATCTCTGTTGCTATTTTTTAAGTTAGCTGTTACTGTAACTCTAGAAAGAAGAGCAATAGACAACACTAAAGTTATCCCCATGGATCAGTCCCAGCATTCCTTCCATATGTCAATGCTTGTTCATTGTTGTCGAAGAGTGCGTTGATTGCTGACATGAATGATAAAGCATCAAACCAGCACCACATGAACAACCTTTGTTTGTTTCATATCTCTGGCTTCGGCTTGTTGTGCAAGGCACACCACGGCTGATTGATCTCAGGTTAGTCCTTATTGCAGCATCACATCAAATGACATCACATCAGCATAACACCAAATGTCAAAGTCACAGCAAACAGGCACCGTAATATTAGAAAAAAATTGTATTTGGATGGTTTAAATGTTGGGAAGTGTGATTTGAACAGTTCTGAATTCAAGTTCTTGTATTAGCTGTCATTTATCCATTTGTCAAATTCGCCCAACTCAAGTATTTTTCAGGCTCGGACCATGATTTTGCAAGCCTCTGAACCAATCCTCTGTCAGTATATGTTATTGCTGCACAGGAGTTGCCCATTTAATCCTTTGAGCATGTTCAGACATTCGATGCTCTGCTTTGGAACTCCACTCACCTTCCTTGATTCCATATCCTTTATCTACAAAAATGCATCAATCTCATTTTTGGAATTTTTAATTGATTGAGTCTCAACAGCTTTTCGGGTACAGAGTTCCAGATTTTCACTATCCTTTTTGAGAAGAAACATTTTCTGATATCACCCCTAAACAGCCCAGGTCTAATGTTAAAATTATACCCGAGTGTTCTGGACTCACTTCCAAATGAAATAATTGCTCTCCAATTACCCTATCACATCCTTGAATCATATGAAACTCCTCAGGTTGAATTTTACAGGCCATCTGTGGACAGGAAAGCTAGTGGACCCGTTAATTAGGGGGCCGTGCCATCGTCAGCGTACCTGTCACCTACCCACCAGCCCTGGTCAGTCACAATTTTATGTGTGATGGGAGAGGGGCGGGTGGGCTTTCTTTCCATGGTCCAGTTGAGGCCCTAAAGTGGACAATTAATTCCCACCTCAGGGCCTCATCCTGCCATTGCTCCAATTTAACAGACAGCAGGAGAAGCCTATGCTCAATGTGCAGTCAGACAGGTTTGACACTGTAGGTTGCAGGCCAGTGAAAGGGGGAGAGGTTTCCCTTCCCAGGCCTCCTGTGCCAATCAGAACACACCCCCCCCCACAACAGTTCTGCCTCCCCACATCCACCCCACCCCACCTGTCCAACATGCCCCTCACCGCTGTCACTGGGGCTGTCCAACCTGGCCATGGTGAGATACTGAACTTACCTGGCTTCTGGTACATCCGTAGTTGCTCTTCCTCCCAGCCCTCCTGCAATACTAGCAGTGTTCATCACTCCTGGTGGCACTGGCAGCTCTATGATACAGGATGTCCTCCAGGAGACGGACTGAAGTCCCACCTCATAGTAATTAAAAGGCTGTCACCTGAAAAATTATAGTGGGGTGAGCCGACATTTATGCTGGGGTGCAGACAGTCAAACATCAGCGCATAACCCAGCCACTCAATTAGAAGTCTCATGTCATCAGGTTAAACATGGGTAAGGAAATCTCCTGCTGATTACCGCATACCACCCTCCCTCAGCTGATGAATCGGTGCTCCTCCATGTTGAACACCACTTGGAGGAAGCACTGAGGGTGGCAAGGGAACAGAATATACTCTGGGTGGGGGACTTCAATGTCCATCACCTAGAGTGGCTCAGTAGCACCACTACTGACCGAGCTGGCTGAGTCCTAAAGGACATAGCTACTAGACCAACAAGAGGGAAAAAAATACTTGACCTCAGCCTCATCAACCTACCTGCCACAGATGCATCTGACCATGACAGTATCAGTAGGAGTGACAACCACACAGTCGTTGTGGAGACAAGTCCTGCCTTCACATTGAGAATACTCTCCATCGTGTTGTGTGGCACTGCCACTGTGCTAAATGGGGTAGATTTTGAACAGATGTAGCAACTCAAGACTGGGCATCCATGAGGCTCTGTGGGCCACCAGCAGCAGCAGAGTCATACTCGAATGCAATATGTGACCTCAAGGCCCGGCATATCCCCCACTCTACCGTTACCGTCAAGCCAGGGGATCAACCCTGGTTTAATGAAGAGTGCAGGAGGGCATGCCAGGAGCAGCACCAGGCATTCCTAAAAATGAGACATCAACCTGGTGAAACTATAACACAGGACTAATTGCATGCCAAACAGCATAAGTGATAGACAGAGCTAAGCGATTCCACAACCAACGAATCAAATCTAAGCTCTGCAGTCCTGCCACATCCAGTTGTGAATGATGGTGGACAATTAAACAACACACAGGAGGAGGAGGGTCCACAAATATCCCCATCCTCAATGATGGAGGAGCCCAGCACGTCATTGCAAAATTGCTACAATCTTCAGCTAGAAGTGCCCAGTGGATGATCCATTTTGGCCTCCTCCGGAGGTCCCCAGCATCACAGATGCCAGTCTTCAGCCAATTCGATTCACTCCATGTGATATCAAGAAACGACTAAATGCACTGGATACTGCAGAGGCCAAGGGTTCTGACAATATTCCAGCAATAGTACTGAAAACTTGTGCTCCAGAATTTGCCACGCCCCTAGCCAAGCTGTTCCAGTACAGCTACAACACTGGCATCTAGTCGGCTATGTGGAAAATTGCCCAGATATGTCCTGTGCACAAAAAGCAGGACAAATCCAACCCGGTCCCATCAGCCTGCTCTCAATCATCAGTAAAGTAATGGAAGGGGTCATCAAAAATGCTATCAAGCAGCCCTTGCTTAGCAATAACATGCTCAGTGACGTTCAGTTTGTGTTCCGCCAGGACCACTCAGCTCCTGACATCATTACAGCCTTGGTTCAAACATGGACAAAAGAGCTGAACTCCTGAGGTGAGTTGAGAGTGACTGCCCTTGACATCAAGGCAGCATTTGACTGAGTGTGGCATCAAGGAGCCCTAGCAAAATTGGAGTCAATGGGTATCAAGGGGAATACCCTTCACAGGTTGGAGTAATACCTAGCACAAAGGAAGAAGGCAGTGGTTGTTGGAGATGAGTCATCTCAGGTCCAGGACTTCACTGCAGGAGTTCCTCAGGGTAGTGTCCTCAGCCCATCTATCTTCAGCTTCTTCATCAATGACCTCTTTTCCATCATAAGGTCAGCAGTGGGGATGTTCTCTGATGATTGCACAATGTTCAGCACATTCCTCAGATGCTGAAGCAGTCCATGTCCAAATGCAGCAAGACCTGGACAATATCCAGGCTTGGGCTGACAAGTGGCAAGAAACATTTGTGCCACGCAACTGCCAAGCAATGACCATCTCCAACAAAAGAGAATCTAACCATCGTCGCTTGACGTTCATTGGCATTACCATCACTGAATCGCCCTTTACCAACATCCTGGACATTACCATTGACCAGAAACTGAACTGGACCAGCCATATAAATACTGTGGCTACAAGAGCAGGTCAGAGGCTAGGAATCCTGCGACGAGCAACTCACCTCCTGACTCCCCAAAGCCTGTCCATCATCTACAAGGCACAAGTCAGGAATGTGATGGAATACTCCCAACTTGCCTGAATGAGTGCAGCTCCCACAACACTCAAGAAGCTTGACACCATCCGGGACAAAGCAGTCCACTTAATTGGCACCACATCCACAAACATTCACTCCCTCCACCAGCAATGCACAGTGGTAGCAGTGTGTACCATCTACAAGGTGCACTGTAAGAATTCACCAAGGCTCCTTAGACAGCACTTTCCAAACGCATGACCACTACCATCTGGAAGGACAAGGGCAGCAGATAGGTGGGAACACCACCACCTGTAAGTTCCCCTCCAAGTCACTCACCATCCTGACTTGGAAGTGTATCGCCATTTCTTCACTGTCGCTGGGTCAAAATCCTGGAATTCCCTTCCTAACGGCACTGTGGGTGTACCTACACCACATAGGCTGCAGCGGTTCAAGAAGACAGCTCACCACCGCCTTCTCAAGGGCAATTAGGGATGGGCAATAAATGCTGGTCCAGCCAGTGAAACCCACATCCCATGAATGAATAAAAAAAATCTTCCACTCTCAAGGGAATACAAGCCTAATCAATTGTTGCTCTAGTATTGATCTTCAAGAGTGATTTGAAATCATTCATATCAATTTTGGTGAGCAAATAATGCAGAAAAGAACAGCAAGAATCATCTCTGTACTGAGACTGGTTAGTTACGAGGATAAACTTGATGTGCTAAGATTATAAATGCTGCAAAGTCAGAGATTTGGAATTGGATTCAGGTATTTAAGATTATTGAAGATACAAACAACGTGGGAAGTACATTTGAGCTGCTGAGGTAGGGTAGACCAGGGACCACCTGGGCAGACTGAATAAGCACACAGTATGGTGCCTGGAAGATGCAATTTTCCCAGGATGCGATCAATCTATATAAAATAATTCCGGAGGAAGTAATGGAAAGTCACTCCTTACACCCATTGTAAGAAGGCATTAGATGGTTTTCTGGAAAATGAAGTGCTGATGGTATGTGGAGGTTAGCATAAATTATTTCTGGGCAACAACCAGTGGTTCTGATTGCTTATGAGGGTTCAGAGAAAAACCTTTGCAGGAGAACCCTTAAATTTCCTATGGATCTCCCGTTTCTTGTTTCTTCCAGGAAATAGGAGAATGCTACAACTCGGTATGTGGGCATAAAATTGGCAAAAAATTTTCGGAGAATTAAATTAGATGAAATTAAGTGCAAGCACTTATGGGTTTCATAGGCATTTTGGATACATAAATATAAATAACAGATTCACTGGCTGATATTTAAACTCAGCGATGAAGGTCTCTCACCTGCTGGAGGGCTGGCAAGAGCCCCACATCGCCTCCTTTGGGAAAGGATCACCGTGTTAAGCGGCCAGCGGTGAGCCTTTCCTGGGAGTAAGGATCCCAAGGATGGCAATCTCGCTACCTGAGAGCAGCCTGCAAATCAGAGGCTGGTAGGTGTCCTTTCCAGGCAGCACCACCAGGAGCGGGGAGTGGGAGGCTAGTGAGTGAGGGGGTCGGCAACAAGGGCCCTTGCCCTCTTCCATTTGCCAGGTTGACAGGGTTTGCTCTTTGGGCTACCTGTGCAGCGATTGCCTCACCCACTGTTGGTTCAGTACCAGTGGGCGTGGGATGGGGACCTTAAGTGGGCATTAATTGCCTACTTAAGGGATTCAGTTGGCATTGGGGTGGGAAGGCCGTCGATGAGTCTTTCTGCCCCAGACTTAAATGGATCAGAGGTGGGAAGGTGACGTGGTCCCCACCCAAAATCACACAAATATTACAGTGCAGGTGGAGGCCTTTCAGCCCATCATGTCTGCACCAGCTCTCCAAATTAGCAATTCACTTAGTGCCATGTTCACACATTCTCCCAGTAACCCTACACCTTCTTCCTTTTCAGATAACAGTTTAATCCCCTTTTGAATGCTTCGATTGAGCCTAGCTCCCACCACACTCTCAGGCACTACATTCCAGACCTTAACCCCTTGCTACGTTAAAAAGCTTTTCCTCATGTCGGTTTTGTATCTTTACCAATTATTTCAACTCTGTGCCCTCTCGTTCTCCATCCTTTCATGAGTGGGAGTAGTTTCTCCCTATCTACTCTGCCCTGATTCCTCATGATTTTGACCTCAATGGAATCGCCTCTCAGCCTTTTTTCTCCAAGGAAAGCAGCCCTAGCTTCTCCAATCTATCACTCTCCCACATGATTAAATGCCCCATCCCATCTCAAAACTTGCCTCCAGGGGGAGGGGGGCAGAGGGGGATTAAATTCCGCCCCCTGAGTTCATGTCAGACTTGTCAAAATAGAAAACTACCAAAATCTGATCAATATCTTCAGAAAAAGCTAACAATCCCTAAAAGTTTGGTCACTATTTCTGCCAGAATTTTGGAGGCCGAACCAACACAATAGTGTTGGCTGTTTCAAGCCAGCTAGGCCTTAATTTTCTGCTCTCCTATCCCATTTCTTCTACCCAAAGTGTTTTATCAGAAAATATCCCCCTCTTCTTTGTACCATTCCCACTACTAATGGTTGGGTTTGTGGTCACTGTATGAACGGGAACTCTTATGACAACCAGAGTTTTACCTCATGGGCAGAATTTTACGTCCCACTGGTGGGTGCAGGCCCGACCCGATCGGGCGTAAAATCACACTAGAAGACGTCTGGCGAGCGTTAAGACATCACCCGGCGCTCGCACGATATTTCGCTTGCCGGGCGCAAGTAAAAGTCCGAAGCGCACCCACTGACTATTAAGAGGGCAATTAAGCCCATTACCGCCGCAATTGTCTCTGATTTTTCTTGGCCCGTCCAACCATACAGTTGGCGGACAGGCGAATCGGACAGGCGGACTTTGCATTTTTTATCAAACCTCATCCAAGGGCAGGATGAGGTTTCCGTTATTAAATAAAATAAATATAAAAAGCTGTGGACAGCATCTTTATCATCAATATATTCAGGGACCTGATTGTGATGCTTGGACGTTTTCTTTCTGATTTTCAAAACTTTATTTTATGGTTTTCGGATGTTCAGTTCCCTGAGGCGGCAGTCTGCCTTCAGGTAGCTTACTCTCAGTGCTTGCCCTCACCTGTGGAAATGCCATTGCCCGCCCTCTTCTTGCCCCCACTCCAGCAGCGCTGAGCTTTTCAGCCCGCGCTTCACGCTGGCTGGCTGTTAATTAGCCAGCCAGCATGAAATTGCAGTCAGGGGCCAATTGCGGTCGGCAGTCCATACCCTGGCCGATCCCAGGCCTGCTGACCGCACCTGCCAACCAAGCTGAAAATCCAGGCCTATGTATACCGACACTGCAATCACAATTCCAGTCATTAGCTTTGGGAGGAGCATGAAGAACCTGTGAAGCACCAAAATGCTTAAGTCATTCTGATTTCATAATTTTCAACGTAATAATGTGAAATATTTTCAAGGAAGCAAGCTTATAGACCCTTCCCCCCCCACACCCCCTGACTTGTGTCACCTATTCTACGCCTTTCATTTTCGGATGACAGCCATTCACTGATTCATATATCAGGGCAATGCCTTAACCAATCAGGATCAGGCTGCCTAGTTTAAATTTTAAACAATGCTTGTCGGTTAACTGTCAGTCACCGTCAACTGGTGCATTCACCATGGCAACGTCTCGACTAATCAGAGTCTACTTGCCAACTAATCAGCACTCTCTTCTCATACAGTATAAATTGCTGTTTTCCCTCACATTGACATTCGTGTATAGTGTCCTGATGAGTGTAAGGCGAAAAGCTTTGACATGTCTCTTTCTTCAGCAATACTCATTTTCAGATTTCTTCTTTAAACTTTTATAGTTTTTCTTTATGTCCAATGGAAGTGACTAAATTCTCTGCAAACCTACAGTATAAATGTGGCATAACTGCTTACTTTCTTATGTTAGGGGCACTCTTGATTTGTCAGCTGTTTTGTAGTTGCTAGTTGGCTTTTGTTACTTTTCTAGGTTGGCATTGATACTTACAACTCAACAGCTCTGAAAATGGGCCTATGGCTGGGATTTTCTGTGCCCGCCAGTGTTGGGCATGATCGGTGGCGTGAAAGGACAATATGGTGCAACCGGTTTCACAACAGCATGAAGCCAGTTTGCGATTGTCCGCTCAGACCGCTGATGGTGGGGCACGTTTCCCATCCAGGAACCTCTTGTAACACATCAACATATCATTGTAAGGCCAGCCAGCCTAACTTATCCCCTGCCACTGGATCGTCCACCCACATCAGCAGGGAAACACTCTGACGCTGTTTCACAACAGCACATAAGCAACATGCACCTGGCAGGCTGGACTTCAGTCAGGGCATCAAGGTTTGTTTACCTGCTTTGCTTCGTCAGCGCTCGCAGACATCAGCGCCAGGCTTCACAGACAGCACCACATCGCTCTTAGGGGGTCTCCACAAGTAGGTCTCTACCTTCCAGATCAGCCATATGTGGATGGATTTTCAATGGCTGCAGGGCAAGGGCTTGCTTGGGAAAGTGGGACATGTCGCCTCAGGCAAGGGAAGAGGCTGCAGGGCGAGAGCTGTACTGGGGAAGGGGTGTAACCCAGGGTGTGTGTGGGGGACACGTGTTGATCTGTGCAAGTAGCCTGAAAATGGTGAGGGCTGAGGAGGCAGTCTCCAGAGGAGATGAGGCCAGTTGGAAATGTGAGGATGTGTGTGAGAGAATGAGTGGTGATGTCCCTTGAGCTGGCAGTGAGTGAGATGCCAGTGAATGTGTGATGGGCTTGAGTGTGTGAGTTTAGAGTGATGAGGTGGTTGCCATACCCTGGAGGCACAGATGAGATCATTCATCCTCTATCTGTATTGGATGGCCAACCTCGACTGTGCAGCATTGGCACTGACCACCGCTGCCACCACCAACCAGGCTGGAGCGGTAATGTAGCTGCCCCTCCTGTGGCCAGAGCTGGGGTACAGGACATCACAGCGGGCCTCCACGGTGTCCAAAAGGCAGTTGAGGACTGCAGTCTTCTTGCCTTTCGGGGCCATGTCTTTTTTGCTGCAATACTGGGCTGGAAGCACTGAGCGCGGCTGTACTTTAAATGTGGTGCCTGGCGTGATGAAGCAGCGAGGTGATGGCATGGCAGGCGTATGAGAGCCCGCCCGTGATGGAAATGGTGTGTTTCCCGGGAATGCAGTGGGATTGGGACGATACAGCATGAAAACCCGCCATCACGGTCATTTTACCTGCCCGCTACCGTGCTTAGTGCAAATCTGGGACGGTTCTGCCCTATGACATTTGATGACAAGTGATTGCATTCAAAGTGCAGTGGGTCTGAGGGTTGGCTTGACAGGAGCAGAAATCAGGTCAGCAGACCTAATACCCCCATGGATGAAAAGGAATAGTCCCTGGCATGGTTAGTTCAGGGGAAGGTGTTTGAGTGAGGATTCCAGCACTAGGAGAAAGTGCTTTGCAGAGATAACTGAATCAAAAGTAGGAATACATGGAAGATTGAAAAATTTACAGAATATAAATTAAAGAGCTTCATGATCCATTTCATACCCTGTCCCAGCTAATGCCCCAATGACTAACAAATCTTCATTTAGGCAGGGTGACTTTCACACTTGGGCCTGGTTTTTAAATGATAAATTGCTGACATTAATCACCTCTGCCAGCTCAGTAGGAAGCAATCTTGTTCTGAAGCTAGAAAAATCATAGAATTTCACAAACACTTGGCTGTACAGAAAATGCTAGGAAAATATAAAAGTTCACCTGCTCAAATTTTGCAAAAGCTTCTGTTGTAGATTAAAATACCCCTCCATCTAGTAACTAATTGGTCTGTCACGCTTTGGAAACAAGGGAAGAAGAACTGTGCTGTGGTGAATTTATAGAGCAACTTAAAAGAGTGCAAAAAGTATAAGTTCATGCAGATGTTCATTGGTAAACTTGGAGAGTGGATACTGGGCTGGCTATGCCGACGATTCATACATATGCCAATTAGTTTGGCTTATAGCTAATTTTTCTGTTGATTAATCTCAAACTATCTCTGTAATCTCCTCCAGCCTCACAACCCTCTGAGAAATCTGCGCTCTTCCAATTTTGGTCTTCTGTGCATCCCTGATTTTAATTGCTCCACCATTGGAATCTACTTCAGCTGCTCCCCTAACCCCCAGCTCTCCTCCCACCTGCTATCACTGTTGAAGTCCCCGGAGGTGGTGACCACACATTCAGTTGCTTTGGTCCCGAGCTCTGCAATAACCTCTCTACACCATTCTGCCTCTCTACCTCGCTTTCCACCTTTAAGACACTCCTTAAAACCTCCCCTCATTGTCAAAGCTGTTGGTCATCTGACTTACTAGAAGGATTCATCACTTAACATTGTAATTGCATTCCTGAAAAGTGCGACTTAAAATGAAACAATGTTAAGCAAATCAGATTCTTCCATTCCAACTAACGTAAAAATTGTAGTGAGGTTCTTTTGGACATTTCTCGTCAGAAGCAAAAACATTTTAACATTATAAGTTGAAATACTGTACATTCCTAAATGAAATAAATTTTAAATAAAAGAAATTTATAAATATAAAAGAAATGTAGATGTAAATAGATGGAAATAAGATAATACACATCAGTGGTGGTTGTGGAGGTTGTTCACTCAGCCACCTGGTTTTGGAATGGCCCGGCTCCATCGAACGACTCAAGATGGCTTCAGCATTGGAGTTCCCAGACAACAAAAACAAAAATAGCTGGAAAAACTCAGCAGGTCTGACAGCATCTGCGGAGAGGAATACAATTAACGTTTTGAGTCCGTATGACTCTTCATCAGAACTTTTCCAGTTCCCAGTGCTGGTGGCGGACATCAGAGACTTCAACGACAGGTGAGAAGGCTTTGCAAGCTGCGGGGGGCAATAGCAGTGTCCGCTGGCTGCACCTTGACCAGGAGAAAGCAAGGAGAACAGAACAGTGAAAACCGTAGGAACTGAGGTTGCCATCTGCTTATCCGTCAAGGTAAGCCTGAGACATTCAGCCTGGGATGTGCAAGCCACAGAACAGGAACTCTCTAGCAAATGACATTATGGTGAATGTCATGACGATAAAAGGATATGTTCCCGCTTTTAACAGTGTTGACCGAACCAACGTTAACTGAGGAATTATTATATCTCCTTATGTGGCTTGGTGTCATACTGTGTTTTATAATGGTCCTGTGAAACACCTTGTTTCATTACATTAAAGGTGCTTTATAAATATAAGTGATTGTTGCTATTATGGTGCTATCACAACAACAAATTATAAACAAATCTGTACGTAATGACAAGTGTAGGAGTTCCTGATACATGAAATATATACAGCTCAATATCTTTAGTGGCTACTGTCTTCGATGATGAAACACAATATAAACACAGCAGCCCTTTTCTACCAGCAGATCTAAAAGACGAAAGGACTGCTTTCAGAATCCCATGACAAATCTCCCTGGGGTTGTTGCTTAGAATGATGAATAAACCATCCTCTACCATAATGCAACATAATCTAATAAAACTCTGGTAGCATCAATTTTTTTCTTTATTTGTTCACAGGTCATGGGTGTCAATGGCAAGGTCAGCATTTGTTGCCCGTCCCTAATTGCCCTTGGACTGAGTGGCTTGCTGGGCAATTTACATACGAACATACATACATGTGAACATATGAATTAGGAGTAGGGGTAGGCCCCTCGAGCCTGCTCCGACATTCAATAAGGCCATGGCTGTTCTGATTGTAATCTCAACCCTACATTCCCGCCTACTCCCAATAACCTTTCACCCACTTGTTAATCAAGAATCTATCTAGATCTACCTTAAAAATATTCAAACTCTGCTTCCACCACCAAAGACTCACAAGCCTCAGAGAAAAAATTTCTCTTCATCTTTGTCTTAAATGAGTGACCCCTTATTTTTAAGCAGTGAACCCCTGGTTCAAGATTCTCCCACAAGAGGAAACATCCTCTCCACATCCACCCTGTCCTCCACCCTTATGATCTTAAAGGTTTCAATCAAGTTGCCTCTTACTCTACGAAATTCCAATGGATACAAGCCGAACCGGTACCTTTCCTCAAAAGATCATTCCTTGTATTAGTCCATTAAACCTTCTCTGAACTGCTTCTAATACATTTACATATTTCGTTAAATAAGGAGACCGGTATTGTACACAATACTCCAGGGGCAGGATTTTACCGTCGGCAAGCGGGGGCGGGGCCCACTCGCCGACACGTAAAATGACATGGGATGACATCAGGTTGAACTCCCAACGTCACCCCGCCCCATTTAAATTTTCAGGAAGGCAGGGGCGCAGCAAAATCAGCTGTGCGCCCGCTGACCTGTCAATGGCCAATTGAGGCCATTGATAGGATCAATTAAGCAATTAAACGACCTGCCCATCCAACCTTAAGGGCAGGCCAGGAGCCCTGGCGGCAACTAGAACAAACATGAAACGTCATCCACCGGCGGGATGAGGTTTCATGTAGGGTTTTTAAAATTTTAATAAATTTGTTATGAATTATGAACATGTCCCAACTCATGTGACATTGTCACATGAGGGGAAATGCAAGGGAATTTTTTTTTTTTAATTTTTTTATATTGTTGAAAGTAGAGCCGATCTCCCTGAGGCTGCACTTAGCCTCAGGGGGATGAGTGCGCTATTTTGTGCGCATGTGCAAAAGAGCGCACACTCGATTTTGGGATTCCCCCTCTGCCCGCACAGGGAGCGCATAGCGCTTACCTGTGGACGTCACACTAAGGCCCGCCCATGTAAAATGGTGCCGCGCCTCTGATCGGGGGCACCAATCGGAAGCATGCCCGCACGCGTCAGCCCATCAACTTCCCCCCTAATGGGGGGGAAATTCTGCCCCAGATGCGGTCTCACAAGGGCCCTGTACAACTGAAGCATAACCTCCCTACTTTTGTAATCAATTACCCTCACAATAAATTATAACATTCTGTTAGGTTTCCTAATTACTTACTGTACCTGCATACTAGCCTTTTGTGATTCATGCACTAGGACACCCAGATCCCTCTGCACCTCAGAGCTTTGCAATCTCTCACCATTTAGATAGTAAGCTTCTTTTTTATTCTTCATGTCAAAATGAACATTTTCACATTTTCCCACATTATACTCCATTTGCCAGATCTTTGCTCACTCACTTAACCTATCTATGTCATATTGTAGCCTCCTTATGCCCTCTTCATAATTTATTTTCCTACCTATCTTTGTGTATTCAGCAAATTTAGCAACCATTCCTTCGGTCCCTTCATCCAAGTCATTTATATAAATTGTAAAAAGGTGAGGCCCGAGAACTGATCCCTCTGGCACACAACTCGTCACATCCTGCCAACCAGATAAAGATCTATTTATGCCTACTCTCTGTTTCCTGTTAGCTAGCCAATCTTCTATCCATGCCAATATGTTACTCTCTACAGCATGAGCTTTTATTTTCCGCAATAACCTTTGATGTGACACTTTATCAAATGCCTTCTGGAAATCTAATGACAGTACGTCCACCAGTTCCCCTTTACCCACAATACATGTATGACTCCTTCAAATAACTTCAATAAACTGGCTAAACATGATTTCCCTTTCAAAACCATGTGGACTCTGCTTGATTACCTTGATTTTTTTCTAGGTGCCCTGCTATTATGTCTTTAATAATATATTCTAACATTTTTCCTATGACAGATGTTAGGCTAACTGGTCTGTAGTTTCCTGCGTTCTGTCTCCCTCCCTTTTTATTTGCTATTTTTCAATCTAATGGAACCTTCCCCGAATCTAGGGAATTTTTGAAAATTAAAATAAATGCACCAACTATCTCACTAGCCACTTATTTCAAGACCTTGGGGTGAAGTCCACCTGGACCTAGGGATTTGTCAGCCCACAGCCCCAACAATTTGTTCAATACCACTTCCTTGATGATTGTAATTTTCCCGAGTTCCTTCCTTCCATTTCCTGATTTACAGAGTAAGGGTTAATGTGGGACTAGAGAACAGTACCATCCAAAGTACGATGTAGAGATTCACATGATAGTAGACTGTAGAGGGGAGTGGAGACAAGACTCATGCATGACAATGTCCACGCTTGGGCTGACAAGTGGCAAGTAATATTTGTGCCATGCAAGTGCCAGGCAATGACTATCTCCAACAAGAGTGAATCCTATAATCGCCCCTTGATATTCAATGGCATTATCATCGCTGAACCCCCCCACTATCAACATCCTGAGTATAACCATTGACCAGAAACTGAACTGGATTAACCACATAAATACTGTGGCTACAAGAGCAGGTCAGAGGCTAGGAATCCTGCGGTGAGTAACTCACCTCCTGACTCCCCAAAGCCTGTCCACCATCTACAAGACACAAGCCAGAAGTGTGATGAAATATTGTCCACTTGCCTGGATGAGCGTAGCTCTAATAACACTCAAGAAGCTTGACATCATCCAGGACAAAGAAGCCCCTTTCACAAATATTTACTCCATCCACTAACAATGAACAGCGGCTGCAATGTGTACCACCTTCACGATGCACTGTAGAAACTCACCAAGGTTCCTTAGGCAGCACCTTCCAAACCCACGACCACTACCATCTAGAAGGACAAAGGCAGCAGATACATGGGAACACCACCACCTGGAAGTTCCCCTCCAAGACACTCACCATCTTGACTTGGAAATATATCGTTCTTTATTCACTGTCACTGGGTCAAAATCCTGGAACTCCTTATACCACAGAGACTGCAGTGGTTCAAGGGGGCAGCTCACCACCACCTTCTCAAGGGCAATTAGCGATGGGCAATAAATGCTGCCCACATCCCATAAATGAATAAAAGAGATGTACATAGTTATGGGGTAACAATTAACATTTTATGTTCAACCAAACAAGCCTCCAGATCTCTCTGTGAAACACCAACCAACATTTGAAACATGGTGGCAGCTAAATGAATGAACCCAGAACCTCAAAGCAACTGGAGAAGGACACCGGAATCCCAAGGTATGATAAACTAAAGACACCGTAGCCTGACCTGAGAGAAATACACCTAAATTGAAGACACAGTTGGAGGTTGCCCAAATAGAAAGCTCCATCACAGATGTGAAGGCTGAAGGGCTCCACCAAAACACATCAAGGTCCATTGCCAGACCTGATCAAAAAAGGCAGAGTTAAGGAGTCTGGCTTGATCGTAAAAAAGAGGGATGAGCAAATTTTTTTTTTAAATGGTGGGGGAAAAGGTTGGTTAAAAAAAAAATAGAATCCATTGTTAAGAGGAATTCACCGTGTAGATGAAGAGAAGAACCTGAGTAATGACAGAATCTGTACACCTGGCCAAATCACAAGAAGGATGAGCAAAAAGTACAGTAAAAAAGATGAACTCACCTTTTAAAATTGGTGGCAGTCAGGATCAGCACATCTAGAGCTGCAGCGAGGGGGTCTGCAGCCAACACCAAAACATGAGGTGGTCGAGCTGAATTGCAGAAATTTTTTTTAAAAAAATTCTGATAGAGTTCAGAAATCTAGCGCTTTTCTCCAATTTAAAAACCAAATATAGACGCCAAAAATATTATTTTAAAGATTTCCTGTGCAGCTCATAAAATTGAACCAGAGAAAGAATGGCCCATAATCATAGTGAGGGCCTCCCAAACTCGATGAAGCATGGAAAGATCAGGAGCGAGAAAAAAACCCAGCAACTGTGGAGCCATCTTGAAGAGAGAAAGAAATGGTTCCTGCATTGGCATTCTTGAAAGGGCAACCATATTTAAAGCAATAACTACAAAAACAAAACATATTAGAAATGGCCATGGAGAGAAAATTACAACCACCAGACCCATTTTGGCTAAGGCAAGGGGTAAACCAGACCCAAATTTGGGTGTCTTGGAGAATTATTTTTTTAAATTACAGGGGTGCATCAGATTAAGTAAGACATCAGAACAAGTGCAAGTTAATACATTTTTATACTTGTTTGGTGTATTTGCTGACCAAGTAATCCTAAGACAAGCTATAGATGAATCCTCAATGACATTTGGTGAGATGTTAAAAGCCTTTGACAAATATTTTAATCTCCAAGTTGTGGGGAGCACAGAGCTCAAAAGAAGGTCTAGAACACTAGCAATAAAACACCATGGGAGACAAAAGGCTCCTGAGTGAGGGAGACAGAAGACCCCAGGCCAAAGAAGACAGGAGACCCCAGACCAAGGAAGATAATACTCAAGCAAATCACAAGATGATTGCAGATCATGTCAGTACAATGAAGCGCACAAGTCAAAAAGTTTAATGCAGAAGAAAGAAGCAGCCGAGAAGCAGCCAAAAGGCTTAAAGATAAAACTTTTTGAAAATGCTGATGCATTATCCAAACAGCAACAGCAGGTAGCAGTGCAAAGTGAACAGCTGGCTGTGAATGAAGGAAAGCTTTCTGAGATAACCCAAAGGCAACAAAACCTGCAAAAAGAAAATGAAGCTTTTCCACAGGAAAATGTTTGTATCAAACCTGTGTCAATGGAACTCAACCACGAGTACAGCCAAGCACAACAGCAGGTAGAACAGGTACACAAAAAAAGTCACTGTCATGAAAGTGTCTTTGAAGAATCAATATGTATCCATGGCAAAACATAAGGAACTAAAAAAAGATATTGAATACTACTTCAGCAAAAGCAGTGTTAGATCTATCAGTAGCAACAAAACAATGCACTGAAGCACAGAGTGAGTTAACACGAGGTCAACAAGAAAATAAGCAGTTGAAAGACCAGCTGATTGTCCTTCAAGATCAAATGCAGACTGTCTTGTACAGCAGAATGGGAGAACAGCAAAAGAAACTTGAGGAGTCTCTGTTGAACTACAAGAGAACTCAAGATGAAGCAATTGAGTTATGCAAAAAAAAAGGAAAACCAACTGAAAGCCCTTCATATGCTACGGGATCTCTCAGGTCGAAATTTGTACCTCTGGAAAATTAGGAAGAAAACCAAAATTAATTTAATGCCACTCTGAACAAACTGAAGGAATAGTTGGCAGAGAAGACTCAGCAATGTCTAATGTTCCAGGAGGAAGCCAAGGAGTACAAGAAAGAAACTGAAGAGCTGAAGGATCAGCTGAATGGAAAAGAGGAGGCATTGAAATATTATAGGGATGTGGACAGGAATGTGGAGAAATCAGATCAGCCATGATCTTATTAAATGGTGAACCAGGCTCGAGGGGCCAAGTGGCCTACTCCTACTCCTAATTCGTATGTTCATATGCTTGCAGGAAAGGAACAGCTGTAGAACTTTCCAAGCTGTGAGCGAATAATGAAGCCATGAGTAGCAAAATTACAGAACTGAAACAAGTTAAGACTTCGCCATAGATAGACCTGGCCAACAATGAAACCAAAATGAAGGACAAGGACAAAGCTTTGTTGCAGACAGCAAGAAGAGACAGAAATAAGTTCAGAAAATGTAAATCTGATGCTGAAGCTCAAGGAACTAGAAGACAAAGCACAGGATGCCTCAAATGTACAGAGAACTATTGAGTTGTTGAAAAATGAAATTGTGAAACAAGTGAAAATGAAGGTTCCGTTTTTGAAATGTCAAATTCCAGGAAGAACGTGGCAGGCCTCACAGATAAAGAAAATCCGAGTCCACTCTAGGAATGAACGGAGTGAACATTCCCTTCGGAAGGAACAGGACAAAGCCATGGTAGCTGTACAAAGCAGACTGGTTGCTGATACAGAGAAATGCAATTCAAAGGAGTGCAAAAAAGTGAATCAAATGGAGTTAACCAACTACCTGAAACACAGAGTATGATAATTTCAATGCCAAACTGACAAAGTCAACCCAAAGCAACTGAGACCACCATTCCCCCAAACGTGGTAGATCCAGATCTGGAAGAATTATCAAGTCTCCAGACCATCTGCATTTATGAAGGCAGAGACTTTGGGGTGGGGAGGTGGGGGATGGTGGTGCGGTGTGGGGAGAAGGTGTACCAAGTAAAGTAAAGATTGTATTTTAAATGTATTTGGGTAAGGACTTGAGGGGAGGTGTAGGATAAGGGTGTTCGGCAGAGTAAGAGTTAATGTGGGACTGGAGAACAGTACCACCCACAGTATGGTGTAGACTGTAGAGGAGTCAAGTCTGGAAGAAGACAGCATGGAGACAACACCCATGCATGGCAATACCTTGGATAGGTACGTAGTTATGGATTACCAATAAACGGTGTATTTTCAACCATACAAGCCTCCAGACCTCTCAGTGAGACACCAAACAACCTTTACAACATCCCCAGAGCATTGGTCTGGGCCTCTGGATTACTGGTCCAGTGACATTACCACTGTGCTACCATCTCCTCCCAAATTGGTCGCTGCAAAACAATGAGTATTTCAAAAAAGTAGTTCATCGGCTGTCAAGTGCTTTGACATATTCTGGTGCTGTGTAAATGTAAACCACTGTGCAATATGTGAAATCCTACAACTGCTGCCGAGAACAGGTCACTTATACAGTAGTGCTGAGGAGACATCAGTCAAGTCCACCTAGTTCTCCTTATAGTATTATTTCTAGTTCTATTTCAACATAACTGTCTAACTAATTGTTTATGTTTCTTTAATTCATTGCTTAGATGCATGAGGGCTCTGGGTATTAGCTGGGCTTGACAGCTGTGTTGTAAATGGGCCTATTATCCTAACATGCAAGTGCTTTCTAATCCCTTTGCACAATTTATCATTGCACCTCCCTTCTGAGGTTTATGCTCCTGGCTTTGGATTCCATTTTAAAATTTATTTTTCTTAGTCATTTTACACGAACAGATACATTTCTAGACATTTGTTGCTTTCAATAAATGTTATCTTACAAAGAGCCTCATGATAATAAAGTTGAGTCATGTATCAGATTCGGGCCAAGGAGACTAAATGGACCTCTTTCACATTGATATGCTCATGTGTTTGTCTTTATGTCAAAGGGAAAGTTATGGCAAGGCTCTGCTGACCTTTGAGTACCCTGGGGCAATGAGCTGCCAGTTAAAAGTGACTGTCTTTGAAACATCTGTTATTCTCTTTAGCATACATTGGTTTCAGGTTTATCAGTCCATTCATTCACAAAATATGGATGAATATCAGCAAAATTTTATTATCTTTGTGAAAAAAAAACCTTCTCCCCTGATGGGATTTGGAACATTCCCAGCAAAATGTTATTTCTTTTTTAGTAAAAGCGCTGGAAACAGCAAGTAGTAATTATAAAAATAATCGTTTATCTTAAAGCAAAATAATTAGGATTAAAGAGACGAGAGTCAAGTATTGGCCTGGTCATTTTATTTTCAATAGGACGGATTGTACATTCATCGGTAGCTCCAGCTGTACACAAATGTATTATATCTGCATAAAGCTCCATTGATAAATAACACTGCTCAACTATTTAAAAGGTCTCATTATCAGTGCCCCCTTTCAAAAATCAAATCAGCTAAGGAGAATTACAATGAAATTAAACATCCTTTGGGTTTTTTCCATGTCTATTGCTATTGATTTTTTTAATATATTTGTAGCTGGGAAGTGTATATGAGGCAGCCAACGTGAAGGAGATGAATTAACACCAATCGATGTTTCATTAAACAAGGCTGCATCAGCCATTTATCATTATTTTAAATATGTGCTTAAATCATTCTTCTTAACCACGTTGTCAGACCCAAATGTTTCTCTGAGGCAGTTGCATCAACAATGTCACAATAACCAACTATGAAACAAAAATATTTCACTAATACAAGGGCAGGTAACAAACATGTAAGAAGAACGTGAAAATATTCTATTTTGAGAGAGGCTAGTAGAGTGTGGATCAAGCAAATCAATCACAATAAATCACATGATACCTCACCTTTAGGACAATCTGAAAAGCTGTAGGGAAAGGTTGGCCAAACCAGAGTGAAATTAATTAAGAACAGCCCTCCACTGGTAGAAACTAAAAGGAAATATGATTTAGGGATGATCATCGATCATATCCTGAAGACATCTGGTCAGTATGAAGTAGATATCAATAAGACAATTCAGTTATAACAGTGAATTTGGAGGCCATGGAGTGCAAGTCAGTGCAAGTTTCTCTGAAAATGTACAGGTCAATGTAGATGTTAATTCCGGATTCTGTTCCACCATACTTAAAAAAAGTTAGATGAATTAGTGAGCAGAATGATTTCACTCCCTCTTAGACTGTTATGAAGAAAGGCTCAAGCCATCAAGCTTTTTTCTCTGGAGAAAAGAAGACTGAGGTGAGGCATGATATGAACACAAAATAAAGGAACAACATAGTATTTTGTCAGACCCCCATGTGGATAACCTTAGTGAATTACAATTTCTTCAACATACACTTCCTTTGGTTTCTAAGAGATGCATCCAATTTAGCTTCAGCAGAGGTAGAAGCAGGCTGTTCAGATAGCTGCCCTGGTGCCAAGATGCTTTTGGCATATGTGCTCTGTTTTGAAGCTCATGAGGGTTCTGTTAAACACTGCTCTATCTGCACATGTGCAGGGCAGACTCAGCCATTGAGAGACAAGGCATCATGTCGGGTACTGACCGAGGTGGGTGAAGGGGGTGACAGGTGAAAAGTGGGAGCACCCTAAGCTTAAATCCCATTTCCATGTCCTCTTTCTCCATCATCTGTCTACTGGATCGGCGCCATGCTATTCCTGGCCAGATGGTGAAGATCGTTGATGCATTGCAAGACCATGGTTAAAGGTATCCATCACCTTGTTTAATGTGCTAGAAAACTCTGTATCCAAGTTTTGCATGGCTGTGGTCATAGCTTGCATAGACACATTGGGGATCCTTGCTTGAAGCTCCATAGAGTGAAACTCTCTCCGTGGTAGGCATTCTCACAATTCCCTGCACTACCAATGCACTAGCATTTGGACTTCTTCATCCTCCCTGTTATTGTGTAGAGTGTGAGTGGCATGCCTGTCAGGACCTGGTAAAAGGTGTTAATGAACTTCTAGCATTCTCCTTCTCAATGCAAGTACCACCCCCCGCCCACCACATACCGGGATTCAGCATCTGTGTGTCCAGCTGAGTAGAGCCTGGAGAGAATTGCACTCTTTGACTCCCCAAAGCTGTCCCTGCCACCAATTCATGAGCTCATTTTTGAAGTGTAAATCACCAGGTGAAAACCCAGCCATCTATGTGGACCTACTGAAGTGTAAATATAGGGCCAAGCTGCATGGCCTCAGATCCTGTGATGTTGCACCCTCAGAAGGAATGAGGTCCTCTGAGGAATCATCCTCATGGATACAACACCTGCTGTCTGCATGAAGACCCTGGAAGATGAAAGAAAGGGAAATGATTTAGCTAGGCAAAATTAGAATCCTGACAATTACCATACCCAATCTTCTTAATGTTCGTTCATGGATGGAATGAAGTCATCATATATGTGCCAGGAATATTTGTCTTTCTGCCACCAGCTGTCTGCGAGCTCCTTGTCTCTCCATGTCCATCTGCTTATCTCCAGACCATCTTCCTCTGTGAACTGTACATTTTTATGGTGGGCCACCTCCAGTTCTCTCTCTCTTGCATTTTGCACTCCTTTCTTCTACAAGGAGAGAGAAAACAGACCTGTGAGTGTGCGAAGATAAGGTATTCAATGAGGATGGTCATGACATATATGCATTGGAGTGAGTGTCAACAGCAGATGGATAAATGGGGATGTGATGAAGTGCAAAGAAAGGGAAAGCCAGGTGCTGCTAAAAGTTAAGTAGGTGTCACTTAGCATAACAGAGTGAAAGGGCACCTGGACTTAAACCATAGGATGCACTTGAAGCTCCAAATATATTCACATTTTTTAACCTGGGGCCATTAAACCAATTCCTACGTGGCATCTATGACCTGGGCACAATGCTCATGCTGGTCATCTCCACAGCTCCTCCAACCACACCTTCTCAATGAAAACAGTAGTTTTTTTCTAATCCCATTTTCAGGGGAAAGTATGTCCCTCCTCCTCCTTCACCTGCCACCTGACTGCCCAGCAGTAATTCCACTGAGGCATTGTTAAATCTGGGTGCTGGCCTTTCTCTATGCCCACCATTAATCCTGAACATCTCAGTTTCCGTGCATGCACTATCCCTTTAAGTTGAGATCACATCATGCAGGTGTGTAACCACATCTGCTGTGTAGCTTAGAAATGTGAAATCTGGAAGTCAAAATTAATTGGTTCACTTGAATTGATATTGTATGTTCGACCCATTGTGTTGACTTCTGGGTTTCACCCATGAGAATCAGGGAAACAACTCTCCAGTGATTGGAGAATTACAAACTTAAAGGAAGATGATTGTGATTGTTGGAGGTCAATCATCTCAGCCCCAGGACATCACTGCAGGAGCTCCTCAGAATAGTATCTAGGCTCAACCATCTTCAGCTACTTCATCAATGACCTTCCCTCCCTCATAATGTCAGAAGTGAGGGTGTTTGCTGATTCTTGCACAATGTTCAGCACCATTCATGACTCCTCAGATGCTGAAGCAGTCTGTGTCCATATGCAGCAAGACCTGGACAACAGTCAGGCCTGGGCTGATAAGTGGCAAGTAACATTTGCCCCACACAAGTGCCAGGCAATGCTCATGTCTATCAAGAGAGAATATAACCATCTCCCCTTGAATCCCCCACCATCAACAGCCTGGGGGTTATCATTGATCAGAAACCGAACAGGACCAGCCACATAAATACTGTGGCTCAAACAGCAAGTCAGGAACTAGGGCAAGTAACTCACCTCCGCAAAGCCTGTCCATCATCTACAAGGCACAAGTTCAGAGTGTGATGGAATACTCTCCATTTGCCTGGAAGAGTGCGGCTTCAACAACACTCAAGGAGCTTAACATCATCTAGGACAAAACATCCAGCTTGATCAGCACCTCATCCATCACCTTAAACATTTACTCCCTCCACCACAGGTGCACAGTGGCAGCAGTATGTACCATGTACAAGATGCACGGCTGCAACTCACCAAATCTCCTTCAACAGCATCTTCCAAACCCATGACCTCGACCAACTAGATTGATAAAGGTAGCAGACACATGGGAATGCCACAACCATCAAGTTTCCCTCCAAGTCACACACCATCCTGACTTGGAACTATATTTCCATTCCATTCCTTTACTGTTGATGGATCAAAATCCTGGAACTCCTTTCCCAACAGCGCTGCATCAGATGTATCTACATCAGATGGACTGCAGCGGCTCAAGAAGGTGGCTCACCACCACCTTCTCAAGGGCAATTAAGGATGGGCAACAAATGCTGGCCTAGCCAGCAATGCTCACATCCCATGAAAGAATTTTTAAATGTTTAAAAATTTTACCCTTTCACATAGATACCGTCTTCAGATTAAGATTGGGCTCTTTAATTCAGAAGAATTCTTCTCTGACTTGAAGGCAATCAAAACAAGTCCATGAGGCCACAACGACCATGATGGACATCACCCAACATCTCATCTACCATTTGTATGCAATGACATCCACCTTAGGCTTCTAGCTGATATCCAGCTTCCTTTCGATTGCTTGCAGTGAATCTTCTGCGCAAGCTCAGGCCTTGAAAGCTGTGAAAAGTATAGATAAAGTTGAAGCATGTGAGCTATTTAACTTGGATAACAAGCATGGTTAGAAAGCAATTACACATTGTTAAGCTATTTTCTGCAGAGTAATGATACCTGGAACAGTCTATCAGAGAAGATAATTGATTCAGGACCACTGACAGCTTTAAATGGAGTTGGATCACTATTTGAGTATTCTAGAGTTATTAAAGGAACAGTTTAACATTTTCCCCTCAGGGATGACACAGGGGTAACTTACTAGTCCAGCTTTCTTATCACTCCTATTAAACACAGGTGCTAACCCATTTATTTCATACAGGTTAATTAAATAGCATCAATTGGAAAATCGAAGTCAGTGTAAAGTATGGGAATCAGTTGTTGGCACTGCTGTGGTCAGTCCATGGTGCAAAAATCATACATGGATTCTGGTTAAAGTTGGCTGGATAGTTCAAATGATCTTTACTTACTCTGAATTTTAATATATTCTTTGTTGCTATTATTATTCTGTTGTGGTTCTAGTGAGAGTCCACTGGAATAATTACAAACTGCTGGGTTCCTGACTCCTTTATGGACTTCCTCTGGCCTTATTTGAGACAGGAGCCTCTGTCTTGAACAATTGATGCAAAAGGGTGGGACTGAAACCAGGGACTCCCTAAGCTGTAAGGTTCCACATCTTCAAGCTGCTTAAAAGCTTCAAGCTGCTTAAATGTGGATGCCAGTACACAGTGGAAGAAGAGGCACACAGACTTAATGAATAGTGGGAGTCAGGCAAACCAAAGGCAGGGCTTCCAGGCCAGGGCCAACGCCTAGATCTCTGAAGGCAATAAATGGAATGATTTTCTAATTATGTAACTGTGGCACCGGTATGACGGGAGCTGTGTGAGATTGAATTTTAAGGTTCCTTCATTCTTCAATGGGGCTTGTGCTGGATTGAACATACCTCACCAATCCTTCATATTGTTGGGTAGATGCCACTGCCACGTGAACTGGAACAGTTATGCTACAGGAGCAGCTAGCTGTGGTGGTCAGGTGTTCAACACTTATGGCTGGGATGTTGTCAGGGCTCATGGCCTTTGGTGAGTCCTGTGCCCTCAGCCACTTCTCAATGTCCTTTGGAATAAACCAAAATGGCTGGCATTGGCATCTATAATGTTGGGGGCCTTGGGAGGGGGCTGAATCACATTATCCACTTGCCACTTTTACACAAAGGTTCTTGCAAAACTTCTGCCTTGTCTCTTGCACACATGTGCTGGGCTGCAACATGGCCGGGGATGGGAATAGCCATGGAGCATATTCCTCCTGTGTGTTTCCTGATTGTTTGTCAATATTCTTTTATCTTAGTGTGGTAGAGTTATGGAGGTATGCTCTGATCCATTGGCTGTGGGACTGCTTAGCTCTGTCAACAGCCTGCTGCTTTTGGTGTTCAGTTTGCAGGTAGTCCAGAGAATGACATGTCTTTTTCAGAATTTTTTTCAGATACCATTCACGTGGCATCACAAATGCGTAGGACAGACTGGTTGGACCAGAGGGTCTTATCCTGTCCATCATTTTTCATATATTCATATATTCAATTAAATAATTTCATTAAGTTTGTGCTTAATTATTAAACTATTCCTGACATCTTTCTGCATTCCACTCATTGCAAAGAAATGAATTAAACACGCGTTTGATGCATCTTTGGGCAGCAAACTGAAAACATTGCAAATGAACCCTACTTTAGCTTGGAAAGAAGCAGAGGTTTATCTGTTGCAGGGGGTAGTGACTTGGACTACTACTGGTTTCCATATGAAGATGACATAGCGCTATGACTGACATTGTGCTGACCTGGAGCCTGTAGTGGCATAATGGCATGGTTTCAGTCCAGCTTTGTTGGCAGCTATCCTTTCAGTTTGTGTTACTTCAACCATTAAGTATTGCCAATCATAAATTTTATGCTAACTTTCCAGAAATGGTCTCTAGCTCTTTAAGAACTCACTTCTCTATAAAACTTCCCTTAACGTGAATTGTGAAAGGTAGAATTAACACTGCCTGAAGATTGAGAAATCCTTACTCTCAAGTAAAGCCCCTTATTTGCAGGGACACACGTATAATAAAGCCACTGCACATCTTGTGTGAACATACTATATACCTGCATTTCAGCTGATTGCAAATTTTAGCCAATAATGGTGTAATTTATAGTTGTGTTTAAGGTATCAGCATATCATTCTAAATTTTAAGTGTGCGTTTACCAGTAAAACTGTTGCAAAATAAATGCAAATAAAAGATAATAGATATTCAAGAACCAAGAAAGGTCATTGAACTGAAATGTTGAGAATAATTTTCCCTCTGTTGGGGAGGGAAGTGCAGGAGCAGATGCGGGCAGGTGCACCGCCATTTTACGTGGGCGGGCCAGTTGAAGCCCACCCAGCGTGACGTCTGCCAGGAAGCGCTATGTGCTTCCTGTGCAGTTGGGGGGAGATTCTCTTCCAAGAGAGCACTTCATACACTGATCTCCCTGAGGCTAAGTGCTGCCTCAGGGAGATCGGCGTCAAATTTAAAAATGGTAAAGGTGCACAAACAAAATTTCCCTGACGTGTCCCCTCGTGTGGCACTGTCACATGAGTTGGGACATGTCCATCGCTTTAAATCAAACATTTATTAAATTCTTAAAAACCCTCATGAGACTTCATCCCGCCCGTGGATGAGGTTTCATGCTTTTTCTGAAGCTCACCAGGGTTGGATGGGCAGGTCCATTAATTATGTCAATTACTTTTTAAGTGGCCTCAATAGGCCATTTACAGGTCGGCGGGCACACAGCTGATTCGGCTGCACCCCCACCAATCTGAAAATTAAAATGACACGGGGTGACATCGGGTGTTCTGCCCGACATCATCCCGCATCATTTTACGTGTCTGCGAGCGGGCCCCGCCACCCACTTGCCGACCTAAAGATCCTGGCCGTTCACTTTATTTCTCTCTCCACAGATGCTGCCTCATCTGTTGAGTGTTTCCAGTATTTCCTGTTCTTATTTCAAGAGTCAAGAATGTTGGCTGGGAATGATATTGCCATTCCCTATTGGTGGTTACCTTACGCTTACGCGTGAAGAAAGAAGTGGATTCCTTTGCTCATTTTTGGGGAAGTGGCTCGTGCGTGGGGCAGGTGCACCGTAGCACATTGTGGAAGGAAGGTGGTCAATCGTTTAGCATGCAGATCACTGGGATGCGTTGTGCTGTGTGCGGGAGAGGAAGGGAAAAAGGTTGTTAGAATCATTTCTTGAGTGCTTATTATGCGATCAATTTTATTAATAGTGCATTGTGGTATCTGTGAAGAACTGTCATAATAGCTATCTTGTAGGCCAAAGTTTTGAGTTCAGCAGTCGTCGGGCCTGGGAGCAGCCGGGAAACGGCCCACCGCCCGCAATCAGCCCCCGACCATGATTTCACGTTGGCCAGCCAGCGTGAAGTGCGTGCTGATATGATCAGCGCTGCCTGGGTTGGGGGCGGGAGGAGAGCGAGCGCTGAAGTCAGCGCGGGTGCAGGGGAGCGCTCACAGAAAGCTCCCTGAGGGCAAAGGGCTGCCTCAGGGGGCTGAAGACCACAAAAGTATCAAATAAAGATTTTAAAAATCCGGTAAAAGAAATGTGCACGCAACACAAGCAGTCACCTGAGCATAGGCATTATAAAATTTCTGTGCATAGATTTTTATTTTACTTAATGACAGAAACCTCATCCCGCCCTGGGATGCGATTTCCTGAAAAATGCAAGGACCGCCTGGTCAATTCGCCTGCCCGCCAACTGTAACATTGGACGAGCAGCGAAAAATCCCAGTTAATTGTGCTATTAATGGGCTTAATAGCCCTCTTAATTGTCAGCGGACACGCTTCCAAGTTTAGGGCATGCCCGCTGACTGAAATATTGCGTGAGTGCACAATGCTGTCAGGCCGCTCACCCGACGTCATCGCGCGCTATTTACATTGGAGCGTGTCAAGCGCACACCTGCACACCGAGTGAAAAATTCTGCCCCTGATGTGGTTCGGTGTCATACATTGTTTTGTAATGCTCCTATGAAGCACCTTGGAATGTCTCATTATATTGTAGGTGCTATATAAATGCAAGTTATTGTTCTTGGTTAAATGTTTTTAGGGAGAAACTGATGTTGAGAAAAACATTTGGTGCTCCAGAAACAGCCACACCTCTAGTACACCTACAACACTGGCATCTACCTGACAATGTAGACAATTGCTCAGCAATGTCCTTCCACAAACAAAAAAGAACAAATCCAATCTGGCCTATCAGCTAACAGCACTGTCGGTCCGCCCGCACCACATGGACAGCAGCGGTTCAAGGAGGTGGCTCACCAGCGCCTCCTCAGGGACAATCAAGGATGGGCAGTAAGTGCTGATCTTGTCAGCAATGCTAACATCCCTAGGACGAATTTAAAAATTGTGTAATGTGATCGGTGTATGAAGAAATAATCGATTAGAAAGGAGAAACCACAATTATTTAAACATTTGATGGGCAATGTTGAATATAAAAATTTGATCAAGATGCAGATGACAAATTAAACATGCAACAGCACTTTTGTCCGAAAGATACTAGCTGATCTGCCAGAATGTTAACAATAATCTATTATGTTAAAGTCCACTTGTGTCCAGTTTTCTGTCCATGTGAATTTTGTTTTTCTTAATGGACACTGACCTGTAACTTCCGATCTCTAGGGCAGCATAGCCGGGGTGGGGATGTGGGGGTGCCCTAAAGATGTGCTGGGGGACACCCCAGAGGTTCCCAGATAAGCATTGCATGGCAATTGCCCGAGGAGTTCATACTTCTGGTGGACAATTACCCTGCACTGGGAGCCGTATGAAACTCTGATTTAAAATCACAGACTACAGATGGTTCTGACTCTCTTACAGGAATAGTTACCCAGGAAACGTTAGAAGAATTAAAACCACTTCTAACTCCTGGGTAACTATAGTAATGCCCAGCTGGACCTCCCGAATGCCCAACCCTCCTGACCTCGCACGGACCCCCCCAACTCTTTTTATTTTTATTCAATCACAGGATGTGGGATTCGCTGGCTGGGCCAGCACAACTGCACCTCCCATCCCCATGACTGCCCTCCTGACTCCCTGACAGCCTTCCTGATCTTCCAGCTAACCCCTCACCCCCTTCTCCAACCCAGCTGCTCTCCCAACTACACCCCAACCCCTAACTACCCTCACTGACCACCCCCCACTGATCACCCCCCCCACCACTGACCAGCCAACCATCCTCCCTGACCACCCCCCGACCACACGGTTCTCCAGACTACCTCTGCTGACCGCTCCTACCCACTTACTTTACATACTTACCTTCTCCCTGAATTGTCACAGTGGCTGGACCTTTAAACTTACCTGGAGCTCCTGCTGCAGTCAGCGAGTGGTTTTAGGGACAGGGTGTCCCTTTTCCATGCTGCCCTTATTCAATGAATTTCAGAGAAGAAGATGTGCGTGTGTTTTTTAACTGTTAATTATGTGGCCAATTTGAATAACCAGCAGCAAGCTTTTTTGTAGGTTTAAATAAAGAAAGATGATTGTTTATTTAAGCACTCACCCCAAAATCTAATGCTACAGCATCCACTCACACAAGCACACACACAAACAAACTCAAGGGAAGTACAGTTGAAGAGAATAGTGCACTTTTAAGACAAAAGGAACAGTTCATAATTCACATGATTGTGTTTTTCTGGAAACCATGCATTGCAGGCCTGATGAAAAGGTATCTTCACTCCTGAAGGGCGTTTGGGTGAATGCAATAGCCAAAGTCTCATGCCACAGTTGTTTTCAGGATTCCCTCGAAGAGATGGACTTTCTGCGGATCACAAAGCTAGTTGCTTGTAGTCTTGGTACCAGGAGGTCAGTTTGCTATATTGGTGCACCCAAAAAGGAACAGGCTTGGAGACCTTACAATGTTACGGCCTTGAGTTCTTAAGGCATAGATGTTATTGCCCTTTGTGCCCCGTCTGGTATACATGGCATAATTTGAAAATTTGCAGATGATACGAAGTTTGGAAATGTTGTCAACTGTGATGGGGATAGTCTTGAACTTTAAAAGGACATAGACATGTTGGTGAATTGGGCAGACAATTGGCAGGTGAAGTTCAATGCAGAGAAGTGTGAGATGTTATGTTTTGGCAGGAAAGACATGGTGAGAAAGTATAAAATAAAGGGAGAGCCTCTAAAGGAGATACAGGAACAGAGGGGCCTCGGTGTATACGTGCATAGGCATTGAAGATGGCAGGGCATGTTGAGAGAGCAGTTAATAAAGCACTTGTCCCAAAATCTAATGCTATAGCATCCACTCACACAAGCACACACACAAACACACTCAAGGAAAGTACAGTTGAAAAGAATGGTGCACTTTTAAAACAAAAGGAACAGTTCATAATTCACATGATTGTGTTTTTCTGGAAACCATGCATTGCAGGCCTGATGAAAAGGCCCTTTATTAATAGGGGTATTGAACACAAGAGTAAGGAGGTCATGTTGAACTTCTAGAAGTCACTAGTTAGGCCTCACCTGGAGTACTGTGTCCAGTTTTGGGCACCATACCTGAGGAAGGATGTGAAGGCATTGGAGAGAGTACAGAGGAGATTCACAAGAATGATTCCAGGGATAAAGAACTGTAGCTATGTGAATAGATTGGAGAGGTTGGGTCTGTTTTCCTTGGAGAAAAAAAGACTGAGAGGAGACTTGATAAAGGTATTCAAGGTCCTGAGGGGTATGGACAGGGTAAATAGTGAGAACTATTGCCATTCAAGAGAACATCAAGAACTAAAGGGCACAGGTTCAAAATAATTGGTGAAAAGAGTAAATGTGAGGTGAGGAAATTTTTTATCACCTAGAGGATGGTTGGAGTCTGGAACAAACCCCCTGAAAGGGTGGTGGAGGCAGGTTCAATCGAAGTATTCAAAAAGGAATTGGATTGCCAGCTGAAAAGAGAGAATGTGCCAGGTTATAGGGCAAGGCAGGAGAATGGGACTAGGTGGAATTCTCTTTCAAAGAACCAGTGCAGGCTCGATGGGCCAAATGGCTTCCTTCTGCACTGTAAAGATACTGTGATACTGTCTCGCTTTCTGCACGTAAAGATTAAAAGGGACAAACATGGCAATCTCACCATGTGACTCCTCACACTGTGGTCCCTTTACCCAATATGGTGGTGGGCTTAGGTTGCTGAGCCACATCCTGATTTATTGTTTAAGACATTCATCCTGAGAGGGGTAAATCACCTTCTTTGTTTCAAAGAAGGACCCATTCAATTCAGGAATGTCTTCTGATGGTCTCAGGAACTGTGTAGTTGACACCTTTTCATCTGGGATGTCCCCTTTTGTCTCTGTTAGACTGTGAGTCATTTTTTGAATTCACGAGCCAGGTCAGTTTTGCACAACACATTGTTCATTTAAAAAAAGGAAAAGTTGCATTTTGAAGTCCACACTGTATAAAGTTTGTATCTTAAAAGTTAAGAATATGACATGCCTTCACTGGGCATGACAGCAGCAAGAGGGACATGCTCCACCCTGCAGACAGAAAACTCTCCCTAACCATAACAAAAGTAGCATGCCTGGAGATCATAATGATTGTGAGTGCCTTGGTTGAACACAGGTGCACCAGGATACAGTTCTGCAAGTGCTTCCATGGCCTTCTGAGGTCTGGTAAGGTATGTGGGATTTCCTACAGACCAGGGATGGCCATTAACAGTCTCTAAGCGGCATGTTAGTGTAGGTGCACCACACATGGTGCATGCCTGCCCTGTAACCAGGTGGGCACCAAACAATTGGAAGGGAGACCCCTCATGTTTTAAAACATGTATGACCACTGTCAGTTCAAGCCACAGTGATGAGCAGCATATATCCTTGCAGAAGTACAGCGCCTCCACATCTTTTTTTCTTCTCCCCGCAGGAAAAGAGGGTGTGTAATGCTGTGGAGATGGCCCAGACTGGGGTGGGGCTGAGGGCACCACAGCTGAGGCCCATACTGGCCTTGAAGGAGAGGGCCATGGAGATTGCGCCTGTGCCCTGTCATCAGAGCATTGGAGATGGAGTGATTCCCATTTCAGATGCTGTTGGCAATGGATGAATCATACAACAGCATGTTTTCATTGGTGGAGGTGGTGGCCTTAAGAGCTGGAGGAGGGGGAGGGATCTGTCAGTGTTAATGTAACAAAGGGAGGAAGTGGATTGGGGGCCAGTAGAAGAGTCTGGCACATAGTGCTGGACGCTATGGCCTTGACCCAAGGGTTGTATCACTGCATGCTGAGCAATGGGTGGTGTGGATGGTGCCATGATTATATAGCCAATAGGGTGTTAAAGGATAAATCTCATTACTATCTCTTGTGTCTCACATAGGTCCCATGCACCAATGCCCATGTGCCAGGTCATCCATTCAGCATCAGAAAGGGGAAGAGATGTCCACGGGTACAGTGTCACATCAGATGAGTCCAATGTAGAGTTATGGGTTAATGGTTATGTTAATGAGACCATGATGTTATTAATGATGGAAGTGTGACATCAGGAGTCAGGTGACCAAGAGCCTTCCAGAGAACAAGATGCTGAACAGCCTGTGCCATAGAAACCATATACTTACCATGAAGTCTTATAAATAGCCTAAATAAATAGTTTCTAGAAAAACTATGTACCAATGATCTTGAGTCACTTATAGGCTAAGTTAAACCTCCACAAAATATGGTGGCAGTGCTGGAGGCCACGGCTGAAGAAACAGAGGCCATAGATTGGTAGCCCATAAGTTAAGATCTTGGAGCAGATTGTTTTTGCAATGCTGAAGAACAAACCTGAAAAGTAATGCAGTGAGGGGACAGTGAGACACACATGATTTCGACAGCTACTGAACAACCACTACCCCTTCCACAGTCTTTCCAAATGTCAAGGGTCCACAGCAAGGAGCTCTGGAAGAGACAGTTCAAAAGGTACAGAACAGCTTTGGGTTTGAAGGGGAAACTCAGAAACACCAGGTCTGTACCCTTTTATATGCAGTTGAGGCCATAACTGATGACATCTTGGCACGACAAGGCATTGAGGAGGCCTCGGCATCATATGATGAGGTTTTGGGGGCTTTTGATAAATACTGCAGCCCTAAGAAAAATCTAGTTATAGAAAGAGCAACAGCCACCAGAAGCACCAAAGGCCAGGTGAATTCATTGATACCTCTATTAACAATTTATATTGGTTGGCTAATAACTGCAATTATGGAGCCCTAAAGCACAAGTTGATTCGCGAACGTATTGTAGCCGACATGCTTGACAAAGTGTTGTCTGATCTTTTGCAATCCAAAGAGGATTTGACTTAGAGAAGACTGAACAGATTGCAAAGCAGGCAGACTTACGACAGCAGAATCAGGGCGTAACTCATGAAGAGACATCAAGGTTCAAGAGGGATTGATCCAGTATGTCGGCCCAAAGTCGGGAGCCCCGCCCACTGAAAGGCCTGCGAGAAAGCCTGCCGACACTACCGGAGGGGTGAGAGGAACCCTTCCACCTATTTAAAAAATTTTTGGATGTGGCGCCAAAAAGCATCACTGCTATAGAAAACGGCCAGCAGTGGGAGCCCAATGCTTTCACTGTGACAAGACCAGATATTTTAAACAATTCTGCAGATCTAAAGCATAATTGAAAGGAAGAGGGAGGGAACAAGCTTTTCATCATTCTGAAATACAGCTAATGGGAAACAGGGAGATTCAGGATGAAGATTTCCTTGGGCAAATAAATGATCCCTATAAGCAGTTCTGGTTTGTAGAGCTGGATGTCAAAGGTGACAGGACAAATTTTAAACTGGACACAGGGGCTGTGGCCACAGTCTTATTAATTAATTGGACTGGTTTAATAATTTGGAGGAGATCCAGCAGTCAAAAATGAAGCTACAGCAGCCAAGAGCAACAGACTTCAAAGTGAAGGGCCAGATGACTACAATCCTTAAATATAATGATAAAGAAATTAATGCAGCTCTCTATGCCCTACAGAATCAACAACTTCCTCTATTCGGTAGTGCAGGGTGTTCAGACCTTAGTCTTGTACAAAGGATCAATGTGGTAACACAGCAACAGTGGAGCCCTACTTAGGAATGAATTTCCTAGGTTGTTCTGAAGATTGGGAAAGCTTAAAAGTGAGTATCACATCACTCAACTCCCACATGCAAAATCTATTTGTTTATTTTCCCCGAGGAAGAAGCCACACCAACTGATTGGAAAAGTCAGAGGAAATTGATAGCTGCTGCATCAAGGAGTTATCTTTCCTGTTACAGTGCCTACAAAGTGGTGCTCAGGTCTAGTGATGGCCCCTAAACCTAAAAGCGAAATCAGGCTCTGTGTTGACCGAATGCAGCTAATCAAGTTGTCCAACGAGAGATGCACCCGATGTCCTCTGATGACTGTCTGGCGGAGTTTCCCAAAAGTGTCCTTTATACAAAGCTGGATGCCAATAGTGGGTTTTGGCAGATCCATCCCGACTCAAGAATCAAGATTGTTGATTACGTTTATCACACCCTTTGGTCGCTTTTGTGTCAATCGACTTTGCTTTGGCATATCCTCTGTACCAGAAATCTTTCAATGCACTATGTCCCACATCCTAGAAGGCAAAAAGGACATTATTTGCCAGAGGGGTGATTTGCTCATCCACAGTGCTATGATGGAGAAGGACATGACCCTAGAGCTCAGGAAGTTTTAAAAGAGCTTGAACAAGCAGGCCTCACTTTGAATATATAAGTGTGAATTTGGGAAGACCACCATCAGTTTTTTAGGTCACATTATCCACCAAAAGGGATAACGATAGATCCCCAAAAGACCAAGATAATTAAAGAATTTCAACATCCCAAGCATGTTTCGGACATACGACAATTTCCAGGCAGGGCCAATAGGATGGGGAAATTCATCCTACCCCTGTCCACCATCAATGAACCTCAATTATATCCACAGGGCAACACCATTAACAAATGTCTTTTCAACAGCCAAATTACTGATGGGTAGAAGGCTAAAAACCCAACTTCCTTCGCTCCAACATCCACTCAGGCCTAACATCACTTTACAGGACCATGACCAAGTAAGGTGCCATGCATAAACATACAAAGAGAAGCAGCCCAACTGGTATAATTGCCGACCTAGAGCAAGAGTACTGCCCACATTAGAGCCAGGGAGAAAGGTCTGGATCAGAGATGGTCAGGCGCAAGGTACGGTCACACACTAAGCTCAGCAGCCGCAGTCATACCTTGTCAACACACCACTTAGGGTTCTACAAAGGAATAGAAAAGCCCTGATACCCATAGATGCTAGAAGGCACCAATGCTTCCTGTATTACCATGATGGGACTGTCAACACGGACTCTACTGCAAACACCCCCAGAAACGATGGTCAAGTAACAGAAACTGGGCATTCTCCAGCAACCCCAACTGAGAACGCTCAAAGCGAGATCAAGAGATCCAAGACAGCAAGACACAGAACAATTTGTGTCTTAGAAACTATGTAGTTACTATTAAGCCTTTTAACTAGTGTAAATAAATGGTTCCTAGAATAACTATATATCGACTATCTCAGGTCACTCATAGGCAAAGTTAAACCTCCACACAACACCCACTTCCCCCACCACAGGTACTAGCACATTGGTGGGTTCTCAGTCGTGAATAGGATCGGGGTTACTGGGTAATGAACACATCACCAAAGTGCAGGAGCAGGTGTCAGAGGCACTTGTCAACAGCTCCACTTAGAGGAGGGAGAACAGTCACAATGATGCTCCGGCACACACTGAGGAAGGGCCTGAGGCATCACTACTTGGGGCTCAGTACTTGGAACAGCATTTAAGGGGCCTTGTGGTGCAATAGGTAGCATCTCTGCACCTGAGCCAGAAGCTCCAGGTTCAAGTCTCACATCAGGATTTGATGGCCAAGGGGGGTGTATTCATAATGTGACCAAATAGGTTAATTATCCACCTCCAAATCCCCCCAACACATGCCAATGGCAGACAGTAAAAGTGGGAGAGATTCCTGGTTAGCCATGTGATGGAAAGAATGTTGGAGTCTCTAACATCTCTATCCAAAGCTCCAGCTACAACATGCATGTAAAAAGTGCATGTTGCCACAATAACACACTATAACACACCATCACCCTTGGAACAGGAACAGCAGATGTGTGGACATCAGGCAGAGTTCACTGAGGTAATGCAAGCTCATGCTCTGTGAGTGGAGAAGTCATTGGCACAGATTAACTCACCCCTGTCTTGGGGGCTCGGCATGCAGGGACCCATTTGGGGGCTTGACTCAAGCATCAGTTCGACCCATGAGAGATTGGCCAACCTCATGGAGAGCCACATGTGACAGCACCTGGAGTGCATACATGAACATTGTGAGATTCTGCACATAATACAAGACACACTCAACGGTATCTTGCATGGCATCCGCCAATTCTTTCCCCACCACCCTCCACTTTTGATGGCTCATCCTCTGACTCCACTGACATTTCTTTGACCTCCTTTTTTTCTTCCTCCTCCTCCTCCTCCTCCAACATAGGCCCTTCCTTGGCATCTGCACCTGAAAGGTGCATGCCCCTTTTATGCACAATATTGTGCAGGATGCAGCAGGCAGCCAACTATCCTGGCAGGTGAATATTGCAGGGTGCTTCCAGAGCAGTCCAGGCACCAAAAGCACATCTTCAATAGTCCAACTGCCTGCATGATGATGGTCTGTGTCTGAATATGGCTCATATTATAATGCCATTGGGTCTCATCCTGTGGGGTTCTCAGGGGAGTGAGGAGCCACCTCCTTAAAGGGCAGCCCTCTTTGTCGTGTAGCCAGCCACACATCTGGGGAATGGGGTGAAATTACTGAGGCAGGCATGACTCCCGCAGGTTGAAGGCATCATGACAACTACCTGGAAATCGAGTGCACATGTGCAAGGATTTCTTCCTGTGGTCGCACACCGCATTGACAGAATTTATGCCAATTTATGAATTTCTCAGGCCTGAAGGTGGGTGCCCTGATGGCCTTGTGTACAACTGATTACTCCTTGCACCTGGGAAAAGCCAGCTGTTGCGGTGAAGCCCGTTGCCCTCTGCACCTGGGAGTCTGTGTCTTTGGGAAAGGTGATGAAGTCTGCCACCCTCGCAAACTGGGCATCCATAACTGTGGTTATGCAGTAGTGGATTCCACTTGTGAAATTCTGCACGTGTCTGCAATAGACCCCTGGTATGAGCCAGTCACAAGAATACTTAGGGTTACTGTAACCTTGACTGCTCCCAGCAGGGCCTGTCAACTGTAGGTTCAAGGTGTCAGTTCTTCCTGCGTGATGGCACAGATTTCTGTGAGCACTTGTCTGGGCATTCTCAGCCTTTTCCGACACTGGCACTCTGTCATGCCCAGATAGCTGCACCTAACACGATACACCCTATGCTCAGGGTAATAATATGCACTCCTTCTTCGTCCCTCTTGACGCTCCTGCTGCTTGGGAACCCTTGCTCTTGCAGCACGCACCTGCCACTGGTCTGCCTCAATGGCTTGGATGTGTGACGGAGCTGCACCCATTTTATAATTAGAGCTCTCCTTCAGAGAGATACAACTTCCTGATAGCCTCGCAGGACTGCCTAGTGCCCACTTTGCTGCCAGATATTGTTGCAGGATCTGAGTTAACCCAGCACCATTCCCTCCCTCTTTTTCCCTCCTAACTATAAGGCCATTACTTCGAACAGTGATGACCGGGTGACTTTATACAAAATTATTCCAAACTATTAATAATTTTTTTAAGTCTCCCCATCTCCAATCTGCCGTTGAACATCATTCATGACTCCTTCCCAAGGCTATGCTTCCGAAGTCTGTCACTGCACTGTCAGGATGGGGTCTGAAAAATGTATCCACTACAAGTAATGACTCCTCCAACTTCACAGAATTATAGAATTGTTACAACACAGAAGAAAGCCATTCCAGTCCACCCTGTTTGCACTGGCTCTCTAAATGAGCAATTCACTTCGTTAATTCTCCCACTTTCTCTCCATAACCCTGAACATTCTTCCTTTTCAGATAACAGCCTAATTCCCTTTTGAATGCTTCGATTGAAACTGCCTCCATCACACTCTCGGGCACCGCAGACTAAGACCATCACCACTCACTGCGCGAGAAAAGATTTTCTCATGTCACTTTTGCTTCTTTTGCCAATTATTTTAAACCTGTGCCCTCTCGTTCTCGATTCTCAATATCTTCAAAGCCCAAAATCATTCAACCCACCGGTCTCTCCATTGTGGCACAGCAAGTGATTAGGAAGGCAAATGGAATGTTGGGGTTTATTGCAAGGGAAATGGAGTATAAGAGTAGGGAAGTGTTGCTACAGCTGCACCAGACCTTAGTGAGATCACATCTAGAGTACTGTGCACAGTTTTGGTCTCCTTACTTAAGAAAGGGTAGAATTGCATTAGAAGCAGTTCAGACAAGATTGACTCGACTGATTTCTGGGGTGGAGAGATTATTTTATGAGGAAAGGTTGAACAGGTTGGGCGTGTATCCATTGGAGTTTAGAAAAATGAGAGGTGATCTTATTAAACATATAAGATCCCGGGAGAGCTTGACAGATGGATGCTAAGAGGATGTTTCCCCTTGTGGGGGAGTCTAGAATTAGGGGATACAGTTTAAAAATTAAGGATCTCCCATTTTCGCTCCAAACACTTTTGCGAATCATGCCCTGCCCCCATTCCCAGGCTGACGAATGTACACAAAGCTGGCAACGGGGCCGGGACTTCTGCATCTTATCCACCATTTTTTTCTTCAGCCTATCTCTATTCTGACACAGAGGGAAGCATGAAAATCTGGGCCTTAAGCCTTTAGCAAATAGAGGCAAAAATTGATTGACTAAACTGTAGGTGAGACTTATAAACTTAATAGGTAGAAAAAAATGTTGTTACAAAGAATTACACCCTGCATGTGGTATAGATTCAGTCTTAAATAAATAAATAACTCAAAAAAAGCCCCCAGATCTTTCAATATAGTTCAGATCTACTTGTTATACAAGGTTTCTACTGCATTCATTGTTGTGTTTTCAAACTATTAACTTGGACTGGATCTCATCTGCAGTATCGATAAATGTGCCCATTGTGCACCCAAAGCTGGAGAAATAAGTCCAGTGTTATTATTATTATTATTATTACCATAGTATTATGAATATCTACAGCAGTATTAGTAAGTATCACTGTTGAAAAACAAAGTAAAATATATTTCATCTCAGAACTGTCTCAATTCTCATGCCTGTGGGGTCCCAGTTTGGTGTTTTCCAGCAATTCTGTGCTCCATTCTCAGTTAACTTGGAGAGCACGGGAGTATACTGTGAGTTCAGTTTTCTGTGAACTTTCTCAGACTGTGGCAGTCAGTTGGAAAGAAGGCGATGTGATCACACAGAATGGAGTCTGTCTGCACTCTGAAAGGCTTGTAGCTCTATTGTGAGATGGATTTCAGCCAGCCCGCATACTACCTTTGTGGCCATTATAAAAATTACCTGCATTTCTCCCAGACATTTGTACTTTCCTGGTGCCATATTCATCCTGTGCATTTGGGACATTTTACTCTTGGGAGTTAGTCTACAATTTAATGTTCCTTTATGTTACATGTCTGTTTCCAACAGAGGGGCTCAAATTCCAGCCTTCATTGAATGGCTCGCCAACGATGTGAATGGAGAATAATCAGCCAAGTCACGTAATTAGCTTTAATTTACATATTACTGTGCAGATGCATTTTAGTGAATGGGGAGTCCCAGGCTTTGGAAAATAGGGACTGCATTATACAACAAAATTAAAAACAATGGAAAGTTAATTTGTGGCTGCAATTGCAACAAAACACAAACATGTGTGAATTAGACTTAATGTGAGAAAGAATGGTTTCTGTATGAGTGCCAGCAGGGAAATGAGGGAAAACACAATGTGGGGAATTATCTCTCTCTTTCAGCAGAGGGAGGGCAAGGAAGCAAAAGTGAATAAACGTTAATTTGGGTGAAAGCTGCCAACCTGTGATTCCATTCTCAATGGAGATAAGAACGATGGAAGTCGACCACTCGGGTGTGCTGTTACATTGACCTAGCAAAAACTATAGCTATTTCTCGAACTATATGAGGGAGAACAAGGAACAAAGGAAGTAAACATTGTTCCATGTTGTGTAACTGAGGTAAAACCTTGCTTGACACTACATGAGTAAGTCATTATGTGGCTAATACAGCTGTATTTAAATGATTGCTAGAATGCAGAAGTGAATACCTTGTTAACACAATATAAGGAAAGTAACACTCAAAGCCCTTTTGTCATGTAATGCTGTTCCAATGCAATATTGTGCCCTTAGTGTGGTGCTGATGTGCCTGTTCCTAATGGCAGCTGGTGGCAACCCCAGATTAAATTTATTTAATTCATCGAAGCTGAGCACACAAAGCACAATGAAAAATCACCTATAGTCCAGGAAAATCAAAACTGGAATGACAAGATCAAAGTTCAGTGGCATGGTAGAAAATTCTATATATATATATATACCTTAATTTAAATAGTTGGTATTCTTTTAACTGATCGCAATGAAGGCAGCAATATGGATGTTACAAAAACAAAAATACCGGGAAAAACTCAGCAGGTCTGACAGCATCTACGGAGAGGAACACAGTTAACGTTTCGAGTCCATATAACTCTTCATCAGAACTAAGAAATATAGAAATGAGGTGGAATTTAAGCTGGTTGAAGGGGGGTGGGACAGGTAGAGCTGGATAGAGGGCCAGTGATAGGTGGAAGCAAAGAAGAGATTGCCAAAGATGTCATAGGCAAAAGGATAGAGGGGTGTTGACGGTGGTGATATTAGCTGAGGAATGTGCTAATGATGACCTTAAGGGTAGAAAGCAGGACGAGCAAATGACAGATAGCCCTAGCGGGGGTGGGGTGGGGAGAAGGGATCGAAATAGGCTATAAGTTAGAGATAAAACAATGGATGGAAATACATTTAAAAATAATGGAAATAGGTGGGAAAAGAAAAATATATATTAAAAAAAATATATAAAATATTATAAATTATTGGAAAAAGGGGGGTCGGAAAGGGGGTGGGGATGGAGGAAAGAGTTCATAATCTAAAGTTGCTGAACTCAATATTAAGTCCGGAAGGCTGTAAAGTGCCTAGTCGGAAGATGAGGTGCTGTTCCTCCAGTTTGCGTTGAGCTTCACTGGAACATTGCAGCAGGCCAAGGATGGACATGTGGGCATGAGAGCAGGGTGGTGTGTTGAAATGGCAAGCGACAGGGAGGTCTGGGTCATGCTTGTGGACAGACCGAATGTGTTCCGCAAAGCAGTCACCCAGTCTGCGTTTGGTCTCTCCAATGTAGAGGACACCACATTGGGAGCAACGAATGCAGTAGATTAAATTGAGGGAAGTGCAAGTGAAGCACTGCTTCACTTGAAAGGAGTCTTTGGGCTCTTGGACGGTGAGGAGGGGAGAAGTAAAGGGGCAGGCGTTACACCTTCTGCGGTTGCATGGGAAGGTGTCGTGAGAGGGGGTTGAGGTGTAGGGGGTGATGGAGGAGTGGACCAGGGTGTCCCGGAGGGAACAAATCCTGAGGAATGCCGCCGGGGGGGTGAAGGGAAGATGTGTTTGGTGGTGGCATCATGCTGGAGTTGGCGGAGGGTGATCCTTTGAATGCGGAGGCTGGTGGGGTGATAAATGAGGACAAGGGGGACCCTATCATGGTTCTTGGAGGGAGAGGAAGGTGTGAGGGCGGATGTGCGGGAGATGGGCCAGACACGGTTGAGGGCCCTGTTAATCACCGTGGGTGGAAAACCTCGGTTACGGAAGAAGGAAGACATGTCAGAGGAACTGTTTTTGAAAGTGGCATCATCAGAACAGATGCGACGGAGGCGAAAGAACTGAGAGAATGGGATGGAGTCCTTACAGGAAGCAGGGTGTGAGGAGCTGTAGTCGAGGTCGCTGTGGGAGTCAGTAGGCTTGTAATGAATTTGGTGGACAGTCTATCACCAGAAATTGAGAGATCAAGGAAGGGAAGGGAAGTGTCAGAGATGGACCATGTGAAAATGATGGAAGGGTGGAAATTGGAAGCAAAATTAATACATTTTTCCAGGTCCAGACGATAGCATGAAGCAGCACCAAAGCAGTCATCGATGTAGCGGAGAAAGAGTTGTGGGAGGGGGCCTGAGTAGGACTGGAACAAGGAATGTTCCACATACCCCATAAAGAGACAGGCATAACTGGGGCCCTTATGGGTACCCATAGCCACACTTTTTATTTGGAGGAAGTGAGACGAGTTTAAGGAGAAATTGTTCAGTGAGAGAACAAGTTCAGCCAGAGAGAGGAGAGTAGTGGTGGATAGGGATTGTTCAGGCCTCTGTTCGAGGAAGAAGCGGAGAGCCCTCAGACCATCCCAGTGGGGGAGACATTTGCTTTCTGTATGACCGGACTACAGAGGTGAAAGAAGTTAGTCAGAGATCCTCCTCATAATGGTTATCCAGCGATCCCTACAATTATGTGTTTGTATATGGATGTAAAGTGAGAGCAGGATTGAACTTAATAGGGATGTCTTATTCAGCAGCCTAGGTTCACATAAGAATGGCCACTTGGACTGGGCATCTGATGGTTGACACCATCTGTGGAATTCTACTGCAGCAAGTCATCACCTTCTGGTTGAATACAATGTCATTACACATGAGGGTAAATTTTATGAGTTCCCACCAAAGCAGATGCAATGAGTGTGGGTCAGAAAATATAACAACCAATCTCATTTGCCCAACTATACAAGAAGGAGAAAATTGTAAATGAAGCCATACTACTGGTGTATTCAGCCTCTCCTAAATATTAAAATCCTGTTGCAGAAGTTGTGTGCCACATTTTACATTGTCTTAAAGGGAAGAGATAGGTTTTTAAATGTTATTCCATTTTCTTGTAGCATTTGCTACATTTTGCTTAATGCATGAGTTATGGGCCTAGAAAAGGATTAACCTGATGGTCGACATGAAATGCCGCGCCAAAATATTGGTCTTCTTGCTTCAACAGGATACAAAAAGCATGCAGGAGATGCACTCACATCCCAAGAAGTCATCCTGTAGAAGGTGAGCTTTGGCCATAAGTCTCTGGCACTGGGTCCAATGTGAGCATGAGGTGGGGGCAGAAAATCAGGAAGTAAATGAGCAGCGGCCCACTGTTCATCCAGGATGAATACTCTTATTCCCCCTGGCACCTTTCAGATCAGTAAACAAACGTTTGCATACATTTTTGCTGTCAACTTCCAGTGGTCCCTTTGAAGACCATTGGTCTGGCTGCTTTTTACCTGAGAAAACTGACTATGTCATGCACAGTATGGTGCTGTCAATGGGAACTGACTGTTGGTAGGCCTGAAATACAGCTCTGGCATCTACCTGACAATGTGGAAAATTGGGTATGTCCTGTCCATAAAAAGCAGGACAAGTCCAATCTGACCAATTACCGCCCCATCAGCCTCCACTCAATCATCAGCAAAGTGATGGAAGGGGTTGTCAATGGAACTATCAAGCAGCACTTTACAGCAATAACCTGCTCACTGATGCTCAGTTTGTGTTCTGCCAGGGCCACTCATTACAGCTTTGGTCCAAGCATGGACAAAAGAGCTGAATTCCAGAGGTGAGGTGAGCATGACTTTCATTGAGATCAAGGCAGTATTTGACCGAGTGTGGCACCAAGGAATACTAGCAAGACTGAAGTAAATGGGAATCAGAGGGAAAATTCTCCACTGGTTAGAGTCATACCTAGCACAAAGGAAGGTGGTTGTGGTTGTTGGAGGTCAATCATCTCAGTCCCAAAACATCACTGCAGGAGTTCCTCAGAGTAGTGTCCTAGGCCCAACCATCTTCAACTGCTTCATCAATGGCCTTCCCACCATCATAAGGTTAGAAGTGGGGAAAGTTCACTGATGATTGCACAATGTTCAGCACCATTTGCAACTCCTCAGATACTGAAGCAGTCCATGCCCATATGAACCTGGACAACATTCAGGTTTGAGCTAACAAGTGACAAGTGTTACAATCCTGTTAAAAACCGTTAATGTTAACAAAGTAAGATGGTTGTGGAGAAATCCGATCATCCAGCAATTAACCAACAGAACTATGCTACAAGATTTCATGTTTTTTTAACAAAAACAAACTTTATTGCACATGTGAAAGAATTAATCAAAGTAAGCTCTATTAACTTTACACTATAGCTTATAAAGACATGCTCTAAACTCAATTCTAATTTTTACTTGCCCTTTCCCTTACCTTACAAAATCTTTACGGTTGATTCACTTTTCCTGGAAGCAACTCAGAAGTATATCACTGCTCTCCGGAATTCACATTGATTTCTCTTCAGTGTTCCAGCTATTCGCCAAGACACAAGATTTCACGAGGGTCATTCCATTATCTTTTGGCTGAGCAACCCTCCAATTTCTTTAGCACCCTCACGAGTCTGGATTCCATCACTCCAGCATGGGTCTTCCTGCGACTCTTGCTCAGTGGTTTAAATCATCAGAAAACACCCTTGGTTGCCAATAGCCCTCTGCTATGGTTTCAAACTGCCAACAAGCTGATTACTTCCAGAACTCCATCTGCACAAGGTGTCATGAAAAAATAATAATTTTCATATTATTATTGTGATTTATTGTAAAGGTAGGTTAATAGTGGAGTTTGGATAGTTTCTCTGTATGTATGTGTATGTGGGGGCGATTTAATTGAAATGGAGACAGCTGGTCTGGAGGCTTTGATGCTTCAAAAAAGGTTTGAAATGCTAAATAGATAAACATGGCTGAACTTTTGGAATGTGAGGCGTAAGGAAAATTTGCATTTTTAGGTAAATTAGGGTAGTTTGAATTTCAAATAGATGGTAAGATGTTATACCTAGCTAGAAGAAGCTAAGCTAAACAGTGTGTTTATTTTGCCCAAAGGTAATATGAACACTATGAAAAGATTTATTTTATGAGAAAGGTAAAGTTCCAAAGACATATCGGAACAATGGAATTTGCATTAAAAGGGAGAAACATGTACAAAGGAGATGAGGCTATGTGTCAGAAGAGAAAGCATTCTAAGGCCTAACAGGTGTGAAAAGCCTCCAACATCTATGCATCGAGTTGCTGTCTACAGGAACCAAAGTGGAGAAAACTCACTTTTGAATATCACTGTCCAGGGTATCGTGTTGCTTTGCCTGGGTCTGTTTAAATCTATTTGTTTCTACTTTTGCTTTTAAGGAGGTATAACTGGGAGCCAGATTAATTAGGGGTTTTAGGATTATTATAGTAGTAATTTGTAGGCCAATGTATGTGCTTGAAATCTTTTCTTTTGTTAATAAATATTTAATTTAGTTTTCTGATAATCTCTGAAGTCATGGCCATCTTATTATTTCTGAATTTAGGACATGCATCTCAAAATAAAATGCAAATTGCAAAACATTTGTGACCACGAATGATAAAGTATGAAGGATAAGCATGGCAAGTTTCAGGAACCTTGGATAACAAAGGATATTGTGAGATTAGTCAAAAAGAAAAGGGAAGCATTCGTAAGGGCTAGAAGGCTGGGAACAGATGAAGTCCGTGGAGAATACAAAGAAAGTAGGAAGAAACTTAAGCAAGGAGTCAGGAGGGCTAAAATGGGTCATGAAAAGTCACTGGCAACCAGGATTAAGGAAAATCCCAAGGCCTTTTATACATATGTAAAGGGCAAGAGGGTAGCCAGGGAAAGGGTGGGCCCACTCAGGGACAGAGGTGGAAATCTGTGTGTGGAGCCAGAAGAAATGGGAGAGATACTGAATGAATACTTCTCATCAGTATTCACCAAAGAGAAGGACTTAGCGGTCGATTTGTCTAGGGAAGAGTGTGTAGGTAGCCTGGATCATGTTGAGATCAAAAAAGAGGTGTTAAGCATCTTGTAGAATATTAAGGTGGATAAGTCCCCAGGGCCAGATTGGATCTACCCCAGAGTACTGAGGGAGGCAAGGGAGGAGATTGCTGGGGCCTTGACAGAAATCTTTGTATCCTCACTGGCTACGGGTGAGGTCCCAGAGGACTGGGGAATGGCCAATGTTGTTCCATTGTTTAAGAAGGGTAGCAGGGATAATCCAGGAAATTACAGGCCGATGAGCCTTACTTCAGTGGTAGGGAAATTATTGGAGAAGATTCTTCGTGACAGGATTTACTACCATTTGGAAGCAAATGGGCGTATTAGTGAGAGGCAGCATGGTTTTGTGAAGGGGAGGTCGTGTCTCACTAACTTGATCGAGTTTTTCGAGTAAGTGACAAAGATGATCGACGATGGAAGGCCAGTGGATGTTATATACATGGATTTCAATAAGGCCTTTGACAAGGTCCCTCATGGCAGACTGGTACAGAAGGTAAAGTCGCACGGGATCAGAGGTGAACTGGCAAGATGGATACAGAATTGACTTGGTCATAGAAGACAGAGGGTAGCAGCGGAAGGGTGCTTTTCTGAATGGAGAGCTGTGACTAGTGGAGTTCCGCAGGGATCAGTGCTGGGACCTTTGCTGTTTGTAGTATACATAAATGATTTGGAGGAAAATGTAACTGGGCTAATTAGTAAGTTTGCAGACGACACTAAGGTTGGAGGAGTTGCAGATAGTGAAGAGGATTGTCAAAGGATACAACGGGATATAGATCGGTTGGAGACTTGGGCGGAGAAATGGCAGATGGAGTTTAATCTGGACAAATGCGAGGTAATGCATTTTGGAAGGTCTAATACAGGCAGGAATTATACAGTAAATGGCAGAACCCTTAAGTGCATCGACGGGCAGAAGGATCTGGGTGTACATGTCCACAGGTCACTGAAAGTGGCAACGCAGGTGGATAAAGTAGTCAGGAAGGCATATGGCATGCTTGCCTTCATTGGCAGGGGTATTGAGTATAAAAGCTGGGAAGTCATGCTGCAGCTGTATAGAACATTGGTTAGGCCACACTTGGAATATTGCGTGCAATTCTGGTCACCACATTACCAGAGGGATATGGAGGCATTGGAGAGGGTGCAGAGGAGGTTTACCAGGATATTGCCTGGTCTGGAGGTTATTAGCTATGAGGAGAGGTTGGAGAAACTCGGATTGTTCTCAATAGAGCGACAGAGATTGAGGGGCAACTTGATAGAAGTTTACAAAATTATGAGTAGCATGGACAGAGTAGATAGTCAGAAGCTTTTTCCCAGGGTGGGAGAGTCAATTACTAGGGGACATAGATTTAAGGTGAGAGGAGAAAACTATAAAGGTGATGTGCGGGGAAGTTTTTTATGCAGAGGGTGGTGAATGTCTGGAATTCGCTGCCAGAGGAGGTGGTGAAAGCAGGTACGATAGTGGTGTTTAAGAGGCAGCTTGACAAATACATGAATAGGATGGGAATAGAGGGATACGGACCCCAGAAGTGCAAAATGTTTTAGTTGACGGGCAATATGATCGGCGTAGGCTTGGAGGGCTGAAGGGCCTGTTCCTGTGCTGTACTTTTCTTTGTTCTTTGTTCTTTGTTCATGTAATCAAGTTTGCCTTGTGGACTTGATCTGCCTGGCACACATCATCTGCCACATCATAATGTAAGGTTAATTGCCTTTTATTGAGAGAATTACTGTATATTTCATCCTTTAGCTTTCAGCTAAACAAATCTTTTAGTCTTTTTCCCCTTTCCAACTTTGTCTTATACCGAATACCAGCTCCCACCCATAGCTTGTATCATGAATGATAGATGTAGCATTTCCTCTACTTCAGGTGTATATCTGGCTTTATGCCTCGACTTCCAAGGAGCTAGAAGATACATAAGCCCCAAAGCGGACATAGTCTCTTAGCTGCTTAGCTGCTGGCTATGCACTAAATGAATACACAGAGATAAACTCAAAACAAAGAATCACACTAAGCTCCACCCATCTGCAATGCAGCACACATGGCCTCTTCCCAGGTAGAAATGTAAATTGACTACCTTCCAATTCCAAAGTTTTCCTTAATTCTGGGAGTCCACATGAATAATTTATCTCTTTTACTGGAATAACTGCAGACTCCATGGGCAGAATCTTTGGGTCGGCGGGTGGGCACAATCGGCGAGTCCGGGATTGGCCAGGGAATGGGCCGCCGACTGTGATTGGCCCCTGACCGCGATTTGATGCTGGCTGGCCAGCTAACGGCCAGCCATCGTGAAGCGCACACTGAGAAGCTCAGCACTGCTGGGGTGAGGGCGGGAGGAGGGCGGGCACTGACTGCAGCGGGGCATGGGTGAGTGCTGACAGAAAGCTCCCTGAAGGCAGAGAGCTACCTCAGGGAGCGAAAGACCTGAAAAGCTTTAAATAAAGTTTTTAAAATCAGGAAAAAAATGTCCAGGTATCACAATCAGTCACTTGAACATGATAAAAATGATGTCCGGACATTTTTCTTTATCTTTCATTCTATAACGGAAACCTCATCCCACCCTTGGATGAGGTTTCATGAAAAATGCAAACTCTTAGCTATAAGGTTGGATGGACCACGAAAAATCGGAGACAGTTGCACCTTTAATAATCTTAATTGGCCTCTTAATTGTCGACGGGCACGCTTCCGACTTTTGCGCGCGCCCACCGACTGAAATATCGCGTGAGTGCGGGATGACATCGATTCACTCGCCCAACATTATCTCACGCAATTTCGCGTCCGACTGGGTCGGGTGCACACCCACCTGATCAGCGTAAAATTCTGCGCCATTTCTCCACTTCCTTAGCTAAGTACGACCACCTGCCATTTTATGACTCTCACCCTTTCACACTGACCTTATCCAGTAAATACATGTTACCTTTTGGATTGTAGTTATCTTAAGGCTGTGTGGTTTGCCAGTGTCTAGATCTTTGCCAGGACTTTTCCCATTGAACTTACATTTAAAATTCAATTTCTAAAACAAAAAAAAATACCTCTAAAATATATGAACTATGACATTTGGCATATGTAACACAGTGGCCTGTGCACCACACAAGTGCTAGGCAATGGCTATTTCCAACAAGAGAAAATCTAACGATCTCTCCTTTGATGTTCAATGACATTACCATCACTAAATCGCAACATGTGAGGCATTTGTATCTTCTTACCCTCAGAGTGATTGTTCCAACTTAAATAATTCCAACAGTAAGCTTTAAATTGTGAGTTTTAAAATAAAGAAGGTTGCTTATTATCCCACACTTCTCCAACAAGAGAGAATCTCCCCTTGACATTCAATGGCATTACCATTGCTGAATCCCCCACTATCAACATCCAGGGGGTTACCATTGACCAGAAACTGAACTGGGCCAGCCATATAAATACTGTGGCTACAATGACAGGTCAGAGGCTGGAAATTCTGAGACAAGTAACTCACCTCTTGACTCCCCGAAACCTGTCCATCATCTACAAAACACAAGTCAGGAGTGTGATGGAATACTCTCCACTTGCCTGGATGACTATGGCTCTATAAATACACAAGAGGTTCCACACCAGTGAGGACAAAGCAGCCCACTTGGTTGGCAACCTCCATTCACCAACATAAACATTTGTTCCTTCCATCACCAATGCACAGCGGCAGACAGCAGATTGTGTACTATATACAAGATGCGCTGCAGTAACTCACCAAGGCTCCTTTGACAGCACCTTCCAAACCCCCAATCTCTACCATTTAGAAGGACAAGGACAGCAGATAGATGGGAACACTGTGGTGGCCTAAAGACAACTATAGGGGGGGCTCACTCAGTATTGAAAGGGTTAATGGAGCAATTGAATTAAACGCTTGAGCCTAAGAGAAAAACACTGCAACCTTGAAGAACAATAGCATCTTGTCTGACCACTATAGCAGAATGGGCCTTGAGACATTCCATGTGTCTTTATCTTGGGCCGAATGTAATCAAAGTTGTGATAGTCAAATTATAAACAACTGCATCTGTGGTGTAGGAATGGAAATTTACTGGAACATGGATTGGTCAGTAAATTTATGTAAATATGTGGATTGAGATGTACAAAATTTACTGATTGGTTGTAAAATGCTTTTAAGCAAGTCTTTGTGTATTCTGCTTTGAGACAGTACAATAACTCTCGCTGTATTGTTCTCCCTTGTGCACAAGTAATAAATGGGGTTTCTACGAAGAAATGATGCCTCGGTGTGATTAATCTCCGACAACACCACCACCTGGAAGTTCCCCTCCAAGTCACTCACCATCCTGACTTGGAAATACATCGCCGTTCCTTCACTGTCGCTGTGTCAAAATCCTGAAACTCCCTCCCTAACAGCACTGTGGCTGTACCTACACCACATGGACTGCAGCGGTTCAAGAAGGCAGCTGACCGCCATGTTTTCTTTTTTTATTCATTCACAGGATGTGGGCTTTGCTGGCTGGGCCAGCATTAATGGCCTATCCCTAGTTGCCCTTGAGAAAGTGGTGGTGAGCTGCCTTCTTGAACCACTGCAGTCCATGTGGTGCAGGTACAGTGCTGTTAGGAAGGGAGTTCCAGGATTTTGATCCAGTGACAGTGAAGGAATGGCGATATATTTCCAAGTCAGGATGGTGAGTGACTTGGAGGGGAACTTCCAGGTGGTGGTGCTCCCATCTATCTGCTGCCCTTGTCCTTCTGGATGGTAGTGGTCATGGGTTTGGAAGGTGCTGTTAAAGGAGTCTCGGTGAACTTCTGCAGTGCACCTTGTAGATGGTACACATTGCTACTACTGTGTATCGGTGGTGGAGGGAGTGGATGTTTGTGGATGTGATGCCAACCAACGGGCTGCTTTGTCCTGGATGGTGTCAAGCTTCTTGTGTGCTGTGGGAGCTGCATTCATCCAGGCAAGCTGGGAGTATTCCATCACACTCCTGACTTGTGCCTTGTAGATGGTGGACAGGCTTTGGGGAGTCAGAAGGTGAGTTACTCGTCACAGGGTTCTTAGCCTCTGACCTGCCCTTGCAGCCACAGTATTTATATGGCTAGTCCAATTCAGTTTCTGGTCAATGATAACCACCCTTTCAAAGGGATAGACAGCAAATGCTGGCTTTGGCAGTGACACCCACATTCCTTGAAAGAGTAAGAAAAAGTAGAGGTTAGGCCCTTGATTTACAATGGGTTTCAGGAAGGCACATTGTGTGCTCTAACCACTATGGTGTATGGTTCATACCTGACATGAAATGAGTGTGTGCATTCCTTCAGCACCCATTTTTGATCTGTAAACTGGTTGTACATGACCTAATTTCTCGACCATGGTTACTGAGTAGGCTTACAGGATTTTTGCTGTGCTGCTTTTTATTTTGGTAGCAGCATCCTACAAAAGAAGGGTATTCATTTGGGGTGGGGGGGAGGGTCCAAATGTGCAGCATTATTAAGATGAGCGAGAGAGGCAATAAATGCACGTGCAATAACCCTTGACATGCTTATCCACCACAGGATGTATACCTGGACTTACCATAGAAAGTGTATTCGCCACCTCTGCTTCACAATACAAGCTGCCACAGAATTGTGCTATTTACTGCTTAGTGACCTGCACGCAGCATATTCATCAACAACAGCTCTATTTTTTGTTTTCTACATTATAACTGCATATTTTTAATTAATTATATATTTACTGAATAATGGTAAGCGTGTCTCATTCAAATGTTTATCCCATCGTTCTTCCTTCAGGAGGACAAACATTCAAAAAGTATCTTCCGGAATCTGCCCTAAAAATATGAAAGTTCCAGTAAAACAGTCACTTGAGATTTGCCATTAAAGGAGATGTTATCTGAACCTCGTTTCTTCTTTTGTAACCTTGTAACTCAGTCTAGGTCAGATGTTACTATGTTAGGACTATCACATTTTTCCCATTGCTTCTGTTGATATTTCCTGCACTTAGTTTCCACTTGAATATGACATCATTGAATATGGCTGTGTCAATTTTGTCCATATGCGTAATGCACACATGAAGTTCTTTCGCTGCTTTCAAGCATGGACAACTTTGTGCAGTGTTATGTGACATACATCGAGATGAATGTACAAAAGTTTGGTTGAAAATCAAGAGGTACTGTTCATTTTTGATTAAATAAAGTCATAATTAACAGGGTATGAAATTGAATGATTGTTATATTACTGCTAAAGGTAGTCTTTATGTATGTATTTATGCAAAAATATGTGTATCTTTGAATGCCAGATGCCATTGAGCTGAACAAATGTGGGAAATTAGATATACTTCAGTGGAAAATGTATAATTACTTCATTGGCTGATGTTAACCATTTAGTTATTGCGGTTTTCCAATATGGTTTCCCTTTTCAAGCATGCATTAGTTTGATTCTCACACCATTATCAATGTCATGTAATCAAAACTTGCAACTTCATTTTTAAATCATCATAAACAAAGTTACACTTTGCAACATTGTAAACGGAAGCTGCGTTGTAACTGGTTATAACAGAAATTGACTATTGCCAGTTTATGTTTTCTCAAGATGTTGGGCAGCCAACTTCCAAGCTCCAGGGCATCACTTCTGGGGGGTGCCCCAAAGATGCTCTGGGGAACCCCCTCTCCGGAGGTTCCCAGGTAAGGATTGCAAGGCACTTGCCTGGGAAGTGCAAATTCACATAGGTAATTGCCCTCCAATGGGAACCATCCAAAAATTGCAACTTAAAAGGCAAACTTTGGATGGTTCCAACTGTGCTTAATCAAGTTACCGAGAAAAGGTTAGAAAAATTAAAACCACTTCTAGCTTCTGGGTAACTATTATACAGACCCACATTGCTCCCCCCACTTCCATCCCCGGCCTGCCACAGGCTCCCTTCACACCCCTAAAGCCCCAGGGGACTTCCCCCGCTCCCCCACTACTCTCCCACCATGGGACTTCCCCCAGCCGCACCGCCCCCCATCCCCCCACTGAGGGACGCCCCACTCAGGACACCTCCCCCCCGACAGGACTCCCCTACCTGCCCTCAACAGGACTCCAACCCCCTTGTGACTCTCCCACTACCCTTCCATGGGACTCTCCCCTCCAAAACCATGGGATTCCCTCAACCTCCCCCCATCGGTCTCCCCCACCATCACTACACCCACCCCCCACGGTATTTGTGCCAAACCCCGACTAACCTTCCGCAGGCCCAACCCAACCCGACCAACCCCCTCGAGGCCCAACCCAACCCAACCCCCAACCCCAAGGCCCAGCCTGACCCACCCCTCCCAACCCCCTCCTCCCCAAAGCCTGGCCCGACCTGACCCGACGCCTCCAAGGCCCAGCCCAACCCGAACCAACCCCCATCCCCAACGAGGTACGGCCTGACCCAACCCTGCACAAAGCCCAGCCCAACCTGAACTGCCCCATCACCCAAAGGCCCAACCAGACCCAACCCAACCAGATCCCCCCATTACTCCAACACAAAGGCCTGCCCCCAGCCTGGCCTGACCCCACCCAACCCGACCTGACCTCCCCCACAAGCGACAAAGGCCTGACCTGACCAGATAGCCCACCCCCACCCCCTGAGGCCTGACATGACCTGCCATGACTGGACACCTCCCAGGCCCGAGCCAACCAAACTCAACGCAATGGGGCCACCCTACAACAAGGCCTGACCAGACCCAGCCTGACCTGAGATAGGATCGGCTGGATTTTCAGGTAAGAACTTTCAAGTGGAGTAGCAAACTGAGTCAATTGACACTCCATTGGAAGTTACGGCCTATTATTGACATTTTCAGCCATATTGTGAAAAAGAGAAATAAAAATATTGAATCTTAAACCTGATTCATGCTTCAATGGTAAGTTATGGCAATAATTGAAAGTGTTGCATGGGATTTTACTGATAGCAACAAAATCCCAACATCGGGACTTAAAGTGAGAGCTTGGCCACACGAAAGTGAGAAAACGATATTGTTGGGACTGTCCAATTAATTATCCAGCAAACATGTGAGCCAAACAGTTAAGAGGCATGTGTGGGAGGAACCGCCAAGTCAGGCAAGGATGGTGCCATGTTTAAAAGGCAGCTGCCTTGTTTTTATAACATGAAGCACCAATCATTCATGAGGGATTGGGTAAACACATTGTGGGTCCATTTATTGAGACTAGGCACATGGGAGCATATATAGAAAGGTATAAAGCTTGGAGACAGCAGCAGCAAAGCTGTGTGGTCTCTTTAAAAGCAAAAGTGAAACTAAAACTGGATCGCATGACACACTGCCTTTCTAGTGATGTCATGCTATGATCCCTTTAAGGCATATTACAACGTCCCCCTTTCTTTTTGAAGATACTTTGCCTCTTCCAAAGAAATGTAACTAGTTACAATACATGTCCATGTTTAGTTACCATTACATAAGTGCACAGGACTAGTGAATCTATGAGTCTCTAAACCATAGAGGTCATCTGATGGTACACCCAGATATTATAATGGTAACCTTGTCTGGAGGTTTCTTTAGTTGCTCACTGCAATCTGTGGAATTGTCATTCTTGAATGTTGTTCCTGGTTGTATTTGGGATCTAGTTCTGAATGTAATTAGTGATTGCACGATGATTGAGGAGCTGGAATGGACCTGATTTGTCCTCGGTTGTGCCTCACCATGGTGCCTTTGATGCATAATGACTTCATAGGACCTTGGTTCTGAACAAATCCTTGTCACCTCGATTGGTTGCCATGTTCCTTCAGTGGGATCCTGGATATGAACTGGTTGTCCCAACTGTAAACTTGGCAATTCTGTACCTGCATTTTTATCGTGCATGTTGGCCATCTCCTCTTGCAGTTTTAGAAGTTCCTCTCTAGTTTCTGACTGAGTAGAATGGGTAAGAGCAGGTAGATTAGGTATGTATTTGTCAGCCAAATATGAGCTCTGGTGGTGATGGAATAATTGCACTTAAAGGTGTCTGTCTCAGATGTATCATTGCAATGTGCAGATCTTGCTTCGTCTGTCTACATTTGAGAATTAGGGGTTTCGCTGTGCAAATCATCAGTTCAGCTAGGCCAATAGATCTAGGGTAATGAGGAGAAGAAGTAGTGTGATTGACATTCCACTTCGCACGCATATTCTGAAATGGTTTACGAATACATTGCACACTGTTCTCTATAATGATCGCTCTAGGCACATCAACCGAACTGAAAACAGCACGTAGAATGTGTGCGACAGTTGTGCTTGACATATTGCGCAATTGTTGAACAATGGGGTACTTGATAAAGTGGTCGACGATGACGATGAAGTCAGTGCCATGGATGCAAAAGATCTTGGATGTGATTTTGGACCAAGGATGGATAGGAACTTCATATGGAATCAGTGGTTCTTTGCGCTGACTTGGCATATCCTCTTGACATGTCTTGCACTTCTTAACAATGATTTAACATTGATCATACTCGACCAGTGGATTGTCTCTCTTGCGAGTCTACTCATCTGACCTATACCCATCTGTGAGTGATGAAGTTGTTGAAGAATATCTGGTTGCAAAAGATCTGGTATGATGACCTGCTCACCTTTAAAAATGACTCCCTGGGAGGTGCCTAGCTCATCCCACTAAGGCCCAAATAATCTCATATGTTTGTGGATATGCTGAATGCACTGTGAGAGGGCTCCCTGAAGGCAGACAGCTGCATCCGGGAACTGCAGACATTCAAATGATGAAATAAAGGTTTAAAAAGCTGCAAAAAAAATGTCCATGCATCACAATCAAGAACCTGAAAGCATACCTCATAAAAATGCTGTCCCAGATATTTATTGTTTATTTTGTTTCCTAACGGAGATTTCATCCCGCTCTTGGATTAGGTTTCATGAAAAATGTAAAGACCACCTGGCCGATTCGTCCATCCGCTAACCATAAAGTTGGACGGGCCATGAAAATTCACAGACAATTGCGCCGTTGGGGTTAATTTCCTGCTTAATTGTCGGCGGGCGCTCTTCCAACTTTTGCACACGCCTGCCGAGTGAAATATCGCGCGAGTGTGCAATGAGGTCAGGATGCTCACCTGATGTCATCTCGTGTGATTTTATGCCTAATTGGGTGGGGCGTGTGCCTGCCCACGGGACATAGGCTTCTGCCTCAGGTACAAACTGCAAATAACCCTCCCAGCAAACACCCAGATAATTCGAAACCAGTGAACCTTCTTTAGTTCTACCCATCTCCATAATGACATGGCCTGCTCTGTGATGTCCTCAAACTAACCTCTAGATTAATCACCCCTCCTTTGCCATTTCTTCTTTGATCTGATTTTACAACCTTTCAGGGTTTACTGAATGCCTTTAAACTAATTTAGTTCTAAGTCCCTAAACAAAAATATCTCCGTGGAATGCGCTTCTTGCAAAGATTGCAGACATCAACTGTGGGAGTCGGTAGGCTCCACCAATATCCATTACAAGCCTACCAACTCCCACAGCTACCTCGACTACAGCTCCTCACACCCCGCTTCCTGTAAGGACTCTATCCCATTCTCTCAGTTCCTTCACATCCGTCGCATCTGTTCTGATGATGCCACTTTAAAAAACAGTTCCTCTGACATGTCTTCCTTCTTCCATAACCGAGGTTTTCCACCCACGGTGGTTGACAGGGCCCTCAACCGTATCCGCCCCATCTCCCGCACATCCACCCTCACACCTTCCTCTCCCTCCCAGGAACATGATAGGGTCCCCCTTGTCCTCACTTATCACCCCACCAGCCTCCACATTCAAAGGATCATTCTCCGCCATTTCCGCCAACTTCAGCATGATGCCACCACCAAACACATCTTCCCTTCACCTCCCCCGGCAGCATCCCGCAGGGATCGGTCCCTCCGGGACACCCTGGTCCACTCCTCCATCACCCCCTACACCTCAACCCCCTCCCACGGCACCTTCCCATGCAACCGCAGAAGGTGCAACACCTGCCCCTTTACTTCCCCTCTCCTCACTGTCCAAGAGCCCAAACACTCCTTTCAAGTGAAGCAGCATTTCACTTGCACTTACCTCAATTTAGTCTACTGCATTTGTTGCTCCCAATGCGGTTTCCTCTACACTGGAGAGACCAAACACAGACTGGGTGACCGCTTTGCGGAACACCTTCGGTCTGTCCGCAAGCATTACCCAGATCTCCCTGTCACTGGCCATTTCAACACTCCACCCTGCTCTCATGCCCACATGTCTGTCCTTGGCCTGCTGCATTGTTCCAGTGAAGCTCCACGCAAACTGGAGGAACAGCACCTCATCATCCGACTAGGCACTTTACAGCCTTCCGGACTGAATATTGAGTTCAACAATTTTAGATCATGAACTCTCTCCTCCATACGCACCCCCTTTCCGATCCCCCCTTTTTTTTCCAATAATTTATATAGATTTTTCTTTTCCCACCTATTCCCATTATTTTTAAATGTATTTCCATCCATTGTTTTATCTCTACCTTTTAGCCTTTTTCGATTCCTTCACCCCACCCCACCCCCACTAGGGCTATCTGTACCTTGTTTGTCGTGCTTTCTACCCTTAATTAGCACATTCCTTAGATAATATCACCACCTTCAACACCTCTTTGTCCTGTTGTCTATGACATCTTCTGGTTATCTCCACCTATCACTGACCCTCTATCCAGCTCTACTTGTCCCACCCCCCCTTAAACCAGCTTATATTTCACCTCTCTTCTATTTTTACTTAGTTCTGTTGAAGGGTCATTCGGACTCAAAACGTTAACTGTGTTCCTCTCCGCAGATGCTGTCAGACCTGCTGAGTTTTTCCCGGTATTTTTGTTTTTGTTACCCATTTACCTCACCCACCTACCCACTTACACACTCACCCATTCACTCATCCATTCACTCACATTGAGAATCTAGGGGACCTCTAAACACTTAGAAGAATACGGCAACTAGTGCCGTAAAAAGGGGGCATGGCTTCTGCGCAGATTCTCTCTGCTGCTCTCTGTGAGTATTCCTGTGCTGAGGGAGTTCTGTAGGATCGTCCATTGGAAGTTGGAGCCTTTTTGACAGATGTAGGTAAGTGGGTAGTTTTCTGTCTGAACAGAACCAAACACAAGGGCTGGGATTTTCCGGCCCCGTCGTGGGGGGGACCCACTGTCAGCGATTAGGCGGCCCAGGCAAAAGTCCACTGACTTTCGGCGGGACTGGACAATCCCAGCAGTAGGCAGGGCCGGAAAATCCCGCCCAAGGGTTCTAACTTTGATCGGAAGTTTTGGATTCAGATCTCTAATTCTTTCGCTAAGGAAGCCAAACTGCTGGTTTATAGTTCTATCTTTTCAGTTTCTAACCTCTCAAGTCAACATGGCCCCAACCTTTTAAGTATAATAGACTCCAAATGTGCTTTAATTGTACAGTTAAACTTTAATTCTTAAAACTACAAGTTATATTCTAAATTTAAAAGGTATATTCTAATATACATGAACCATGAAGCAGATGTTGCAACAACATTTATCTAGCCCTGAGCTATTAACAGTTCAGTGGTTCTTCCAAAGGATGTGATGGAAAGACCACACCACATGAGGTCAGTGCAATTCCCATTCCATGGCCTAATGTGCTGCGGTGTCCAGTGAGCTGGTAAGGGCATGCTAGGAAAGTGCAACAGGGCTGTAGAAGGTTGAAGATTTATTTTCTTGCATGAGTGTATCAGAAAAGCTCATGAGAAGTGTGCTTGTATTAGCCAGTCAAGACATTCCCTGGAGCATATCTCATTGCATCTCGGGATCTTCATCATAATCCACCTGGTCATCAGTCCCCTCCAGGTCTTCATCCTCAGAGGAGGCATTGCACTCCAGGATGTCCTCATTGTTCAAAGATTCTCCCCTCTATAGTGCCAGGTTGTGCAAAGCACCACACATCACGATGATATGTAAGGCTCTTGCTGAGGCATATTGAATAGCTCCACAAGATTTAACAAGGCATTTGAACTGCATCTTCAGGCTTGTGGTCTGCTCAATGGTTGCTCAAGTTGTCCCATTGAGCTGTTGTATCTGCATCCGTCTTGGGGTTCTCCACAAGCGAAAGGAACCATGTCTTCAATGGGTAGCTCTTGTCACCCATCTTCCATCCTTGAAGGCACACAAAGGGCCTGAAAATGTTGAGCACTTTAGTATGTAGTGACTTCCTTGCTACACAGGGGTCTTGGCAGCTTTCTAGATACCTTACACACACTTGACTAATGGTTTGTGGTGGTTGTACACCAGTTGTACACTAAACGAGTAGAACCGCTTCCTGCTGATAGAAGCTGATGTCTGTTCTGTGGGAATCTTGATGGCCATATGGATGGAGTCAATGATGCCCTGATTCTGGCTATCCAGTAATGACCTCAAATCCTCGAGCTCTCTCAGCTTGACTTTCTGGATTGGTACGAAAATGCACCTACTGACTGGCCCCCTTAGTCATTGCACTGGTGGCCATCTTGGGGGTCAGTTAGCTCAGTTGGCTAGATGGCTAGAGTGTGATGAAGAACGATACCAACAACGTGGATTCAATCCCCGTACTGGCTATCATGGTTCATGGAGGATGCCTCTTTGCCTTGTGTACCGAGTGGTGCCCCTCAGCTATTTGCAACCAATTGTGTCTCTCTAATGAAGACAGATGCCTATGATCCTTTGTGGACTATGGCTAACTTACCATTGGCGACCATCTTGATGCAGTGAAAAGCCACAGACTGGGAGATTTCACAGGTTTCTCCAGAAGATCCCTGGAATGATCCTGAGGCAAAGAAATTCAGTGCTGCAGTGATCTTCACTGCCACAGGCAATGGATGCTGTTGGGCTTAGCTCCTCTATCACGGCACACAGCTCAGTGACTGCCTCCTTGGAGAGACGTAGTCTTCAGTGACACTGTTGCTGACATTTACAGGAAGCAGAGCCTGACCGTAAACTCTCTTTGGTGGGCAGCATCATCTGCGCACAAGAGGTTGGTTGTGTGCTCCTCTGTGCCCTCCTCATCTATACCTTAGTATAGACTCATGATCCTGATGCCCCTCTGGATGTTGCAGCCCTGCTCCCTATGGCTGCAACTCTCTCCCCCTGATGCTCCTCCTCACTAGAGGTCTCAAAGTCTGAGCAAATGAGTCCCATTGCAAATTGCTACATTCAGCTCTCCAGGCCCCCCAGGCCATTACTCTGTACACACGCAAGTGTCAAGTCAGAAAGGACACTCGCCTAGAATGCCTGCCCAATGCTCACCAAGTTTAGCTAGCCTCCAAATTGCTACTTCCACTGTTTACTCATGATCTCCCTTCCTAAGCTGTCTCATTACCTCTCTCAATGGCTGTTGACTGCAGCCAAGACTGACCTTTTGCTGACCTTCCAGCTCCTTATAGCTGGTGAGCCTCTGAATGTCCATTGATCTCAAACACCTGTTACGGACAGGAAGAGTGATGGTGGAATAACTTTTCCCCTTTTTCCTCATCTTTTGGGTGTCCACAACAAGATGTGTGTTTAGAGGGAGTGTTTTACCTTTTTGGTGTTGTGACATGTCATAATAGATAAGAAGCAAGCTTTCAGGCATGTTTAAATCAGAAGAAAATATAATATTTATTAACACAACGCCCCAAAATATAAACGCAGCAAAAAACACTCACTCTTTCATGAAGGCAAACACACACAAGTAAAGGTGGATTCTAGCGAACAATGCATGAAGCTGGAATATTAGCAGAGTACAAGAAGCAAATCATGTTCAGATTAAATTCTTTAAGGTGTACATGGTGCAAGCCTGGATGGGTTCTCTCCTCTGCTTCTTTGGAGATGAATGAAAATTGGAAGTCTCTGGATTTCAGATGAGGTTCTGGCTGAGTTTCTGTAGAGTTGAATCTTTGCAGGCAAAAACAAATTAGTCTCTCATGCACTGCCTGAGTTGACTGATTGTTATGCAGGGTTCTGCTCTGTTGGCTAGAGGCTGGTCCCTCTTTTCCTGATGGTTTCCAGACTGACCTGATTTCCCTCTGTGCTTGGAGTAAAGGTTTTAGCATCTGAAGACAGTTTCAATCATATGACCAATACTTCTCCTGTCCACCTAGAATGAGTTTAAGTTCGAAGCCATAGCCACACAATGAGAGATGAATGACAGTCATTCACACCTACTCATGATTAACTGATTTCTGTAGCTCTCCTTTGTTAAGTACTGAGCATGGACAGAGTTGGTCTGGAAGTCTGTTCATTTTGAGTTTTGGATAAGTCCATGAACAATAGGTATGAATTCCATAGATAGTTTTCATATTGGTATGTCCATTCAAAGGGGCACTCTACCCATGGCCATTCAATCAGGAACCTCCCAGAGACCTGAGATCATTCTGAGTCTGTGCAGAAATTGCAAAGTCATCTGATCCTTGGCAGCCATCTTAGCAGCCTTTTGATGTCCTTTTTAAAAGGAAAGATGGTTCCAGAAATGTATATACTGAATGCAGTCCAAGTTTAAAGTTATGAATATGACACGCCTTTACTGGGCATGACATATCTCATGCAAAATAGTAAAGTGATGGTATAATTGCTGTTAGTTGCCTGTTCAACAGACTTAATTACCTTCCCACCACCTTTAAGCATGGCCTCCAACCACCAGCTTGGCTGCCTCTAGGAATATCCGCTTGAGTGAACACATCAGGCTTCCTTCCCGACACCATCCACCACCACCACTTTGCCACCCCTCCTGCCTCCCAGGCTGTCTTCACTGTGAATATAAAATTACTCCCATTGAGTCACCCTTAATCTTTCAAGGAAATGGTTCTGATTAGGGCAGAAGTGAGAAAGCTGTGAAACTGCGAATTACTATGGGGTTAATAGCACACATGGGGATTTCGAGCCTGACCTTAGAAAGATATGAAATTTTATCCAAGTTGAAGTGGTCTTCAGTCAGGAATGCATACAACAATGCCACAGGCAAAGAGCCAGGCTTGGTCAGTGTTTCTTACAAAATCATTTATCAAACAGAATTACAGTAAATTACAATTAAGCGATTAATAAAATCAAATGCATTAACAGAGCTGACTCCAAATAAAGTGTTTTCTTGTTTTTTAATGGCCTAGTACACAACATAATTTTGTGCAGTTGTCTTAGGAACACATATTAGATTGACTGTTTTGGCCATTTCTGTATTTTAACTGTTGTCTGGTTGCTATAGCTGACATCTGGATATCACATTTCTGAGTAGACTGAAAATATGATACGTTGTTCAGTCTGCAGCTGCACATTAAAATTGTTGCCAATTTGAAGCTGACAGAAGAAAATATTTAAATGCCGATAGATCTTGCTCTTATTTCATTCCACCATAGTTCAGAAAAGATAAGCGAATAAGCTTACAAAATAAATGGAATGTCATTTGCATGTTTGAGTTGTCAACAATAATATTAAAATCCGGCTGGTGAATTTTCCTGTGACATTAGCTGAAGATCACACTGATGCAAGAGAGGTGGTAAGGTGTGGGAGTGGTGAATTTGGCCACTTGAAGGGCTTGAGAACAGATTCATGAGTTGTGCTCAGAAACTGTGAAGTGCTCTTTGCATTGACTTAACAGAAATTTGAAACAATTGTGATTTTTACTAGGAGAATTGCTTCACATTCAGGTCTGTCGCAGATACCTCCTTGGATTCAATGATATGAGTCACAACCTGATGCGTCTGAGTGTTTTGCTTTGATGGAAGTTGGCTTAATATGCCCTTTACCTGTCTGTGAAATTGCATAAACAACGGGCAGAATAATAGCACTCACTTGTTATCTGAACTAGATTTTTGCCTCCTTCACAAATGAGCTTCTTAAATCTTCTTGAATGCAGTCCAAGTAAACACTTGTTCAGATGAGGCTCGATGTGAATCAATAAGCTATTAATAATTAAAGTTGAAAAACAGAATAACAGTTGTAGTTGGACTCTCTTAATTCAAACAGTACAATTTATCTTTACATAATAAGGCAAAATTGAGAAGACACACCTCCTCACATTCCATACATTTTACTAACCTCTTTCTAATCTCTCCATTTTGGTGAATGCCTTTATTACATCCATGGCTGGTTGTTGTAAAAACCCATCTGGTTCACTAATGCCCTTTAGGGAAGGAAATCTGCTGTCCTTACCTGGCCTGGCCTACATGTGGGTCCAGACCCGCAGCAATGTGGTTAACTCTTATATGCACTCTGAACAAGGGCAATTAGGGATAGGCCAATAAATGCTGGCCTAACCAGTGACGCCCACATCCCATGAACGGGGAAAAAAATCCTCTTTTAAAAACCTGACTGCTTCTTTGAGTCTCTGTGCCTTCTGCTGACAGACATGTGGTAATAGGAAATCAGTGCAGTTTGTCTGTCCCTCTCCTGTCCGAAAGGGATCAATGACCTACCAAAACATTGTTTTTTTATACATTGGAGAAAACAACTTGCATTGGCATTTTAATTACTTTTACGCTATTTTCCCTTTTTAAAACTTGAAGGAATTCCCCATGATCCTGGGTGGCAGAAAATGTCAGAGGTTTCAGCTTATGAAGCCTGCCACCACCTCACTGCTCTGACTGGGGTTTCCCTCATCTTGCACCCCCATGGTCAACATTACACACACCTTCCCCACTTGCTGCATGCAAATGTTGGAGAAGGGAGATTGGGTTCCCCGAAAATTTTCCTTCTTGTTTCCACATTATGATCACGACTGGAGGTTGCCATGTGGAAGTTGGCAGTAGGTCCCAGGAAGCTGTTGGAATGGCTCAGCCTCCTCCCAATGAGAAACAGGGTTTTGTAGCAGTCTCCTCACCTTCTAGCCAGCCCAGAGTCTTAACTGTTTGGCTAAGGCTTTTAGTGGGATCTTGCTTCTGTACTTTGATATGCTTCTGTCCCTTTAAGAACATAAGAACATGAGGAGTAGGAGCAGGAGTAGACCATATGTCCCATCAAGCCTGCTCCGCCATTTAACATGGTCATGGCTGATCTTGGGCTTCAACTCCACTTTCCTGCCCACTACCCATATCACTTGCTTCCCTGAGACACCAAAAATCTATCTCAGCCTTAAATATATTCAACGGTGGAACATCCACAATGCTTAGGGTAGAGATTTCCAAAGATTAACAGCCCTCTGAGTGAGGAAATTTCTCCTCAGCCTAAATGATTGGCCTGTAATCCTAAAACTGTGCCCCCTTTGTTCTGGATTCCCCAGCCAAGGGAAACAACGCTTCAGTGTCTACCCTGTCAAGCCCTTCATAATCTTGAATGTTTCAATAAGTTCACCACTTACTCATCGAAACTCCAAAGAATTTACAGCCAATTTACAGCCTCTCAACATAGGACAGCCCTTTCACCCAAGGGACCAATCTGATGAACTTTCACTGTACTGCTTCCAATGCAGGTGTATCCTTCTAAATATGGGAACAAAATTGCACACAGTATTCCAGGTGTAGTCTCACCAAAGCCAATTGTGACAAGACTTCTTCCTTCTTGTACTCCAATCCCCTTGCAATAAAGGCCAACATGCAATTTGCTTTCCTAATTGCTTGCTGTACCTGCAGGCTAACTTTTTGTGTTTCTTTTACCAGTGCACCCAAGTCTCTCTGAACATCAACATTTACAAGTTTCACGCCTTTTAAAGATATTCTGCTTTTCAATTCTTACAACCAAAATGAACTGCCTCACATTATACTCTATCGGCCAATTATTGCCCACTCATTTAATCTGTCTTTTTGCAGCCTGCACCCTTCTCACAGCTTGCATTCCCACCTAGCTTTGTATCATCAGCAAGCTTAGATACATTATTCTCTGTCTCTTTATCTAGGTCATTAATATAGATTATAAATGGCTGAGGCCCCAGTACTGATCCTTGCAGCATTCCACAAGTCAGAGCCAGTCAACTTGAAAATGCCCTTCCCGTCGATTAACCAATTTGCTATCCATGCTAATATATCGTTCATGAGCCCTTATCTTATGTATTAGCTTTTTGTGTGGCACCTTATCAAATGCCTTTTCAAAATTCAAGTACACCACATCTACTTGTTTTTCTTGATCTACCCTACTTGTTACACCTTCAAAAACTTGAATAAATTTGCTAAGCATGATTTCCCTTTTGCAAAACAATGACTTGTTCTAATCATACTATGCTTTTCTAAGTGCATTGTTAAGACTACAATAGTAGATTCCAACGCTTTGCTGATGACCGATCTCAGGGTAACTGGCCTGTAGTTCCTTGTTTTCTCTCCCTCCCTCCTTTCTTGAATAGCTGTGCTCCATTTGCTAAACTTCCAATCTGCTGGGCCATTCCAGAATCGAGGGAATTTTGGAAAATCGCAGCTAGCACATCCATTATCTCTGCAGCTATCACTTTTAGAACCCTAGGATATAGGGCCATCAGGTCATGGGGATTTGTTGCGTTTTAGTCCTTTGAATTTCTCCAGTATTATTTTCTCTGCTGCTAATGATTACATTAATTTCCTCACTCTTGTTAGCCCCTAGGTTACCCTCTGTTTCTGGAATGCAACTTGTGTCTTCCACTGTGGAGACAGACACAAAATATTTGTTCAATGTCTCCGCCATTTCCTCATTCTCCATCCCCTTTCTCTGCTTCTATGGGACCAATGTACACTTTAGCGACCCAAGATTTAAGATTGAATGCCAGATACCCGATATTGTAACATTGCACTGGGAATGCTACATGTTTATTAGCCGTGACACAGGAAAATTGATCGAGGATGCAGTAGGCAGAAGTTTGAGGGGAAATGTCACAGTCCCAGAAGAGGAGAATCCACACTTCCCACATCCTCAGACTCGCTGTGAATGACGCCACGGAGAAGCCATAATAAAAAATGTAGCATGTAGCACATAGCTGTCGCAAATGTAAAGTATCTACTTGAGCTTGAATTTGGCTGAGTTATAAAGTAAGTTAGTCACACTAGTTTAGTATAAATTACTTCTGTGACTGGACTGCTGAGGCTGAGTTTAATCATGACTCCAGGACCGGGAAGTGTGCTGGGTGGGATGAGTTAAGTATGTGGGAGCTGAAATTTCAAACTTACTATGGCGGGTTCAGAATGAAAATTTAAATCGGCGGTGTGGCAGTGGGGGGCTGGGCCTCACGCCGTCCTGTGGCAGGATCCTATTTGCAATATATTGTCATGTCATGATTACTCATTATCTTAAAACGTTTTGAAATTAAGTCCAACTTCAGGATTAAGTCGGTGGCGCAAGGGAACCTTGTGGCACCGGGTTCACGTTCTGTTAAAGGTGAAGTGCAGCAGTCGGCTTTGTGCAATTGTGTCTGAGGTGAGTGCTTGCCTTTGATGAACTCCACAACACAAGGGACAGAAGCAGGATGACGGTAGCTTGGATTGGGGCTCAGGAATGGCAAGGTCCAGTCAGGGGTGAAGGGGTGGGGAATTCCGGTGGGGGCATGGAGATGTGGAGGAGTTCTCTGAGGGAGGACAGTGGGTGGGGCCAGAGCATGGAAGTGTGAAAAAGGGCTTCGAGGGACGACAGTGAGCGGAGTTGGGGTGTGGAAGTGTGCAGTGGGAAGGGCCTGGTGTCTTGGGTGTGATTATGGGGGGGTGGAGGCAGTCAGTGAAGATAAACTGAATGAACAGCCTAAAGGGCAGGGTCAGTACTGTCAAAAGTTGGGTTCTGTGAGTCAAACTCAAGGTGATGGCCGGTAGAGGAATGTTTGCAGTCATAGAATCATAAAATCCGAGAGTCATTTATGGCACAGAAAGAGGCCATCCAGCCCATGGAATCCAGTCAGTCTCACTCCACCACTCGGTTGCCATAGCCTTGCAAATTTATTTCCTTCAAGTGCCCATCCAATTTCCTTTGGAAGTCATTGATTGTTTTCACATCCATCGCCCTCGTGGGCAGCAAGTTTAAGGTCATTACACTCACTGTGTAAAAAACTTCTTCCTCACATTCCTGCTGCATCTCTTCTCTAAAATCTTAAATCCCTGTCCCTGAGTTCTTGTACAATCAACTCATGGGAAGAGATTTTTGTTGTCCACCTTATCTAAGCCTGTCATAATCATACACACCTGTATCATATCTCCCTTCAATCTCCTTTGCTCCAAGGAGAACAACCCGAGCCTTTCCAAACTAACCTTGTAACCAAATCCCTGGAACTATTCTAGTAAATCTCCTCTGCACCCTCTCAAGGACTTCACATCTGTCCTTAAGTGTGGTGGCCAGAACTGGATGCAATACTTCAGTTGGGGCCTATCCAGAGCTTAAATAGGTTCAGCACAACGTCCCTGCTTTTGTACTCAATGCCTCTATTTATGAAGCCCAAGATGCCATATGGTTTGCTAACCACTCTCTTAATGTGACCTTCCACCTTCAAAGATCCCTCTGTCCCAGCACACATTTTAGAATTGTGCCATTAAGTCAAAATTGCCTCTCCCCACCTCTTTTGTCAAAATGTATCACCTCACACTTCTTTGTATTAAATTCAATCTGCCACTTGCCTGGTCATTCTGCCAGCCTATCTAGGTCTTGCCATTCCTCCAAGTTTGGTATCGTCAGCAAATTTTGAAGTTTTGCTCCGTATTCCAAGATCCAAGTAATTTGTATATGGGGGGCGGAGTTTGATTCAGTAAAAGGGATGGTCAAATTCTGAGGTAGAGATAGTCAATGGTCTTGTAGGGTGGGCCATGGGATCTCCAGAGAGGTGGCTCACCTTAGGAATGCCCTGAGAAGAAAGTCCCGGGGCATCTGGCAGGTGCCCCTCCTCCTCCATTTGGATGTGTAATGGCACCTCCCTGTCTCCCTGAGGAGAAAGGGCACCTGGAGGGAGGTCCAGATGTTTCAGTCCCCTCTTGCCTGATCACTGCTGAATGGAGCCAATGGTTAGAGGTACGGAATGCAGGTCAGAGTGTATATGGATCGCTTGCCCGACCTAGCTACCCACAGGGATTACCAACTCTTTATGGAGGAAGGTCACTTTCTGAGACATCCCAGAACTCATGGCATGCATGGACTCCATCATAGTCCACAAAAAGTTGCACATAACCCCTGGCATCTCCGCCATATGTTTTCTTAACCTCTGCTGCATTTCCAGCAGGCTTCTTGTGGCTACAGCCAGAGGCCCATCATCAGGGACCTGTTCCTCAACAGTCCTCTGATTGCCTGGGAACTCGGCTGTCACAGACTCCCTCAGCTGCTAGGATGTGTCTGTGCTGTGTTCACAAGAATGTGGAGCCAATTCTAGATGTAACCCCGCCGTGACCTGGGTGTCTGTTCCTGCGTTGGTATAGGGTGTGGCAGAGGCAGGTGATAGTGCGTCCTCTGGGTCGCTGGTGTCATCCTCTCCAGAAGTGGAGTCTTCAGTCTCATGGAGTGCCTGAGGCTTGAGATCTGGATTGTGGGGATCTGTAAAGGAATTCAGAAAGAAACACATGAAGGCTTCGCTGGGTCTGTGAGCACAACACACTTCCTCGTGTGGTCCTGAGTGTCCATTATGGCAGTATCAGGTTGGATGCATTCTCACTCTGTGATCTTGATAACCCAACCTCGCCATCAGCTATGGATCAGCCCCACTGGATGGCTTCTTCCTCAGCAGGGATAAGGACCTTTAGATTGGGCACTCCTCTGTCCATCTTTCCTTTAGGTTATGTCTGCTTATCCTGCAGGAGAAAGTGGAGATTTAATGACTTGATAAATGCCAACTGACCCCCTTGTCTGAACTCATTCCCATCACACATACTGGCATCCAGTAGCTCATTCAAGCCAATGGCCGCAAATGACAGTGAGGCTGGATTGTCGAGGCCTCAGGGTGAGAATGCATCCAACCTGATTCTGCCACAATGGGCGCACAGGACTGCACGAGGAATTGTAGTGCACTCACAGGCTCTGTGAAACCTTCATGTGTTTCCTTTTGTAATCCTTTACAGATCACACACACTTTGGCTTCAAAAGCCATGTGGTCCTGAGGCTCACCATGCATTTGCCCACCTAGCCTAGCTTGCACACTCGCACAAAAACATAGCCTGATGCCCACATGAGAGACAATCTCAAGCACCGTGACACTTAGCTAGGTGGGTCGAATGAGATTATTGACCTTTTTCCTGCATTGACCTTCGATGGACCCAATGGTTGCTATACTCCTCTGTGATCTCCATCCAGACTGTGTTGGTCAGATGGAGACATGGAGTAGGAGTCTCCTGTTGTCATTGCTTGGGAAAAGCACCTCCCGCCATTCCCAGGCAGCCTAGAGGAGAATCTTTGGGAAGGCATTGCTGAACCATGCTCTGGTATCTCCAAAATGATGTGAAGGGCCTTGGGGTGGGGGGATGGGATGTCCCAGGACAATAAAGATTAAGAAGGGGTTGGAATGAAGGGGGAAGAGTTTTGAGGGGGCTGAGGGAATTGAAGGGAAGCACAGAATAAATGGCTGAGACTTCTGACAAAAAGGAGGTGGACAAGAAAGTTGGCCTTGATGCAGAGCCTCTCTGCCTGTTCAGGCAGTTTGTTTATGGTAGGGTCCTCCATTGGAAACTCACCCCCACCATGTCTTTGCATATGTTTCACACGCCTGCTGCTGGCCCTTTAAATTTTCATATGAATTCGATGGGCGCTGGCTCCTGACACAAAAACAGAAGTGGCACCCACTTCCGGTTCAGCTGTCAGGAATGATGCACCATGGATTAAATTCCACACTGGGTTTCTAGATTTAAAAAAATACGCAATGCATTTGCCTGTATTTTAATTTTATACTGCCCAGGGCTAGGGTATTAATTAACTCGAGTGATTTAAAGTAAACCTAGGAGGTCTCCTTTAGGTCTTGATCCAGGTTGAATGTAATTCTTATGAGGCTTTAAGAAGAAATATAATTCAATTTATAATGTATTCACTCCCTTCTCAGCGGCACATAACGGCTGCAGTGTGTACTATCTATAAAATTCCACTGGAGCAACTCACCAAGGCTTCTTCAACAGGGCCTTCCAAACCAGTGATCTCTACCACCTGGAGAATGAGGGCAACAGGAGTATGGAAATATCACCAGCTCCAAGTTCCTCTCCAAATCATACAGTCTTGATTTGAACCTATACCATTGTTACTTTACTGTCACTGGGTCAAAACCCTGGAACTCCCTGCCTAACAGCACTGAGGGAGTTCCTTCACCATCCAGATTGGAGCAGCTCAGGAAGTTGCAGGCTCACCACAATCGTTTCCAAGGCAATTATGGATGGACAATAAGGACAATAAATTTTAGCCTTGTCAGCAACACACATACTCCATTAATAAATTAATGATAAAAGGCTACTTTATAGGATTGGAAATTAAGAGTGAAGGTACATATTAAAATGTGAACATTATAGTGTTAAGATCATTAGGCATCCCCACTCACGTTATGTATGTAAGACATAGTACAATGGACTGTATTATTTGGCACTCGACTAATGTCCTAGATCTAGCATTGTATTCACCATCTTCTGTAATCTTGTAAAAGGGTGAACCACAGTCTATAAAATGAATCTATTGCTATGCAAGGAGCCAAAAATCAAACAATGCATGTTCATTTATTTGAGCTGCTTTCCACTGCTGTTTTGGAATCTTTAACCCCTGTTGAAAAAATTATCTAATTGAGCAAGACAAGGACCCAGGGTTATGCATTATGTTAGCATTTAAAATGATAGATGAACTCCCTTACACGGATTCTTTCTGTTGGCACATTCTTCTAAAATATAAAAAAAGACAGTTCAGTTCAATTTACACTGCCAGCAACTGGGACCATTATTCACTAAAGGCTGTTAAAACTTGGAAAGAGTCCAGGCATAACGATAAAGTACCTGGAACTGAATAATCCTGCCTAATTTTCCTCCTAACCATATTGACCTTCTGCCAAATCATGGGAACTGAAACAAATCAACTCGAGGGCATTTAGGGATGGCCAACAAATGCTGGCCTTACCAGTGATACTCACATCCCAAGAAAGAATAAATTTAAAAAAAACTTAAATTGGCACTGTCTGTTCTCTGTCCTTTTGATTCCAAGGTCTGCATCAATAGCTGCTAAAATTCTTAGTGCTGCTATATTTTTTTTCCTCAGAATGGTATTGAGGAGTTAACTGTATAAACAGGAACTGATACAATTGGGAAAATGTGCTTTAGTGAAACATTTGTTGAAAGTAAAAGAAATGATAGGGTAAATTTTTGTCTTCACCCTGTAAGCAGTGATCTGGTTAAGGGGATTGCTCCCCAAAATAGAATCAATCTGATTTTCATTCCAACAGGCTCCAGAACAGACAGGCAATCCATTCTACCAAATCCCAGTCTTTACGGTGAAGACAAAGGTTTATCCCAATGCCTCTGAACAAGTCCCCAATCCAAATCATTTCCAATAACTTTTCTCTTATTTATTAGGAATGAATGAATTCTGACAGTAAGGGAGCTGAAGTGTGTCAAAATAAACCTAAATGACTCAGAATTTATTTTACACCAATTTCACTTAGTATTTTAAGAATTCACAAAATTTTAGAATTGTGAAGCACGGAACAAGGTCACTGAGCCTTTGTGTCGCCAGCTCTTTGAAGGCTATTCAATTTGCTCCATTCCCCTGCTCTTCCCTATTGCTACACTTTTTCTCCTTTTCAGGTGTATATCTAATTCTCTTCTGAAAGTTGCTACTGAATCTGAATTCCACATCCTTTCCATTGCCCAGTAGATAACAGATAGAGATCTAGAAAGGTAAGCTACATAGAAGTAAGTGGTTTTGTTATCTGGATTTAGGTGCCTCAGCTAATCAAACCAGTAGCAGCCAAGCTTTTGCTCCCACTTTTACTGTCTGTTGGAAAACCATACTGTAGTGCAACTTCAGTAGTTTTCTTACGTTGTATGCAATATATATATATAGATTTCCAAAGGCCTTTTATGTAGTAGCATACAAGAGGCCAATGACTAAGATCAGAGCATGCAGAGTCAGGGGACAAGTAGCAGAATGGATGGCAAACTGGCTGAAAACCAGAAAGCATTGAGTTGGGGCAAAGGGTCACTATTCAGAGGAGCAGAATGCAGGAAGTGGTGTCCCACAAGGATCAGTGCTGGGATCACTGGTGTTCACAAATTACATTAATGAATTAGACTTTTGAATCAAAAACACTGTGGATGGCACCAAATAGGGGAGGGATAGTTAACATTTAGGAGCACTGCAACAAGTTACAAGAAGACATGAATAAACTTGTGGAACGGGCATATCATTGCCAAATGAATTTCAATGTAGATAAGCGTGAGGTATTATACCTTAATAAGAGATGTTCCTTAGACAGCACCTTCCAAATCCATGACCACTACCATCTAGAAGTACAAGGGCAGCAGATATAAGGGAACACCACCACGTGGAGGTTCCTCTCCAAGTCACTCACTGTTCTGACGTGGAAATATATCGCCGTTCCTTCACTGTCGCTGGGTCAAAATCCTGGAACTCCCTTCCTAACAGCACTGTGGGTGTACCTACACCACATGGACTGCAGCAGTTCAACAAGGCAGCTCACCACCACCTTCTCAAGGGCAACTAGGGATGGGCAATAAATGCTGGCCCAGCCAGCGAAGGCCACATCCCAGGAATTAATTTTTAAAAAAGAAAATAAGGAAGTCACAAATTCTTGGAAACTAAGGGGGAAATTTTAACCTAACTTGCCAGGTGGGAATTCCACTGTATCCGTTGGAGTAATGGCCAGAATTTTACGTCTCACGGGTGGGTGCACGCCCTACCCGAATGGATATGAAGTAGCACAAGATGGCAGCGGGCGAGGGTCCCGACGTCATCCCGAACACGAGCAATCTTCAGGTCGGCGGGTGCATGTGGGCATCAGGGCCATGCCCGCCAACAATTAAAGGGCTGCTCAAGGCCATTAAAAAGCATCCCAATTTTACATTGCCTGTCTGATTTTGTGCTCATCGCACGGGCAAAACGGGTAGGTGGGCAGCCTCCTTTTAACGAAACCTCATCCAAGGGTGGGATGAGAAGACTCTGCAGCATTGCCATTGTGAGTAGTGAGGAGTTTAGGAGAGAGTTTGCTGCTGGTTGCTTTTTTGAACTTGACAGCGTCATCTCTGCTCCGAGCTTCAGTCTTAGCGCGGGATTTTCCAAGCCCGCTGGCGGCAGGCATGATAGGTGGCATGTGCAGAAAATATGGTGGGACCCACTTCACGACGGCGGAAGGCAGGTCGCGATCGTCTGCTCAACCCGCTGAAGGCAGGCCGTGTTTCCTGGCATCAGTCGGCGGGGAGCTAATTGTAATACATTGGCATATAATTAAAAGGCCATCCCATCAGGTTCTCAGAACCCCGCTGTATTGTCCGTCCACGTTGGCAGGAAACACGCTGACGTGCTTCACAACAACACGCAGGTAACATGCCCTTGGCGGCCTGCACTTTGGGGGTAATGAGGTGAGTGAGCAGCTGTGTTTACCACAGCTCGCCTGTTGTTCACAGGCCTCCGGGGCACTGGCGGGCAGGGGCAAGTGCTGGCCAGCCTCGGAGGTGACTGCTCAGGTGGGGGGAGGTCAAGTGCTGCCCTGGTGCTGCATCCCATGCACAGGCAATTGAGCTGGGGGTTAGGGTAAGTGAGGGAAGTGGCCACGCATTAGGGACACCTGTATAAACTGACCATGCCTCTGCAACTGAGACAGATTAGGCGCAGCCACAGTTATATGATTGGGGTCGAGCTCCCAGCCTGCCCGCCCATGCAAGCGGGGGCACCAAAGGGCCGCCAAGCGCTCCATACCTTACCCCGCCCACCACCTCCCAACTCCCCCGGCACAGACTTCGAGTCTGTCACTGCTTTAATAGACTGCGGAGCAGTTGGACTGCACACGTTGTACAATCTCCTCACCAAGGCTGGCCATGTAACAGTCACTGCTGGAGGTGCTCACAGCCTCTTGCAATTTCAGCATCCCGGTTTGGACCAGTGCCCCCCATGTCGCAGGTTGACAGGGCAGACATGCAGCGCACTCATCTCCGGCCATTAGAGGGGTGACCAGCACTCTCCGGGAAGTGTTAAGAGGCGGTCACACCGGACCAGGAAAGGTGCTAAGTACAGCCATGGTAACCACGTCTCTCTCTGTCTTTCATGCTGCAGGAGGACCACGTCAGGATCATGGATCCTGGTGACCTAGCTGTAAGCCTGATGGCCTACAAAGACCGTAGTAGACTGAGGAGAGAGTGACTGAGGCTCCTGACTGTGCAAAGGCAGGCGCAGCAACCTCATGATGAAGGGGCAGCAGAGGCTCCCTCACAAGCTGCCCAGGAGCAACAGCGAGCCGTGGGTGGTTGGCGGCTAGTGACACTCAGGGTCTACAGATGCCCCCTGCTATTCATGCAGATGACTGAGAGTCTGTGTCACCAATGGCTGTGCATGTCTAGGGACCTGGTGGCTCACATCTGCCACTTATTGCAGGACTTGGCGCCAAGGAACATGGAGGGCATCCACTGCCAGTGGCTGTGAAAGTGACTGTGGTGCTCAATTTCTATGCCAGTGGCTCCTTTCAGGGCTCCACAGGTGGATTTCACAATCCACCACCCATAAATGCATCCATGAGGTCACAGATGTCATCTTCTCCATGTCACACAACTTCGTCCATTTCGTCCGGGACTGGGACAGCCAGGATGCAAGGGCCATTGGATTCACCCTGATCTCGGGATTCTCACAGGTGCAGGGTGCGATTGACTGCACTCATGTGGCGCTCAGGTCTCCGTTGCTACACTTGGTGGACTTCATCAACTGCAAGGGCTTCCACTCAGTGAAGCTGGTGTGCGACCACTAGAAATGCATCCTGCAGGTCTGTGCACAGTTTCCAGGGAGTGTCCATGGCGCCTACATCCTGAGTCAATGGCAGATCCCTGCAGTCTTCCAGGGTCCACAGAGGCTGCAGGGATGGCTCCTCGGGGACAAGGGCTACCCGCAGAGGCTGTGGCTTATGTAGCAGAGCGACGCTATAACGACGCTCATGCTGCAACTCACAACTTGGTGGAGCAGACCATCGGGATGCTGAAGATGTGGTTCCGGTGCCTGGACCGATCTGGTGGAGCCATGCAATACAGTCAACAGAGGGTTTCACGTATCGTCATTGTCTGCTGCGCCCTTTACAACCTTGCACTCCAACAGGGAGACAAGCTGGCTGAGGAGGAGGTGGAGGAGCTGGAGGTCTCCTCGGGTGAGGAGGATGCCGATGGGGATGAGGGTGAGGGGATCCTCAGTCGTGATGATGACTGAGATGAGGCTCTCGCACTGGCTAGGCGAGGCAGGCATGCTCGGGAGGCCCTCATGTCTGCCAGATTTGTGGAGGATGATGACAACACGCAGTGAGGTGCCCCCATAGCACTTGTGAATGTTTGACTCCAGTCTGGCTTATAGCAGTGGCAATACCCTCTGTGAGAATGCTTCTGTCATGGAGATGCAGTGGAGGCCCTAATAGTCGCTCGATTACAGGAGGATGATGACAACATACAGTGAGGACACTCCATAAATCTTCACACAGCCTCTGAGAATGTTGGGCTCCTGTCTGGCCGAGGGCAGCTCGCTTGTGCTCCATGATCAGGGCCATCTCAGAGACGCAGCCATGAAACTTTAGACGCATCTGATGCTGTGTCCACCTTCAGCACCTCAGCCCTTCAGGAGCTGGTGCACAGCATCACTGGTCACAGATGTTGGTATGCTGAGGGGCAGCCCCACCTTAAAGGTGCTGAGAGCACACAGAGAGAATGAGAGAACTTTTTGGCGCCTGCCCACTACATTCTGGCTGCAATGACCAGCACCGCCGAGGTGCAGGCATCAGTAATGTTTCCAGGGAGAGTGAGGATGGACCATCACTTTGGTCTGAAGGCCGCACAGAGCACAGGGAAGAGGCACTGGACTGAGACACCTGCCTTTATCTTGTGCAGGAAGGTCTCACATCTGAGTAGCAAGAACACTGCTCATCAGGACAAGGAGCCACAGGCAGGGAGACCTTCTTAGGAGTTCGTTGATGATAGTGAACATTATATACAAGTGATTAACACCCCTGCCCAGACTGTACTTCCTGATTGGTCTCAGCTGCAGCTTGTTACTGCTGAGCTGTGTGCTGCAGCTGTGGCTGTGCTTGGTGTTGGCTGTGGCTGTTCCTGTTCCTGCTGTTTTCCTATGGTTGTTCTTGCTGCTGCTGTTTTCCTATGGCTGTTCCTGCTGCTGTGGGATTCCCTGTGGCTGTTCCTGCTGCTGTGGGATTTCCTGTGGCTGTTCCTGCTGCTGTGGGATTTCCTGTGGCTGTTCCTGCTGCTGTGGGATTCCCTGTGGCTGTTTCTGCTGCTGTGGGATTTCCTGTGGCTGTTCCTGCTGCTGTGGGATTTCCTGTGGCTGTTCCTGCTGCTGCTGTGGGATTCCCTGTGGCTGTTTCTGCTGCTGTGGGATTTCCTGTGGCTGTTCCTGCTGCTGTGGGATTTCCTGTGGCTGTTTCTGCTGCTGTGGGATTTCCTGTGGCTGTTCCTGCTGCTGTGGGATTTCCTGTGGCTGTTCCTGCTGCTGTGGGATTCCCTGTGGCTGTTCCTGCTGCTGTGGGATTTCCTGTGGCTGTTCCTGCTGCTGTGGGATTTCCTGTGGCTGTTCCTGCTGCTGTGGGATTCCCTGTGGCTGTTTCTGCTGCTGTGGGATTTCCTGTGGCTGTTCCTGCTGCTGTGGGATTTCCTGTGGCTGTTCCTGCTGCTGCTGTGGGATTCCCTGTGGCTGTTTCTGCTGCTGTGGGATTTCCAGTGGCTGTTCCTGATGCTGTGGGATTTCCAGTGGCTGTTCCTCCTGCTGTGGGATTTCCAGTGGCTGTTCCTGATGCTGTGGGATTTCCTGTGGCTGTTCCTGCTGCTGTGGGATTTCCTGTGGCTGTTCCTGCTGCTGTGGGATTTCCAATGGCTGTTCCTGCTGCTGTGGGATTCCCTGTGGCTGTTTCTGCTGCTGTGGGATTTCCTGTGGCTGTTCCTGCTGCTGTGGGATTTCCTGTGGCTGTTCCTGCTGCTGTGGGATTCCCTGTGGCTGTTTCTGCTGCTGTGGGATTTCCAGTGGCTGTTCCTGCTGCTGTGGGATTTCCTGTGGCTGTTCCTGCTGCTGTGGGATTCCCTGTGGCTGTTTCTGCTGCTGTGGGATTTCCAGTGGCTGTTCCTGATGCTGTGGGATTTCCTGTGGCTGTTCCTGCTGCTGTGGGATTTCCAATGGCTGTTCCTGCTGCTGTGGGATTCCCTGTGGCTGTTTCTGCTGCTGTGGGATTTCCTGTAGCTGTTTCTGCTGCTGTGGGATTTCCTGTAGCTGTTCCTGCTGCTGCTGTTTTCCTGTGGCTGTTCCTGCTGCTGTGGGATTTCCTGTGGCTGTTCCTGCTGCTGTGGGATTTCCTGTGGCTGTTCCTGCTGCTGTGGGATTTCCTGTGGCTGTTCCTGCTGCTGTGGGATTTCCTGTGGCTGTTCCTGCTGCTGTGGGATTTCTTGTGGCTGTTCCTGCTGCTGTGGGATTCCCTGTGGCTGTTCCTGCTGCTGTGGGATTTCCTGTGGCTGTTCCTGCTGCTGTGGGATTTCCTGTGGCTGTTTCTGCTGCTGCTGTTTTCCTGTGGCTGTTCCTGCTGCTGTGGGATTCCCTGTGGCTGTTTCTGCTGCTGTGGGATTTCCTGTGGCTGATCCTCCTGTTGTGGGGTTTCCTTTTAGTCCTCAACTGGAGCAAAAAGACAGCTGCCAATGAGGCTTCTGCTGCTGCTGCTATTACAACCTGCCACTGCAGTGTGGGGCCTTGTAAGGCCTAGCAAAGCCTGAAGAGCCTGGGAGTGGGAGTTTGAAGAGAGCCGAGGGAAGAGGACTCCACTACAGCCAGAGAGGGAGGACTACTCCTGTGCCAGAGGTGGTTGCCTGGAGGAAAGTAAAGACTCTGATTCCACTGCTTGGTTGTTTGCAGGGGGAGGATGGAAGATCTAAGGAGGGAGGGTTGCAAGAGAGGGGAAAAGAAACCTGTACCCCACTCTGCCCTCCCTTGCCCTGCCTGGGTTAGCTAGTGCTGCCAAGAGCTAGCTGCGTCCGAGGACTTTTGGGTCTGATCCTGAACTGTGCCTGGGCAGTGTTAGCTGCCCAGGGGAAGACCCCTCCCCTGCAGCAGAAGATCGAACTACACCACCACCCACCACCCCACTGCCCCCAACGTCTGGAAACATTGAGGCGTTTGCCTATCCGTCCTCTCTCCCTCGCCCTCTCCCTCTCGGTCTCCCATATTCCCACTCCCCTTTGCTCCGTACTCTTCTGCTTTACCTGTATTGGGGTGGGTGTAGCGCTCTCTGATGGCGGCACCATCTTCGCCGGTGCTGGGCCCACCTGGGCCACCTATGCGGGGGTGGTGGCCTCTTCGGCTCCTGCATCTCCCGCGGCCCCGTCACCATTTAAATTGCCATCATGTCAGTTTGGGGTGAAGTGCTACCCCCACCCCACAATGACCATCGAGGCCTACGTAAAGGCCCTGGCTGGAGTTGTCAGCCCCTTGGCCATAGTTGCAGCCTCAAAAATGTGCGGGAAGGCCGTATTCTTTCTAAAGGCCGAGCGGGCGGGTGCACCTCGCCCTCGAAAAGGGGCTCACGGTGGGCGGGACGTTCCTGGTGGTGGACCCTCTGGGGGCCACTGCCCAGAAGCTCATATTATCAAACTTCCTGCCCTTCATCCCCAATGGGCTCCTCCTCGCCCATCTCTGTCATCTGGGGGAGGTGAGGTCGGGGGTGGCAACGATGCCGCTCGGCCTGAAGGATGCCAGCCTCCGTCACGTGTACTCCGACCAGCGCCAGGTTTTTGTTCGCCTGGCCCGGGAGGAGTGCACCGAGGGGGGTTTTGATGTCGTCTTTGAGGGGGCTGCCTACTGCATTTTATGGTTAGCGGATGGCGTGCGCTGCCATGCCTGCAAGGGGGTGGGAGGACTGCCCCACCTCCAAGGCCGCCAATACCATTCAGGTGGCTGCGGCTGGCACTGCCACTCCTCCCCCCGCCACTGCTCCATCGTCCTCCTCGCAAGGGGAGGTGCCACCGGCAGCCACCACCATCTCGGCTGCTGGCGAGGCCGGGGGGAGAGACCGTAAGAAGGCATGGAGGAAGACCCGCCACCTGGAGGCGGTCCCCCAGAACCCCCAAACCCACCCTGAACTCCAGACACCTGAAGACACCGGCTTGGGGGGACTAAAATCATCTGGACCCAGTGTCGTGAACACGAGTGCTCTCAGGCCCATGTGCCCCTCTTGTGGCGAAGGGCTGTAATTGCCCTGCTGTCTAAGAAGGGGGATCTCCACCACCTTAAGAACTGGTGCCCGGTCTCCCTCCTCAGCACGGATTACAAGAACTTTACCAGGGCAATGTCTTCTCGCCTTGGCACCGTGCTGGGCCACGTGATCCACCCTGACCAGTCCTACATGGTTCCAGGCCACACCATCTTTGATAACATCCATCTGTCCTGGACATTATCCGATTTTCCCAGAGGACTGGTTTGTCAAGCGCCTTCCTGTCTCTTGACCAGGTGATGGAGCTTGACAGGGTGGATCACGAATATTTATTCGGGACACTGTGGGCATTCAGGTTCAGGATGCATTTTGTTGCCCGGGCCTGACTTCTGTACACTGCTGCAAAGTGTCTAATTAAGGTTAACGGGTCCCTGATGGCGCCCCTTCGCTTTGGGAGAGGAGTGCGTCAGGGCTGCCCCCTGTCTGGCCAATTGTATTCCATTTGGGTGGAGACTTTCCTGTGCCTCTTGCAGAGGAGGTTGTCGGGGTTGGTTCTGCACAGGCCGGGCATCGGGGTGGTCCTCTCGGCTTACACCGATGACGTGCTCCTCATGTTCACCGACCCGGCCAACCTGCAGAGGATGTGTGAGTGCCAGGAGGTCTACTCTGCCGCGTCCTCTGCCAGGATCAACTGGGAAACACCTCGAAACATTAAGTCTGTCTTTCTCTCCACTGATGCTGTCAGACCTGCTGAGTTTTTCCACCAATTTTTGTTATTTTTTCAGATTTCCAGCATCTGCAGTATTTTGCTTTTATCTTGGTGACTTTGCTGCCCATTCTGCGGCCAAAGCAAGGGAAGAGCACATCCCGGCGGGCCTGCACGGCACCCAATAGCCGCTCAAGGGACCCGTCTTTGAAGTAGATGGCTTCAGTCTTCTTTCCTTTGCATTCCATGTCTCCCAGACAGCGATGAGCTGATGGCGATGAGCGCTTTGCTGGCGGCTGCCTTTTAAAGATGGCAGCCAGCGTGATGCAACAGCGGGGTGATGGGGAGTGGGCAAATGAGAGCCTGCCCACCATGGGAATGGCGTGTTGCATGGGAGTAAATAAATAATGAGGCGTGAAAACCCACCATTTTCGTCAGCAGGTTGGACTCCATTTTACATGCCTGCTACCACACTTAGTGCAAATCTGGGAAAATTCCACCCTTACTATTTCTAGGGTTCAGTTGAGGACACATTGCTGCCTCCAAGACCCCTGGAGGATTTTGATTGCGTGGAGGAAGAGAGGGGAAGAAGGGAGAGGAGGTCAGGTGTCCCTGTGCAGCTTCTAGGGAGAGACTTCTGGGAGGAGAGGCGCAGGCACAAGGGGCGCTGGGCCAGCAGGAAGTCCAAGGCAGAAGGGGCCACAGAAGCTGCCACTATCCTGCTGCCAGAGTTTACAGGCAGCGATGCAGCTGCCTCAACATGTCCAAACATGCAATGCCAAAGGAGGCTCCGCCTGTACAGAGAGAGCGTGACCTCCATTTGTCAGATGATTGGGCCTGAGATCAGTTCCAGCTGTGTGGGTGGACACCCCATGCCAGTGGCTCTAAAGGTCACAGTGGCCTCAACTTCTATGCCTCTGGTTCTTTCCAGGGCTCAGTGGGGGATCTGTCTGCAGTCTCCCAATCAGCTGTCCACAGTTGCATCAAACAGGTGACAGAAGCTCTGCTCAGGTGGGTACTGACCTTTATTCATTTCCATATGGACGAGGCCAGCCAGACTGAGCGAAACAGAGGCTTTGCAGCGATTGCTGGGTTGTCCCGCATCCAGGGTGCAATCGACTGCACACATGTGGCCATCAAGGCGCCAGCAGATCAGCCGGGTGCCTTTGTCAACAGGAAGGGCTTCCACTCGATGAATGTCCAGATAGTGTGTGACCACAGGATGCATATTCTGCAAGTCTGTGCAAGGTACCCAGGCAGCTCCCATGAAGGTTACATCCTCAAACACTCCCAGGTGCCGAGGCTCTTCAGTGCTCCAGCCCGACTGGATGGATGGCTGCTGGGTAACAAGGGGTTCCCCGTTGAAAAAAGGGCTTATGACGCCTCTCTGCCACCCAAGAACAGAGGCCGAGCAGCGTTACAATACGAGTCATGCCTCCACAAGGGCGGTGGTAGAGAGGACCATAGGTCTTCTAAAGATGCGCTTCCGGTGCCGGGTCCGTTCAGGGGAAGCACTACAATACCCCCCAGGGCGGATGTCACTGATAGTGGTTGCATGCTGCGCTCTGCACAATCTGACACTGGCAAGAGAGGACCCACTGGGGGAAGAGGATCTTGAGGCAGCTCCTCAGGCCACAGATGATGAATCAAGAGGTCAGTCAGAAGATGAGCCCAGTGAAGAGAAAGCTAAGGGCGTGAAGCCATCCCTCTACAACCTCCAGGGAGGCAGGGATACCAGGGATTCCTGGATCCAATGTTCCTTCAGCTAGGCTGCTAAAGATCTGCTTCCACCTCATGCCAGGGCTGCCGCCTCCATCCCGGATGTTTAAAATGACCATTTCATTTGAACCCAAAGTCCACTCAGTGCCTGTGTAATAAAGTTTAGAGCCACTCACATCCAGCATTAGATACTGGTGTACCCTGCACCTGCAAAACAAGTGAAGCATACTCAGGCCATTAAAACAAAAGCAAAATTCATATCATGTTAGCACTCACATCAAATGAACAGAAGAATATGTAGTGTTAATGGCCACGCAAGGAAATATATGAACAAACCAAGACAGAATAAAAGATCACCTGTGACCAGTCCCTCTCGTGCTCATGGTGCCTTAAACTTACATTTGCGAGTGTTGTGTCTTGTTGTCCCCCCATCGCTGGCAGTGGCATTGGGGACAGCCTGCTGACTCCGCTGTCTTGTTGGCCTTAATGACCTTGGCGGTTGTCCTCTGGCCAGTGGACCCTGTGCTGACCTTGCCTGGGAGGGAGCAGCCAGTGGCATGGCTGGCATCTCCCCAGTCATCACAACCTCATCAGGTGCCACAGTCACTGGCAGAGGGGCGGAGGAGCCGCTGCTGACCTCCAGAGTGCCCTGAGAGGAGCCTGCAGAGTCAACAAGCAACTCATACGCCAACATGAGGTCACTCTAGACCTCCCTGCACCTTAAGCAGAAGAGGGACTGGTCACAGGAGATCTTTTGTTCCTTCATTTTGTTTTTTTTTTAATGGTGAGATACCAACACCGTTTTTTTCCGTTCAAGACTATGTGAGTTCCAAAATAAAATTACATTTGCTTTAGTGTTACTGGCCTGAGTATGCTTCATTTGTTTTGTAGGTGCAGGGCAGGCCAGTATGTAATGCTGAACATAGGTGGCTCGAAAATTTATTGCACAGGCACTGAGTGTACCTTGGGGGCCAAGGAAAGGGTCATTTCTGCGATCCAGGATGGAGGCGGCAGCCCTGACATGAGGTGGTACTTTTTATTTGGCAGCCTAGCTGAAGGAGCGTTGGATCAAGGCGTCCCCGGTGTACCTGCCTCCCTGGCGGTAACTGAGGTCTGCCTCCACATCCTCAGCATCCTCCTGACCGTGCTCCTCTTCTGACTCACTACTGGATTTGTCCTCTGTGGCCTGTGGCGCTGCATCAAGATCCTCTTCCTCCAGTGGGCCCCCCCCTTGCCAGTGCCAGGTTGTGGAGAGCGCAGCATGCAACCACTATCAGTGACACCCGCTCTGCGGGGTATTGTAGTGCTCCCCCTGAACGGTCCAGGCATTGGAAACACATCTTGAGAAGACTGATGGTTCTCTCTACCACTACCCTTGTGGAAGCATGGCTCCTGTTGTACCACTGCTCCACTTCGAGACTGCTGGGGACCAGGACGATGCTCAGTCGAAGGCTAATGATAGGCCTCTGGAGTCTGCCATTAGGCAGCAGATGTTGGACATCCAGCGGGGTGTATGGGAGGCTCTGGCAGAGATCCCAAGAGGGTATGCATGCCATGGCCTCTGTTGTGGATAAGTCCCTTTGGAGTGTGAACACTGCAGTGACCTCTGTTCTTGGGTGGCAGAGAGGCGTCATGAGCCACCTTTTTCAGGGACAGCCCTTGTCACCCAGCAGCCATCCATCCACTCGGACTGGAGCACTGAGCCTCGGCACCTGGGAGTGTCTCAGGATGTAAACATCATGGGAGCTGCCAGGGTACCTTGCACAGACCTGCAGGATCTGCATCCTGTGATCACACACTATCTGCACGTTCATGGAGTGGAATCCATTCCTGTTGATGAAGACACCGGGCCCACCTGCTGGCGCCTTGATGGCCACATGTGTGGAGTTGATGTCACCCTGGACAAGGGGGAGCCCAGCAATCACTGCAAAGCCTCTGGCTCGCTCAGCCTGGCTGGCCTCGTCCATATGGAAATGAAGGAAAGTCAATAACCACCTTAACAGAGCTTCTGTCACCAGCTTGACCCAACTGTGGACAGCTGATTGGGACATTCCACAAAGATCCCCCACTGAGCCCTGGAAAGAGCCGGAGGCATAGAGGTCGAGGGCCACTGTGACCTTCAGAGCTACTGGCATGGGGTGTCCACCCACAGTCAGAGCTGATCTCAGGCCCAATTAGCTGACAAATGGAGGTCATGCTCTCCCTTGAAAGGCAGAGCCTCCTTTGGCATTGCACCACAGGCATATTGAGGTAGCTGCATCACTGCCTGTAAACCCTGGCAGCAGGATAGTGGCGTTTTCTGCGGCCCTTTCTCCTTGGACTTCCTGCTGGCCCTGCGCCCTTTGTGCCTGCAGCTCTCCTCCCACAGGTCCTCCCCTGGAAGCTGCATTGGGACACGCGGCCTCCTCTCCCTTTTGCCCCTATGTTCCTCCTCAGAGGAGGTGCCTCCAGCAGAGACCACAATCCCCATTACCAGGGTAAGGGAAGGCTATCTGACACGTGGAAGGGTCCACACCGTCTCAATCGTCAGGGGGCCTGGAAGACACCAATGAGTCCAGGAATGAAGCCTGGAAATGCTAAGAACGAAGCTCTGATTAGAAATTAAGCTGACAAGTACCAATAAGCCACCAGCCGCAAGTTATCTCCGAATCTCCTCACTACTCACATTAACAATGCTGCTAACCCTTCTTCTCCCGCCTGTGGATGAGGTTTTGCAAATTGTGGCCTGCCCGCCTGCCCATTTTGCCTGTGCAACGAACAAAAATCGCACGGGCAACGTTAAATTGCTGTCAATTGGGTTGGCAAGGGTCTTGACTGGCCTGTTAATTAATGGCGGGTGCAGCTCCAACTGCCGCACGCGCCTGCCGAGCAATATATCACGCGAGTGCGCGATGATGTCAGGATGCTCGCCCAACGTCATCACGCGTCATTTACACTCGAGCGTGTTGGCCGCGCGCCCACCCGCTCAGCGAAAATTTCTGCCCTGGGAATACGGTGTGCACCTTTGGTCGCCACTGGGGATTGTGCAACAAAGATTTACAAAGACGACACCAGAACTGTGAGGTGACCCTATTGAGAAAGGATGCACAGGCTGGGACTCTTTCCTCTTGAAAAGAGAAGGCTGAGGGGGTGACCAAAACTGATCTGTAAAATTATGAAAGTCTTTGATAAACACAAAGAGAGTGTTTTCACTTCCAGGGAGCACAAAACTAAAGGTAAAACTCAAACTAAAGATATCAACAAGGTAATCACCAAGAAATTAATTAGCGACCTTGTAAAAAACTTCTTTACCCAGAGGGTGGTGAGAATTTGGAACTTGCTACCACAGGGAATAGTTGAGGTGTTTAGTATGGATGCATTCAAGGGAAGCTAGATAATCAAATGAGTGAGAAGAGAGTAGAGGAATTTCCTAGTAGATGAGGAAGATTGGAAGGATACTTGGCTGGAGTATGACTGTTGGGCCTTGGTGGGTTGAAAGGCCTGTTTCTGTGCTGTATTTTCTGTCATTACATTGAAAAGTATACTTTATAAAAAAGCACTAATTCGCTGTGAAGCACCTTGGAATGTGCTGAGATTGCAATAGAAATGTAAGTTCTGTCTTTCTCTTTCAACAGGAAGATGATTAATAAAAATTCATTTTTAAATAGTTCTGTGCTATGAAAATTCTCTTAAAATATATCACTTCAATGGACCTCCATTAGGTAAACCTTTGTCACCATAAAGAGGTAAAGTGATTTTTGTTGCTGTTGTATACATTGGTCCAGATCTTCCACCCTCCAGAGGTCATACCCTAGAGGTTACCCAGAAGATGTGCTGGGAGGCTCCTTAGAAATCTCCATGCAAGGACTCCGCAGGAATTGCCTGGGAAGTTTCAACTTCCGTTGGGCAGTTACCATCCATCTGGAACCCTCCGAAACTCTGATTTAAAGTTGGAGACTTCAGATGGTTCTGACTGACAAGACTATTTACCCAGAATTCTCGACTACCCCCCACCACACACCCAACCACCTCCCACCCCCAACTATGCTCTCAAACCCCCGATTACACTTCCCAAGCCCCCAACTACCCCCAAACCCCACCCCCAACTACCTCACCACCCCCACAGACTAACCCTCCCCAAGTACCAGCTGCCAACCCGACTCCCACTGAGTACCCCCCTGACTACCTGACCCCCCAAACCATCTTACCCCCTCACCTCACCCATTCACCTCACACTCTTACCTTCTCTCCTAGCTTGTCAAAGCGGCTTTTAAATGAAGGGACATTTAAATTTACCAGAATAAGGCAGCAAGCGCAGTAAAAAGAGGGAGTGACTTTGTTGCACCCAGTGCTCCTGCACTACACTGAAAGACTCCAGGAGCAGGAGCACTCCACATTTCTCAGCACACCTGTGTCGGAAGTTCGGGTGAGAAATGTGGTGCTTGAGTATATAAGATAGGACTATAGGAGTGGAGTGGCAATCCGATGATGATTGCCACCCCAGGGAAGATCCAGCACATCGTTTCAAATTGTTTCTTAGCAAATTTTTAAATTGGTATGTTTGGGTTTTCTCCTGCGGTCATGATAAAAAGGTGTTTCGTTAAGCAGTCAAGCCCCCCACGAAACAAAACCCTGGACCATTATAAGGGGCATGAGTCTTACAAACTCTGGATGGATATATTCCAGGAGGTGTCATCACATGACCTCCTGCCTCCAATTGCTCTGCTTCCACACTCCAGCCATTGGTTGCTCAGTAGATCCATACATGTAGCGCACCACCTTCCCATGCAAATCCAAGAACAGATAAACTCTTCATTACTCAACTGGATGATTTTTGACTGTTCCATCCCAGGTAATTTTAATAACCAATAACTAAAGGGCTCTAAGAATTTTTTTAAAAGACGCAATTTCTTATTGCCCCATATGACTTTTCTCCTGGATTACCCACAACAGTGTCCTGCGGATCCATCTTTAATCCCTTATGCTTCGAGGTGATTCTGGAGAGTTGGAAACCCTAATGGTACACTATGCCCAAGATTAATAATTAGCTCCTAATTTTGTTAATGCACATGAATATTTGAATATTAGGGCTGTGGGCACTGGTATACATACTTGCAGATGATAATAAAGTAAGAAGCAGAGTGCATAATTCTGAGGACCATGAGCATATTAGTAATTTGGTAGATTGTACAAAAATGCGGTAGATGGATTTCAATATCAGTAAAGATGAAGTGGTAAATGTTCACTAAAAAGGGGTTAATGTGGCTCGGAGGAAAATGGAGGCAAACAGATAGGATGTTGATTGATCTGAAAATTTGTCAGAATATAAGATCTTCTTCTAGGTACTAATTAAATTACTTATGCCCAGGGCTTTTGAAAGAATGTGCAGCCGGGATGAGGTGTGACTAACTACTTATTAGCATGATAGGCATTATCCCCGACTATTGTGCCTTTGATCGGGGTGATTGACAGTTCTGTCTGCAGTGTAGGATAATTATCTCATGTCTTCAATTCTGCCTAGAAATCTAAATTCCATTTCATCCAAAAGTCCTGTTGCTTATTAAATTGCAAAATATATGTTGTGGAAAATATTTTAACCATTGGTGGACTGTTTGTGACTTCATTTTTAAATATTGCACGTTCTACTTGCTGTATTTTGCTCTGTCCTCTGGCTGCGATTTAAACTGCAAGTAAATCATTCATTTGAAGTTGGACACATAGGTCTGATTTTGTGACATTTTTGAACTATTAAAATATGGTAGGAAAATTACAGACATACATAGAAATTGTGTAGCTGATCCCATTTTTTTGCCATGAGCAGAGGATGTTGGGAGAAAGCCCAGATGTCAGAAAAATCAAAGTACTACCAGCCTTTACTTCTGTTTCACAAAGATAAAAACAAAAAGCTAAAAGAAGCAGCCAACTCAATCTCAGCCTTTGCCTACTGTCACAAATGGGTAGTTGTGATGTTATAGATTTTGTAAAAAAGCTAATTTTCCTTTTAAATGAACACTAGAAGCCTTGAAAATGGCTGCCAAAGTCGCCTGGCCTTTTACAACTACAATGTGATCAATCTTCTAGAAGACTCCAAGTGGATTGTAAATAGACATATCCAGGCATGCGTAGACATTTGAAATTCAATGCGCATTAACACAAGGGTAAACAGAAACTCATTGACAATGGCTTCCCTGGAGATGTGAATAGCTCTTTCCTATCTCCCCAAATCTAGGAGAATGGGAACCATTCAAGTTAATGGCTGAGACATTTTAAAGGTTAATTACCTCGACTAAAAAGACAATAGATGGGATTGTGCCCCCAAACTGGGGCTAACCCAATACCTAATATGGAAGCATGATTCAACAGTTTGGGATAAGCCTTTTTTTTGGATTGTATAAAGGAGGCTGTAAGAAACATTTTTTGTATGGCAGTGTGAGAGACAAAAGCAGCACACAGCTCTCAGCTGAAACAGCCAGAAACCATATGTGAGAGCCAAGGTTCCCTGGCAGTGGGAGTTGCAGAGTAAAGCAGCCAGAGAATCATCCCTGGTCTGCTCAGAAAAAAAAACAGGCAATCTTTGCGTGTCGGTACCTGCAGTCTCCTGTAAGGAATGGAGCCTTTACTCTTTCCCAGCATCTGCTCTACATACCAAGTCCACCTACAAAGGGAAACTCTGACTCTTCAACTTCACAAGCCATCGCAGCTGCAAAACAAAACTTCAAGTTTCAACCCCTTTACTTCGGAAAGAAGGAATTCAAACAACGAGCCCGCAACGATATCTCCCAGGGACTGGATTGAAATCTCATCTTTAAGTATCTATTTTCCTTTACCTGCAGATTAATCTTCGTGCCTATTTTAGTTAATAATTTTATCACTTTTTCTTAAGTACCTTTCAGCAGTAGTTTTGTAATAAAATAACTTTTATTTTGTTTAAGACTAAAGCTTTGCTGCTGGTTATTTTTAAATTGAACCACTCACAAGTTAAAAGAGGGCTACATACAAAGACACTCAAATTCTTAGATAAAAGCAAAATACTGCAGATGCTGGAAATCTGAAACAAAAACAAAAATTGCTGGAAAAACTCAACAGGTCTGACAGCATTTGTGGAGAGAAAGACAGAGTTAACGTTTCGTGTCCGTATGACTCAAATTCTTAACTCACGGACCACTTTGAGGAGATGACTTTCAAATTGTGGTGACACGACAGGCAGATAAGAGGTGTCCAAGCAATTTATGTTGTCTATCCTCTTGAGTGAAACATTCCACATGTGCTCAGTCTGATCCACAACTAGAATCTAGACTAGACATTTATCATAGAGGCATCAGTGGAGCTTAAATCTTTATTCTACCGCTCTGTGGTTAACAGAAGCAGTAACCTGTGTAACATAGTTTTGACTGAAGCTGCATTGACTTGATTAAATGAATTCTTTTTCTTCTGCCCCCTTTAATAAAACTTCCATCTGTCACCACTTACATTAAAAAAAGCATCACTGATTAACTAACATGATGTACAGAACGGGTTCTTGCCTGTGTTTATATACTCCCTGATTAGATTACATCTGTTTTGTCAACCGAGGCTACTCATTTTACAGTCAAACAATTGTAATATGATTGACAACTGAATTGTTTGCTGATCTCCTTCCTGCTATCTCTGTTACATCCTGTTATTCCAATGGCCATTATATCACAGCATAAAGCAGCCTGTTTGATTGGCACCCCATCCTGTACCACCTTAAACATTCACTCCTTCCACCACCAGTGCATTGTGGCAGCAGTCTATACCACAAGATGCACTGTAACAATTCACCAAGGCTCCTTCAACAGCACCTTCCAAGCCCATTACTTCTACTAGGGCTATCTGTACCTTGCCCATCCTGCTTTCTACCCTTAATGTCACCTATTATCACATTCCTTAGATAATATCACCACCTTCAACACCTCTTTGTCCTTTTGTCTATGACATCTTTTGGTTATCTCCACCTATCACTGGCCCTCTATCCAGCTCTACCTGTCCCACCTCTCTCTCTCCTCCCCACCCCCCCCCCCCCCCCAACCAGCTTATATTTCACCTCTTTTCTATTTTTTAGTTCTGTTGAAGAGTCATTCGGACTTGAAACGTTAACTGTGCTCCTCTCCGCAGATGCTGTCAGACCTGCTGAGTTTTTCCAGGTATTTTTGTTTTTGTTTTCCATGACTTCTACTACCTTGTAGAAAAAGAGCAGCAGGCTCATGGGAACACCACCAATTGCAAGCTCCCCTCCAAGCCATTTGCCATCCAGAGTTGGAATTATATCGCTGTTCCTTCACTATCACTGGGTCAAAGTCATGGAACGACCCCTCCCAACAGCACTGTGCATTTTTCCACACCACATGGGCTGCAGCAGTTCAAAAAGGCACCTCAGCTGGTTCACATCCCATCATTAAATAGAAAAAATAAACAGAGGTAGTCCATTCATTCAGGGGTTATGCTGAACTAGTAGTGATAGTTTCATTAAGGTAAGGGCCAAATAAATTAACTGGCCATAACAGCACCAGGGGCAGGATTTAATATCCCATGGATGGGTGCGTGCCTGACCCAATCGGGTGTAAAATAATGCACAATGACGTTGGGCGAGCGTCACGAGGTCATTGTGCACTTGCGCAATATTTCGGTTGGCGGGTGCACGTGACAGTTGGCAGCGTGTCCGCTGACAATTAAGAAGCCTATTAAAGCCCTTAATCAATTAGTTAAAACCTATTTTTCGCTGCCCACCCACAACACTATGGGCCCAATATTTCGGTCAGCGGGCGCATGCTGAGGTCGGCAGCATGCCAACCGGCAATTAAGGGGGGACTGTTAAGCCCGTCAATTGATTAATTCAATTGAACTTTTCCCTGCCCATCCAACCTTACGGTTGGTGGGCAGGTGAATAGGCCAAGCAGCCTTTGCAGTTTTTTGTGAAAGCTCCTCCCCGGGCGGTATGAGGTTTTGACCAGTGATTTAAAAAAAAACTTTTAACACTCATTTTTAACATGTCCCTGCTCATGTGACAGAGTCACATGAGGGGACATGTTTTCCTTATTTTTCAATTCTTTATTTGTAATGTTAAAAATCTCAGCTCCCTGAGGTAGCTCTGTGCCTTCAGGGAGCTTTCGCTGAGCACACCCCTGCACATGCGCAGACTTCAGCGCTCGCGCTCCTCCCACGCCCACCCTGACAGTGCTGAAGCCGTTAATTGGCCAGCCAGCGTGAAATCGCGGTTGGGGCCCGATTGCGAGCGATATTTGGTTTCGCGGCTGCTCCCAGACCCACCCACCGCGCCCACCCGACAAGGTAAAAATCCTGTCCTAGGCTTAATTTGCAGTGTGCATACAACCAGCAAGTTTTTAAGGTTAGCTTCAGAAGCCAGGAATTCATTACCATATACTTAATGCCTTAAAATCATATTACTTTTCATGCAGATGCAATTCCCTGCGATTCTCAATAGGAATCTGATTTGCATTTCTTTCTCCTATGAAAACCAGCCTTGGAGGCAGGCACATTCTGCGCTCAGGAGAAGTCAACATATTAAGGAGAGCCATTATTTTTGAATTGTTTAAACAGAAAGTGTTTTTTTTCTGGAGATTTATTTGAATATATTCCATCCACTGGTTCCCATTTATTTACCCTGCTAGTTTATCCTCAAATTTTTTAATAGATTTGTCAAACACTACTTTGCCTCTAATAAACCATGTTGACTCTACCTGATCATATCATGATTTTCTAAGTGCTCTGTTGTCAGATCCTCAATAATGGATTACAGCATTTTTCCAAAGATTGATATGAAATTAATTGTCCTGCATTTCACTATTTTCTTTCTCTCTTGAAGAGAGAGTGGCAATGTTACATTTGCTACCTTCCAAACCAAATAGGCCATTTCAGAAACTAGGGAATTTTGGAAGATCACAACCAGTATATCCATCAACTTTATCACCACCTCATTTTGAACTCTAGAATGTAGGCTATCAGGTCTGAGGGATTTGTTAGCCTTCAGTTTCATGAATTGCCTAGGAACGTTTCCTTTTGTCACGATGATGTGACTTGTACATGAGTGATATTAATCTGTCGTTTCACTGACTGACCAAACGTATGCTGAATTGTTTAAAAAGGACTTTTTAAGACAAGAAAAGACACTGACCAAAGATGGCTATCACAAGTCACATGACATCTGGTATTGCAAGTTGACCAGCTTCTGGAAGTTCCAATGCGAATTGCAATACAGGCATGCCGCAACATCCTTCTCTGGAATTTCACACCTGAGCATGCAAAGAACCACATCAAGGGGGTTGACTTAAATGTACTGGACATAGCATTTACATTTCTATAAGACTACCTCACCAGCAGATACAGAAAGGCTGCTAAAACACTGCTTTTCTGGAGATAAATCTTCCTATTTCATCATGATGGATAATGACTCATTCAGGGGTTAATGGCTGGGACATTACAGAGTCTACACATCCCAGCCAATGAACAAAAGCAACTGTTGGTTCAGACATCAGATAAACAAACTCCTTCTGAAATCATTATGGGGAGAGAGAGGTCATGTGATTGAAGTAACCATTTTGCAATCTCTTTAATACGGTTGCTAAAAACAGAAGAAGAGTAATCTAGAGAAGCTGCCAATGAAGCTATCAGGAGCTCCCTTCTCTCTTTCCCTTGGCCAGAATTCTCCTATCCCGCTCGCGGCGGGTTTCATGGTGGGCGGAGCAGAGAATCCAACGGCAGGCAAAAAGTCGCAAATCCGCCACCATAAAAACAGCCGCAATTCTCCCCACGGTGTGCTCATAGTGGGCCGGTTATCCCGCCAACTAGTGGCGCGAACGCCATTTGCATTCATTAGCATGACATGAAAGCTCATTAAAAGAGCTGCTCGCCAGAATCTTGCCACATCTTCCAATCTTCCGTCACACCAGCGGGAAATTATGTCGGCCTCAAATCCATTTGAAAAAGGGTGGCATGCACAAGTCTGACATCAGATCGCTGGTAACTTTGAGGTGAGTGGAACATACCTGCCATAGCGCTGTGCCAGTCCTGTTGCGATGAACACCACTCTGTTGGGGTTGAAGGATTGGACTGCTCCTTCTCTCTGATTTCATTGTCCCGAGGAACGCCACTGTGCTGTGGTACTCATGCAGGCCTCCACTTTCAGAGACTAGCACTTCAGCCAGGGTGGACTGTGAGGTGAGGGTCAGGTTGATGAACATAATGGGGGCAATGGGGAGGGAAGATGGTGGAATGGCAGTGAGAGGGAAAGGCAAATGTGTTGGGGGCAAAGAGGAGGGAAGGCAATGGAATGGCAGTGAGAGGGAAGGGCGAACACTGCGGGGGCCTTTCTGGGGTCGCCCTCTAACCTCTTGTTGCTGCAGGAGTGAACAGGAGTCTGCTTAGAAAGAAAGGAGGAAGACCTCCTTGCAATGAAAGCCACTTAAAGCCAAAGGCTTCATTAGCACTGTTAAAGGGCTACTCAGAACTCACTGGCCATACATCACAGTTACTGCATCTCAAGAGTAACATATAGGAATGTAGAATTTGGGAATGCAGGCAATATTGAAGGAGGCACAGCTGTATCATATATGGAATTCCACCAATGAAGGCCTGCTACATGTTCACCAGATGTGACACTCCTAATGGGCCAAAGGGCATCCACTCATTGACCATGAGCAACTGATTGGTCATTAATATGCCACATCAGAGATTGGAGCACAGAGCTAGGTTGGGTCACTCATCTCAATCAAACTTTAGCATCCCACTCAGGGTGCAAGATGTTACATTTGCGACACCATCTTGGTCACCTCGATGTGTGTGCTAGTGTCTCAGGGACAAGGCAGCATCAGCCACCATGCAACTATGGCAGGAAAAACTATGGACCTTTAGAGTCTCCAAATGTGTCATCTTCTGAGTTTCACTTTCTTGCCCCTTGAATCATTAATATCTTCAGTGTTTCCTTTCAGAGAGAAGGCAAAAACATATAATGATCCAGGGCTCAATGCTGCCTTTGTCAGGTCCTAATGCAATGGAGGAGGCGAGGGAGAGAGAGGCGACTCTGCGCACAGCTCCAGCAAGAGGGACATGGTCAAGTGGAGCCACAGCATGAACAGGAGTGTCAGAAGCCTGAGATGGCAGCAAATCCAATGAATCTCACAGCTTGGCTATCTTTGTCCAGAGCAAACCTGATGTAATGATGGGCCTTCCAGTAAAGGGCATCTGTGGCCTCTCTTATGGATCGATGTGTTGTAGACTGAGATGCCACACAGGCGTCTTGGTGATCCTTGAAAAGAACCAGAGGCCAAGGAATTGAGTGCAGCAGTCACCTGCAAAGCCAGGAGCAGGAGATACTCAACCAGACAATGGGGGTGGCTTGCCAGACCTAGGGTTTTTCGTCCAAGACTCTCCTATTTACAAATGAGTGAAATGCAATGCCATGTATGTTTGCACTTGTCTGGAGGTCTGGTACATCACATAAGCCACATTCTTCATGAAGACCTGATGCCATGTGAAGTTGGAGAGTATTTCCTGCCAGTGGCTTTGAAGGTGACTGCTGCACTCAATTTCTTGGCCTCTGGTTCTTTTCAAGGATCATCAGGCCATCTGTGTGGCATCTCAGTCTGCAACACATCGATGCATAAGAGAGGCCACAGATGCCCTTTACAGGAAGGCCCATCATTACATCAGGTTTGCTCTGGACAAAGATAGCCAAGCTGGGAGATTCATTGGATTTGCTGCCATCTCAGGCTTCCCAAGAGTGCAGGGTGCAATAGTGGCTATATGGGCTTCATGGCAGCAGCCCCTACTGTTTATAAACCACAAGGCCTGTCATTCCATCAATGTACAACTGGTGTGTGATCAGCGGAAGCGCATAGTGCATGTTTGAGCATGGTATCCTTGGAGTTGCCATGACGCCTCCATCCTGAGTCACTCTCAGGTGCCTGAGATTTTCGAGGGGCCATTACATCTGCAGGGATGGCTGCTTGGGGATAAGGGCTACCCACTGAAATGCTGGCTGATGACACCAGTGCGTCCCCCTCAGAGTCATTCTGAGGAGAGGTACAACGCTGCTCACAGCTCCCTTATAGGGCAGACCATAGGGCTTCTGAAGATGAGTTTCAGATGTTTGAACACTCAGGTGGCTCACTACAATACACTGTTGACAGGGTTTCCTGCATCATCGTAGTGTGTTACACCCTACGCAATCTGGCTATGCAAAGAGATGACCCCCTGCCAGAGCATGACCTGGAGGAGGATGAGAGCTCTTCGGGGGATGAAGATCCAGAGGTCCAGGAACCTCAGGAGGCTGCTGAGGGTCAGCATGAGCATGATCACGGCATTGAGGAAGGAAGACGTGGGAGATGTGCCCATGATACATTAATCACTGACAGGTTCCAGGAAGAGTAAAGTTAAGTGATAGAACAGCTCTCCTAGCCCTCAATGCCATTTTCTTTCAACTCAGGGGATGTCCACCCACTTGAAGCGAGAACCAGTCCCACGTTCACACTTGCCTCACTTTGATCTTTGCTTTGGTCCATGGGGCCCTGTGAGTGAGCTACTCTGGGAACTGAGAGCCCTTTTAGGAACAAGAGTGATGTGAGAGAAGACTTGAAGCCTTTGCTGCCACCTAATGATGCAAATGCTGCTGCGACTGAGATGTGGACATGCCTAGGGATCTCCTCCTCCCGTGCCTTTTCTTCTGCCACTACCACTGAGGAGACACAAATGCTGCTAGATTATCAATGCTGATGAGCTGCCCTCACTCATTGGTGTTCCTTGAGGAAGAAGGGCTAGAAATGCTTACATCGCACACTTCAAATAAAGCTTTAAACACATCTTCCTGACATCACACAAGGAGTGCGGAGACTAGTTCAACTGAGGTTGCCATCATAGGAATGTTAATCTCACAGTGGGACACTATCACTGAGTGGGAGGAAGGCTAAACCTCGACATAAGAGGATTCCAATGTACAAAATCACAACGCCTTCAGTTGACAGGAAGATACACATAACCAGCAATGTATCAACAAAAGTGTAATTTATTTACACGTCTAACACACTCATGACCCAAAAGTGACATCAATTTTTCTTAACTATCCTAACTCTACCGCTATGCCTGGGTGCAGCCCCAACATCTGCAGCAGAGTTGGAGGCAGCCTGCTGACTGCTATGCCCTGATGTCTGCGATGACCTTGGTGGACGTCCTCTGGTGGCCCGAGGCCTGGAGGGCCCCGGCCTGATAGGGGTAACCTGCTCAGGGGCAGAAGCGCCGTCGGCGGCCTAGGAAGCTAGAGTGGATTGGGTCACAGGCAGAGGGGGCTGTGAGCTGCTACACACTCTTGGAGTGCCCTGAAAGGAGGTCCCTGGGGTGTCTGGCTGATGCTCATCCTCCCTGTGGGTTTCTGAGGGCCTCACCCTGACTCCTGCAGGAGTTGGTGCACCTGGAGGGGGTCAAGGTGCCTCGTCCCCATGTCACCTACATCCTGTTGGTGCCCACCAGGGTGTGTGGCCATGGAGTGCAGGGCCAAGCACAAATCCAGAAAGAACAACTGGACCAAGATCTCCATAGTGATCGCCAGCCTTCCCCATGGTGACCTCAAGGCGCTCACATGTCAGAGCCACAACATCAGACAGAACGTGAAGGGCTCCTCCATCATTCGCTCTAGTCTGCTGAGTGACAGCCGAATCTCTGCCTGATGTTCCACTGCCTGTTGTTGTATCTCCAGCATTGAGTTGGCAGCTGCTCCCAGAGACTCATCATCTGACTCGGACCAAATGGGTGGCTGGTCTCCAGCAGCCCCCTGAGTGCCAGAGATCTGGGCTGTCCCTGCCTCCGACTGCTGCAGGGGCGTGTCAGTGAGGTGTTCCCCAGAAAGTGAGCCTGAGCCTCATCTACATCTGTGCTCCACCGATGTGAGTGTCACTGAGCTGGAGGAGGCTGCGTGTGAGCGCTGTGACGATTCTTCCAGAGCTCCCTCTTCAGATGAAGTCTGGGGGCTCAGACTGGTGGTGCTGGACTGACTTGGGAGCCTCAATCTGCTGGTGCCTAGAAAACAGAAAATAGAGTTTCAACTAATGAGCATGAGCTATATAAGACTGCACGTGTTTCATTGTGAATGTCAGGATTTGATGACGTGATGGAGCTGTGATCTGTGCTGGGTTGGTGGGAGAGGCCAATCCCCCTTCCCCACAGGAGCGATTCCCGCCCCTTGTCTCTACAGTTTAAAAATCCAGCACAGAGATAGTGGGCGGAAAGGTCCCATATGTGCACTAAGTGCGGTAGCAGATGGGTAAAACGACATTTTACCCGCCAACCGCAATGGTGGTTTTTTGCACCTCATCATCCCAAACCCATCCTATTATTTATGCATTCCTGGGAAACATGTCGGTTTCATGGTGGGTGGGCTCTCATTCGGCCGCCTGCCATCACCTTGCTGCTTCATCACGCCGGACGTCCAGCCGCTCGCACACATCTCAATGCTTCCAGCCCAGGACTGCTGCAGTGAAGATGTCCACAAAAGGGAAAAAGACTGCAGCCCCCAGGTTTAGCGATGCGTCACTGGAATGGCTTTTGGATGCCGTGGAGGCCTGCTGGGATGTCCTCCACCCCCGCTCTGGCCACAGGATGGGCAGTGGCATGACCAACCAGGCTTGGGAGGCAGTGGCAGTGGTGGTCAGTGACAACGTCCTTCAAAAGAGGACAGCCACCCAGAGTGACGCAAGAGGATGAATGATCTCCTCCATTCCACCAGGGTAAGTCACTCTTCTCATCACTCTCATCTCACAAACCCATCACACATCCACAGGGCCCTCACTCACTGTTGATTCAAGGGACATCACCATTCACTCTCTCACATACACTGTCATTGTCCTCATCCCATCCATGGGACCACTCACCATCCACATATGCCAGGCATACTTATCATCTGGCCTGGCAGGCATCCTGATACACTCTTCCCATCTCCATTCATGCAGGGCAAGCTGGTTCACAACAGGGAGAGGTTGCAGACCGGTGGAAGAATGCCTGGCCAGAGACGATCTGGACCAGACCTGTGCTGGCGGTAAGATCGGGGTTGCTGTACCAAGTGATGGTCCAGCAGTGCAACATCCATCAGACGACCATGCTGTGAGTGATGTGTCCTGTTTCACAGGCCACTGCCATGCATTAATTATCTCTCCTTGCTTCCACAGACACATCTGGGAAACAGCTGACAGAGTCCATGACCCAGGGCCTCCAATTAGGCCCTGAAGAAACCTCTGAAGAAGAATCTGAAGGCACCCTCTCTGAAGACCCATCACAGCGCTCACCCACACCCTCCACCAGCGCAGAGACATACACCTCGATTCAACCTAGCTTTAGGGTAGCCTCGGGGTCACAATCAAGTGAGCACATCGCACTGTCTGATCCACAGCAGGTGGCGGCAGGGACTTCCCAGGTCCCCAGCACTCAGAGGACTGCTGGAGGCCAGAAATTTGCTGAGTCCAAGTCAGATGACGAGCCTCTGGACTCGGTCATGTCACAGTTGCTGGAGCTGCAAAGGCAAGCTCGGGAGCATCAGGAAGGGATGTCCACTGCACTCAGATTGCAAGGAATGATGGAGGAGTCTGTCCGCCTTCACTCTGAGGTGATAGCGCCGGCATGCCAATGCACCGAGGTCAACACTGGTAGGGTATCGGCCACCACGGAGACTTTAGTCCAGGACATTGGTCCTGCTCTACTGCGTGGGCTCAACTCAATCGCTGATGCCATAGTTGGCCTCCAACAATGGGGTGCCAGGCAGCTCGATCTCACTCTAGCTACCTCATCTCCTCAAGGTGTTAGCTAGGTGCCCTCGGGCATCCATAGGGAGGAGGATCAGCAGGTCCACACCATGAGGTCATCCATCCAGATAACTCTGGGAGTGTCTGGCCCATCCGAATCCCCTCTTCCTGTGACCTCAGCAGCTCCAGCTTCACAGGCCGAGGAGGGTGCCACTGCCACATGGCAGGGCCCCGAAAGCAGGCTGGGGCCTTCCAAGTCTCGGCCTTCCAAAGGAGGCCCACCAAGCTCATCAAAGACAGGGCATTGCAGTCAGCAGGCTGCCTCCACCTCCGCTGTAGATGTCCGGGGAGCACCAAGACGTGGCAGCAGGGTTAGGGAAGTCAAGAAGAATTAGTCACACAGCAGTGCGGCCAAGGGTGTTAACCAATTGTACATACTGTTCACTATTGCCAATAAACTCTCAAGAATGTCTCCCTGCCTGTGGCTCCTTGTTCTGATGATCAGTGTTTTATCATTTAGATGTGAAACCTTTCTGCACAAGATAAAGTCAGGTGTCTCAGTCCAGGGCCTCTTCCCTGTGCTCTGTGCAGCCATCAGACCAAAGTGATGGTCCGGCCTCACACTCCTTGGACATATTACAGATGCCTGCACCCCAACGGTGCTTGTCATTGCTGCCAGAATGTCGTGGGCAGGTGCCAAAGAGTTCTCTCATTCTCTCTGTGTGCTCTCAGCACCTTTAAGGTGGGATTGGACCCATCTCCTCAACATCTGTGATCAGTGACACTGTGCTGCTGAAGGGCTCAGGTTCCGAAGGCAGACAAAGGATCAGATGCTTCTAAAGTTTCATGGCTGCGTCTCTATGATATGACCTTGAGATCACAGAGTGTAAGCGAGCTGCCCTCGGCCAGACAGGAGTCAAGCATTCTCATAGCCTATGTGAAGATTTATGGAGTGTCCTCACTGCATGTCGTCATCGTCCTCCTGTAATCAATTGACTATTAGGACCTACACTGCATCTCCATGACAGGAGCATTATCACAGTGGGTATTCACGCTATCATAAGCCAGACTGGAGTCAAACATTCACAGATGCAATATGAGGATCTATGGGGCCTCCTTGCTGCATGTCGTCATCATCTTCCACAAATCTAGCAGCCATGAGGGCCTCCCAAGCGTGCCTGCCTCGTCTAGCCAGTGCGAGGGCCTCATCCCAGTCATCATCGCCTTTGAGGACCTTCTCACCCTCACCCCCGTTGACATCCTCCTCATCGGAGGAGACATCCAGCTCCTCCATCTCCTCCTCAGCCAGCTCATCTCCCTGTTGGAGCGCCAGGTTGTAAAGGATGCAGCAGACGACAATGATGCATGACACCCTCTGCGGACTGTATTTCAGGGCTCCACCAGACCGGTCAAGGCATCGGAACCTCATCTTCAGCATCCCAATGGTCTGCTCCAACAAGTTGCCAGCTGCAACATGAGCCTCAGTATACTGTCGCTCTGCTGCATCTGAGGCCACCGCACGGGTGTCATCAGCCACGGCCTCCGTGGGTAGCCCTTGTCCCCGAGGAGCCATCCCTGCAGCTTCTGTGGACACTGGAAGACTTCAGGGATCTGTGATTGACTGAGGATGTAGGAGTCGTGCACACTCCCTGGAGACCGTGTGCACACCTGCAGGATGCGTTTCTGGTGGTCGCATACCAGCTGCACATTCAGCGAGTGGAACCCCTTGCAATTGATGCAGTTCACTGCATGTTGCGGTGGAGATCTGAGTGCCACATGAGTGCAGTCAATCACACCCTGCACCTCTGGGCGAATCCAATTGTTCTTGCATCCTGGCTGTCCTGGTCCCAGGTGAAACGCACAAAGTTGTGTGCCCTCGCGAAGATGGCATCTGTGACCTCATGGATGCATTTGTGGGTGGAGGCTTGTGATATCCCACAGAGGTCACCTGTGGAGCCCTGAAAGGAGCCACTGGTGTAGAAATTGAGCACCGCAGTCACTTTCACGGCCACTGGCAGTGGATTCCCTCCATGTCCCCGTAGCGCTAAACCTGGCAGTAGCTGGCAGATGTGGCCAACCAGTTCCCTATACATACGCAATCTTCAGTGACATTGGTTCTCGGTCATCTGCAGGAATGAAACGCGGCGTCTATAGACCCTGGGTGTTGCTAAGTGCCAAACTGTGATGGCTCTTTGTGGCTCTTAGGCAGCGTGTGCAGGAGCCCCAGCCGTCCCTTCTTCCTGAGGTTGCTGCTCCTGCCTCTGCACAGCCAGGGGCCTCAGTTGCTCTCTCCGGGTCTTCGCTTTCTGTAGGCCGTCAGGCATACAGCTAGTTCACCAGGCTCCACGATCCTGATGTATTCCTCCTGCAGGATGAAAGAGAGAGACAGTGGTTAGCATGGGTGTGCTAAGAAGCTGTCCTAGTGAATGTGAAGGCCCCTTATTGCTTTCCAGAGAGTGCTGGCCACCACTTGATGACCAGAGGATAGTACCCTGCATGGCTGCCCGAAACCCCACTCACCTTCACCCCACCGATTGGTGGCAGCTTTGCCCACTGGGCTGCATGCTGTGCTCTCAGCTCAGGCACAGGAATCTCCGAACCTGTGCTGCAAGGCTGCACTGTTAGCTTGAACCATGGGGGAGACTGGTCCAAACCGGGATGCTGACATTGCAAGGGGCTGTGAGCGCCTCCACCAGTGACTGCTCCATGGCCAGCTTTAGCGAGGAGATTATACAATGTGTGCAGTTGTCCAGCTGATCTGCAGTCCACTAAAACGCTCATGACTTTATAGATTGTGCCAGGGGGTGAAAAGCTTTGGAGCATTTGGTGGAACTTTGATGCCTCTGCCTTGTTTGAATGGGGAGATAAGCTAGAGGCCTGACTCCAATCATATCAATGTGGCTGCGCCTGAACTGTCTCAGCTGTGGAGGAATGGCTACTTTACACAGGCTTCCTTAATGTGTGGCCGCTTCCCTTGCCCGCCCTACCCTCAACCCCAAATGCTTGTGTGCTACATTCAATGGCAGGCCTGCCCTTGCCCTCCACCACCCCACCCCCCACAAGTCGCCTCAACCTCTGGGCTACCTTTGACCCCGCCCCCCAACGCTTCTCAAGCTTGAAGTCCAACAGGCAGCCCTGGAGAGCACTGCATATCATTGCTGTGTACTCACCTCCAAGTTCCCTTCAAAGTGCAGGCCGCCAAATGAACAACTTTTGTGAAACATGTTGGCGTGCTTTCCTGCCGACATGGACGGATGATCCAGCGGGGGCGGGGGGTGGGGCGGGGGGGCATGATTCCAGCGGACTGGTCTAATATGCTGATGTGTTAATGTATTACAATAAGGTTCCCAACGTCTGATGGTGGGAAACGTGGCCCATAGTCGGCGGGTTGAGTGGACGATCATGAACTGGTTTCACGTCACCGTGAAACCGATTGCACCATATTATCCGCTCATGCCACCAAACACACCAGACGCCTGTGGGCACGGAAAATCCTGGACGGTAAATTTTCCATCAAAAGTGACTTCAGGTGCAAACTCATCAATTTTTGGAAAAGACGGATTACAGATTAAAAGGAAATTGTCTCTGGTGATTTTGGTTATGTGGGCTTCAACATCTCTCTCAGAGTTTAAAGAATCTTGGAAAAATTTCTGCCGCAGCCACTGTGACCTGCCAAGGGCTCATAAACAGTGAAATCTCATTTTTTGTAACTTTCAGCATTGAACATTAATTTGGCTAAGAAAGTAACTACCTACAGTATAACTTGTAAATTTTGCATGCTTGCGTGTGTGTGAACATGCATTGTGAAATTTCAAGCATAAATGGTTAAACACAGACATTGACTAAAATTCCTTCATCGTTCTAAATCCCTCAACAAAGCCCTGTTATGATTAGACTTGGTGTGGTATCATAGGGGAATCACGTTTTTCCCCTCCTCATGTGGCTGTAACACTTCACTGATCTTAATTCATTTCCTCACTCTCATTTGACAATTGTTTCCACACTAGTTCTGGTATTTTTTTTGTGCCTTCGATTGTGAAGGTGGGAAAATATTTGTTTAACGTCTCTGCCATTTCCTTATTCCTGATTATAATTTCTCCTATCTTAACCTTTAAGGGACCCACATTTACTTTTTGCCAAACTCTTGCTTTTTATATACTTGTAGAAGCTTTTACAATCTGTTTTTATATTTTAACAGACAGAATGACAAGGGAGGAGGGGTAGCTCTGATAGTAAATGATGACGTAAGGACAAGCATGAGGAAGGATCAGGCCTCAGATGATCATGTAGTAGAATCAGTGTGGATGGAAATTAGGAAGTGTTAGAATCAGAAAACACTGTTGGGAGCAGTTTATAGGTACCCCTAACAGCAGTTACATCATTGGGCAGAGCTTTAAACAAGAAATTATTGGAGCTTGTAACAAAGAAAATGAAATAATTGTGAGGGACTTTAATTTTCAAATAGACTGGGACAACGAAATTAGCAAAATGGGTCTCCAAGATGAACTTGTAGAATGTTTTTGTGATAGCTTCTTGCAGCAATGCATTGTTAAACTGACTAGGGATACATCTATCTTGGATCTAGTATTATGTAATGAAGCAGGGTTAATTAATAATGTTGTAGTAAAAGATCCCCTGGGAAATAGTGATCATAATACCATTTAATTCCATGGGTAGAATTTTTCGCTCGGCATGCAGGCAGGCGCCTGACACGCTCGAGTGTAAAATAGTGCACCGTGAGGTCGGGTGAATGTCCCAACGTCATCGCACACTCACGCAATATTTCGGTCAGCGGGCGCGCGAGAGTTGGCAGCACGCCAGCCGACAATTAGAAGGCCTATTAAGGCCATTAAAGTAGCAATTGATGGTGATTTTCTGCTGCCCGTCCAACATTATGGTTGACGGGTGGGTGAATCTGCCAGGCCGACTTTGCCTTTTTGATAAAATCTTATCCAAGGGTGGGATGAGGTTTCCGATATTAAGTAAGAAAAAATAAAAATGTATGGACACAATTTTCATCATGTACATGTTCAGGCGACTGATTCTGATGCATGGACTTTTTTTCAGATATTAAAATCTTTATTTATTCATTTTAAATTCTTCAGCTTCCTGAGGAAGCTCTCTGCCTTCAGGGAGCTTTCATTGCGCGCTCCTCCGTGCCTGCACAGACTTCAGCGTTGCCCTCCTCCTGCCCCAACCCCGGCAGCACTGAGCCTTTCAGCACGTGTTTCATGCTGGCTGGCCATTAATTGGCAAGCCAGCGTGAAATCGCAGTCGGGGGCCGATCGTGGGCAGCAGTCCATTCCCCAACCGCTCCCGGGCCCGCCGATCAGGGCTGCCCGCCAACCCAAAAATTCTACCCCATGTTAAGTTTGAAAGCAACATGCTCCAATCAGTCAAGAATTTTAAATAAAGCCAATTACATAGGTATGAGGTGAGAACTGCTTAAGGTTAATCGGGTAAATAGACTAAAAGGTATAGAGGTAAATGACGTAAGTGAGAAACGTTTAAAGAAACAATTCAAAAATGTTTAACCAAAATATAACCCATTGAAAAACAAAAATTCAGCAAGAAAGACCCATATGTGACTTACTTAGGAAGTAAAGGATAGTAATAGATTAATAGAAGAGGCTTACAATATTTGAAAAAATAAGTTGCAAGTCTGAAGATTCAGAGAGTTTTAGTAACCAGGAGAGGGCCATCAATAAGTTGACAAAGAGGGAAATAAAATAGAATATGAGAGCATAAATCTAAAAACAGATTGTAGGATCTTTCGTAAAGATTTAAAAAGAGAGCATCTGAAGTAAATGTCTCATCCTGTATAAGCAGATACAGGAGAAATTGTAGTGGGGAATGAAGAAATGGCACAGTCATGGGTAAATAGTTTGTGTCTGTCTTCACAGTAGAAGACAAGTTTCATACTAGGATTAGAGGGTAATCTAAGGAGTAAAAAGTGAGGAAATTAGGAAATTTATTGGAGAATCCAACAAATCCCAGGAACTGATGGCCTACGCCCTAGGGTTCTAAAAGAGATAGCTACAGAGATAATGGATGTGCTGGCTAGGATTTTCCAAAATTCCTTTGATTCAGGAATGGTCCCATTAGATTGGAAGTTGGCAAATGTTACACTGCTTTTCAAGAAAGAAGGGAGAGAGAAAACAAGGAACTACAGACCAGTTAGCTTAACATCAATTGTTTGGGAAATACTGGAATCTATTATTAAGGAAGTCTTAACAATGCACTTAGAAAAGCATAGCATGATTAGAACAAGTCAACATGGATTTACTAAAGGGAAAATACTGCTTGACAAATTAATTGGAGTTTTTTAAGGGTGTAACTAGTAGGGTAGATAAAGGGGAGCCAGCAGACGTGGTATACCTGGATTTCCAAAAGGCATTCAATAAGGTGCCACCCCAAAGGTTATTTGGCAAGATAAGGGCTCATGGAGTTGGGGGTAACATTTTTGCATGGATAGAGGATTGGTCAATGGCTAGAAAGAAGGGAGTGGGCATAAATGGGACTTTTTCAAGTTGGCAGACAGTGAATAGAGTGCCGCAAAGATCAGTGCTGGGACCTCAGCTATTTACAATCTATATTAATAACGTATATGAAGAGACAGAGAGTAATGTATCAAAGTTTACAATTTATACCTAGCTAGGTGGGAAGGTAAGCCATAGTGGGGGACACAGAGAGGCTGCAAAGAGATATAGACTGGTTAAGTGAGTGGGCAACAAGATACCAGGTGGAGTATAATGTAGGGAAGTGTGAAGTTATTCACTTTAGTCATAAAAATCAATAAGAATATTTTTTAAAAGGTGTGAAACATGTAAGGGTTGATGTTCAAAGAGACCCAAGTTAACATGCAGGTGCAGCAAGCAATTAGGAAGGTAAATAGTACACTGGCCTTTATTGCAAGGGGATTTGAATAAAGAAGTCTTGTACAAGGTTTCAGTGAGACCACATCTGAATAACGTGTGTGCAGTCGGAAGCACGTCTGCCGACAATTATGTGGACAATTAAGCCCATTATTGATGCAATCAACAGCGATTTCACGTGGCCCGTCCACACTTACAGTTGGCGGATGGGCCATCCTCCCAGGCGACCTTCACATTTGTGCTCAAACCTCAATCCAGGGCTGGGTGAAATCCCTGTGGGGAAATAAAATAAAAAGAGATGTATGGGTATTGGTTATTTATGAGGAACGCTTTCAGGTACTTGATTGTGCTGCATGGACATATTTTGCAGCATTTTTGTTGTGTCCTTTAATCTGCGGAGGTCAGCACCCTGGGGCAGCTGTCTGCCTTCAGGGAACTCTCTCGAAGCGTTCACCCACACCCTCGGTTATGTCGGCGCCCACCTTCTTCCCGCCCCCACCCTGGCCCTGCTGAGCATTTCAGCACGCATTTCACGCTGGCTGGCTGTTAATTGGCCAGCCAGCATGAAATCGCAGTCGGGGGCCGATTGCAGCAGGTGACCCATTTCCTGTCAGCCCCTGGGCCTGTCAATTGCATGCGCCCAATGACCGAAAAATCCAGACCAAGGATAACGTTGCTTTGTTTTCCTCCACAGCCCTCCACTCTTACCAGCTGAACTATCTTTACGCTAACTACCACAATGCACTGTGGTTTCGGCATTTCTCTTTTGATTTCTAAATTTCCCCTCTGCTGAACACTCCTTTCCAATTTTTACTTTAAAGCCCTAATTACAGCCCTAGTGGTTCAATTTACCAGGATATTGGTCCCAGCCCTGTTTAAGTGGAACCTGAGAGCTCCCTCTTTTCCCAGTATTGGTACCAATGCCACATGAATCAGATCCCATCTCCCACTCCACTCTATGGGCCACACATTCACCTCTCTGTTTGACCATGTGCCAATTTACACAGGTGGATTAGGCTGTAATCTGGAGATTGTTACCTTTGAATTCCTGCTTTTAAATTTGTACCGTAGCTCCTTAAACCCTCTCAGCAGAACTCCATCCCTAGTCCTACCTGTGTTGTTGGTTCAAAAAGGGACCACAAAAACTGGATCTGCCCCCCTCTCACTCCAAGTCCTTCTCCAGCCATGAGAAGATATCGCTAAGAGACAGATTCAGAGTTGTACAATCGCTGCTCTGGACATGGACAAGATACCTTAGCAACCATTGCAACTTCTTTTCATGGATCCTCCTGAATCCCTCTCCCTTACTTAAGGCATACAGCAGATTTGAAATCCTAAAAAGAATGCTCATGCTCAGTGAATAATGTGCAGAAAAATACCCAAAAGCAGAAATATTTGTCTTCAGCAAATACATGGAGAAAATGCAGCAGCAATGTTTGGAAAACACAAAAATAAAACACATAAAATATACTTGAACAGGATAGGCCCCAGATTTCTTGCATATACCTCTCGCATATACCGGTCGGGAAATTTGATGCACTGTAAACAGCCTATGCCCTTCTGTGGGCACAATTTCTCAAACCATCATTGAGAGGTAGAGGGTGAATATTTTATTTGGATTCTCTTTATTCATTGCAGTATTTTTTTAATAAAAGAATCGGTTTATCCTATGTAGTGAAATAACTTGGCCCAATTAACTCTCCCAGCTGCCTTTAATAATTCCAACAATCTTCAATATTTTCATGTTAGTTTAATGTGGTTCACTTTGAGGTAAAAAGATAAAAAGCAGTGGTACTTCATGTGAAAATTGCCTTCGTCTAAACAGTCAAAAGGCCATTCTGCTGTGTGTTAATCCTCTTGACTACCAATTGCTGATTGTACATGCTATTAATTGGAGGAATCACACACTGCTATTTCCAGCTGCCACTTCAAATGAGCTCTCAGTTAATAAGCAAGTCTGTGCGTCAGCCTAAGTCATGCAAACCATCATCAGTCACTCAAGATCATTCAAGACCATTTTGTGTTAAGACCACATAATTAAGAACAAAAGCATTTCTTTTTGTGTCAGGCTACAAACCTCTTTTTCAATTTTCTTTTGTCTCTGATCTCAATGGCCCATGATGTAACCATGGTTGAGAGGTGGTTGGCTGTTCCCAGAGCTGTTTGATTGGGTACTGGAAGATACATCAAAGTAACCAACTAAGAATGGAAGAGTTCCAGAAATGAATAGTTGCATCTTTTCCTTACATCCGTGCATGTTTCTGCCATTTTTTTGCAACAGAAAAATTAAAATAGCACAAAGCTCTTGCTAACTAGAAGAACAACATGCACATTAACAATATAATTACATTATAACTGTAAGGTTAATTTTAACCTACCCAATTCACCCACCCAATTAAGCAAGGGACAAATAAAAATCGATCAATTTGACTAATCAGCCAGTTCCTGGTACGATTGTGCTGGCTGCCATTTGAATTGCCAATAAGTAGCTGAGGGGCCCGTTAGAAAAAGGCAGGTGCGTCATGAATGCATGCAAATTATGGTCCTTTGCTGTAATTTGCTGTGATTTTAACTGGGTTGGATAGAAGACACACCCAGTAACCAACCTACTGAGAAGGGTCTGATGGGATTGTTTACAGACACCGGCTGACACTATTTAAAGCGACACTTATGTACAGACACTCAAATCATGGGGAAAAATATTCAATCTGCCTTGGAATACTTTTGGGCCTCAACATTTAATTTAGGCAATACAAGGAGCCACTTTGTAACAACACTAAATTTGCAATTCAAATGAGCTGCACGTATATATTTCTCTTTGTGTGTGGTTGTCCAATTATTGCTGAATGAATGCCTGCGTATCATCTTATTAACATTTATTTTATGTAAAGTTGATCTCCTTGTGCAATGCGCACATGGAAAACCAAATGCAGTATTCAGGTCAAGCAGAGTTCAAAAGGTGAAAGGATATTTGGACACCAAGAGCAAAAGAAGAGTAGGGGAGGCGGAAGGAGACAGATAGCAGAGGAGAGCAGAGAGGGGGAAGGAAAGTTGGTGAGGAGAGGACTGGGGAAGGAAGGCATGAAAGTAGAGGATAAAGAGAGCGATAAGAAGAAAGGAGCAGTGTGAGGCTCTGAAATTACTCCCGGTGAGCAGGAGAGTTGTAGTGAACTGACAGCATTCCATCAGGATCCAACATTCCTCATTGTGGAGGGGATTGGGTTGGGATAAGGAATGGACAGCAAGATGGGAGAATAGGGGAGCAAAAGAAAATAAACTATTTCAGCAGAAGCATCTGCAATTTAATTTCACCAAGGAGAAGGAGGTCAATGAACAATCCTTCTCCTCCCATCCCCAAATATTTTCTCAGTTGGGGAGGTGAGTTCTTTTCTACCCTTTCCTTCCACCTCCATCCACAACTTTTTTCTGTATGGGCAGGAGTGGGTGTTGAAGAGTTGTCTATTCTTCCACATAGAACTTAATCTTGCTGTCTGAGGAGTGAGGGGATGGATGGTCCTTACATTCACCCCCCTAGACCCCATTTTTCCTTTCAGGGATAGGTGGCTTCCCAGTGGAATGTTGGTTGCAGTCAGAGTCTGAAGCTCCAATCGCCAATCTTAAGCGAAGCCGTAGTCTGAGCCCCAGGCTTCGATCAATGAATCCAGGCAATTATTCTGACGGTGAGGAGCAGATATGGCTTCCAATTCTAAACAGATCACATTCCATGTCCCTGACTTTACTTAATGTACAAAGGTCTGCTGACTGGGAATAGCAGTCAGGCCAGCAAATGCCCTCATGAATAAACAGCAAGCAGACACCCAAAGGAGTAAGTCATGGAACACAGCCACGGATGAACGATCATAAGAGCGGGGAAGAAGAGGAATGCCAGCTTTCCAAGGTCAATTGAAGAAGAGGGCAACCGGGAGTAGAATGACTGTTGTTGATAAGGGGTGAATTGGTACATAGTTCAGCAAAGAGATTCATTAGGGTGAGCGGAGAAGATAACTTAGTTTTGTCTTCAATTTTTATCTGTAACAGCATGGCTGCTGGCTAATATTGTGGAAAGTCAAAGCGGTAGAACTGCTAAACATGATGCTTCATGCCCAAATGCAGGCTAGACCAGCTTGTTTTACTGCTGCAGGTATCTCTCAATATATAATGTAGCTGCTGCTGTTTGAGTACCTAATGTTACATGACCCTTCACTTAAAAAAACAATCACAGCACACCCTACACCTAGGATTGACACTGAAAGCATAAAATAGGTGAGAATGAATTGGCAGCCCATTTTACACCTCACCAATTATCTTTCCTAGATTCTTATAAAAGTGCGGCCCACTTTTGCACCTGCTCCCAGGTAGTATACAGCCATGTGAGTGTGGAGGAGGGGGGGCGGGGAACGACAGGTGGTAAAGATGATTTCCCTGTCCTACTGCTTCAAATCTGTCCATAACAGGTTTTCTTGTGAATTCAGAAAGATGAAGGAATTTTATTCCCAGCATGTGTTTAAACATGTACATACTGATCACAAAGAAATGAGTCTGACAGGGTTTCTTGGGGTTTAAAACATAAAGGGGTTAGATTTTATTCAGTTAAAACCTCACCCGCATAAAGATAGCAAAATACTTAGAAGGGTGAACCTGTGCTTCTCGAACTTTCGCAACATATATTTACATACACATACACACACAGGCATGCAAAATTTATACATTATACTGTAGGTAGTTACTTTCTTAGCGAAATTAAAGATCAATGCTGAAAGGTAAGTAAATGGGGAGATCACTGTTTGAGTCCTTGGCTGCAGCAGATTTTTCACGGTTCCTTTAGATTCCAGGAGTTGAGTTGAAACCCATGTAAAACTGCAATTGCCAGGACCAATTTATTTCTAAAATGTAATCCATTTTTTCCAAAAGGAGGATGAGTTTTGCACCTGAACTTCCTTTCAATGGAAAATTCACTATCTCTGTGCTGGATTCTTAAACTGTAAGAGATAGGGTCTTATCCTGGGAGAGGGGAGAAGGGAGCTCCTACTGCTCCACTGGCAACTTTTTCAGACTACTCAACCACTGTTTGCAGCTTTCATGCTCTATTAATGAGATTTCAAAATATTATTTCAGTCGCATGGCCCTTCTCTCCCATAATAATTTCAGAAGGTTTGTTTATCTGATGTCTGAACCAATGGTACTTTTGTTTCATGGCCAGCAGGGGTGGGGAGATGAGTGAGTACATTATGTAATGTCCCAGCCATTAACCCCCCGAATGAGTCATTACCCATCTTGTTGAGATAGAAAAACATCTTTCATATAATTTTTGTTCTAGCACACTTTCTGTCTCCACTAGAGAGATGGACTTATAGAAATGTAAATGTAGGTCCAATACATTTTAGTAAATCCATTTGAAGTGGTCCTTGACATCCTCAGGTATGAAATTCCAGTGAAGGACATGCTGTGGCATGTCTGAGTTGTATTCCATATTGGAACTTTCCAGAAACTGGTCACTTGTAATGTCAGGTGGCTTGTGGCTGCCATCTTTAGTCAATGTCTTTTCTTGTCTTTAAAAAGTCCTTTTTAAACAGTTCAGTATATGTTTTGGTCAGACCTTGAAATTACAGATTAATATAACTCGTGCACAAGTCACATCATCGAAATAGTAGTTTATCAGCATTCATCCTGATTACCACTTGCTGCCAGGAATTGTGCATTGTTATCCTCTGGGGATAATTCCCTGAAATACCAAAGAGGATATCCTCCTTACAACCATTGTCTGTCTGAGCATCTATCAAAGAGGCTGGTGGGTTTGTACAATTCCATCATTTAATTACATAATCTGTTTTGTGGCATGACATTGGATTTTCTATCCCTTTGTATATTCTGTTTCTCCTCCCCTGCTCTCTGATCCCCCCAGCACCACACCCCAGCACTAGGTTAAAGACATTTTCTCAATACAAGTTGTTGCTGTTTGTTGTTCTGGGCTGTCAACTCATGTATTCTGCTGGCTTTCCTCTTGCAATTTAATATGCATCTACTTATGCAGCCAAATATATACTGCTATACATACTGCTAAAGTGCATACATCACTTTAATTTGCATCTGAACATAAATGCTCTTTCCCAAATCAAGCTTGCTCCCTGTGATGCATTTGCAGCCATGAATAATTATTTAAATGAGCTGGTCACAGAGATTTGGGGTTAGTCAGTTCAATACGCCAATGGTTAGATTTGTTACAGCATTGTACTATAAAAATCTCAGTTGAGCCTACAGACAAAAATTGGTACCTGTTCCACTTTTACAAGCTACCGGCATCGAACAATCCCTAATCAATTTAAGTCCAAGCTAGATATTGTGTCAAGTTTCATATACTGTATCCATAAAAGATGATATAACCCTTGCCTTAGATTAGTATTCCTTATTCCATTAACATGATTCTTTTACTGAATGAGATTGACAGATTATTGCCAATTTGTGCCGAAGCATGAGCACTTCCATGTAGTGGATCAAGCCTACAAGAACTGTGTTAAGGGTTTCCAAATTCATTTCACACTGAGTCCGACAGCAACTCGAGGCAGAATTCATCTCATCAGATTAGGTTGGCGTCAAACACGTCCCAGAGGTGAATACACATTTTTCCAATTAATATTAATGTTAAATCTATTGCATATTGTTAGAAGTATTCTCCCAGATGATTGTGTATCTTCTTTGTGTGGCTAAAGTAATTTTGGATGACTTGATGAAGAATATCAGAATTCAGAACAAATTACCAATGTTGGCTGTTGGGTTTGTACCGCCAGCACATTATGCCTGTCAGGTACTGTCCAGACCTCCCCTGCAGAGGAAAACTGACCCTAATGTCTCAGGACTAGCTCAAACCAGTTTAAGTACTTAACCTGATTATATACTCTAACCTCCATTAACCACAGAGCTACCTAATGATTCACAGGTCCTTGTCTAATTATACTAATATGCCACTCATGTAGGGACTGATTCTGCAATTCCCTTGGAATAGCCACTGGTTTGAGGATTCTTGTGTGTGTTGTGTGTTCCTAACTGTCATGCCCAGAGAAATGCGCTGATAAAAGGGGCTGTTGATCAAATAATGTATGTGGCCAATTAAAAATGAGTGAAGTTATGGTGGGGGTAAAACATAAGAAACATAGAAACATAGAAAATATGAGCAGGGGTAGGTCATTCAGCCCTTTGAGACTGCTCAGCCATTCATTATGATCATGGCTGATCATCCAACTCAATGGCCTGCTCCCACTTTCTCCCCATATCCTTTGATCCCTTTTGCCCCAAGAGCTATATCTAACTCCTTCTTGAAAACATACAATGTTTTGGCCTCAACTACTTTCTGTGGTAACGAATTCCACAGGCTCACCACTCTCTGGGTGAAGAAATTTCTCCTCACCTCAGTCCTAAATGGTCTACCCTGTATCCTCAGACTGTAATCCCTGGTTCTGGACTCCCCCACCATCGGGAACATCCTTGCTGCATCTACCTGTCTAGTCCTGTTAGAATTTTATAGATTTATATGAGATTCCCCCTCATTCTTCTGAACTCCAGCGAATATAATCCTAACCGACTCAATCTCTCCTCATATGTCAGTCCCGCCATCCCACGAATCAGTCTGGTAAACCTTCGCTGCACTCCTTCTACAGCAAGAACATCCTTCCTTAGATAAGGAGACCAAAATTGCGCACAATATTCCAGTTGTGGTCTCACCAAGGCCCTGTATAATTGCAGCAAGACATCCCTGCTCCTGTACTCGAATCCTCTTGCTATGAAGGCCAACATACCATTTGCCTTCTGTACCTGCAAACTTACCTTCAGCAACTGGTGTACACCCAGGTCTCGTAGCACATTCCCCTCTCTCAACTTATAGCCATTCAGATAATAATCTGCCTTCCTGTTTTTGCTACCAAAGTGGATAACCTCACATTCATCCACATTATACTGCATCTGCCATGAGTTTGCCTACTCACTCAGCTTGTCTGAATCACATTGAAGCATCTCTACATCCTCCTCAGAGCTCACCCTCCCACCTAGCTTTGTGACATCTGCAAATTTGGAGACCCTTGCGGTACCCCACTAGTTACTGCCTGCCATTTGGAAAAAGACCCATTTATTCCTACTCTTTGTTTCCTGTCTGCCAACCAGTTTCCTATTCATCTTACCCCCAATCTCATGCGCTTTAATTTTACACACTAATCTCTTATGTGGGACTTTGTCGAAATCCTTCTGAAAGTCCAAATAAACCACATCTACTGGCTCCCCCTCAATCACTCTACTAGTTACATTCTCGAAAACTTCCAGTCGATTTGTCAAGTATGATTTCCCTTTCATAAATCCATGCTGCCTCTGTCCAATTCTGCCACTGTTTTCCAAGTGCTCAGCTATTAAATCTTATATAATGCACTCTAGAATTTTCCCCACTACTGACGTCAGGCTGACTGGTCTATAATTCCCTGTTTTCTCTCTACCTCCCTTTTTAAATAGTGGGGTTACATTAGCTACCCTCCAATCTGTAGGAACTGTTCCAGAGTCTATAGAATCTCGGAAGATGACCACCAATGCATCCATTATTTCTAGGGCCACTTTCTTAAGTACTCTGGGATGTAGATTATCAGGCCCTGGGGATTCCTTCCTCTCACTAAACTCTGTGTTCCCCAACATTCCTGGTATGTTATTTGTGTCCTCCTTTGTGAATACGGAACCAAAGTATGTATTTAGTTAGGCAGCCATTTCTTTGTTCCCCATTATAAATTCCCCTGTTTCTGTCTGTAAGGGACCTACATTTGCCTTTGCCAATCTTTTTCCCTTCACATACCTATAGAAACTTTTACAGTCAGTTTTTATGTTCTCCGCAAGCTTACTCTCGTACTCTATTTTCCCCTTCTTAATCAATCCCTTTGTCCTCATTTGCTGAATTCTAAAGTGCTCCTAATCCTCAGGTCTGTTGTTTTTTCTGGCCAATTTGTATACCTCTCCCTTGGATCTAATACTATCTTTAATTTCCCTTGTAAGCCATGGTTTGGCCACCTTTCCTATTTTACTTTTACGCCATACAGGAATAAATAATTGTTGCAGTTCATCCATACGCTCTTTGAACGTTTGCCATTGCCTATCCACCTTCATCCCTTTAAATAACATTTCCCAATCCATCATAGCCAACTTGGGCCTCATACCATCGTAGTTTCCTTTTTTAAGATTCAGGACCCTAGTCTTAGAATCAACTATGTCACTCTCCATCTTGATGGAGAATTCTATCATATTATGGTCACTCATCCCCAAGGGGCTTCGCACAACTAGATTGCCAATTATTCCTTTCCCATTGCACAATACCCAGTCTAGGATGGCCTGTTCTCTAGTTGGTTCCTCAACATATTGGTCCAGGAAACCATACTGTATACATTCCAGGAATTCCTCCTCTACGGTATTGTTACTAATTTGATTTGCCCAATCTATATGCAGATTAAAGTCACCCATAATTACAGATGTTCCTTTGTTGCATGCATCTCTAATTTCCTGTTCAATGCCATTCCCAACATGACCACTACAGTTTGGGGGTCTATATACAACCCCCACTAACATTTTTTGCCCCTTAATGTTTCTCAGCTCTGCCCATACAGATTCCACATCGTTGGAGCTAATATCTTTCCTCACTGTTGTGTTAATTTCCTCTTTAACCAACAATGCAACTCCACCACCTTTTCCTTTTTGTCTGTCTTTCCTAAATACTGAATACCCCTGGTTGTTCAGTTCCCATCCCTGGTCACCCTGCAGCCATGTCTCCGTAATCCCGACTATATCATATCTGTTTACATCTATTTGCACGGTTAATTCATCCACTTTATTGCGAATGTTCCTCGCATTAAGGCACAAAGCCCTAAGGCTCGTCTTTTTAACATTACTTGTCCCATTCCCACTATTTTTCACTGAGGCCCTGTTTGATTTTTGCCCCTGATTTCTCTGCCTATCACTTTCCTTATTCCCCTTTCTGTCTTTTCTTCTTGACCTTGATTCCCCCTCCTCTGACTCCTTGCATATGTTCCCATCCCCCTGCCATTTTAGTTTAAACCCTCCCCAACCACTCTAGCAAATATTCCCCCAAGGACATCAGTCCCAGTCCTGCCCAGGTGTAAACCGTCCAGTTTGTACTGGTCCCACCTCCCCCAGAACCGGTCCCAATGTCCCAGGAATCTGAAACACTCCCCCTCACATCATCTCTTCAGCCACATATTCATCCGATATATCCTGCTATTTCTACTCTGACTAGCACGTGGCACTGGTAATCCTGAGATCACTACCTTTGAGGTCCTACTTTTCAACTTACTTCCTAACTCCAAATATTCTGCTCTTAGGACCTCATCCCTTTTCCTACCTATGTCGTTTGTACCAATGTGTACCACAACCACTGGCTGTTCACTTTCTCCCTTCAGAATGTCCTGTAGCCACTCTGAAACAACCTTGACCCTAGCACCAGGGAGGCAACATACCATCCTGGAGTCTTGTTTGCAGCCATAGAAATGCCTATATATTCCCCTTACAATTGAATCCACTATAACTATTGCATTCCCACACTTTTTACTCCTCCCCTGTGCAGCACAGCCAACCATGGTGCAAAGAATTTGGCTGTTGCTGCTTTCCGCTGAGAGGCCATTCCCCTCAACAGTATCCAAAGTGGTATATCTGTTTTGCAGGGGAATAGCCACAGGAGATTCCTGCACTGCCTGCCTAGCCCTCTTGTTCTGCCTGGTGGTCACCCATTCCCTTCCTACCTGTGGACTCTTAGCCTGCGGTGTGACCACCTCTCTATACGCACTATCCACAAAACTCTCCACCTCGCGGATGTTCCACAGTGTCCCCAGCCACCACTCCAGCTCTGAAACCCGGGCTACCAGGAGCTGCAACTGGAGACACTTCCTGCACACATGCTGGCCCTGGGCACTGGAAATGTTCCTGGCTTCCCACATAGAGCAGGAGGAGCACACCACGGCTTTGAGCTCTCCTGCCATGACTTACCCCTTTAAGTTAAAGTAAACCTTTTGGAGGATACTTAATATCAAATAATATCAATTACTCTAGGGCCCTTCTTCCCTGCTCCTCGTTGTTACAGAATATAGCCCTTACAAACGATGAACCACAAAATAAGATGTTAAAAACTATAAGTGATAAAAGTAGTAAATATTTACCCGACCATACTCACAGTACTCAAAGGATCACCTCATTCCCTCCTCAACCGATCTCCCTCAGTCACCAAACTCCAACTTAAGCGCTCTACTGCAGCCCAGAGCAGCACTCCAGTGAGTGGGGATTGGGAACAGATTTAAAGTGTTTGTTGGCTTGTTGAAAGGCTGTTTGTGAGGAAGCACAGAAAGCAGGAAAGAAATAGCAAAGATAAATATTACTTCATGCTGAAACAAAAAACATTGGCAAGCAAGCGGAAGTGTGAATCAACTCTTGATTCCTTATTTGATAGTAAGCGAGATGATGGTGCTATTATGTAAGGAGGGTGTGCCTAGCATGACACTTCAGGGTACCCCTCCCAACAGCTGGCAGTCAACCATGCCTGCCAAGAAGAAGCAATCAAGTTTAATGCATACATAGCATAATTTCAAAGCTAAACATTCAAATCTATCCACATAGCCACACCCAGGGCATGAATATCCTCAGTGTCTGAAGATTCAAACAGGTAGGCATGAAGGAATCTCTCTCAGAGAAACTCTTGCATCCTCTGTGTACAGCGAAAATGGGCACTCAGTACTTTTGAGGTCGACTGGACGACCTTCAGAGATATAGGGCGGAATTGTCCCAAATTTGCACTGTGCAGTAGAGGGCAGGTAAAATGACGTTTTAACCACCAGCCGCAATGGCGACTTCTTACACCGTATCATCCCAAATACACGGCATTAATTATACATTCCTGGGAAACATACTGTTTCCATGGCAGGTGGACTCTGATTCGTCTGTCATGTAGTCAATTTGCCGCTTCATCATGGCAGACGCTGCATTTAAAGTACAGCCGCACACACGCCTCTCAGTGCTTCCAGGACTGCTGCAAATAAGACATGGCCCCGAAAGGCAATAAGACTGCAGCCCCCAGGTTTAGTGTCGTGTCCCTTGAGTGCCTTTTGGATGCTGTAAGGCCCGACGTGATGTCCTCTACCCCCACTCTGGCCGCAGCAGGGGCAGCTACATTACCACTCCAGCTTGTTGGCGATGGCAGTGGTGACCAGTGCCAATGCTGCACAGATGAGGTTGGCCATCCAATACAGATAGAGGATGAATGATCTCATCTGTGCCTTCAGGGTAAGGCAACCACCTCATCACTCTAACCTCACACACTCAAGCCCATCACACATTCATTAGCATCTCATTCACCATCAGTAAAAGAGACATCACCACTCACTCTCTCATACACACCCTCACATCTCCACCTGGCCTGATCTCCTCTGGAGACTGCCTCCTCAGCCCTCACCATCTTGAGGCCCCTTGCACAGAACAACTTGTGCCCCCACACAAACCCTGGGATACTCCCCCCCTTCCCCAATATAGCCCTTGTCCTGCAGCATCTTCCCTTGCATGAGGCCACTTCTTCCCCTTCCCCAAGCAAGCCCTGGCCCTGCAGCCATTTAAAGCCACCCCTGCCTCATGGCTGTTCTGGTTGGTACAGACCTGCCCGTGAGATCCCCTAAAAGTGCTGTGGTGCTGTCTGCGAAACCTGGCGCTGATGACTGGGAGTGCTGCCCGAAGCAAGGTCTGCAAACAAACCTCAAAGTCCCAAGCAAAGTGCAGCCCGCCAGGTGCACGTCGCTTATGTTCAGTAGTGAAACACATCGGCGTGCAATCATGCTGACATGGGCGGTCAATCCAGCGGAGGGGGTTGGTAGTGGATGATTCCAACAGGCTGGCCTTATAATGATATGCTGATGCATTACAATGAGGTTCCCGATATCCGATGGCGCGAAATGCGGCCGCCATTGACCGGCTGAGAGGACAATCACAAACTGGTTTCACAATGTCCTGATTCTTGCCTTCTCGCCATATTGTCTGCTCATGTACTCAAGCACGCCCGACGCCAGCAGGCATGGAAAATTCCGCCTGTAATGTACTCCGCTTCTCTAGATGCTCTTGGCCCTGCCTCTCGGAAGCACCAAAATTGGTTTGATAAAAATAACCAAGTAATCCAGAAACTACTGAAGGAGGAACTTCGCATCCACAGGGTTTTCCTCAAAGACAAGTCATCGCTATCCAAGCACAGCGCCTACCGAAACATCTGCAGGACTGTCCAATGCAAGCTCAGAGAGATGCAAGACACTTGGCGGAATCAGAAAGCAGATGACTTCAGCCATATGCAGAGCACAAAGACTGGAAGAGATTCAATGATGCTGTAAAGTCTGTTTAAAGGCCCCAGTCTTCTGGTTCATCACCAATCCTTGTGCCGATGGGTCAACGCTGCTCATAGAGAAAGCCCAAATTCCAGAAAGATGAGCAGAGCTCTTTATCCACATCGTCACTCGGCCTTCATCCATCAATGAAGAAGCAATCAACACGCTGTCACAGGTTGCCATCGTCTGCTTTCTTGATGACTATCCCATGCTGTTCGAAATGAAAAACACAATCAAACTACTGCCTAGCGGCAAAGCTCCAGGAGCTAATGCTATCCGAGCTGAGGTCTGCAAGGCTGGAAGTCAATGCCTTGTCAAGAAGCTCACTGAGCTCTTTCAGTCTATGTGTGGGCAAGGAACCATCCTGCAAGAATGCAAGATTCCTCCATTTCCTGCCTGTACAAGCAGAAAGGAACTTGCCAATCTTCCAACGATCATAGAGGAATTTCACTCCTCTCCATCGCTGGCAAAATCTTCACCAGAATCCTTCTGAACTGCTTAGTGCAACACATCAATCAGGATCTGCTACCAGAAAGTCAATGCAGTTTCAGAAAATGTCGAGTAACCATTGATACAGTGTTTGCAGTTAAATGGCTCTAGGAGAAATGCCCGGAAGCATTCACTCCATATTTATTGACATGACCAAGGCCTTTGACAAGTCAGCTGAGAGAGCCTTTGGAATGTAATGGAGAAATTCGGCTGCCCTGAGAAATTCATCACAATGGTTTGACAGTGCCATGACATCATGCTCACATGTGTCCTGGATCATGGTGAGTCTTGTGACCCATTCCCAGTCACTGTTAGAGTTAAACAGGGCTGTCTGCTAACACCAAGCCTCTTCAGCATGTTTTTATCCATCATGCTCTCTGATGCTTTCCATGATGGTGATTGCGGCATCAAAATCAGATATCGCATGGACAGGAAGCTGCTCAGTCTAAGATGACTCCAGACAAAGACCAAGTTCTCCAGGGAGAAACTTCATGATTCCCTGTTTGCCGATGACTGTGCACGAGCTGCTGGTTCAGAACTGGACATGCATGGACCTGTTCTCTAATGCAAGTGACAACTTCAGCTTTATGACCAACAAGAAGAAAACTGAAGTCATGTACCAGCCTGCTGCAGGAAAGCCCTATATTGGCCCAAGTCTTTGACCAGAGCCTGTCAGCAGTGGATAATTTGTTCACTTTTCTCAGCAGCACTCTCTCAAGCTGTCCCCTACTTGCTTCACTTGACCCACCTCATTCCCCAGAATCAGATCCAGCAATGTCTCCTTTCTCATTGGACTGGAAACATACTGATCAAGTAAATTCTCCTGAACACACTTCAAAAGCTCTTGCTCCCTCTCTGCCCTTTACACTACAAGTATCCCAGCCTATATTAGGAAAACTATAGTTTCCCATTGTCATTATTCTATAATATTTGAACTTCTTTGTAATGTCACTGTAAATTTGCTTCTCTAGTCTTTCCCACTTGCTGGTGGCCCATAAAATACACCCAGTAGCATAATGGTACCTTCAATTGTTTCTTAACTCTAACCAGATTCAGTCTTTCACATCTCCAGCGCATCCTCTCTGTCCAGCACTGTGATATTCTCTTTAATTAATACTGCTACTCCTCCTTCTTTCTTTCCTTCCTTATATTCCCTGAACACCTTGCATACAGGAATATTTCCTGCCAAGTCTGCCCTTTTGTTGAGCCAGGTTTCCATTGTCACCACATCATCATGTTCCCACGTCGCTATTTACGCCCGCAGCTCACCAACTTTATTTACCACACATTGGGCATTCATATACATGCACTGGAAACCAAATTTAGACTTTATAGTCTTACCTCTTGGTCTGACCCTACCGAATAACTTATGGGTCCAAATTTTCCGTTCAGCATCTGTGCTGCTTTGTCTGACACCGATCAGACAGAAAACGACTCACTTACCTGGATATGATTTTTCTGGCCAAACTTCCCATCCATGTTGCAGAAGAACTCCCTCCGCACAGGAATCCACGGAGAGAGCAGTGAAGAGAATCAGCCCAGATACCACGTCCCCTTTTTACAACACTAACTGCCGTATTCTGGTAAGCGTTTAAAGGTCCCAAATCTTTTCTTTGTGTTAGGCAATGAGTGTATGATTGAATGGGTGAGCGAATGAGTGAGTGAATGTGTAGCTGTGTAAGTGGGTAGGTGCATGGGTGCGTAGATGGTTAGGTGGGTCAGTTGAGTGAGTAGGGTGGATGGGGTAAGTGGGTAGGGTGGCAGGTGGGTAGGGTGGCAGGTGGAGAGGGTGGCAGGCAGGTAGGGTGGCAGGTGGAGAGGGTGGCAGGTGGAGAGGGTGGCAGGCGGGTAGGGTGGCAGATGGAGAGGGTGGCAGGTAGGTAGAGTTACAAGTGGAAGGATGGTAGTGTGGCAGGTGGAGAGGGTGGCAGGGTGGAAGGGTGACAGATGAGTGGGGGGAGGTGATGGGGTGGGAGATGGGTAGGGTGGCAGGTGGGTAGGTGGGAAGTGAGTGAGTGGGTAGGTGGGTGAATGGGTAGGTGGTTCAAGGTGAGTAGGGTTGGGTCGGGGGGTAGTCGGTGGTGAGGACTTGTCAGGTCAGGTTGGGAGGGAAGTTGGCTTCTGTCGGGTCAGGGGAGAGTCGGGAGGTCATGGGGGTAGTCGAGCGGTTGAGGAGGTAGGCAGGGGGTCAGAGGGCAGTTGGGGGTTGAGGGAGAAGTCAGGGGGTCAGCGTGAGTGATTGGGGGGGGTGGTCAGTTGTACAGTTATTAGTGTTAGATTAGGATTTTTCTGTCTAACATTTCCTGAGTAGCTATGAGGTAAGTAAATCAGAACTGTCTGACGTCTCCAGCTCTAACTCAGAGACGGAGACTTTCTCAGAGGGTCCTGGGGAGCAGGGGAATTGCCCATTGGAAGTTAAAATGTCTCAGGCATTTCCCACAGAGTCAGTGCATTGGGACTTCCATGGGATTTCCATGTGCATCTTGGGCCGTACACCCTGTCTCCAACAATCTGGAGACTGCAAGATCCGGGCCATTATTTCTTACTCCAATGCTATCTGTCTCTTCCAATCCTTTATGCACCATGTTTCTCCTTCCTAAAAAAACTCCCTGGTACCAATTCCCGCTGCCAAGTTAGTTTAAATCCTTCCCACCAGCACCAGCAAACTGCCCAAGGGGACATTATCGGAAAAATTGTCCCCCCCCGTTGCGAGCGGGATCGGGCACGAAAGGGCAGGCTCCTGATCGGTGGCTCCGGTTGGGGGTGCACTGCTATTTTACGTGGGCGGGCCAATTAAGGCCTGTCCAGCGTGATGTCTGCCAGGAAGCTCTATGCACTCCCTGTGCGGGCGTGCGAAAGAGCGCACAGATCTCCCTGAGCCTAAGTGCTGCCTCAGGGAGATCGGCTCCATTTTGAAACTTTTAATAAAGGAGTTTAAGAATGTTCCCTGCCATGTCCCCTCATGTGATGCTGTCACATGAGTTGGGACATGTCCATAACTTTTATTGCAACCTTTCATTAAAATTTAAAAACCCTCATCAAGCCTCATCCCGCCAGTGGATGAGGTTTCATGTCTTTTCACAAGCCCACCTGGGCTCCCGGCCTGCCCGCCAACCTTATGGTCCATTAATGAGCTGAATTGGTTCATTAGTGGCCTTAATTGGCCGTTGACAGATCGGCAGGTGCGCAGCCGACTTGGCTGCATGCCTGCCGACCTGAAAATGTAAATGACGTGGGGTGACATCAGGAGTTCCCCCCGATGTCACCCTGTGTCATTTTACGCTTTGGCATGGGGGTCCCATCCCCCCACACGCCGACAGGAAAATTCTGCCCTATGGTCCTGTTTTTATTTAGGTGCAATCTGTCTGGCCTGTACAGGTCCCAGCACCCTCAGAACTGCTCCAACCCAGAAGAAAAGAACAGTTCGGACCAGCAGCCTTATTTCCCAGTTTTACTGGTGTTCCATTTTAAGGTATACAAGATCAGTTTGGACCAGTATTCTTATTTCACAGTTTTTACTGTTTTTACCTTCTGGGAAGGAATCTGAAGCCCTTTCTCCAATACCATCTCTGCAAGCTTCTGATAGAAATTCTATTTATGGATTAATCATGGATTTGCCAAAGACTAGGATGGCCAATTCCGGTTGGAGAATTCCTAGAGGTTTGATCATGTAATATCTGATCACGTGATGTCAAATAACTCCTAAATTTTGTTTACCCTTTAAAAGTTCTGTCTCTTGTATTGAGTATCTTTGCTGATGGCATCACACCAGCAGCTGTTGTCTAAGAAATTACAAGAGGAGCCCTCCCATGTGTAAGCAAAGAGGGGAAACTGAAGGCAGGACAAAGGGGAAACCAAAGACTGGGGAGCAAGTTGCTGAGGGAAAATCAGACATTAGAGGATCTTTGATTCTACTGGTGTCTAATGGTAACACACTGAAAATTAATACTAATACTGGCAATACTCAGCTTCCCCTCATAATCAAGACTAATACATTACCTCATTAATAGTCTATATCTAACTAGTAGTAATAGATGTAACATCCCTATATATTACCTGTAACTAATAGTAATCCTATAACCCACTGACATTAAAACTAAAACTTTAGCCAAAACCCCTCCCCGGCCTGCACTGCACAAGTTGTGGCCAGGCTTCCCAGTCACTGCAGGTTCTAATGTGCCCCATCTATTTCTCAGTTTCCTTGGACTTCAGTTGGACTCATGTTTTGTGTGAAAATCACAACTCCAACCTGGAAGTCTCAGTCAGAGACGATCTCTACCTGTGCTCTGCATGTCAAAACCAACTGATACAGACCAACCTCAAACAAACTGAGAGATTGTGCAAAGGGCAGCAAGCTCAGGTATTCGGGAACTTCTCACAGGATACACATTATCCTAAACTCACAAAAGGAGAATTTTCGTGGAACAACAGAAATTACAGCATGGGAGGGAGTTATGCAGCTCCCGGTGCTTTTTCTGGTGCTCACACTCTCACCTGTAAACTCAATCCCCCAAGTTCTATTCTGTTCCTCCTTTTCATATATTTATCTCATTCTACTTTAAGTTTTGTTTAGTCTCTACTTCAGTGGACACATGGTGAAGATTTCATAGACCTCAGTTCAAGAATCTTCCTTCCCCTGCACCCTTGGCTCTCCCAATGAGTCCTCAGACCCTGTTTCCTCGTTCCCCATTTGCCTATCAGTAGAAGCAACCTTTCATTGATTATCCACATTAAAGTCCCCACGACTCTCTGACCCCTTTACAGGCAGCTCCTCTCACATCACTGCCCCCACTCACCATGTTACTACTGCTGCTCCTGGGTCTGCAGGAAATATTCAGCTCCATGTAATGCACTAGGATCCCCAGCCAGACTGGAGATGGTTGGATAATTCTCTTATCAATCATACCCGTAAGTGATTGGGATTGATTTTGCAAACATAATTTGTATGTGACTATACTCATTGCATTTCGCTTATGAACCCTGCTTTTTTATCAGCGGACGTTGCTGTATTTTTCATCATGAGTTTTGTTTGCTGTAACTGTGCAGAGACTCTTATCAAATAAACTCTCTTTGCTGAGTAAATATACTGGTTGCTGGAGTGCGCTGTTTACGTAGACTTGGCTTGCTGAGTAAATTGACTTAGTTTGCTGGAACATATACTGTTTGTGTGTATCCTGCTATAAGTCACACCCCATCTCCAACTTATTGGCCGACACAGTGATGGCAATAGACATGCTGCTCTTGAGAGGGGAGGGGAATGATGCTGTAACAGCCACATTCTGTGTTAATTGGCCTTGATCTCCATTTTACAGGCACGATCGCTAAAGCTACTTTTAAACATATCCATCTCTTGATTATTATGTTAACATCCAATTACCACCAACCCATGTATCATTCCTCGCAGTAACTAAAGTACCGTCTCCTCAGTGGACCCAACTATAGCAAAAGAGAAAGGTTATTTTACTTTACATGGACAATGACTTCTGAAAATTATGTTCTTAATTTTGTTCCACTTTCTGAGATGTTAGGCTTAAAACAACATGAGGTTCAATAGTGTTTTTCAGAGAGGAGAGTTCTTTTTGTTTAAATGCCGAAGCACAGCAAGCATGCTGAAGATCGCAATTGGAGTTCCAGCATCTTTCAAGTCCACAATTGTCATTTAACACAGCAAGAGCTAAAAAGTTGTTAAGTCATTTTCTCTTGTATCATTTTAACTTTCTCAGCCTTAAATGGCAATTACAGATGGGCCCCGATATTTAAGGAGGTGAATTTTATGCTGCAGGGTGGAAGCATGGACACACCTCCCGCACCCGGACCCCCTCCCCCCGATGCACTGTAAAATGTGATAATGCTTGGAGGGGGTCTCAACATTGTTCTGCTGCAATGTGATATCTCGGGAGGGGGATGGGTTCAAAAGTGGGGAGCCCACCTGGCTTCAATTAAAGGCCAAGTTAAACAATTATTGAGCCAATCTATTACTATTTCAAGCAGCCTGTGTGGTTTTACAGGTGGTGTATGCACTGCCCAAGCAGGCATAGTCTTCACAAGGAACATTTTCTCCAGTCAGGGTGGGAAAAAAGGCTACAGAAGGAGCAAAGTGTATGGAGGTCTAGACATTTAGATTAATTGCTTCAGTTTTGCTGTTTTGGGGTTTATCTAATTGTTTTCAGGTCTATTTTGGTATACTTCCTTTTGGCAAAAAGCCTTCTGGCTTCAAGAAATCACTAACTGACTGGCTGGAACATCAGTCAGTCTGCACCTCAGCAATCTAATCGCTTAAAAATGGGGATTGTTCTATCAGTGGAGGCTCTTCCTCAGATGAGGAAGGGGAGATGAGATGAAGGGAGAGAAGGCCAGCTAGCCAGGGACAGCTTCAATCCGTTTGCCCACAAGAAAGAGCAGCACCTCCTGAAGGGGTTGAAGCCCAGCGAGACTTGCGAAGGAGAGGGGGCCGGTGGAGGTGCTAACTACCCTGCTGGCAGAATCCACTGAGTAAGATCCAACCACCTGGGTACGACAGAGGCGCATTGCAGAGAAAGCATCCACCTTTCGAGGGCGACAGCTACTTCCATCTGCAAAATGATAGGTCATTGTGTCAAGGTTAATACTGTGACCCAGGAACACTTCAAACTTTAAGCAACCATCTCCATAACACTACCAGGTAGCGCTCAGTATAATTTAAACTTGGAAAAGAATAAAACTCCAGTAGGCCTGGGCTTGCTGCAACACAGTCATAATTAAATTAATTATTTTTATGTTAAACTGTCTTTACCAGTTCATTCCTAATTTCTCAACAACATGATTATTAAAGTTGTAAACAGATGAGCATTACAACTGGCACCTTTGATGCACTGTGATCTGGAATGGGATAATACAATGTGTGAGTACTGTTACTGCTCACAATGGGAAACAAAGGAATCTGCAGTTTATTTCACCCATGAGCAGGACCTGTTCAAATTATTTGCCAGTCTTTCTTACTAGTAGAATAACTTGAGCACTACACTATTCCCAGCTGTGATCCTTAATGTAGTTTACAGATGTTACGTTGGCATTGTTGTGCTTACTAAATTTAATTTATACTGCGCTACATTTCATTATTATCTCATTCTCAGTGATACTTAATTATTTCTAACCAGGCTCACAACATCGCTGCTTGTAAATATTTCAGCAGCAACTCCTTTAACAACCTATCGTGCCTCATAATTAAGGAATCATACAAAATCCCTAATGATAAAAACAATGATTTTCTGTCATCCAAACATGGGTTTAAAGCATTACAGCTGTCTTAAAACCATAATGGCTTTCTAGCAGAAAAAAATGTGTTGTCATGGAAACATGGCATTCTGTAAACTTCAACGTTCTGCGCTGACTTGCAGTTTGTTATTGTAAAACGCTTGAGGCAAAATGATGTGTGAACAGTGAAGAATTCTTGCTTATCTGTTGCCAGGTTCAGGACCTGACAGATCTGTATCACTGTGCTTTGTCAGAGTGTTAGGGAAGGGGATTAAAATTAAATTAAAGGGGAAGAAATATCAGTCGATGCATATTTAGCATGTTCAAGGCACAACAATTAAAGATGTTCTTAGGCTGCACCTTTGCACTCGTGATTTTTACTTTGGTCCCAAGTTGTATCCTTCGACATGGCAACCTGCACTACTGTAAATAATTGACCGACTGCTTTAAAAATGCTGACACAATCCCAAATAAGCCGATGTCTCAGAAAACTAAATACAACAGAAAAAATGGCTACGAATATTGGTGCATGAAAAATGCCAGTGTTTCAAAGTGACTATAAGTTAATTTTCATGGGGGAGGGGTGACTTTCGTCAAACGTCTTAGGTGCTGAAGAGCCTCCAAGAAGGCCAAGATGGGTTCTTCAGTTGAACTATTCACATTTTGCACAGGATGCTACCTTGATAAAAGAGCTGAGGCTGGTGCTGGAACGGTCTCAGGAGGCTTGCAAACCAATTGATTTCTGCTTAAAATGCCTGCTAGCATGCATTACAAGGATTGCACAGCATTTTGGTGGTTAGCACTTTAACACGCTCTCACAACAAGTGTTTGGAAGTAAACATGGTGTAGATGTCAATTTCAAGTGCTATTTCAAGCAATGCCTCCATTTCATGTTCATGGCTGCTGGAGCTGTGAAGAGGACCTCTGAAACATATTGGAAAACTTCACCAACACTCGAGCAACATTTATTCTGGAAATTTTCTGAGGACTTCACTTAAAAAGAATAAGCGTTGTGCTACTCCACTTTATTGGCTGCTTTATCGGTGTCACCAGGAAAAAGGGAGTTTTTAGTCATAAGCATCTTGCTAGGGGTTCCATTTGGTCTGGACAAGGAATGCAAGGAGGACATGAAGCCAGTCAAAGCAGCGCCAACTTTGCAGAAGAGAGGGACAGAAGGGCAAGTTGGTGTTCTTGTACCCCACTGTGGGTACAGGGCATCACTCCTTCATGCCTCCTCCACCATGACTTCCAGTGTTGCATCAACAATAACAACTTGTATTCATATAGTGTCTTTAACATAGTGAAATGTCCCAGGGTGCTTCACAGGAGCATTATTATACATAATTTGATACTGAGTCACATAAGACATTAGAGCAGATGTCCAAAAGCTTGGTCAAATCTGTTTTCAGGAGCATCTTAAAAGAAGGAAGAGAGATGGAGCGGTTTAGAAATTCTAGAGCTCAGGGTCTTGGCACCTGAAGGCGCAACTGCCAATGGTGGATCAATTAAAATCGGGGATACTCAAGGACAGAATTCGATGAGTGCAGGTACCTTGAAGGACAGCAGAGCTGGCCGAAATTACAAGGAAAGCAAGGGGCAAGGCCATGGAAGGATTTTTTAAAAAGTAAAAGTACTTTTAAAAGCCGGGCATTGTTAACAGGGAGCCAATGTAGCCCAGCAAGCATATGGATGATGGGTGAACGGAACTTTCTGCAAGTTAGGACATGGGCAGCAGAGCTCTCAAGGACCACATCTGAGAACTTAATGTACCCCCTCACTTGGTCCCTGAGCCATCCTGCAATGCACAACTGTGTGTCAGTCAGAACACACCACACCTTCAGTGGAAGTGGGTACGAAGAGCACACATATATTTCTCCACAAAGATTCCATCCAATTAGTCGTACTAAACCTGCAGGTTTCTGGTTTAGCAGCTCCAGACCAGTTCAAATTATGGTATTCAGTCATGAGGACCAAAATTGTGTGCTTAAAACAGACTTCCAAAAAGGTTAAACTTATTAACACATCCAGCACACATTTCCCACCTGTTTTTACCCTTTGGACAAAATAAACCCCCAGGACTATGATAGTATTTTGGGATCGCATGCTGTAATTCAGTTTGTTTCCCTGTGAAAACTTGGGATCCAATTGCTTCAACATAACATATCAAAAGAAGCAACCATAATGGGAGTGGAGTGGGACATGAACATGTCATTATTTAAGGTATAGCTGTACATAATATTCCATCAGTTTTATTGTCAGGGGAAAAACTGACATACAAAAAGTGTAATATTTTTAGTGTGGATTGAGATAGTTTGGGGGAATATAGCTCTGATGGAGCAAAGTTGATTTCCAATGGATGGCCCAACTTTTTACTGCATTGTCCAGCTCATCTCTCTTGAAGTGCTCATTTTACATTAACTAATACTTCTTTACGCCCAACGGAGTAACCGATATCCAACTCCTATGAAAGCAAACATACAGGTGATATAAAATAACACAGTATCTCTGTATCTTTACAGTGCAGAAGGAGGCCATTTGGCCCATCAAGTCTGCACTGGCTCTCTGAAAGAGAATGGCACACAGGGTCAAGCATAAAATCAAAAGGTGTATAAAACATAAAAGGTGTTGAAAATCAGGAAGGGTTTAGATAGAGGAAATAAAAATAAACTGTTTCCAATGGCTGAAGGGGCAATTAGCTGAGGGCACAGGTTTAAGGTGATTGACAAAAAGAACCAGAGGCAACATGAAGGAAAACATTTTTCTGCAGTGAATGGCTTGGATTTGAAATGCACAAGCTGACAGGGTGGTGGAAACAAATTTAATAGTGACCTTCAGAAGGGAATTAGGTACATACTTGAAGAAGGAAATAATTCCAGGGATATGGGGAAAGAGAGTGGGAACGGGACAAACTGGATTTCTCTTCTGGTGCAAGCTTGACGGGCTGAATGGCCTTCTGCTCTATACTATTCTATGATTCTTTGAAGTAATTTTTAAGACGCCTTTAGCGAAGGTAAAGACCAGTTTTTAAGATTGGAGCAGAAATACTAAGGGTGGAATTTTCAGGTCAGCGGACGGGTCTGGGAACAGCCGGGGAATGGACCACTGACCACGATCGGCCCTGACCACGATTTCACACTGGCTGGCCAAATAACAGCCAGCCAGCATGCAACGCGTGCCGAAAGGCTCGGCCCTGCCAGGCGGGGGGGGCAGGAGGAGGGCGAGCACTGATGTCAGCGCGGGCGTGGGGGAGCACTCATACAAAGCTCTCTGAAGGCGGAGAGCTGCCTCAGGGAGTTGAAGAGTTTAAAGCCAATCAATAAAGATTTGAAACTGCAGAAAAAATGTTCACAAATCAGATTCACTCACATGAAAATATAGATGATGAAAATTCTGTCCAAACATTTTTATTTTTTTAAATTAACAGCGGAAACCTCATCCTGCCCTTATCAAAATGGCAAAGTCCGCCTGGCAGATTCACCCGTCCGCCAACTGTAACGTTGGACGGGCAATGAAAAATCACTATCAATTGCTACTTTAATTGCCTTAATAGGCCTCGTAAGTGTCGGCGGACGTGCTGCTGACTCTTGTGTGTGTCTGCCAACTGAAATATCGCGTACAAGACGCTCGCCCAATGTCATCACGTGCTATTTCATGCTCAAGCGTGTCGGGCGCGCACCCACACGCCGAGCGGAAAATTCTATCCGAGGGCCAGGATTTTCCCGTCGGCGATTTGGGGGCGGGGCCCGCTCACTGACGGGAAAATGATGCGGGATGATGTCGGGAGGAACCCCCAACGTCATCCCGGTCCATTTAAATTTTTAGGAGGGCAGGCGGACAGTGAAATCAGCTGTTCACCCGCCAACCTGTCAATGGCCAATTGAGGCCATTGACAGGGTAATTAAGCTCATTGAAAGACCTGCCCGTCCAACCTTAAGGCTGGCGGGCTTCTGAAAAAAGATAAAACCTCATCCACAGGTGGGATGAGGTTTCATCTCAGTTTTTAAAAAGTTTATTAAAGTTTCACTCATATTTATTAACATGTCCTATCTCATGTGACAGTGTCACATGAGGGGGACATGTTAATAATGTTTCTCTTTCTCTATTTTTAAAGTTTTTTAAACATTCAGTGCTCTCCCTGAGACAGCACTTTGACAGATGGGGAATCCCTCCACCCCCTGCAAAGGAAGCGCATAGCTTCCTGTCGGGCAGGCCGCTGGGCGGGCCTTCATTGTCCCGCCCACTCAAAATGGCGGCCGGCCCCGTTTCGGCGGCGGAGTTCGGCGGCCCACCCACCCATCAAGGTCAAAATTCTGGCCTAGGTGTTCCACCTATTCAGTGGCTTGGACAAGAAAACATTAACAATTGTTGTGTGTGCACAGCTGGTGATCGCTAATGAGTTTTTCATCATTGTTATATATATGCTTCTGACGTCACCTTGAATAATCTTAATGCTCCCAATATTCACATTGAGTGCAAAGCAAGTATTTATAAAAATCTAGCTTTCAAAAGCTCTCAAACGCTTGTGAGCTGCTTAAGAAGTTCTTAAGCTGCCTCAAAGCAGTGAGTCTACCTCTTCTTAATGTCGCCAGCATTATGAACATGGAGAGCAACATCCAAATAACATGAAGAGAGTTGAAACACCCATCAGTCACTCAGAAAGTGAATAGTTGGCAACTATAGAAATTAATAATAAAAGCCCAATGAAAAATAAAGTTCACTCACAAATGTTAAAATATATGTTATGATAATTTTAAGATTAATTTTTTATTATTTCTTTGGAGCTATCTTCACAATCTAAAATTAACCTCCTCCATTTATCTTAGGGCTCTATTCTGTGAAACAAAAATTTATATGAAATATTAAAAGGAAAAACATTCATGGCCTCCCATTCCTTCCCTAAATTTTTGACACCTGTTTTACCAAATGAGGGACCCACCAACTCTCTGCAGATTTTTTTTTTTGAAAAATATACTTTATTCATAAAATATCTGGAAGAACATTCCAAACCATTTCAAAATCACAATCACATAAGTACAATCAGATTCAACTATTATACATGTATCACAAGGTGCATCAATACAATCAATGAATATTACAATCATTTCAATATGGTCAATGCAGACAATCAGACAATGGTATTGGAGTTATCAACATACATCATGTTGCACTCTGAGGTTCTTCAATACATTTATAATACACTTAGTATTCATTGCATACATTCATTTTGAGTTGTACAGCCCGAGGGGTTCTCAACAGTTCCCAGCCCCTCGGTGCACTGTGGCAGAAAGGTCTTAGACAGCAACCTTTCCCCATTGCGCCTTTGCAGCGACTGCCCCAAGCTTTAGTACGCCCCTCAGCACGTAGTCCTGGACTTTGGAATGTGCCAGTCTGCAACACTCAGTCAGGGACAACACTTTGCGCTGGAAGACCAACAAGTTTCGGGCAGACCAAAGAGCGTCTTTCACCGAGTTGATGATCCTCCAGCTGCAGTTGATATTTGTCTCGGTGTGTGTCCCTGGGAACAGCTGGTAGATCACAGAGTCCTGTGTCACAGAACTGCTCGGGATGAACCTTGACAGAAACCATTGCATCTCTCTCCAGACCTTCTTTGCAAAGGCACAATCCACAAGGAGGTGAACAACGGTCTCTTCCCCACCACAGCCACCTCGAGGGCAACGTGCCGAGGGTGTGAGACTCCTGGCGTGTAGGAAGGATCTGAAGGGGAGGGCCTTTCTCACCACCAGCCAAGCTACGTCTTGGCGTTTGTTGGAAAGTTCTGGCGATGAGGCATTCTGCCAAATGACTTTGACAGTCTGCTCGGGGAACCATCCCACAGGATCCACCCTCTCCTTTCCCGCAGGGCCTCTAAGACGTTATGTGCCAACCACTGCCTGATGGACTTGTGGTCAAAGGTGTTTCTCTGCATAAATTTTTCCACGAGGGACAGGTGGTACAGCACGGTGTAACTACTTGGAGCGTTCCGCGGCAGCGTGGCCAGACCCATCCTTCGCAACACCGGGGACAGGTAGAACCTCAGCACGTAGTGACACTTGGTGTTTGCGTACTGAAGGTCTACGCACCGCTTGATGCAGCCACACACAAAGGTGGCCATCAGTATGAGGCCGATGTTGGGCACGTTTTTTTCCCCCTTTATCTAGAGGCTTGTACATCGCATCCCTGCGGACACGATCCATTTTCGAACTCCAGATAAAGCGTAAGATGGCTTGGGTGATCGCCATCGCGCAGGAGTGAGGAATGGGCCAGACCTGCGCCACGTACAGCAACAGCGAGAGTTCCTCACACCTGATGACCAGGTTCTTACCCGCAGTGGAGAGGGAGCGTCGCTCCCACATGCCCAGTTTTCTTTTCACCATAGACACTCGCTCCTTCCAGTTTCTAACGCATGCCCCGGTCCCTCCGAACCATATTCCCAGCACCTTCAGACCGTCAACCCTGACGGTGAAGGGGACAAAGGATCGGTCAGCCCAGTTCCCAAAGAACATGGCCTCGCTCTTCCCAAGATTTACCTTGGCTCCCGAGGCCAGTTCGAACTGGTCGCAGATGTGGATCAGTCTGCGCACTGACAGCAGATTCGAGCAGACGACGGCGACATCGTCCATGTACAGGAAGGCTTTGACCTGAGTGCCTCCACTGCCTGGGATCGTCACTCCTCTTATGCCCGGATCCTTCCTGATGGACTCAGCAAAGGGTTCTATGCAACACACAAACAGGACAGGGGAGAGAGGGCAGCCCTGCCTGACTCCAGATTTAATCGGAAAGCTATCTGATTCCCACCCAATGATTGAGACTGCGCTACTGATGTTAGTGTAGAGCAGTTGGATCCAATTGCGAATTCCCTCCCCAACCCCGTTTTGGAGAGCACATCCACCATGTAGGTGTGCGATATTCTGTCAAAGGCCTTCTCCTGATCCAGGCTGATGAGGCAGGTATCCACACCCCTGTCCTGTACATAGGCAATCGTATCCCTGAGCAGCGCGAGGCTGTCAGAGATCTTCCTGCCTGGCACAGTGCAGGTCTGGTCAGGGTGGATCACCAATTCCAGAGCGGACTTGACCCGATTGGCGATGACCTTGGACAGAATCTTATAGTCCACTTTCAACAGTGAAATGGGTCGCCAATTTCTAATTTCCTCCCTTTCCCCCTTGTGTTTGTAGATGAGGGTGATGATGCCTTTCCTCATGGATTCTGACATGCTGCTGGCCAGAAGCATACTCTCGTACACTTCTAGCAGGTCTGGGCTGATCCAGTCCCACAGAGCCGAATACAACTCCGCCGGCAAGCCGTCGCTTCCGGGAGTTTTACTCTTCTTGAAGGACTCAAGGACATTAATCAGTTCATCAGGAGTCAGCGGTTTGTCCAGGCTCTCCCGCGTACTGTCGTCTAAGACCTCCGTGATAGAGGACAGGAAGGACTGGGAGGCCGTGCTGTCTGTGGGCTTCACGTCATACAATCCGGCATAAAAGGATTTGCTGATCCTCAAAATGTTGGACTGCGATGACTTTACTGAGCCGTCTTCTTCCTTCAGGCTGCTGATCACAGAGCTCTCTCTGTGTACCTTTTGGAAGAAGAAACGTGAGCACGTCTCATCCTGCTCCACGGAGCGGACTCTAGACCGGAAGATGATCTTGGAGGCCTCCGAGGCAAAGATTGAGGCTTGCTGGCTCTTCACTTCTTGGAGTTCCTCCTTGACATCGACCCCCATCGACTGCAGCCAGAACAGATTCTGCATGTTTTTCTGGAGTCGGGACATTTCCCTCTGTTCCTTTCTAGCTTTCTGGATGCCTTAACTCCCTGCAGATGTTTCACCCTTCCAACACCTCAGCTGCTGTAGGACAACAACAGCCCACTCAATTCCTCATTCCTTTTATTCTTCCTATTACCCAATCAGTTCACAGTTGGGTTATGATAGGTTGGTTTGACTAGATCTTGAACAAATAGAGCCCTTATAAATTCACAACAGTGATAACTTCCCCATAAATACAAACATGGGGAGTGCCACATGAGTAGCATGAATGAAGTGTCAAATCATTGATAGTGCACTCAGAAAGTGAATGGTTGTCAACAATACCGTGAATTCCATTTTATAATCCTAAATTTTGAAGTAGGTTCTACAGTTGTCTCCAAAGTGCACTTACTCTAAAGTGAACTTTATTTCGAACTTAATTTTTTAAGGGTCATTTATAATTTAGACCCATTCAGATATTTACATTTAATCCATATATTTTTTAATATGAATTATGAAGCCCCAGCTGAGATCTACAAACAGGAAGCACTCAATACACAAAATCCTGCCAGCCAGCAGACAGAATGCTTTAAAAAAAGCTTATTTTCTGCCTGGGATTTTGCGAGCTTGATGCTTCTGTTCTGTAGCATTCAATTGCAGCTTTATAATTCACATTACAGAGTACAAGCACATGGATTAAATGGAGAAATGCTGCCTGCACCTTGGGTAACTCACTTCAATTACAAATCCATGCAAACATTAGCACAGCCTTTGAGCTGGATTTTCAAATGCCAGTGGAGTTGTGAACAGGTGTACACAGGATTTGAAAATTTTGAAAATTGAAAATTTGAAAATCTTGGAGGGCAACAGTGAATCCTGTTGCCTCTGGAATGCAATACAGTTTTCAAAGAGAGGGGTGGAATTAAAACCCACATGGCTCCAGTGCTAGTGTTAATTGATGAGATTATTGTAGTGTAAGGGTCTGGCACATATAAGGTTAAAATGGGACTGGGTGTAGTACCATCCACACAGTGATGTAAGAGGTACATGATCCATACCTAGGGTCAGTGTGGGACAGAGCCATGTGTACCAGCAAGCATGGAGGCAGCTCTCAGCTTGTACCCTTTATTGTATATTTGTAACTAGTTCGAAGAGTCAATAAAGACTTACCAGTTAACCTATGTATGACTACAAGGACTTCTTCAGATCAACTGAACTGTATCCAACACCCTACAACAGTTATCAACTGGCCTGAGAGGAATAGCTCCAAATTTTTAATTATCAGGCCTGGGGAGAAACAGTATCTGGGGCACATCAGGGTGCAGCTGGCATCAACAACAGAGGCGTTATGGATGTACTCGTCAACTCATTTAAAAGAGGAGGAATAATGCTCAGCTACACAACCAATGGCACAGAGTTGCCACAGCTGCAGGTGAGAGGCTTGATTGAAGTCCAACCCAGGTAAGTGTGTCTGTGCTAGTGGATGGTGCAGAGGTATGATGTGATGTATAATGCATACCCTGTGCAGCCTGCCCCACCCACCCCCACTGAGGAGGGTAGCAACAACTCTGCTGGGGCACTGCTCCGGCTCTGCTGCAGGCCCTGTGGGAAACCCAAGAAGGTAGTGATGAGAACTCACACAATACAGCAGGTACATCAATACAACCAACCCCATACATGACGGCAGTCGAGGAGCCACAGTGTGCATTGGGTAGGAGTTTGCTCCATGTCTTTCATCTGAGGAAAGAAGGATGTATACGTAGGCTGCCCTCCCTCACCTATTCCAACATCACATTGACATTAGCTGTTGTGCTCTTCAGTGCACCTTTCTAAATTGTACCCATATGAGACGATTGTTGATGTCTCAGTTGTGCAACTGGCCACTTGCTCTGACAATGTTCAAGAGTCCTGTGGGCACTAAGACTGTAAGACTGCTCAACTCATGTGCATGCTGCTTCATACAGAGCTGGAGGCCTGTCATCAGATGTTGCTTTCCTCTCACCTTCCCAGATCAGAGGAACATAGGAGCAGGCCATTCAGCCCATCGAGTTTGCTCCATCATTCAAAATGATCATGGCTGATCATCCACTTCAATGCCTTTTTCCCACATTATCCCCATGCCCCTTTAAGCCATTGGCATTTGGAAGTCTATCAATCTCTATCTTAAACATACTCAATGACTGAGCTTCCACAGCCCTCTGGGGAAGAGAATTCCAAAGATTCACAACCCTCTGAGTAAAAAAATTTCTCCTTATCTCAGTCTTAAGTGGCTTCCCCCTTATTTTGAAATTGCATCCGCTGGTTCTAGGGGACCAACCAGGTTTTACCTGCATCTACCCTTTAAGCATTTTGTAGGTTTCAATTAGATCACCTCTCATTCTTTGAAACTCTAGAGAATACAGGCCCAGTTTCCTCAATCTCTCTTCATAGGACAGTCCCGCCATCCCAGGAACAAGTCTGGTGAACATCTGCTGCACTTCCTATATGGCAATAATATCCTACCAAAGGTAAGGGGACCAAAACTGCACAGAATGCTCAGGTGCGGTCTAACCAATTGAAGCAAGACGTCGCTCCTCCTGTACTCAAATCCTCTTGCAATAAAGGTTAACGTGCCATTAGCCTTCCTAATTGCTTGCTGCACCTGCATGTTAGGAGACCTTAACTGTCATTGAACCTCTTGTAACATAGGACCCCTGTCCTTGTGTGATGCCTCTCCTGCTAACCTCCATGGCGACCTCCATCCAGACCCTTTTTGTTCCTTGAGATGGGGTTTTTCTGCCGGATGACAGGAAAAGAATTTCTCTTCTCTTGGCAACTGCCTCCATCAATGCCTCAAGAGATGAATCGGAAAAACCTTGGCATTGCCCATGGATGCCCACCAGTGCCAGCACTGGCCCAACCAGCACATCCAGCAGCATGTTCTCTGTGGACATGGCTGACGCTCACCTTTTCAAGGGGCCCTTGGATGCACATTTTGCCTCCAGGCTGCCCCCAGTATTACTAATTGGGCGCCAAACTCACCCCCAGGTCCATTAGGCCCTTTGCATTTGAAAATCACTTCATGTCATCGACATTGACCTGAAAATGATCCAGATGTAAGGTGCCTGGCCTGGATTGAAAATACAGGCCATTATGTCAAACAAAAGGACTCAATTTCAGCTCAATCTGTTTGGGAAAAAAAAACTGCTGCATACAGCAGGAAAGCATATGTGGATTGCTTAGACCATCCTCTTCCTTAAGCTGGTACGTACTTGCCTGGGGTATCAATTGAAGCTTGGATTCAACCACAACTAACCTGTCTCCACCCCAAACTTCACATAATGCTGCTGAATCAAAGTCTGACAGCATCATCCATGCCATGTCACCCAATAAACTATACTCCTCATTCTGAAGGCCATTTGTAATAGTTCTAGCTACCCCCCTCTACCACCCCCCCCCCGCCCCCCGAATGTCCAAAACCTCATTGTGCTGCATTGGGCCTATTGCGCTTAAATACAAGCCTTAACTCCAAGAACAACATCAGTAAAAATAGCCCCTTTGTGATTTTTTTAAAACTTTTTTTTATATACCTTGTGGCATCTTTGCCAAAACAAATCCAGCTATTTTAAAACATTCCCAACAAAAAATTAGATTGGAAAGTTTGAATTGAGCTCATTAGCTGGAAAAAAGAATAAACTGGGAGAAGCAATGGAACAGAATGGAGTGGGATGAAGAGATAGACATCGATGTTAAAAATGAATGTTCTAAACAATAGCACTGGAGGCAGTCAATGCATTTTTTAGTACCTTACAAAATGCTGAGCTGCAAAGTGTCAAAAGCCTTTTGTCTTCAGTCTGCAGACAGAAGCACTTTGTCAGCTTCACATCTTATTGCACAGTTTCAAGAGGGATTACAGTGTTCGAAAACATTGATACTTAAATACAATGCTACCTCTTTAGGCCAGGAAGATCAAAGGTCAGTCAATGCTTCGGGCTGTTCTATCCCAAATTAGCAGCTTGCCCTTTGTAAGTGTTTTAGCTTCCTGAATACATTTGGTGCCGTTCCATAAATTAATCAATGTGAAAATCACAGGAGAGGTTGTAAAGAAGTTAAAAGTAAACATTGAGTAAGCCAAATTCAGGTTGCATGTGATAAATTTTTGTCTTCACAACCTGGGCAATAATCTGGTGGGAAAATTTTGCTCATCTGGAGATCAACGGAATGAAAATCAGGTAGATTCTGCTGAGGACGTGCAATCTGCCTCGACAGACGGTGAAGACAGAAACTTACCTCCCTGTTTGTCGATCGGTTAACTGTTCAGAGTACTAAGTGTTTTGGATTTACCTAACAGCTTTTCCTTGGGAATTGGCTTGAAGACAGTTTGGTATAAACAGGCCACATTTCTTACAAAGTGAACTCGATGTCTTTACTTCTTTTCCATGTTGAATTGCATAAAAATTAATCCTCATCAGAATTAATTTGTTATTGGTGAATAAAGTGTGACTGCTGTTAAATCCAGAAAGTGAAAAATCATCAGAAAATATCTCCATTTTCTTGAGGTTAAACAACTGTTTGCAATTAAAATGATGCAGAGAAGCAGAAACATCATCCAATAATTAAACAGCACAATAATTGTATAAGAAGTGCATAAACCTTTTTGTTAGGCATTTCCTCGAGGCTCTCCAGCTCTGTTTGCTTTAGCTATGGCACAAGTTCAGTGGAAACCCCAAAGCTACAGTGGCAGAGGAGGAGAAACCCTGAGGTAATTCCGAATATTTGTCATTGTAGATCAGAAAGGTGCTCACCACAAAGCATTTTGGCCTATGGATATGTTTTAAATGAATGTTCCCATTATGTTGCATGTATCTTAGAATACTAGCAGTTCATAATGTTCTGATTAAGGATTTATTCACCCATGAGGCAAGAGTGCTTGAACAGCCCTTTCCAATTCCTCAGGTCCATTAAATTAAAACAGTAAACCCAGCAAGTAAGAAATATAAACACAAATAAAGACAGTTTGCTTGGTCTTCTTGGGTGATTTGCCAGGGCTGGAGGATTGCAAATGAACCACAGCCCCATGCTGCCTGTCACTAGTGGTTGATTTACCCTTTCGAAGTGGAACTCTTTCTTCTGTTACAGACCGACCACACAGCGTATACTGTTATCAGATTTTCTATATTGTCATGGGTTGGAATAGTTTCTTCAGATGAAATATGAGATGAAATATGAGCCTTCTTTTATTCTTTGGCAACTGGAATGCAGTTTTGAGGTGGGTCTTTCAGGTACAGGCATTATACATAGAATGCATGAATCCATAAAATGTTTAATGTACCTCAATGGGTATTGGCATTGGTTTACAATGGCGAGGAAAATTTTTAATTAATGGGATCCAGGATATGTTTGGCGTTATGGAGAATTTGTTCTAAAGTGTCATCTAAAACCATAAACAAGTGGTCTTGTAAATCAGACACTGATATTGGACTAAAAGCTACCAGGCACTTGGGGTATTTAACCATTCAAACAGCTGTTTCCGTGTATTTATTTCAATTTAGTATACAATACTGTATTTGCTGCTCACAATGCGATCTCCTCCACACTGGGGAGTCCAAACACAATTTGGATGACTGTTCTGCGGAACAGCTCTGCCCAGTCCGCAAGCACCGACCCTGAGTTTTCGGTGGCTTGCCATTTTAATTCATCACCTTTTGCTCTCATGCAGACATCTCTGCCCTCGACCAGTGAAGCTCGAGGAATATCACTTTATCTTCCGATTAGGTACTTTAACGCCTTCTGGACTCAATATTGAGTTTAAAAATTTCTGATCATAAACTCTTCCCCCACCACCCCCCCCACCATCTTGTTTCTCATGGGGCAGGATTTTTACCTCGTTGGGCGCGGTGGACGGGCCCGGGAGCAGCCATGAAACCGACTGCCGCCTGCGATCGGGCCCCGACCGCAATTTCACGCTGGCTGGTCAATTAACGGCCAGCCATCATGAACCGCACGCTGAAACGCTCAGCACTGCCTGAGTTGGGGGGCAGTGGGGGGAGAAGGGCATGCGCAGAAGTCAGCACATGCACACGGGCTGCGCTCAGTGAAAGATCTCTGAAGGCACAGAGCTGCCTCAGGGAGCTGAAGATTTCTAACATCAAAAATAAAGATCGTAAAATTAAGGTAAACTTGTCCCCTCGTGTGACTCTGTCACATGAGCAGGGACATGTTAAAAATGAGGTTTCAAAATTTTCATTTTATTTTTAATTAACATCAGAAACCTCATCTAGCCTGTGGATGAGGTTTCCTCAAAAATGCAAAGGCCTCTTGGCCTTTTCACCCACCTGCCAACCGTAAGGTTGGACGGGCAGGGAAAAATTCACTTTAGTGAATCTATTAATGGGCTTAACATGCCTCTTAATTGTCAGAGGGTGTGCTGCCGACTCCCGCGCGCGCCTGCCAACCCAAATATCGCGTGAGTGCACAATGACGCCGGGATGCTCGCCCGCATGCCAAGCTGAAAATCCAGCCCATGTTTCTGCATTTGGTCACAGCTGTTTAATACTGTGCCATTCACACCCACTCTGGGCGGGTGTTTCTTTACTGCAACCATTACCACTTCCTTTGCCTTTCAAACCATGAAATCTTTTGTCAGTTGATCTCTCCCATCCTCCACCCCATCACAAACCTACCTTTTGTTCTCTCTCCCGCTTCCCCTTTCACTGGCTTGAAATCTATTACATTTCTACCCCACTTCAGTTCTGACCTGAAACATTAACTCCATTATTATCTCCACAGCTGCTTTCTCCAGCATTTTCTGTTTTTATTTCAGAATTCCAGTTTCCACAGTATTTTGCTTTTGTGCCTTTGCTGGTAGTTTGATACCAACTGTTGTTGTGCTATAAATTCCCGCAAGCAAAAGACCAATTGCAAAATAGGGAAACCGAGGAGAGGGAAAAGGGGAAAGAAAATGAGGGAAAGATACTCCAAAGGCAAGTCAAGGTGAAGTACTTTGATTCCACCAGTAAGTAATGGTTATTTCACTAATAACTAAGAATGATACTGGTGATAGTCAGATTACCATCATAACCAACAGTAATAAATCATGGATAGTAATGGGTGTAACACCCTGATATATTAGCTCTAACTGGAAATCCTATAAACTGCGGATATTCACCCTGTAATTACAGATGGAATCCCACTGCACTGCACAAAGTGAGGTTAGGCTCCCCTGTCAATCCCTCTTTATACAGGCCATTTCTCATTCTCTATTTCCTTAGACTCTGGTTTGGACTCAGTTTGTGTGTGAAAATAACCACTCTGAACTCAGAGCTTCAGTGCGCTGGTTTGGCTTGCACCTCACAGCATAAAGCCAGGCAGCAAAGGCTGACCAGAACCAAACCTACAGATCGCACAACAGGCTCAGTGTTTTGCGCATTTCTCACAGGAGCCATCGTCCTAAACTCAGTGCAGTGCCAATGCAGTCTCTGAGCTCAAACTCAGCCAAGAAGAGTTTTCATAGAATGATAGAAATTAAAATACATGAGGAGGCCATTCAGCCTCCGGTACATGTGCTGGTGCGAAGCTGTCTCTTGCTCCTTCAACCCCATTCCTCCTGATTGTATTATATTGTTCCTTATTAAATAATTATTGTGCTGCCTTTTTAAATTTGTTTTAGTCTTAGCCTCAATAGCCACTTGTGTTAAAGCATCACATGGTTTAATAGCCCTCAGTGCAAATCTTTCCTTCTTGTTTCTCCCTTGGTTCTTCCAATGAGGATCTTCATTCTCTGTCCCCATGTTTCCCTTTTGCTCGCTACCAGTGGAAACGTCATGGAGCTGAATGCTCGTCTATATCGTCGTCTCTGATATCACACTATTGCGGTGAGAAATTTAAAGTGCAAAGATATCCCAAGCTTTTCTCCCAGGGAGATTCATGCTTAGCCAATCTAGGAGGGTTGGCATCCCTACTATATGCAGTGCCTCAGTGGATAGTGCGGTGCTGAATCATTCAACGTCAATTCAAAGTCTATGCCAGGCTAGCTGGCTGCTGCGCCAGTACTGGAATGCTAAGGTAGCACTGATTGTACCCAGTCTAGGGAGGGGAAAATATACAGGCAAAATTCCCACTTCTGATCATCATCTGTTGGCAGATGTTAGCAAGTTCACATGTGTGGCTCTGGGTCAAGACAGTATTAGGCTTGGCTACAATCGCCCATGGTTAAGAGTCCTGTCAACATTCATTGTTTAGGTTCAAAGGTTCAAGCATGAAATGTGATCACTCGAGCAAGATGCTGGACTGTAGTGTCATGCTGCAACATGAATCAGTGCCTGGGGCAACGGGAGAAAATTAGAAAAAGAAGGAATTTGTGTATTGAGTATTTGTGCATGTTAACTATAATCTTCACAACAATGCAATAACACTGGGGTGATGCTGGTGCAACTTTATTTTTTACTGGACTACTTTGAACTACAAGAGATTATACCTCATGACTAGATTTATGCTTTCTTTCATGCTAAATCTTGATTTTTAAAAACACACAATTGTCTTAGATTATCCACCATTTTGATATCAATTTCTCTTCTGGGGTTGGTGTCTGAAATATGAAATTTGTCCTTTTATAAAGGTCCAGCCACCTCAATAAAATTGCAAACCTTTAGAAACATAGAAACTAGGAGCAGGAGTAGGCCATTTGGCCCTTCGAGCCTGCTCCGCCATTCATTATGATCATGGCTGATCATCCAACTCAATAGCCTGCTCCCACTTTCTCCCCACACCCTTTGATCCCTTTCGCCCCAAGAGCTATATCTAACTCCTTCTTGAAAACATACAATGTTTTGGCCTCAACTACTTTCTGTGGTAGTGAGTTCTATAGGCTCACCATTCCCTGGGTGAAGAAATTTCTCCTCACCTCAGTCCTAAATGGTCTACTCCGTATCCTCAGACTGTGACCCCTGGTTCTGGACTCCCCCACCATCGGGAACGTCCTTCCTGCATCTACCCTGACTAGTCCTGTTGGAATTTTATAGATTTCTATGAGATCCCCCCTCATTCTTCTGAACTCCAGTGAGTATAATCCTAACTGACTTAATCTCTCCTCATATGTCAGTCCCACCATCCCATGAATCAGTCTGGTAAACCTTCGCTGCACTCCCTCTATAGCAAAAACATACTTCCTCAGATAAGGAGACCAAAACTGCACACAATATTCCAGGTGTGGTCTCACCAAAGCCCTGTATAATTGCAGCAAGACATCCCTGCTCCTGTACGGGAATCCTCTCGCTATGAAGGCCAACAAACCATTTGCCTTCTTTACCGCCTGCTGCACTTTCATGCTTACCTTCAGCGACTGGTGCACGAGGACACCTAGGTCTCGTAGCACATTCCCCTCTCTCAATTTATAGCCATTCAGATAATAATCTGCCTTCTGTTTTTGCTACTAAAGTGGATAACCTCACATTTATCCACATTATACTGCATCTGCCATGCATTTGCCCACTCACTCAGCTTGTCCAAATCACACTGAAGCATCTCTGCATCCTCCTCACAGCTCACCCTCCCACCCAGCTTTGTGTCATCTGCAAATTTGGAGATATTACATTTAGTTCCCTCATCTAATCATTAATATATATTGTGAATAGCTGGGGTCCCAGTACCAATCCCTGCGGTACCCCACTAGTCACTGCCTGCCATTCGGAAAAAGACCCGTTTATTCCTACTCTTTGTTTCCTGTCTGCCAACCAGTTTTCTATCCATCTCAATACACTACCCCCAATCCCATGCACTTTAATTTTACACGCTAATCTCTTATGTGGGACTTTGTTGAAAGCCTTCTGAAAGCCCAAATAAACCACACCCACTGGCTCCCTCTCATCAACTCTACTAGTTACATTCTCGAAAAATTCCAGTAGCTCTGCCAAGCATGATTTCCCTTTCGTAAATCCATGCTGACTCCGTCCGATTCTGCCACTATTTTCCAAGTGCTCAGCCATGAAATTTTTTATAATGGACTCTAGAATTTTCCCCACTAGTGACATCAGGCTGACTGGTCTATAATTCCCTGCTTTTTCTCTACCTCCCTTTTTAAATAGTGGGGTTACATTAGCTACCCTCCAATCTGTAGGAACTGTTCCAGAGTCTTTAGAATCTTGGAAGATGAGCACCTATTCATCCACTACTTCTAGGGCCATTTCCTTAAGTACCCTGGGATGTAGATTATCAGACCCTGGGGATTTATCGGCCTTCGATTCCATCAATTTCTTCAACACCATTTCCCTACTAATACTGATTTCTCTCAATTCCTCCCTCTCACTAAACCCTGTGTTCCCCAACATTTCTGGTATGTTATTTGTGTCCTCCTTTTTGGCCAGGCATGCTTGGTGAGAACCAACATGCCTTTGCTGATGCTACGCTGGGTCCTGACAGGGCCTTGGAGCAGGAACTTGTCTTATTTTGATTGCCTTTTAGGGGCTGGTGAAGGTTCCACTCTACAAGATTAGCTGTGAATGTCAAAAAGGGCAGCACCAGTAGATCTTGACCTAGCTAACTTAAGACAAGTTCTTGCTGGAAAGGCAGTACGATAAGGGCGAAAGAAACTCATAAACAGAACCATCCCAATACACAACAACTTTCACAACATGAGGGGCGTGGATATATTGTAAAAATCTCAATAATAATTTAAACATTTAAGAAGACAAAAGTGGTCCTACACTCTTAAACCAAATCAGGATTTATTCATGATTCAATGCACAAAGTAATAGCAAAGCCTTACCTTAAAACTGTTTTACTTAATGCTCTGAATAATTTTGTTTGGTGGCTGTTCCTTTGAAACTAGTGTAAAAAAAGGTGTTGTTCCGTTTCCTATACGTAATACAATGTTGGTTAGAGGGTTGAAAGGTACATTTTGAAACTTAAAACAAATCTGCGTGATTGATTCAGTTTATATATAGTTAACAGTTCATTTCTAATCAATTGCCTAAAATCCATGGAATCCCAATAAATCTGTTTTGGGACATAATAATACATGAGATGAGCGCTAGATCAGTGCTTGAGGGCTCCATCCACACAGTCAGTCAGCAAGCTCATTACATCCTGCCTCTGAGGTACCACCACATAAAGAATCAGGGTCACATGTGAAAGGATTTAGTTATAAGTGGCAGAATTTTACCTACCAAGGGGATGGGGTGGGGAGGGAAGGTACACTTGGTTTGAGTGGGGGGACTGAGAGCACAGCGGGGAGCCATTGACCAATGAAACTGACAGGCTTGTAAGCCTTTAAACTGTGAAGCTGCGTAGATAACAAAAACAGAATTACCTGGAAAAACTCAGCAGGTCTGGCAGCATCGGCGGAGAAGAAAAGAGTTGACGTTTCGAGTCCTCATGACCCTTCAGCAGAACAGAGCTGCATAGATGTTGGCCTGCCTACGAGAAAGGCTTGTGCTCACAACATTTCTTCTGAGAGCCTGACTTCACTGCTTGACAGGTGCTTCCTGACGTTTTGGAAGTAACTTCACTTACCTTGGATGTTATTAACCTTGGTCCACGCCCCTCTGCTGTCAGCCTTCACTGCAACATGGGAGCAGCTTATGCAACTATAACATGGGTCCCTGATGATGAACAAAAGCAGCAACGCCAGAAACAGCGTCAGAAACAGCAGGAACAATGGCAGCTGCAGCACCAGCTGCCTTCTCCACACAGCCGCATATTGCCCCATGCACAGTGGGGGTGGGCATGGAACTCCAGCTTGAAGGAGGCAATGCCCCCTAAACAGGCTTTCTTGGTATGTTTGAATACCAATGTCTCAAGAGGTTCAGGCTTTCCTGGCAGGTTGCTGACAACAGATACATCCCAGTGGACCAGGTCAGCATGCATTGCCAGTGGCTATCAAGGTGGCTATCATTGGAGGGCGTTCCCAGTTCTCTGCCTCTCCCAGGAGTTTCCACTCTCTTTTCAAGGAGAGAGAGCAGAGTTATGAGTGTGAGAAGTGGATTGTATGGAGAGTATACAATGGCAATGTTTGTGGAGGGTGACTGTGACAGATGGAGCACTGACTCCAGGTTTGGGAGCCACACACCTGCTGTTCACTTCCTCAGCCACTCCCTTCCATGCTTGCTTAGTTTTAGAGGCTGGCCTTTTCTTCCCAGCCATGGGAAAAAGCACTTCACAGCAATCCCTCAGATCCCACAGCAGGACCTCCAGGGTAGAGTGAGAGACCAGGCAGGGCCACCTTCCCACACCTCCATGTTGAAGCCTTAGGCAGCAATGTAGAATTCAATCATTCTAATCCCTGCCAGGGTCCATTTAAATACAAACCATTCTTTTGGCAGAGGCCACGATCACGCCCACATTCTGTGATTGGTCAGGAAACCTGGAGGCAGGATGGTAACGTAGTAGCTGCATTGAAGAACCACAGCAATGTCCAGTTCTCCAACACGCAGGTTCCTGACCCTAACCCCCACCTCACTCCCATCAGGGCCAGCGGGTCTATTTCAATAAAACTTTGTCCAAGGAATAGATAGAGTGATAAGAATTAGTCAAATGGCATGAAGGTGAGACATGGTAAATTTGGAAAGCTTTAGCTGATTGGTTTGTTTGCATATTATTTCAATGAAGGTCTTCTTTTTCCTTTCTTATTTATTAATGATTGTTTGTGGGTGCCTTTTCCCGGCTGAGAGGATATTAAATGTATTTCAGAGATGAGTAATGTTTTCTGTGAGCAATGCAGGGGATCATCAACCGTATTTTACTTTCTGCAGATGGAATGCAGCCTCCTACTTAGAAACAGCTGGCGATAATTTTCTGCCTCACGTCACATTCGGTTGGCAGCTGCTACCCCTGTGCCACCGCACCACCCTCCCCCACCCCCCCTCCCGATTGCCTTGGTCATGATCAAGGCATTAGCTGTATCCACCTTCCTTCCCCTCATTCTCCACTCCACTCAACTGGCAAATTATGGAACATACAGCCGGACACTACAATTCTTGACACTCGTGCATTTGGATCTACTGGAGGATGCTGCTTGACATGCCCAGGCAACGCAAAGTGAGGCTTTAGAATCCAGATTGCCTACTAAACAATTATTCCTGCAGCACCCTGTGCTTCATTGCGGCCCCTGTTCTCTTTCATTGGCCACAGTTTTAGCAGTCTCTCTGATCTCCTTTCAACAATGCTGACAGATTGAGTCATCCAGGTTTCCTTGGTTACCTGAGAACAAAAAAACCCCGGTTACTTCCTGGGTGGCATGTGTTGGGTTTTTAAAGGAAACTGTCACACGTCCTTATTATATTCTTATACAAGTTTGAGGACAAGAAAACACGGGAACTTCTGATTAATACTCCTTATTACATCATGAATTGACAGACTCTACCTGTACAGCACATTGACTTGTAGAATGAGGTGACTTGCATCACAATCTGCATATTCAAGGCATGTAATACATTCCTGTCGAAGAAAGTAAAGATCTTTTCAGACAAAACCTGGCACCCTTCACTTAGGAAAATCCCATCACGAGAAAAATAAATGACCACCTTTCCTCTGCGTTGGTGGGTTCCTGCAATAGGTAATGAAATCTGCAGCCTGCCTCAAGAGGGCCTCTTTAATGTGGTGACACATTGCTGATTGTATAATGCCACCCTACGACTACTCAAAAACATTCACTTGCATTAAAATTTAGCAGCTTGCGCACGACATGACACAGGAGGTTGTGAGCCAAGAAGGCACAGCCCACCAATAAATCCCCTGTCCCAATGAAGAAAGTGAGCTGGCCATGACAGGTAGGGGAGTGCTGTTGCTGTAGCTACCAGCAAAGCTGGAGGAAACATCATACTGGTTTTCAACTTACACTCTTTTTCCATTTTTACTTCCATCTCACCCTACACATCATGCATGAGAGGCTGTTGCTGTTTTCAACAGGCATTTCTTTCTTTGCTCTCTCTCCACAGCACAAGCTATCCCTTGTCCCCCTCTCTCTCGTATCAGGTGCTAAGGATATGAATATCACTCTACCACGTTAGGAAGAGGAGGGCAGCCTTACTGGAAGACACACCATCACTCAATTATCTCACCCCCACAAGCACTAGCTCAGAGATTGGCACCCCACATCCTTTAGGAAATAAACTACAAGATGGGTCTTCAGGTGGTGAATCACTGGTCACAGCTGTGCAGGAGGTAGAGCAGGAAGATAGGATGCCACAGGTGCCAGCTTGCCAGAGGGTGAGATTGCAGACTAGTTCTACCGCAGAGGACTTGGATGCTGACTTTGAAGGCCCAGGCTACCAAAGAAGGTTTACACTAGAAATGCTAAGTGACGAAGCAGTCTGCCAACACGTTTACGCACAATATTGCAAAAATAGAGGCTTCACACAGACTGTAGACGCAGTCAGCTCCATGAACATGATCATGGTACCCATCATGTTGAAGCTTCTGATAACAGCTCTAACTTTGGCACCTATTGGCTCTTCAGGCCAGCTATGACATGGACTTCCTACATTCTGTTTCTGTGCAGAACAGAGGCATGGTGAGGTGCAATCCCAAGCCAATAGCCTTGGCACCATGGGAGAGGCATGTCCTGTCCTCTGTCAGGATGGACAACTACCCAGTCCATCAGTGTTGTTATTCGTGGTCCACAGCTGGCTGAATCAGACTCGGCCATTCATTGCCAAAATACTGCAGTCTGCAGCCTGGCCCTCTAGGACTAAAACTGCTTGAAACCATCTACTTTGCCCATGAAAAGTATCCACAATATAAACTCAGCAGCCTGTCATTGCTCAGGCTGCAGCCAATGGGAGAGCACCTCATAGGAACACTAGGGCAGGTAAAGGAGAAACCAGACTAAGAGCTTCGACAAGGACGATTTATAATTAGCTCTGTGAACTATCAGACAGAGGTGGAATTCAGTTGTTTGATAAATTAGATTTCTGCTCTGGATTTTGTTTTGGTGTTTCTTTTGTAGTGAATTGAGGGCATGACCTCTAATGCTGGATTGAAGGGAAGGCAATGGGATGGTGATGATAAGGACTTAGGAACAGTTGGTTTATTGGGGATGGATAGTTCAGGTGGTGTAATCTTAAGTGAGCTGATCTCTAAGTTTTCTGGCAGGTAGGGGCACAGATAGTGGATGCAATCCTGCTTTTCCCTCATCTTCATAATCCTCCACCGGCTCCTGCTGCACTTCTTGCTATCTGGTCATGGACATTGACTGCTCCGTCATGATTTTTAAAAATTCTTTCATAGGATGTGGGTGTTGCTGGCTAGGCCAGCATTTATATTGCCCATCCCTAATTGCCCTTGAGAAGGTGGTGGTAAGCGGCATTCTTGAGCTGCTGCAGTCCATGTGGTGCAGGTACACCCACAGTGCTGTTAGGGAGGGAGTTCCAGGATTTTGGCCCAGCGGCAGTGAGGGAACACCGATATAGGTTCAATTCAGTATGGTGACTGGCTTGGAAAGGAACCTGCAAGTGGCAGTCTTCCCATGCATCTGCTGCCCTTGTCCTTCTAAGTGGTGGTGGTCATGGGTTTGGAAGGTGCTGTTGAAGGAGCCTGGTGAGTTGTTGCAGCATTTCTTATAGATGGTACACACTGCTGCCACTGTGCGTCAGTGGTGGTGGAAGTGGATATTGAGGGTGGATGTTCAGGTGGTGTATCAAGTAGCCTTTTGTCCTGAATGGTGTTGAGCTTCTTGAGTGTTGTTGGAGCTGCACTCATCCAGGCAAGTGGAGAGTATTCCATCACACTCCTGACTTGTGTCTTGCAGATGGTGGACAGGCTTTGGGGAGTCAGGAGGTGAGTTAAGTGGCAAAGTGATGGAGTATTCAGCAGGTGACCACAAACCTGGATACCTGACCAGAACTGTTTGGTTCTTCCCAAATGATCTGGACAACGGATGTTTTCGATGGTGACATTGCTTTTGTTACAGACCGTTGCTGCATCTGTGCCTGGGTTCCTGGCTGGAATCGTGAACCAAGTCTGAAAGAAATAGCTCTTGGCACCTAGTAGCCAGACTGGTTGGAAAAAAAGCAATGTCAAGAACTGGGGAAGGACGGATGAGATATTTCTGCTGCAGGAAAATGTTGTGTTGCCTGTGATTGCAAAGCAGCTGGACCCTGAGGGAGCAGAATCCCTTTCAATTGATAAAGAAGCCAGGCTGGTGCTTGGGACCATGCATGGCAATGTGGGCACAGTTTGCCACATCTTGGCCCTGAGTAATCTGCATGGCAAGCAAACCCTGGCACAGTCTCAATCTGCTTCACTCCGTCCATGGGTGCAGAGAGCCTCTGTGGACCTTCCTGATTCAGCCCTCTCCTGCAAACTGTAATATGTTACTGGTGCTATCTGCTGTGCAGCCTGGAAGGGAATGTTGGCATAAATGTTAAGGGACATTTGACCTTTACAGCTACAGATAGTGCTGTGAAGCTTAAACTGTGTTGGCAACAGGTCACATAATTCATGAGCAGCCTATTTTTGGAAGTAAAGGCACTCAGACATTGCTCCTGTGAAAAGTTGTGATAGGACATGTACTCTCTGGGGAACCTGCTGTGTGTATGATTTGCACAAAGTGTTCCTCTTTCCCCTGGCCCCAGTTGGTCCTGCTCTCACCTGTATACCTTGCTGCACTCCCTCCTTCTCTAGTCCAAAAGACAACTTCAGCTATCAATGGCTACAACTGTTTAGAAGGCAGCTAAAATCTGTACTGTTCCAGCACAATCTTCTTCTCAGCAGTCAGAATGAAATTTTCACGGAGGAAAAAAGGCCAAAAAATTAGCAGAGATTGACTAAGAACTCCGGAACTAATCTGTATGTAGCAGATGTGCCCTTTAACTAAAACTAATGAAGGGTCCTTCCAGCTGGTTAGTACCACACGTTGCAGACCAAGTTTATCACAAGTGGAGGCAGGCTATTGTGCACTCAATATCACAGTGCCCTACGACAAGCATAGGATCTTAATTTTCATTAGCCATTTTAATAGTTCTGCCATGTACACCGGACATATGTAGAGCAGCCTGATCCACCTGGTTCTTAACACATGCACCAATTTGCAAATTTAGGCGGCCAATTTGCATCAGCCTGACAAATGGACATGGCATCATCGAATTTCTGGGCCCTGCATTGGCAAGAAACTTTGCAAAAGAAATACTGCATCATGCAAAAGTTATTTTAAAAAGAAAGGCATTCACTTAGTGGTATGATCTTTTCATTGTTTCTATTCTTGAGGAATTAGGAGGAAGGATTTCAATACAAATATGTAACATATGACCGTTACTTGCTTGTTTTTCCATATTTTGTTACAGAAAGTCACTTGAAGTTTGTAAACTTGAAATGGGATCTGAATACGATACTTCATTTGTTTATTGGAGTGAGATGGGTCCTCAGAGGGATTAATTAAGATAAATGCAACGGCAAAAAAGTAATTACCAGGCAGTGTTTTCTGTTTCGTTATCCTTGGCGTTTAACCAAAAGCTTATCTATAGGTCCCAGGGCTAGTGTAGACATTCTCAAAGGTATGGGGAGTTGGGTTGCAGCTGTGTGAGAGGTCTAAGATATGAGAGCCCAAATAGCCAAAAGAAAGAAGTCTAGAAAAGCTCTGAAAAATACAAAGTTTTTTAAAAAAAAAGATTGTTCTCACAAAGTGGTCATCTTCATTGGTAAAGTGCCTTGTTTATTCTTGTGTGACATGATGGAAAATTTGACCAGAAATAGCATGCTCTTGGTTTTGTTTTCTTGCCTTCCTCTTATAAATGCAGCATTTAATTAGCATTCATGATGTATTCGCTGTAGACAAAACATTGCAGCTGATTTTTGCATGGAATATTTATATGTTCAATAAGCTGTGTGAGTTGAATATTTATATAAAATAAGCTTTGCATGTTTATTTAATTTTCTTTTACTACACAATAAATTGCAACCAATTTTTGTACTTCAATGCTTATACAATTAAGCTGTATTTTTTTAAACTGCCCGATGTATGTCTTTTGGATAGAACACTGAATTTAAATTGCTAAAGCTGGTAAATGGTACATTCATTAAGTGTACAATTTCTGCCTCTTCAAAGAGATCTCCTTTTATGCTAGCACAAATCACCTGACCCAGTGAAGATCATCCCCAGCTTTATTTTAATAAGCATGTCATTTTCATTATTGGAAGGGGAGGAGTGAAATAAGATGCATAAATAATATTCATCAGTAGAATAGAAAAACAAGAACTGCCAGAATGTGATGTTTAGCATAAATTCAAACAAATTACTCAGAAACCTAATTTGCATAACACATAAATTCAATCTAATACAAAGAGGCAATCAATGTAACAGCTTTTTACACAAGCTAAAAACGGCAAATCCATTTCACCTGCTCTGCCCCCTCCATGACCTCGTATTACTTGTATGTGGGTCTATTCACTAGCTGATAAAATGTGGATAACAATAACTATTGTATAGCATTATTGTCATCTATGTTACACTGTTTATTTATGGGCAGTACTCCATTTAGGAAAAAATTATTTCAATACTGTGGTAATAGCTAGCTGATACCATGTACTATCAGGTTCCAACTATCAATCAGCTTTACTGCCCTTTCACGTACATCTGTTTTTAATATGCTTATTACACTCTGCAAAGTTAAAAACAAATCATTAACAATCTCTTTGAAAGAACAACAAATAGCTGGCAGAAATTCAACCTCAGGGTTCTGTTGATATTCGTAAACCATTTCAGCTTTACTATTGTTGTTTATGATACTATTTGAACTTCCCAATTAAATGATGTTGGAACTCACTGCTGTCCAATGTTAATCCTTTGTGCAACATAATGAGTTTGGCATGGTACTATAATGCTGCAAATGGATTTTTCTACTTGAGATTTAACATTCAGCAGATATATTAATCAAAAATAAGCAGTGGTTTTTTTAAAATGTTATTTTGGGAAACAAGGATCTTAAAACTACAAATGTTAAAATCCACTTGAATTTGTTGCCATTTGGAAAAGGAGAATCGGCACTGCTATTAGCCATGGAAGCTACTAATCTAGCAGATAATTTTCATTTCCTATGTACAACAATTATAAATTCAGGCAATAGGAACTTGCGAAAGTCAGGGATATGGCCAAGTCAGGGATTTGGAACATTTGAAATATATACTCAGTGTGTTCACTAAATCTCACTTCAGAGGTGACACTGAGGGAAAAAAATAGGCGAAGGTTTTGCAAATATTTGTAATACTCCAATTCAGTAACCTGAATTTTGCATCATCCAAAATGGCTACCATTTAAATGTTGCACTAGGAGAGCCTGGAGTTATGTTTGGGATTGTGAATAAAGGGCAGGATATAAAATTGTCAGTGAGAAAAGCAGATCATCTTGGGGTTCTCCTGGAATAAAGGCCTCATTCAGATCTGCATATAAGGGAAAGATGCTCTCTAATAGTTCCACTACCCTGGTCTGCCCCACAAGGTACTGTAGCTAATGTTTTCATTTTGCATAGAGTTAAAAAGTCTGTACTCATTTAAAGCTTGTCTGCAAATTCAAAAGGTTCAAAGGAAGCCAATATTGTATTACTGCTTGCCTGGGGGTTGTTATTGAAAGACTATACTAATTTGAATCTTCCCTGTCTGTGAAACGTGATGGCTCTAGAGAACAGGGATTGTTGCAAATCTATAGCTTCCATCAAGAGGAGAAAGACTGTTGTAATTTACAAGGAGCTGAAGGCTGTATGACACATAACAGTTCACACATCTGCCTTTTGCTAATGTGCCTCAGGTCAAGGACACAAAGAAGTGGGATGCTGGGTGTACAACAACTGCTCTGGGACTCCATACACCATGTAAGAAGAACAGAGTCTGTTTGCCACAGTAAAGAACGTCGAGGCATCGCTTCTCGGCCTTTTGGCTAAGATCAAGTGTTGCAGGGGCGACACCATGGTCCTGCCAAGGCAAGGTCGGGATGGAAGGGCTATAACCAATCGCAATCGAAATCCATACCGTGGGTTACCTATCACCGTCCGAGTCACGGTGAACCACAGCGAAGGAGGATCACCTATGGATCGGGGCTTCTTCACCAGGAGGATCCTGTTGAAGGCGTGCGGCTTCGAAGCTCCGGAGATCTTCACCCTGCACGACTCCCGCAAAGGCGGTTATTTTGACGTGACGTTCAAGCGGGTGGCAGACTGCGTCCGGCTCCTGAGGGTGTTCGAGGAGAAGAGAGACCTGCCGGAGATGAAGATCCTGACGGCGGAGCCGCACTTTTCTCTGCCGTTGCAACGGGAACGTGTGGTGATGGTGCATGTGTACAACCCCTTCGTCCCTGTCGCCGACGTGGTCACCTTCCTCACCAGGTACTTCGATAAGGTGGGGAGCGGCACCGAGATTCGAGACGACTTGGGGATCTGGACAGGCAAACGCCTGTTTAAGGTCACGCTAAAGACCGATGGTAAGGGAGCCATTTTCCACCCTCCTTCCAGTTTCGCTATCGGGGGAAACCGTGGCTACCTGGTCTACGCTGGGCAACCCAAGCATTGTCGCTCATGCGGCAAGGCTGGTCATGTGGCGGCCAACTGCAGTGCCTCCCTCTGCAAGATCTGCAAACAGGAAGGGCACCAGACAAAAGACTGCAAACAGGCCAAGTGCTGCAACCTGTGTGGCGAGGCAGATCACCTCTACAGGACCTGCACCAAACGCTGCCGTACTTACGCACAGGCAGCCAAAGCCGACCAGGGGGAAGCAGAAGAAATGTTTCGTGTCACTCCAACCACCAAGGCCCCCAGGGAGCTCAACGGGACAAAGGAGGACACAGAGAGAGACAAGGTGGAGAAAGAAATCGAGGCAACAGAGAGCCAATCAGCAGCACTACCCCCTGTACCTCCCAGTCCTCAGGACAGCGAATCAATGGAGGAGGAGGCAGCAGTGGAAAAGCAGCAGGGGGAGTGGCGGACGGTGAAGAACAAGAAAAGTAAGAGGGAGCGAAGAAGAAGCAAAGGCGTTTCCCAGAGAAGTGGCAAGAGGCGTCTCCCATCCGACACGGATGACAAGGGCAGCAGCTCTTCGGATGATGAAGTGCCAGGGCGGCACCGACAGAAGAGGCGGCAAAGCTCCAGGGCGTTGGAGGACGAGACACCCGAGCTCCAGAAAATTGGAGACAACAAGGAGACCAGCGCACCCCAACTTTGCCTGCAACCTGAGGAGGCCAGTGCACCACAGCCCCTGGAATCTGGGAGCAGTGAGGCAATCATCGCACCCCAGCTCCAGGAAGCCGGGAACAGCAACACCCCAGAGGGGGTGAGTTTTGGAGAAGCTTCTCCAGCAAAGGTCATCTCAAAACCCACTCTCTACGTGAACCTCCAGATGCCACCGGAGCAGAACACGGCCAAGGAGATCTACCTCAGCCCATCCAAAGTGAAGGAATTTGAGCTCACTACGGGTATGAAGGAACAGACTAAAGGTCTGGGACTCTCAGAGACAGTGGGTTTGGTAGGAGAATAAATGCTTTAAAATGGGTTTAAAGATTGTATCCATAAATGTGCGTAGCATTAAATCTACTACGCGATGTGTTGCGACCTTGGACTACCTAGCCAAGGTCAAAGCTGACCTGTTGTTTCTGCAGGAGTGTGCGATACCGCACCTCAGCTCCTATAGGCAATGGTCACGATGGTGGTCCCACGGGCCATCGATCTGGTCGGGCGGAAACGACTCTCGTTCCTCCGGCCTGGGTATTCTGCTGCGGGGAGGCAACTTCACCGTCTCCGAGGTCAAGGAGGTGGTGGGCGGGCGACTCCTCGTAGCAGACGTAATGTACAAGAACGCTCCACTCCGGTTAATTAACGTGTATGGCCCGGCACAAGGGGCTGAGCGGCTGGAGGTTTTTCAGCAGCTCCCACTGCTGCTGGCGACCTCCAGGCCGGTCATTCTGGGCGGTGACTTCAACTGCATCATCGATGCGGCTGGACGATCCGGCAGGGCCGGCAGCAGATTGGACGCTACGTCCAGATCCCTGATGGAAACAGTTAAGGATGCCAAGCTGCACGACGTCTTCAGCAACCCTGCAGACGGAGCGCAGCGTAGATACACCTGGTCGCGGCCAGACGGGTCCATTCGTTCCAGGATAGACTTCCTGTTTGTGTCCCGTGCATTCACAGTCAGATCCACCGACGTCAAGCCGGTGTTCTTCTCTGACCACTGCCTCCTACTGGCGGACTGCCACTTGGAGAAGGACCTGAGGGTGGGCAGGGGGGCATGGAAGCTAAATGTGCAACTGCTGACCCCAGAGAACATTGAGGAGCTCAAGAGGGATTACAAAGGTTGGAGAACCGTGAAACCCCTCTTTGAGTCCCTGACACACTGGTGGGAAGCGATCAAGGGAAGCATCAAGAGGTTTTTCATCCTCAAAGGCACCCAGAAAGCTAGAAAGGAACAGAGGGAAATGTCCCGACTCCAGAAAAAGATGCAGAATCTGCTCCGGCTGCAGTCGATGGGGGTCGATGTCAAGGAGGAGCTCCAAGAGGTGAAGGGCCAGCAAGCCTCGCACTTTGCCTCGGAGGCCTCCAAGATCATCTTCCGTTCCAGAGTCCGCTCCGTGGAGCAGGATGAGACGTGCTCACGTTTCTTCTTCCAAAAGGTACACAGAGAGCGCTCTGTGATCAGCAGCCTGAAGGAAGAAGACGGCTCAGTAAAGTCATCACGGTCCGACATTCTGAGGATCAGCAAATCCTTTTATGCCGGATTGTATGACGTGAAGCCCACGGACAGCACGGCCTCCCAGTCCTTCCTGTCCTCTATCACGGAGGTCTTAGACGACAGTACGCGGGAGAGCCTGGACAAACCGCTAACTCCTGATGAACTGACTAAGGCCCTCGAGTCCTTCGAGAAGAGTAAAACCCCCGGAAGCAACGGCTTGCCGGCGGAGTTGTATTCGGCTCTGTGGGACTTGATCGGCCCAGACCTGCTAGGAGTGTACGAGAGTATGCTCCTGGCCGGTAGTATGTCAGAATCCATGAGGAAAGGCATCATCACCCTCATCTACAAGCACAAGGGGGAAAGGGAGGAAATTAGAAATTGGCGACCCATTTCACTGTTGAATGTGGACTATAAGATTCTGTCCAAGGTCATCGCCAACCGGGTCAAATCCGCTCTGGAATTGGTGATTCACCCTGACCAGACCTGCTCTGTGCCAGGCAGGAAGATCTCTGACAGCCTGGCGCTGCTCAGGGATACGATTGCCTATGTACAGGACAGGGGTGTGGATACCTGCCTCATCAGCTTGGATCAGGAGAAGGCCTTTGACAGAATATCGCACACCTACATGGCGGATGTGCTCTCCAAAATGGGGTTTGGGGAGGGAATTCGAAATTGGATCCAACTGCTCTACACTAACATCAGTAGCGCAGTCTCAATCAATGGGTGGGAAACAGATAGCTTTCCGATTAAATCTGGAGTCAGGCAGGGCTGTCCTCTCTCGCCTGTCCTTTTCGTGTGTTGCATAGAACCCTTTGCCGAGTCCATCAGGAAGGATCCGGGCATAAGAGGAGTGACGATCCCAGGCAGTGGAGGCACTCAGGTAAAAGCCTCCCTGTACATGGACGACGTCGCCGTCTTCTGCTCGGATCCGCTGTCGGTGCGCAGACTGATGCACATCTGCGACCAGTTCGAACTGGCCTCGGGAGCCAAGGTAAATCGTGGGAAGAGCGAGGCCATGTTCTTTGGGAACTGGGCTGACCGATCCTTTGTCCCCTTCACTGTCAGGGCTGACGGCCTGAAGGTGCTGGGGATATGGTTCGGAGGGACCGGGGCATGCGTTAGAAACTGGAAGGAGCGAGTGTCTATGGTGAAAAGGAAACTGGGCATGTGGGAGCGACGCTCCCTCTCCATTGCGGGTAAGAACCTGGTCATCAGGTGTGAGGTACTCTCGCTGTTGTTGTACGTGGCGCAGGTCTGGCCCATTCCAGACTCCTGCGCGATGGCGATCACTCGAGCCATCTTCCGCTTTATCTGGAGGTCGAAAATGGATCGTGTCCGCAGGGACGCGATGTACAAGCCTCTAGATAAAGGGGGAAAAAACGTGCCCAACATCGCCCTCATACTGATGGCCACCTTTGTGTGTGGCTGCATCAAGCGGTGCGTAGACCCTCAGTACGCAAACACCAAGTGTCACTACGTGCTGAGGTTCTACCTGTCCCCGGTGTTGCGAAGGATGGGTCTGGCCACGCTGCCGCGGAACGCTCCAAGTAGCTGGACCGTGCCGTACCACCTGTCCCTGGTGGAAAAATTTATGCAGAAAAACACCTTTGACCACAAGTCCATCAGGCAGTGGTCAGCACGTAACGTCCTAGAGGCCCTGAGGGAAAAGGAGAGGGTGGACCCTGTGGGATGGTTCCCCGAGCAGACTGTCAAAGTCATTTGGCAGAATGCCTCATCGCCAGAACTTTCCAACAAGCACCAAGACGTAGCTTGGCTGGTGGTGAGAAAGGCCCTCCCCGTCAGATCCTTCCTACACGCCAGGAGGCTCACCCCCTCTGCACGTTGCCCTCGAGGTGGCTGTGGTGGGGAAGAGACCGTTGTTCACCTCCTTGTGGATTGTGCCTTTGCAAAGAAAGTCTGGAGAGAGATGCAGTGGTTGCTGTCGAGGTTCATCCCGAGCAGTTCTGTGACACAGGACTCTGTGCTCTACGGGCTGTTCCCAGGGACACACACCGAGACAAACATCAACTGCAGCTGGAGGATCATCAACTCGGTGAAAGAGGCGCTTTGGTCTGCCCGAAACTTGTTGGTCTTCCAGCACAAAGAGTTGTCCCCGACCGATTGTTGCGGACTGGCACAATCCAAAGTCCAGGACTACGTGCTGAGGGACGCACTAAAGCTTGGGGCAGCTGCCGCAAAGGCGCAATGGGGAAGGGTCGCTGTCTAAGACTTTTCTACCACAGCGCACCGAGAGACTGGGAACTGTTTAGAGCCCCTCGGGCTGTACAGATCAAAATGAAAGGCTGTAAATGATTGTAATATTGTTTGTACTGATGCACCTGGTGATACATTTTGTAAAAGTTTAACCTGGATTGTACCCTTGTAATGTTGTTATTGAAATGGTTTGGAATGTGATTGAAGATATTTTATGAATAAAGTATATTTTTACAAAAAAAAAGAACGTCGAGGACATTCTTTCACCACATGTTAGTAATTGTGCTTCAAGACAGAGGATATTATCTGACTATATATGATAATATTTGACCTCACCTAATAGCACTTTGTGTCGCATTTACTAAACTTTGATAAGTACTGTCAATTTCTCTTCCTCTTTGTCTTTCAACACACATTAAATCAATAACCCTCAAGGCCAATGAATTCATGTCATGCACTGCCCCCACCCCACCCACCCCACAAAATGTGCTTAGCTTGATGGTAACCACCCTATCCTTTACATGATGTGGAAACAGGTTTGGGTAAGAAAGGTTATGTAAGGGTGCAGTGTGTTACCTTTTATGCATGTAAACATTTTGACAGCGTAATGATTTGGAAGGCCTGTTTTTGTCAACTCGCATAACATCAGATATATAGGCAGATATAAATGGTTGTGCCATCCAGGAAAGATGGCTCAGCTTCAAAGTGATGTCAATCCATATGCAGGTAGTGAGAATTGCAATTGTCAGTATTGATACAACAAAACAAGACTGATTATTGGCAGACAGGCAGCCCATTCTGCTGGTTAACAATCCATTGGATTAACGCCCAAAATTAAACAGGACTTGTTCATAATCGGCCACATTTTAACTGAAATAACATTTTATTGTGTAATATTGTAACACAAGCTTCCTATACACAAAAGGTTTGCAGATAAGTAGTTCATTCTTTCGTAGAGCCAGCACAAGTAAGATGAGTCAATTGGCCCTTCTTATGTGCTATAAATTTTCTATGATTCCATAACCAAAATGCACATTTCAGCAATTTCTCCTTTGCACATTTTTATGAGATTCAAAAAATATGATTTTGTTCAATTACTTCTTGGCTATGAAATGGATAAGATTTATAAGTCAATGTGCTGGCATAGCTTAGTGCACAGATAGTATTCATTAACCTCTATGGAATTGCAAAATGACATTTTGTGGAAAATGGAATTACTGTTGCCATTATCTGCAAATAGTATATTGGCCATGTCCAATACCACGGCCCTATCATACACAATACAGAAGACAGAAAGCACAAAGGAAGCATATTTTTGACAGGGACTAGTTATAGAATGCAGTCAGGCAACTGGGAATTCTGGAGTAAAGCATCAACCGAGTGTTCATTTTTAGCTTCTGTGTCATGCTTTGTTCTGATTATTAGAAAATCCTTTACAATACTGGTAAAATGAATTTTTTTAAATAAAAGCATCATTCAACGTTGATACTTTTTAAAAAAAATCTAGCGATAGGAGTTATAAGGGGAGTTTTTGGTCAAGGGCTGCCAGTGAGCACTTGATAGGCCTGATGAACTTCATATATGCCTGCGAGGACACAGCTTCTCCTGTTGCAGCACTCTAATACTATTCCCAAGACCCAGGGTGACTTAACACAGAAAATTTTAACATCTATTGCATTAAAATGAGCTCAAAATTATCAGCAAACATTTGATATCGTTTGGCATCAAATCCGGAATGAGTTTTTCATCAGTCATCAGTGCTTATAGCCGCCTTTCGATATCAAGTGCGATCATGGTATCAAAAGTGATCATTAGGCATCAAAATCAATCACTAGGCATCCAAAGTGTTCACTAGGCATTAAAAGTGATCATTAATACTTTCCCCACCGTGCACACTAACCCATGTCCCCCCTCCCATCCCCACTCAGCCCCTACTCACTCATCCCCTCCTCCTTCTCTGACATACCCTGCACCTGGATTTCGCCACCTTGCCCAGGTGTGGGGGAATTTGAACCCCTTCCCCACCCCCCCAACCCCTGCCGCTTACTGCTAGTCACCTGCAGCTGGACCTTGGACCCTGGCTGGACCTCCCCCCTCCACACCTCACTGCTGATTTAGGCCTGAAGCATGGACCACACCTGCACACTCACCCAACCCCACAGCCCTACTCCAACACCAACCCCACATCCCTACCTGCTTTACTCCCCTGCCTTTGCTGTTCTTTGTGATGAGATCCATACCCCAGTGTCTGTGTAACCCAAAACCCTTTGAGAGGCAGTGTCTAGAGCCCGTACCTCAGCTTGAGTGAGTGTGTGTGTGTCTGGGACCCGTTCCCCAATGAGACTCAGTGTGCGTGCAGGCCCATACCCCAGTGAGAGTCAGTGTCTCTAGAACCCGTATCCCAGTGAGAGTCATTCCCTGGAGCTTGTACCTCAATGGGAGTGAGCGTGTGTGCGGAACCCATATCCCAGTGAGAGTCAGTGTCTATAGAGCCCATATCCCAATGAGAGTCACTGTGTGTGGAACTCATACCCCAGTGAGAGTCACTGTCTTTAGAGCCCGTATCCCAGTGAGAGTCAGTGTCTATAGAGCCTGTATCTCAGTGAGAGTCACTGTGTGTGTGGAATCCATACCCCAGTCAGAGTGAGTGTCTATAGAGCCCATACCCCAGTGAGAGTCAGTGTCTATAGAGCCCACACCCCAGTGAGAGTCAGTGTCTTTCGAGCCCATACCCCAGTGAGAGTCAGTGTCTATAGAGCCCACACCCCAGTGAGAGTCAGTGTCTATAGAGCCCACACCCCAGTGAGAGTCAGTGTCTATAGAGCCCATACCCCAGTGAGAGTCAGTGTCTATAGAGCCCATACCCCAGTGAGAGTCAGTGTCTATAGAGCCCATATCCCAGTGAGAGTCAGTGTCTTTCGAGCCCATACCCCAGTGAGAGTCAGTGTCTATAGAGCCCACACCCCAGTGAGAGTCAGTGTCTATAGAGCCCACACCCCAGTGAGAGTCAGTGTCTATAGAGCCCATATCTCAGTGAGAGTCAGTGTCTATAGAGCCCATATCTCAGTGAGAATCAGTGTCTATAGAGTCCACACCCCAGTGAGAGTCAGTGTCTATAGAGCCCACACCCCAGTGAGAGTCAGTGTCTATAGAGCCCGTAACCCAGTGAGAGTCAGTGTCTATAGAGTCCACACCCCAGTGAGAGTCAGTGTCTTTCGAGCCCATATCCCAGTGAGTGTCAGTGTCTATAGAGCCCATATCCTAGTGAGAGTCAGTGTCTATAGAGCCCACACCCCAGTGAGAGTCAGTGTCTATAGAGCCCACACCCCAGTGAGAGTCAGTGTCTACAGAGCCCGTAACCCAGTGAGAGTCAGTGTCTATAGAGTCCACACCCCAGTGAGAGTCAGTGTCTATAGAGCCCACACCCCAGTGAGAGTCAGTGTCTATAGAGCCCACACCCCAGTGAGAGTCAGTGTCTTTCGAGCCCATACCCCTGTGAGAGTCAGTGTCTATAGAGCCCATATCCCAGTGAGTGTCAGTGTCTATAGAGCCCATATCCCAGTGAGAGTCAGTGTCTATAGAGCCCACACCCCAGTGAGAGTCAGTGTCTTTCGAGCCCATATCCCAGTGAGAGTCAGTGTCTATAGAGCCCATTTTCCGGTGAGAGTCAGTGTCTTTCGAGCCTACACCCCAGTGAGAGTCAGTGTCTATAGAGCCCATATCCCAGTGAGAGTCAGTGTCTATAGAGCCCATCTCCCAATGAGAGTCAGTGTCTATAGAGCCCACACCCCAGTGAGAGTCAGTGTCTATAGAGCCCGCATCCCAGTGAGAGTCAGTGTCTATAGAGCCCACACCCCAGTGAGAGTCAGTGTCTATAGAGCCCACACCCCAGTGAGAGTCAGTGTCTATAGAGCCCACACCCCAGTGAGAGTCAGTGTCTATAGAACCCATCTCCCAGTGAGAGTCAGTATCTTTCGAGCCTACACCCCAGTGAGAGTCAGTGTCTATAGAGCCCATATCCCAGTGAGAGTCAGTGTCTATAGAGCCCATTTCCCAGTGAGAGTCAGTGTCTTTCGAGCCCATATCCCAGTGAGTGTCAGTGTCTTTCGAGCCTACACCCCAGTGAGAGTCAGTGTCTATAGAGCCCACACCCCAGTGAGAGTCAGTGTCTATAGAGCCCGATTCCCAGTGAGAGTCAGTGTCTATAGAGCCCACATCCCAGTGAGAGTCAGTGTCTATAGAGCCCGTATCCCAGTGAGAGTCAGTGTCTATAGAGTATAGAGCCCGCATCTCAGTGAGAGTCTGTGGAACCTCCCTATTGGAAAACTTAGGCTGAATTCTGCATGCAACAGTGTTAACTTGCACTCATTTGCGGAATTCTGTGTTGGAAAATGATTTTTAAATGATCAATTGAAATCTGAAAGGAATCAAATGAAGGAACGGACCCGAAGCCACATCGATTGCGAACACTTATTTGCTTGCAACCGTAGAAACCACATCAATTGTGAACAGCACTGTTCATCTGACATCATTGATGTTAAACCCTCACGGATCAGTGAGCGGCTAGCTCCAATGTGTGCTCACAGCAAGTGCCGGCCTGTTTAAGCGTTCACCGATAGAATATTGTTGGAAATTAACTAAGTCCCTCATGCAGCCCATACTTAGAAATTTGTCCCTGTTAAGTGCACGTACCAGCAATCAGTATTGGCCAGCCTGGTAGTCCACCTCCCAATTTCCAGTATCATGGAGTGTTTATATATGAATTCTACCTAATATCTATATTACGCCTAACTATATCTCTATACATATAGTTAGGCGTAATATAGGTATTAGGTAGAATTCATATATAATTAGGACCTTATACTTTAGAATTGAATAAATGGTTATAATTTGTTAACAGGTAGAATGGTGCTAAAAACGTTTTTACCCATTTACTTACACACACACACACACACACCACACACACACACCATGGCAGATGGTGAAATTTGAATTCAATAAAAATCTGGAATTAAAAGTCTGGTGATCACCATGAAACCATTACCGATTGACTTAAAAACCCCTCTGGTTCACTAATGTCCTTTAGGGAAAGAAACCTGCTGACCTTACCTGGTCTGGCCTACATGTGACTCCAGACCCACAGCAATGTGGTTGACTCTTAAAAGCCCTCTGAACAAGGGCAGTTAAGGATGGGCATAAATGCTGGTCTAGCCAGCGACGCCCACACCCCATGAACGAACTTTTAAAAAACACACACACATGGACAGCTCTGAATTTAAAAGAGCTGAAATACTTCTGTGTTAAGAATTAAAACAAAATTTTAAAAAGTCTTTTTCAGACAGAGGTATCAGATATGGACGAGTATCAAGACTAGTGTGGCAACTCACCCCCTACCTACACACAACCCCCCAGTGATCTGATGCCCAACCCCGCCAAACCCAATATCCAATCCTACAACCCCATCCCCGCATCCTAGCCACCACCACTTATTCACCACCCCTGAGTACCCTCGCCACTCCAACATACCCCACCGCACCCCACCGCCCACTCCCTCTAAACCCCCTACCCCCATACTGCACAAACACCCAAAACCCGCCACCCATTACTCCCGACCACCTCTCCTCAAGCGCCCAGCCCCCATCTGCACCCCACCACCCATGCCCTCTAACCCCTTATCCCCGTACTAGCCCCCACCTCCATACTTCACAAACACCCTAAACCTGCCACCCACTACCCCTGACCACCTCTCCCCAACACCCTCCTACCCCGACCCTCACAGCCCCACCATCAACCCCCCAGCCCCACCATGTCATTAAACCCCCCCAGCCCCTCAGCCCAGCTACACTTCACAGCCCTGCACCCCTTCTACGCCCCCAGCCAACCCACCGCCTCTGCACCCCCCAAAACCCCAGCCCCCCACACCCTCTACACCGCCCCAGGCCCCCATCCCACCCCCTCTACAGCACCCCAACCACCACCCACCCCCTCTAAACCACCCCTACACCTATTTCCTCCTGCCCCAAACCCGCCCTACCCACCCACCCCATCTACAAACAGCCCCATCCCAACAGCTCCCCACCCACCCAACTACCTCCTCTACAACCACTCCCCCCAGTCCTCCACCCCCTCTACAAACACCCCTCAGCCCCCCATCCTCTCACCCCTCTAAAACCACGCCCCCAGCCCTTCACCCATCCTCTCTACAACCACCCCTCTCTCTCCCTCCCTCTCCTCTTCCTCCACCCTCTCTCCTCCTCCATCCCTCCATCCCTCCTTCTCTTTCCCTCCACCCCTTCCCCCCTCCCACATCTCTCCTTCTACCCCTCCCTCCCTCTCTCTCCCTCCATCTAGCCCACCCTCCCTCCCTCTACCACTCCCCCCTCTACCCCACCCTCGCCCTCTCTCTCCCTCTACCCCTCCCTCCCACCTCTCTCACTCTACTCCTCCCTCTACCCCCTCCTTCCCTCTATCCCTCCATCCCTCTGCCTCCCCCTCCCTCTTTTTCCCTCTGTCCACCCTCGCCGCCTCTCTCCTTCTACCCCTCCTTCTCCCTCTCTCTCCCTCTACCCCTTCCTCCCTCTCTTTCCCCTCTACCCCTACCTTGCTCTCTCTCTCCCCTCAACCCTTCCCTTTCGCTCTATCGCTCCCTCCCTCTCTCCCTCTACTCCTTCCTCCATCCATTCTTCTACTGCTTCCTCCCTCTCCTCTTCCCTCCCTCTCTCCCTCTAATCTTACCACCCCCTCCCTCTACCCCTCCCTCCCTCCCTCTACTCCTCCCTCCCTCTCTCTCTCTCCCTCTACCCCTCCCCCCCCTCTCTCCCTCTACCCGTCCCTCTCTCTCTCCCTTTACCCTTCCCTCTCTCTCTCCCATACACACATGCGCGCGATCGGTGGGCCTGGGAGCGGACAGGAAACGGATTCCCTTGACCGCGATGGGTCCCCAACCACGATTTCACTTTGGCTGGCCAATTCATGGCCGGCCAGCGTGAAACACGCCTTGAGAAAGGCTCAGCACTGCCGGTGGGAGTGGGAAAAGGGCGGGATCCGATGTCACCACGGGTGCTGGTGAATGCTTCTGCTGATCTCCCTGAAAGCAGACAGCTGCCTCAGGGAGCTGCAGACCCCCAAATAATAAAAAAAAAACACAAAAATGCTGCAAAAAATGTCCATGAAGCACAATCAAGCACCTGAAAGCATACCTCATAAAAATGCTGTTCCCAGATATTTATTTTTATTTTGTATCCTAACGGAGATTTCGTCCAGCCCTTGGGTGAGGTTTCATCAAAAGTGTAAAGGCCGCCTGGCCGATGGGCCCATTCGCCAACTATGAGGTTGGACGGGCCGCGAAAAGTCGCTTACAATTGCGCCGTTAATGAGCTTAATTGGGACACGGCAGGTGCTTTTCCGTTTGCAGCGCGTGCCCGCCGAGTGAAATATCGCGTGAGTGCGCGATGACGTCGGGACGCTCACCTGACGTCATCTTGCGGGATTTTACGCCCGTTCGGGTTGGGTGCGTGCCCGCCTGCAGAATGTAACATTCTGCCCACACACACACACACACACACACAGAGTGGACAGAATTTTTCGCTGAGCGGGCAGGCACACGCCCGACCCGCTCGAGCGTAAAATAGCGCATGATGACATCAGCTGAGCGTCCCGATGTCATCGCCCACTCGCGCAATATTTCAGTTGGCACACGTGGGTGGGAGTCGGAGCCACACCCTCCATTAATTAAAAAGGTAATTGATGCCAATTTTACGTTGCCCATGCGATTTCGTGCTTATCACACGGGCAAAACGGGCAGGTGGCCAGCCAACAATTTGCAAAACCTCATCCATGGGTGGGATAAAAAGGGTCAACAGCATTGCCAGTGTGAGTAGTGAGGGGTTTAAGAGATAGTTTGCTGTTGGTTGCTTATTGGAACTTGGCAGCTTCGTCTCTGTTTGGAGCTTCATTGTTAGCATTTCCAGGCTTCATTTCAGGATTCATTGGTGTCTCCAAGGCCCCCGCAGAATTTTGACCGTGTGGACCCTTCCAGGTATCGGCCAGCCTTCTGTTAACCTGGGAATGGGGATTGTGCTCTCTGCTGGAGGCACCTCCTCTGAGGAGGAAGAGGGGGGCAGAAGGGAGTGGAGGCCAGGTGTCCCAGTGGAACTTGCAGGGGAGAGACCTGTGGGAGGAGAGGCGCAGGCAGAAAGGGTGCAGGACCAATAGGTAGTCCGAGGTGGAAGGGGCCTCAGAAGACGCCACTATCCTGCTGCCAGGGTATACAGACAGCGATGCAGCTACCTCAATATGTCTGAGGTGCAATGCCAAAGAAGGCTCCACCTTTCAAGGGAGACAGTGACCTCCATCTGTCAGGTGATTGGGCCTGAGATCAGCTCTGACTGAGTGGGTGGACACCCTATGCCTGTGGCTCTGAAGGTCAAAGTGGCCCTCAACTTCTATCCCTCCGGCTCTTTCCAGGGCTCGGTGGGGGATCTGTGTGCAGTCTTCCAATCAGCTGTCCACAGTTGCGTCAAACTGTTGACAGAAGCTCTGTTCAGGTGGGTATTGACTTTCATTCATTTCCGTATGGATGAGGCCAGCCAGGCTGAGTGAGCCAGAGGCTTTGCAGTGATTGCTGGCTTCCAAGGTGCAATCGACTGCACACATGTGGCCATCAAGGCGCCAGCGGGTGAGCCGGGTGCCTTCGTTAACAGGAAGGGATTCCACTCCTTGAATGTGCAGATAGTGTGTGATCACAGGATGCAGATTCTGCAAGTCTGTGCAAGGTACCCTGACAACTCCCAGGTGACGAGGCTCTTCATGGGGTGGTGAAAAAGGCATATGGGACACTGGCCTTTATCACTCAAGACATAGATTACAAAAGGAGGGAGGTCATGTTGATGTTGTATAGAACCTTGGTGAGGCCACAGCTGGAGCACTGTGTGCAGTTCTGGTTGCCACATTATAGGAAGGATGTGGTTGCACTGGAGGGGGTGCAGAGGAGATTCACCAGGATGTTGCCTGGGATGAAACATTTAAGTTATGAAGAGAGGTTGGATAGACTTGGGTTGTTTTCGTTGGAGCAGAGAAGACTGAGGGGTGACCTGATTGAGGTGTACAAGATTATGAGTGGCATGGACAGGGTGGATAGGGAGCAGCTGTTTCCCTTACTTGAAGGGTCAGTCACAAGGGGGCATAAGTTCAAGGTGAGGGGCAGGAGGTTTATGGGGGATGTGAGGGAAAACTTTATTACCCAGAGGTTGGTGACGGTCTGGAATGCGCTGCCTGGGAGGATGGTGGAGGCGGGTTGCCTTACATTCTTTAAAATGTACCTGGATGAGCACTTGGCACATCATAACATTCAAGGCTATGGGCCAAGTGCTGGCAAATGGGATTAGGTAGGTAGGTCAGGTGTTTCTCATATGTCGGTGCAGACTCGATGGACCGAAGGGCCTTTTCTGCACTGTGATTCTGTGATTCTGTGATTCAGTGCTCCATCCCTATTGGATGGATGGTTGCTGGGTGACAAGGGCTATCCCTTAAAAAGGTGTCTTATGGCGCCTCTCTGCCACTCAAGAACAGAGGCAGAGCAGCGTTACAATATGAGTCATGCCTCCACAAGTGTGGTGGTAGAGAGAACCATAGGTCTTCTAAAGATTCACTTCCAATGCCTGGACTGTTCAAGGGGAGCACTACAATATCACCCAGAGCGGATGTTACTGATCATGGTCACATACAGCACTCTCCACAATTTGGCACTGGCAAAGGGGGACCCAGTGGAGGAAGGGGATCTTGACGCAGTTCCACAGGCCACAGATGATAAATCCAGTAGTGAGTCAGAAGAGGAGCCTGGTGAGGAGAACATTGAGGGCGAGGAGGCCAGTGCCTCTCTCTCTCTCTCACACACATGTACGCACACACATTGTCTCCCTCTCTTCCTCTCACACACAGGCGCGCATGACACACACACACATGCACACACCACACATGTGCACACCACACACGTGCACACCACACATGAGCACACCACACATGCGCACATCCACTGTAGATGGAATTTTCCCATCCAGTCCACGACGGGTCTCATGGCGGGCGGGACCAGAAAATTTGAAGAGAGGCCAAAAATCGGAAACCCGCCTTCGGGAAAACAGATCGTAATTTTCCGTTCATCACTTTGATGGTGGGCGGATGGTGGATCAGGTTTCCCGCTGAACCATGGCAGCAACCCTATTTGCATGCATTACCATCTCATGAATGCTCATTAAAAACACTGTTCACCGGAACCATGAAGCCCCTCCCAATTACATGCAACATCAGAGGGAAATCAGACTGGTCTGAAACACGTTTGGATGTGAGTGGTGTCCAGCTGATGACCCTCGCTTTACTCATGACTTGGGTGAACACAACATTCGGAGCCTATGCAGCAGCTCTGCCTTGGGTTCTCAGCAAAGCCAGTGACACTACACTGAACGGGGTGAGGCTTGCTCCCCTCCCTGGCTTCCTCTGTTGTTTGGGAGGGTATTCTCTGGGGGCTAAGGCAGGACAGGAAGCCAGACAGAGACCAGCATTGCGACCAGGGGAGGTGGGGGTGGGGGAGTTGGGAGAATGAGAGAAGGAGGCATGAGGGACAATGGGCAAAGGTGGAGTTGGTGGAGACGGGGGAAGGAAGAAAGGAGACATGGGGGACAGTGGGCAAAGGTGGGGCTGCGGGCAAACAATGGCAGGCAGAGGTGTCAAGGTTGGAGGAAATGATGGCAGGCAGGGGGGAGACCAAGGGTGGGAAAGCTGGAGCCCAACATGAAAGACAGGAAAGGAGACACAGTCAGGGGCAGAATGGGAACAGATCTACATGAATTGGAGGGGAAGCATTTAGACTCAGGAATACGAGGGGGGGTGGCTGCTGTTAGTTTGTCACAAGAAGGGAAGGCTTGCACAGACTCATGAAGGTGGGGGAGGGGAAAAAAGTGCATGTGAGGGAGGGATTGCACAGAAACTCATGGAAGGGGTGGAGGTGGCACACTGTGTTAGCAATCAGGAAGAAATGAGAGAGCAAAGAGAAAGACAGCCATAGTTCCTAGGGGCCAAGTAGCCAGGGTGCAGAGTGAAGTCAGTCCTGGGGCTTTGTAGGCCATGCTACAGGGCAATGCATGACACGCACATTGTCATCCTGCTCCAGGGAGAGGCAATGGCTGTGTGCACAATTGGGAAAAGGCACAGCTTGGTGTACAGGGCGTGGCCATGGTCATAATGTCGCTGGCCAAGGTCTTGTCTGGCCTGGTACTGGGCTGCAGATGGGATGGTCAAAGTGAGTTGAGGCATCTGCAGCCTGTAAAGGGGGAAGATGTAATATAGTGGGGATTATGTGAAACTTTCCTTGGTGGTGGGGGGGGTTGCCTCTGAATATGACCATGCACCTTGAGATGGGGAGGGGTGAGGTCCACAGTGGGCATTGGGACATGGACAGTTATGGGTTCAGGTGGGAGGGTTGGAATTTCTACAACAATGACAATCGGATCCAGGATTATTGGGGGAAGATGGAGAATAACAGGAAGCATCTCTACCTGCACACTGGGGTTCCAGGAAGATTGGAGGCATAGTGACAGGCACAGAGGGAGGGCCAAAGCTGGTCTCAAAGTAATACGTGGACACCGCCATCTTATTAAGTTGATTTAATGGCACAGTAACAAGTTGAAACTGGAAAAGAATCTGAACGGGAGGGGTTGGAGTCAGTGTGGGAGGAGCCAGGGCTGCACTTTCATGGGGCAGCCTCAACCTGCTTGCACTCAAAGCATTGAAATGTGGTCAGAGATAAGAGAAAAGTGGAAGATCTTCTTGAGAAGGTTCCATTGGAGACATGGCCATTTCTAGCGCTACAACAAGCGACAGCAGGAGTCATGGGCTTAATAATACAGTCACTACATTTCAGCATTAACACACAGGAATGTGGAAAATGGGGATGCAGGCAACCGTTAAGGAGGCACAGGTGCTGCGTATATGCCAGATAATGAGTGAAAGCCTCTAATGTGTTTTCTCCAATTGGCATGGACAACGTCCCAAAGGTCATCCTGTCATACTTTATGTGCAAGTTAAGCGTAATCAGTGTGCCAGATATGAGATTGGAGGAGTGATTTGATAATGTGGTGCGTTTCATTAATGGCTCCAAATCTTTTCTAACCTCTGTGGGATTGAGATGTTAAGTGTGAGATTTGGCATCTTGTTCACCTGACTCTGTGAGTTTGCGCCTCAGATACAAGGCTGTATCAGCGACAAGGCTACTAGCTTGAGGCCATCACAGTGACATGGTGTTAGCGAGTGGGAACTTAGCCATCTTTCCCTGTGATTCAGTATTCTGTTATTTCTCTCATTCCACAGAGAGAAGGGGAAAACAATGTCCAGGCTTCCTGTGCTGCCTTCTTGATGGTACTCATGGAATGGAGGAAGAGAAGAAGGGACTGGTGCCGCCGAGCACAGCTTTGGAAGGTCCTGAGGTCCAGGGGAGCCCCAGCACAAACCAGAGGATGAGGAGCGTTAGACTTGTACGACAAAGGTGACTCACTCAACTAAGGGTCTGCCGATGAAGGCTCTCCTATCTGCAAATGCGTGAGAGACAATGTGGAGTTCATTTGCGCTTGTCCAGAGATCTGGTGGATCACAGCTGTTACATTATGTGGGAGGATCTAACGCCCCGTGGAGTGGGAGGGCATCCCCTGCCTGTGGCCCTGAAGGTCACTGCCATACTCAATTTCTTTGCCTGCGGCTCTTTCCAGGGATCTACAGGGGACCTGTACAGCATCTCGCAGGCCACCACACATAAATGCATCAAGGATGTGACAGATACCCTGTACAGTAAGCCTCATAATTTTGTGCGGTTCACACTTGATGAAGGTAGCCAAGCTGCTAGATTTAATGGTTTTGCAACTATATCAGGCTTCCCAAGAGTGCAGGGTGCAGTCAACTGCACACATGTGTCACTGAGAGCTCCATAGCATTAGCTGCTGATGCTCATCAACCGGAAAGCGTTCCACTCCATCAATGTTCAACTGGTGCGCGATCATCGGAAGCACATCATGTACATTTGTGCCAGCTACTCTGGGAGTTCCCATGACTCATTCATCCTGACTCATTCCTAGGTGCCTCACATATTCAAAGGGCTTCAGCGATTACAGGGCTGGCTGCTTGGGGATAAGGGATCCCCACTCAAACAGTGGCTCATGACACCTGTACATCATCCTCGGTGTGCCCCGGAGGAGAGATCCAATGAAGAGCATAGCTCCACATGATCCATAACCGAGCAGACCATTGGCATCCTGAAGATGTGCTTCTGACGTTTGGACCATTTAGGTGGGGCTCTGCAGTACACTCCAGAGACGGTGTCCCGCATAGAGGTAGTCTGTTGTGCCCTTCAAAACCTGTGACTTCAAAGAGGGGATCCTTAGCCAGAGGGAGGAATGGAGGAGGCTGAGATATCCCCAGGCAATGAAGAGCAAGAGGGCCAAGAACCTGAAGAGGCAGACGAGGGTCAGCTTCCACATGAGAATGACATTGAAGAAACATAACGTGGAGGACGTACATGAGACACATTGATAGCCACAAGATACCAGGAGGAGTAATGTGCAGGCGACGAGAGAAGGACACATTCCTCCTGTCCCTTAGTGCCATGCCATTGCACTGAAAGGGATTTACAACCAATCATATCAACAGCAAGTTCCGCATTTGCACTTGCATCTTCAACCCTCATCATTCACCAGACTATGATCTGTGGAGAGATACGCGGTGAGTCCTGTGTCCATCTCCTCTAGGAAGTGAAGTCGACATAACAGCGCTATTGCTGCATCAAAGGATTGATGCAGTTGTGGCCATCTTAATGAGAAACTACAGCTGACAGTGAAATGAGTGCATGGTTGGAGATATCATCATTTCATCAATGTTGTCTGGCAAGCAATAAGGCTTACAAATTCATCTAGCTCACACTTCCAATAAAGATTTTGACACATCTCCCTGACATCACACAAGGGTCTGGTATCTTGAGTGGGCTTCACATCACATGAATGTGAGGCTCACAAAGGGAGGCAATGACTAAGTGGGAGGATGGCTCATCCTCACTATAAGAGGGCATGTAAATGGATATGCGACCAAACTATTCTCATTCAGATCAAATATATTTACAAAAGTGCAAGATTTACAGTGATTGAACGCCCATGACCCAGAAGTGATGTTAATATTTCTTAAATTTCCTAACCCTAATGTTACACCTGGGTGCAGACCCAAAATCTGTAGCAGAGGTGGAGGCAGTCTGCTGACTGCTACATCCTGTTGTCTGTGATAGCCTTGGCGAACATCCTCTGGTGGCCCAAGGCCTGGAGGGCTGTGACCTGATAAGGGCCTCCTGCTCAGGGGCAGATGCACTCTCCTCGGCCTGACCAGCTGGAGTGATGGGGTCACAGGCAGAGGGGGCTCTGAGCGCCTGGACACCCTTGGAGTGTCCTGTGTGGAAGCCCCCGGGGTGTCTGCCTGATGCTCACCTTCCCTGTGGCTGCAGGAGGACCCCTCCCTGAATCCTTGAGAAGAAGGGGTACCTGGAGGGAGGTCAAGGTGCCCTGCCCCCACCCTCTCGCCTAGCCACTGATGGATCCCACCAATGCCTATGGCGAAGGAGTGCAGATCTGAGTTCAAATTTGGCAAAACCTGCTGGACCAAGATCTCCAAGGCAGTTGCCACCTTACCCATGGTGACCTCAAGGCGCTGGCATGTTGGAGCCATGGCACCAGACAGAACGCGGACGGACTCCTCCATGCTTCACTTTAGTCTGCTGAGTGACTCTCGTCCCTCTGCCTCATGTTCCACTGCTTGTTGTTGCATCTCTAGCATTGTCTCGATGGCTACTCACTGAGGCTCATCATCTGCCTCCGACATGCTGTGGAGACGTGTCAGTGAGGTGTTCTCCAGAAAGTGACCCTGAGCCTGATCTAGAACTATGACCCACCGGGGTGTGTGTCTCTGTGCCAGCGGAGAGTATGGGTGAACGCCATGATGGATCTTCTTTGGGTGGCTCCTCAGCATCCCCATCTGAGATGGGCTAGGGCTGGGGCTTATATTGGCCCTACTCCTCTGTCTGGACCTGCTGGTGCCTGTGAGAGAGAGAAAAAAGATTTAGTTCATGAGCAGGCAAAATTCAGGATTGCATGTCACTCACTGTGAAAGTCAGGAGGTGATGAACTCATGGAGGGCTCATCCATACTAGATTGCTGGGAGAAGCCAATCTCGCCTTCCCCACAGGAGCGATTTCTGTCCTTCCCAGCCAGCTCAGCAGCACCCTGCTCAAATTTCAACAGCTCTGTGATGTTGGCCATCCCTCCTCCCAACTGGGATCTCTCCCTTCTATTACAGGCAAGCTTGGATGGCATGAAGACAAAAGGAAGGAATGTGATAAGAAGGTTGAGCAGAGGTTGGGAAGCATGCATTCTTACTTTCGTGTGGTGAGCCCTCCCCAGAAAGGACTGAGGATGGAGATTGTGCAACATGATCGATGAAATGGTGGTGATGTGAAAGTATCCGTGAGACAATCATTACTGACATGTGTCCCCCACTAATGTTGTGCGCGATCCCTGAAGAGTGTAATCCTTTGCTTGCATAATGCCATGATGAGTATGTAAAATTGGAGTGAGCTGAAGGTTGACTTACCCTGGTGGATCAGATGAGATCATTCGTGCTCTTTCTGCACCAGATAGCATTGTGGGGGCGGTTACCAGCCGCGTTGACCTGACTGGCTATTGACTCCTAGGCCGGGGAGGTGAGGCTGGTGTGCTTCCTGGAGCCATCAATCAGGTAAAGCACGTTTTGGTGTTGGTGTACTCCTCTTATCAATGCCTCGAGGGAGTCGTTGTTAAACCTCGGGGCTTCTTCTTCTGCTGCGCAGATATCTCTACAGGTCTCCGCAAAGACAGCTGGGCTGGAGAGAATGAAATGTGTGTGCTCAGACAGCATTTAAATATGGCGCCTGGACCTTTGACCCCCATTAAGTAATGGTGGGGTGGATGAATCCGTCCCTAACCCACCATGTGATTCGGAGAGCTACTCGCCGATGCGTAATTAATGAGATTCCGAGCGTGAAATGGGGTGTGGTTTCCCGCCACTCCGACCAATGGAAAACGTGTCACAGAACCTGCCTGCCACAGCAATTAGTTTCAAAAATGGAAAATTTCTCTCTCCAACTCTCTCCCACTCACCCAGATTCTCACCCTGGGGCACAGCTGTTTCAACCTGTGTAATGGTTGTCTGCGCTGTCAGTCAAGTTTCATTATGTATTATTATTATTATTATTATCTTATTATAATCTCACCGCCTCCATGTAAAATTCTGGCCATTAGATCAGATGACCAAAAGCTTGCTCAAAGGGGTAGATTTTGAGGAGTGTCTTAAAGGAGGAAAGCAAGGTAGAGAGATGGAATGGAGTAGGGAGGGGGCATCATTGCAGAGCTTGGGGCCCAGGCGACTGAAGGCACGGCCACCAAGGGTAGAGTGATTGAAATTGGAGATGCACTAGAGGCCAAAATTAGAGGAGTGCAGATATTTTAGGGGGGATGGTGGAGATTACAGCGATAGAGAAGGGTGAGCCCATGGAGGGATTTGAAATCAAGGAAGAAAATTTTAAAATCAAATTATGTGGTACTTTGTAAAAATGCTTTCTTGAAATCCATATAGACAATATCCACTGCTTTCCCTTCATCAACTTTCTATGCTACTTCATCAAAAAATCAATTTGGCTAGTCAAAATTGATCTGCCTTTTACAAATTGATGCTAGCTCTCTTTAATTAAGTCAAACCTTTCAAAGTGCCTGGTAATATTTTCCCCAATTATTGGGCAGAATTTTCTGCGTACCGGGTGGGTGGGCCCGGGTGGGTGGGCCCGGCCCAATCTCCGGCAGGTGGGGAACCGATCCCCACCGGAGAAGCGTGCCCTGCCGCCATTTTAAGTGGTCGGGCCAATTAGGGCCCGCCCAGTGTGACGCCCAGGGGGAAGCGCTATGCACTTCCTGTGCAGGCAGGGGGGAATCCCCAAATGCGAGAGTGCGCTCTTTCACGCATTCGCACGAAAGAGCGCACATCTCCCTGAGGCTAAGTGCTGCCTCAGGGAGATCGCTGAAATTTGTTCAAACATTAAAAATAGAAAAATAAAAAAATCCTTAACATGTCCCCCTCAAGTGACAATGTCACACAAGATGGGATATGATAATAAGTTTCACTAAAACTTTATTAAAGCTTTTTAAACCCTACATGAAACCTCATCCCACCGGTGGATGAGATTTCATGTTTTTTCAGAAGCCCGCCGGGGCTCCTGGCCTGCCCACCAGCCTTAAGGTTGAACGGTCAGGCCCTTTAATTGTTTTAATTAGCCTGTCAATGGCCTCAATTGGCCATTGACAGGTTGGCGGGCAGACAACTGATTTGGCTGTGCTCCCGCCTTCCTGAAAATTTAAATGGGGCGGGATGACATTGGGGGAACCCCCGACGTCATCCCGCGTCATTTTGCATGTCGGCGAGTGGGCCCCGCCCCCTGCTCGCCAACGGCAAAATTCTGCCTATTGTTTCGAATGACATACCCACGACTGATGTTCAACTGGCTGGCCTGTAGTTACTCGGGATGTCCTTACACCCTTTCTTGAACAATGGTCTGAATTTTATGCTTGCCGCGGGTGTGCAATCGGTAGGTCTGGAAGCAGGTGTGATATCCGCTTCTGCTGGCGATTGGTTCCCAACCTGATTTCACGTTAGCTGGCCAATTACCAGCCAGTCAGCGTGAAACGCACTGGGACTGGATCAGTGTTACCGGTGGGGCCAGGAGCTGGGTGGGGGCCAGGTCCAATGGGGTTCCAGCGGCACGGGGTTTAAAAATGGGCAGGGAGCTCCCTGAAGGCTGTCAAGAGGTGGGTCAGAAGGCTCAGGGAGCGGCATGTGAGTCTGTCAGTACCTGGAAGGATATTTTCTGTCGGAGCAGTAATTAAGGCCTCAGGACCTGCATCCCTTGCGGGAAGGCAATGCCCGTGGGCACTCTGCTCCCTATTTTACCAATGAATGTCTACATGTTCTTCTGGAGGCAGTGAGTGCCCGTTGGGATATGTTGATCCCGCGGGACAGTAAGAGGAGGCCACCGCGCCAAACCAAGAAGGCGTGGATGGAGGTGCCTGCCCAGGTGAGCAGCCACGATGTTGTGCGCCACGCTCGCTGCAGTGCAGGAAAAGGTTCAGTGGCCTTCTGCGCTCTGCCAGGGTGAGTACTAAGTCCGTCTGGAGCTATGTGTAGATGGCTTAGTGGGTGGCAGGACTTGTTTGCGCTCATGGGTGTGAAATGCAGAGTGCCAAATGGTGCATTGAGAGACTGAGAAATGTACCCAGTTGGCTTGGATGTATGCGAGGGTGAGGTGTGCCAATGTAATGGGCACCTCCTGTGTCTCTTGAAGGGGGGAGGTTTCTGGCATGTAGAGAGGGCACTCATTAAAGCACTTTTTCAGGAGCGAGGGCGAACGGGTGGAGGTGTGCCTAGCCTTTTAATTTTGACACAGGCATCTGAGACAGCCTGCTGACTCTGCTGTCCTGTTGGCCTCGATGACCTTGGCGGGCGTCCCCTGGCCTGTGGAGCCTGTGCTGGCCCCGCCCCGCAAAGACAACAAGTAGCTGCTGCGCCGACGTGAGGTCGTTTCGGACCTCCCTGCTCACCATGGATGGATGGGCATCGAGCTGGGAAACTTGGTGCCCAGACCATCTCCCACACTGGCACTGACCAGCTGAGGTCAATGCCAATGTGAGGGCTGGCTGGTCCAAGTGCATCCCCAGGAAGCCCAGGTTGGTCTCCTGGAGGAGCCTCTTCACGAGAGTCACCACTCTCTCCATGGAGGGCTCATGGCGCTCGGCCATGAGGCTCATTGCATCAGCGATGGTCCGTGTAGACTCCTCCACCACGGACACCAAGCCAAGCATAGCCTCGTATCTCCACCAGATGCTCCCGCACACCTGGCTGCATTTCCTGCGCTTGCTGCATCGAGGACGACTCCAGGGGCACATCATCAGTCACCAACTGAGCATGTGCCTGGTTCCCTGCAGTCCTCCGACTGCTGGCACCGTGGGCACTCTCTGTCTCTGCCAGCTCCTCCAATGACTGTGAAGTGCCCTCAGCACTGTGCCCCGGGATACCAGCTGATGTTCTAATTCCCATCGAGGTGCTAGTATCTGCGCTGGTGCCTGCCTGGCAGAGATGGTGTGATGCTGGTGAGACTTCAGGACCCTCAGGTGTGACAGGGGGTCTCTGCTACTCTTCCTCCCGGCCCTGCTCCGCTGATGCTGAAAGGAAGAACAAGGACATTGGATCAGTTAACGTGGAGACAATGTCAATCTGCATTCCTGTCCCCCGGATCATTATGCGCTCATCTTTCCATAAGCAATGGTCAAGCCATGTTGCAAACTTCAATCACTGAATATACAGCTCTGCCATGGCTGTTGGGAGAACAATTGTGACCTCAGTGCTGGGCAAACATACCTGCCTGTGGCACCCTAGCCTCACCGACACCGGTGGATCTGGGCGCATGGCGCCTCTCCAGATCTAGGGCCTCCTGCTCGAACCGACTAAGCATCACCACCTGGGCCGGCCCTCCGCCAGTCCTCATCAGGTCAGTGGCATTATGTGCATTCTTCTCCTGAAAAGGAGGGAAGAGCATTGATTAGTCCTACTTGTACGTGGATTCTTTTCGCGGACGGCCCACCCCAACCAGAGTGGGACATTGCAGGGCTCCAGTGCCACCTCAGCCAGCTGCTGCTGAAGACTCACACAAAGATGCTAGGCCTGTCCCCACACCACCCTTTGGCCAAATGCTGCCTACATCACATTTGGCACCACACGGTCTAACCTCCCATAGCAAGGAGGCGCAAGCACGTGGAATGCAGAGGGCAGCAGATCGATCGGTGCCAATGCTACCTTGAAGCTCCCCTCCCAGCATATCATCACCCTGACTTTGACATGTCCTGGAGTTCCAGCACTGCGCCTAGGTGCAGCTCCTCCAGGTTGCCCCCAAAACAGTAATGTGGGTCTCAGTGTACCACAAGCTGTGGGTGGCGAACCCATCTCATCACCACCCTCTCAGGGTGACCCCAGCATGGGCAATATCTGTGGCCCACCCAGCGAAGGACACATGCCGTCAATGATTCAATGCAGTCACTACACTCAGACCTGGTGGGGATGGTTGCCGGGGGGGCGGCGGCAGCACTGGGGGGTAAGCCTACCTGCTGGGTTAAGTGACCAATGCCAACATGGTACTCACCCTTCCCGAGCGCAAGAGGTTGTTGAAGCGCTTGTGACACTGGATCCAGGTGCGCCGCACCATGTCGCGGGAGCTCACCACCTCCGCCACCTCCTCCCAGGCACATTTGGTCATGTGGGGGGGGGGGCCCTCCTCCTCCCGCCCTGGGGTATGAGGGCCTCCTGCCATGCTGCCACCTCCTCAAGGAGGAGAGCGAGGCAATCATCTGAAAAACGAGGACAGCCTTTGAAAGGCTGCAGCAGCTTTTTTAAACAGGCCATCGGGTCGCCATTAGACCCGGTGGTCATTGGAGTCCTGCCGCCGCCCGCCCACTCCCACTGTCCTCGGGTCCCGCGATTCACGCTGGCCGGGCCTTAATCAGCCCGTCCATGTAAAATGGCGGCGCGGATCCAATCACGGGCGACGATCAGGTCCACGTCTGCTCCCGCACTCTCCGCCCGTCAGCCAGAAAATTCTGCCCCAGATCTAATTCTGTCAGTGATGTACCTAGCTTTCACACTAGTGGCCGAATTGCGTAATAAAGTAGCCCTGTGTATATTTTATTTATTTTACATATTTGCGCTTCTGACTATCAATAATGTTAGATATTAGATGAAGTGTATTGTTTACTTTAATAAGCTGAGCCATTTAAACCCTTGTGTACATAGGGACTCCTGGGGCTACTTTAACTGCTGCTTTTATCTACAGGTTGGATGATCGATGCAAAAGTTCTGCTTGTTAGTGCCTAATTCTCTCCCATGCAATATTAGGGGCAGCGACTGACCAGGTCATTGGTTCAAGGTTGGTGTGGAAATCATTACCGGTGTGGATTATGCTCTAGCTATCATTAAGTTCACCAAGGCCATTTGTGAGGAACTTGTGTCATGTTCACAACAACCATAGCAACAGATGAAACAAAAATCATTTTGAACTTTGGAATATGTTGACAGCAGAATGGATAGCAAGTTGGCTACAAAACAGAAAACAGAGTAAGGATTAAAGGTATTTACTTGGGCCAACAGAAGGTAGGAAGTGGTGTTGCACAGGGATCAGTACCGAGGCCAGGGTTGTTCGCAATTTACAGAGACGGTTTGATTGGGAATCAGAAGTACCATTTTAAAATTTGTGCATGACAGCAATTTGCTGTTATATTCGTCACTGAGGAAGACTGTGATAAGTTGCAAGAAATCGTTAATAAGTATGTAGAATGAGTGAGCAAATGGCAAATTAATTTCTATATAGATAAAGTGTCAGCTGTGGCTCAATTGTGGCTCAATCACTTTTGCCTGAGTCAGAATGTTGCGGTTTCAAGATCCACTCAGTGAGACCTGAGTGCAAAACCTGGTCTGACAGTCTAGTGTAATACCAAGGGGGTGCTGCACTGTCAAAGGTGCTGAATCAAAGGTGCACTGTCAATCAACATTACTAAAACAGATTATTTAGCCATTATTACATTTCTGTTTGCGGGATCTTGCTGTGTTCAAATTGGCTGCTGTTTTTCCTGCATTACAACAGTGACTGAACTTTAAAAATGCCAGAAATGCAGTTTGGAAGGTTCTGACATGAAAGGCACAATTTAAATTCAAGTCATTTTTTTTCAGTTTTCCTAAGTGTGATTTTTGGTGGAAGGGATAAGGAGGCCACATACTCCTTAGAAAAGAGGAATTAAATGGGTAGAAGAGCAAGGGATCTAGGGACACCGATTCACAAATCATGAAAAGAGGCAATGCAGGTTAACAAAGCCACAGAAATGCAAACAAAGCACTGGGGTTCATTTCCATATGAAATCAAGTGAAAAACAGAGAAGTTATAGTCAACTCATCAGAATCGTGGTTAGTTAGACCAGAAATAAGGCACAGCTCTGTTCTCCGTATTACAAAAAGGATATGGGGTGGTATTTAATGCAGGCAACAGGGGTCTCGATGTCAGCTGAGAGCTAGTGAGAGGCCCACATCCCCTCTTTTGGGGAAGGCCCGTGGTATTAAATGAATATCAGCAGGGGTGGGATGAGGCCCTTAAGTGGGCATTAATTGACCTCAATTGGCAGCAGGGTGGGAAGCCACTCCAGACTTAAGTTGGGGCAGATGCAGGGTCCTCACTCGGCAGCATGCCATCCAATTAAACGCCCCCTGCTCCAGACTCACCATGGGGAGGGCATTAAATTCCGCCTATGGAGTTACTGGGAGAAGTTACAAAGAAGATTTACAAGGATAATATCAGAACTGTGTCCCATCCAGGAGACAGGAAGGAAAAAGAGATATATATATAAGTATATATATCTGCGTCAGCCTGGCTACTTTACATACTTTATTAAATGGACAAATGGCTGGACTGATAAAATGGATGCCGCTGACCACATGATGGCAGTTCTGGAAGTTTCTGAGCAGTTGAAACAAGGACGAAGGATAACACATGAAATGCCTAGAATGTAACACTCCTTGCATTGTATAAACATAGAAGCCAAGTCACAAAATGGATTAGCAGATGAGAAGTTTGCACCAGCTATGGACAAAGGTGACTCCTCATCAGCAATTTTGTGATAATGATTCTACAGTTAAGTGCTCAAAATACAATGGGTTTTAACAAGGGGCCTCATTAGCTGAATAGCTTGACCCGAAACCACTTTGTCACATGACCTAGACTTGAGCTGTTTGAATTCCTTTAATTATATAGCTTTTGAATTTTATCTTCAGTTGTGGTTCAAAGAAGAGAACTGGATTCCAAGCTAGCAGCCTGCCTTTGCCCTCCTTCTCTCTCCAAACCTGATTTCCAGAAAGAACCCTGGGCAAAATTTTTACCCGCGCGGGTGGTGCGCGCCTGACCTGCTTGAGCATAAAATGACGCGCACTGATGTCGGGTGAGCATCCTGACATCAACATGCAGTCGCGCGATATTTCAGTCGGCGGGCACATGCCAGAGTCAGCAGTGTGCCCGCTGACAATTAAATGGCCTATTAAGGCCATTAAAGGATCAATTAAATGGAATTTTTCGCTGGTGAAAAGGCCAAGCGGCCTTTGCACATCTTTGGAAACCACATCCATGGGCGGGATGAGGTTTCCAACATCAGACAAAAATAAAAGAACATTTTTTAGATTTCATTGATAACATGTCCCTGCTTATGTGACAGAGTTACATGAGGGTCATGCTTTATAACATATATTTGATCTTTATTATTTTTTATTAAAACACTTCATCTCGCTGAGGCAGCTCTGTGCCTCAGGGAGATTCTCAACCGTGCGCTCGTGCGAGGTGCCCTGCCCGCAATCCCGCTCCCAATGCCTGCACAGGCAGTGCTGAGCGCTGCCGCTCACATCTCACGCTGGGCAGGCCCTAATTGGCCCGCCAGCATGAAATCGACTTCTGGTCTCGATCGCGGGCGGCGGTGGGCTTCCGACCGCCCCCACCGAGCCCGCCCGACAAGGGCTAAATCCTGCCCCCTGTATTTCGCCTAGAGTGAACTAATTTCCTGGATACAAGACTATTTCGTTGCATCTTCAACAGACACAACCTGCAACCAAGTTCCTAGGACCAAGACCAGGAATTCTGCCAGACAAAGCCACCTGAAAGAACCTTCATTGGACATTAACTGACTGCACTCTGGACTCACATGAAACCATAGTTCTTATTTTTATTGTCGTGGCTGCCCTGAACCCCTTTCTTTCCCTTATCCGTCATTTAATGTACGAATGCTAATGGGACGAATGTTGCAAAACCTCTTTCCCGCATTTTGTGTGTGTGTAAAATAAACCAACCCTCTTGCTTTACCTTATCTTGAGTTTGCTGTGGGGTTATTAATAGAGGATTGGATCACTCCAGAACGAAGGGTTGGGGAAAATACGCCACCGCTTATAAAGGAGGAAATCAAAAATCAAAAACACCTTTCTGTTTACGGATAGGTCATGAGTGGAGAAATCAAGGCTGTTGTAAATTAAACCTCCTCCTATCCATAACAACTGGGAGGTTATATCTGCCAAGGAAAACTGAACGTACATTGGAGTCATGTTTTTAGAAAGCAGAAGGTTGAGTGGTGACCTAACAGAAGTCTTTAAAATTATGAAGGTGTTAATATGGTGTGGATGAGAGAAGATGTTTTCACTTGTGGGGGGGTCACTGAACTAGGGGTCAAAAATATATAGGATAATCACTGATAAATCCAGTAATGAATTCAGGGGAAATGTTTTGACTCAGAGAGTGGTTAGAGTGTGGAACTTGCTACCACATGTAGTACTTGAGTTAATTAGTATAGGTGCATTTTAAGAGAAGCTCGATAAGTACATGAGAAGGAAATGAATGGAACGGGTGAGGTGAAATCAGGGCGGGGAATGCTCATGTGAAGCATAAACATCAGCATGGAACATTTGGGCTGAATGACCTTTGTGCCACAAATTCTACATTCGAGGGAGTTTACAACACAGTAATGGGCTTTTTGACCATTACCCCTAATAAGCTCTCATGCAATCTTACTCATTATCTTTGCCTTTCATGCATAACTCACGGTAAAATCTTTTAAAATGAGAACACCACAAGTCATTTTATAACAACTGAGCAGTATGGTGCACTGATATCCATGTTAGCAAGCATGTTGTGCAAATATCTGTCAATATGCATGTGCTTCTTCAACTCTCAATACTACTTTTCTACTGGGACAATCAGATGCTAGTTTGAGGGCTCAATCCCAAACCATAGGGCAACTTTACTTGTTACGTCTCATTATATGCCCAAAAAACACCTCGTGGGATCTGTGCAGGGCATATCCAAGTTAAGCTTTATAAGCGAGAATGGAAAGCGCCCCATTGTGGTGGAGGTTCACTGCCTTTTGGAGTCCAGCAACAAAGATTTCAACAGACCCAGGCAAACGACGCAATACCCTGGGCAGTGGTATTTAAAATGAATTCTCTCAGCTTCAGTTCCTGGAGACAGCAGCTTGGTACATGGAGGCTGGAGGCTTCTCACATTTGTTGAATCTTAGAATGCCTTCTCCCTTACACATAACCTCACCTCCTTTATACATGTTTCTCCCTTTTTAATGTAAATCCCATTGTTCCAATATGTCTTTGCAACTTTACTTTTTCCATAATACAAACCTTTCATAATACTCATATTATCAGTAATCTTTTGGAAAAATAAACACACAGTTTAGCTTAGCCTCTGTTGGCTAGGTGTAACACCTTACCATCTCTTTGAAATTCACAACTCCGGTTCATCTAAAAATGCAAATGTTCTTTACACCTCCCATTCTAAAACTTCAACCATGTCAGTCCTACTCAAGATATCAGATTTTCTCTAAATCTGGCCTTTTGAGGATCCACAGTTTTAATCAGTTCAGCATTAACGGCTGTGCTTTCAGCTGTCAAAGTCCTAAGCTCCAGAATTCCCTTTCTCGCCTTCCCTGTCTTTCAAGCTCTCTTTTTTCTCCTTTAAGATCCTCCTTAAAACCTACCTCTTTTACCAGGCTTTTGACCATCTGCCCTAATATTTCTTTACATCTCTTGGTGTCAAATGTTGTGTGATAATGTTCCTGCGAGGCACCTTGAAACGTTTTGTTACATTAAAGACCCTATATAAATGCAAGTTGTTGTTGTAATACATGGTGATGTAAGCAAATTAGCCAATGGAGGTTATGAGGGCATGGCTGCTGGTTGAGCAGTGCTTGGGGTGGTAAAAGGTAGGAGGTTGAAGAGTTTTGAATGACCTGAGGTTTATAGAGTGGAGGATGAGAGGTCAGCCAGCAGAGCATTGGAATTATCAAGTCTGAAAATGGCAGAGGCATTAATAAGAATTACAAGAGCAGATGGGTTGATGTCATTGCTGAGACAGGCAATGTTATGGAAGTGGAAATAGACAGTTGGGGGAAATTTGAAGTTAAAAGGACAACTAGGGGATCAAATAGCATGCCATAATTGCCAACTGTCCAGGGCAGCCTGAGATAGTGACGAGGAAAAGGGATGGCATATATTGTGAAGGTATATAATTTGTGGGGCAATGGGGGTCGGATGGAGATTGGTACTAAAGGTGATAGATTTGATCCTTCCAATAATTAGCTGCAGCAAATTCCAGCTACATGAGACTCCAGTTCCACATTAATATAAAAGCAAAATACTGCGGATGCTGGAAATCTGAAATAAGAACAAAAATGCTCGAAAAATTCAGCAGGTCTGACAGCATTTGTGGAGAGAAAGGCAGAGTTAACATTTTGAGTCTGCGAAGAGTCATACGGACTCGAAACGTTAACTCTGTCTTTCTCTCCACAGATGCTGTCAGGCCTGCTGAGTTTTTCCAGCAATTTTTGTTTTTGTTCCAGTTCCACGTTATTTGGTTGGCTCTCAATGGCCTCTTAAGTGACCTGTAAGCCATTCAGTTATAAATACAATCACAACAAATGCTACCACCTTTTTCTCAGAGCAACAAAGTTGCAGTGAAATCCCAGATTTGACAAAATATTCATGATTATGTAATGATTCGCTTAGATGTTACATTACAAATGCTTTAAAATTGGGCAATTTCACAATCACAATAGGAAGATAATTGAAGATAATGCAATAGGTTACATCCATTGGGCTTCAGCTGTTACATAGCCAAACCAAAAAAAGGAGCTATATGCAATCTGTGAGCTCTATCATGGTACTGAGGACTGCTAATATTAGATGCGCAGAATGTAGGCTTCGCACTGCTTTTTATTGATTTGTGGCTCGATGCCAGGTTAGCTTAGTTTGTATGCAGAATAAGCACATTTACCCCTACCCAACACTCACCATCTTTTTGATTACTTAATGAGCCATGCTATTTTAACATGAACTAGCAGGGAAAAACAATAGCTTTGAAGATTATCACTGCTCCTTATTCAGCCTGTCATTTATTCCTCAGAAGCCCAAAGGTCTTTTTGTCCAGCCACCCATCGTTCAGTAGTACGCATTTACTGATGAGTATGGTATGTTCCTGCTGGTAGCAAAGCGCCACTTATGTTAATTACTGCTATTTCCACACTCTCCACGAAATGAAAAATACAAACCAGCAGTGGAATAGGGACTCATTTGAATAACCAAGATTACTATTGTGCCAGTTTACTGCAGTGCTAAAAAATCTATTTTTGTTCCTCTGTTCTCTGAACCCCCATTGTTAAAATGGAATATCCAATTCATGAATATTCCAAAATTAATTAATTTAAATAATTCGTAATGTCATCACAGATGATTTTCTACACTCATGTTTTAAGATTACATTACTATCTTGACATAGCAATACAAGAACAATGAGGTTACTGGTAACAGAGGAGCGTCACAATGTCTGCATTGCTCACCTCTCCTTCAGTGGATCTCTCACTGCTTCTCTCCAGTTAGGTTAAGACCAAGCTCATGAGTTATACTACAACTTCAGTGCTGTTGCAAAGTGGAACTGCTTTGCAACAGTGCTAAAGCTGCAATACAAATATGCCCTTAATTTCTCAGAAATTTTGTGATTAGTTTACATTGAGCACCCAGAAGGTACAAGGAACGAAGAACAAAGAACACGATAATCTGAGAGAAATTAATACTTTTTGTTGAATCGTGGACAGCTTTGTGCAGTAAATTAATAGGTACAGCGGACTGGGCTGAGACTACCAAAACTACAGCTGGCGGAGATATGCATTTTATTAGTCTGTCCTGGAGTTGGACCATCTTGAAGTCTCTGACTCTGACTGAGTTACTAATAAAAAATGGTGCTGTTCATTTGTTTTATTATCCTGCTTTGGCTGATTAATCGCCGTAATACAATGATGAATGGCTGGGAAAGAGGAATCGGGGTGGAATTTACTCTGGAGGTTCAGAGAACACCATAGCTTAAAGCAAAATTTTAGTCATTTCTAAACTCTGTCATTCCAGGGTTTTCCATTGTTTCATCATACATATGTTGTATACTGCGAAGTTCACGTGGGTGATTTTCTTCAATGTAAAGCCCACCATTTTGTTAGTGTCATGAACGCTAAACTTTGCAAGACACTTATGTTTTGAAATGTCCCTTTAAACCCAAAGTGAAACTAAGTTTGCTTCTGGTAGAAGAAATTAAAGTGGTTCCTGGCAATATTGTCTCAGAAGTGCTCATGTGACTCAGGTTGCTATGGAAATGAGATTGAATTAAAGAAAAGGCAAATTGCTAGGAGTCAGATTATAGCTTGGGTTGAGGGCAGAAAACAAAGACACCCTCATGGAAACTCTTGTGGAAGAAGAGGGGAACATCTCCCAGGAAAAGGTCTTTTCTGCTCAGCAGAAAAGATGTCAGGGAGAAAAAGCAAGTCTCTCTGTAGAAAACGCAGATTTACCAGAGCCAACTAGACTGTTTAATGCGGTTTATTAAAGAGATGAATCAAGGAGTCTATGGGAATCTGTACTGTCAGGACTGAGGTGTCCAGAGGGAGTGAGAGTTCATTGAAGTATGTCTTACAAGTGATAATCACATCCGTAAAACACAAATGGAGTGGAGAGGTAGAAAAGGCCCTTAGAAGATTCAGCACAGCGTGGTGAGGAGCGATAGACCTCTACCAGAAAGCTGAGAGAACCTTTCGGGCTGCTTTGGATGCCATATGTCAATATGTACATATTTGTGATACTGGTTTAAAGCAAATTTATCATTTTAATTGAAGTATTATTTGCCTATTAGTTAATGTTTCAGATATGTTGATTTCAGTTTGATTATTACAGCAAACATATTAAAAAATGAGATCTTATCTATCAGTTGTTTCTATTTGGGTCGTTTGGGGTTCCTTTATTTTAAAAAGTTGTCAGTCTCTAAGAGGATCATAACAGTTAATAGGAGCTGTTATGGCAGATGTTTGTGTCATGATATCCAGTAATATTAATTCCAAAAGGTTAATAATGAAGGTAATCCCTACAAGTTTATTGAATGCTGATACTTGGGGATCACAAAATTATATGACCATTTATGTGCCAGATAGTGCTGTTCCAACTCCGAGAATGTATTAGATTTCTAATATTAATTTATATCATGTTGACATAGCTAGAGTTTTTAAATAATCTATAAATTATAAAACTCCAGGTAAAGGCCATAGCAAGAATCTGTTGGGCTGGAATTTACAGCCTCTCACCAGGTATGTTTTTGGCAATTAAACTTGTTAACAAGCCAATTGACCCAAATACTACGCTGCCCACATAATCATTGGCATTGGCAGGCAGACAGAAGTGGGAAGGTCATTTTTTTGAACACAAGTAGTTAAGAGGTGGGGAGGAAGGCGGGGAGTGTTCTTTGGGAGCGCCCTGTGTGCTTCGGGGGAACCTCCCCAAGATATTAGTCCCCACTTTGTTCCTCCCCATCTGGCATCGAAAACCTGCCCCCCAAAACCACACCCCCCACCCCAACCATAAAATTCAGCTCAACGTAATCAATGATAACCTAAACCCACTCCTTCAATACTTCTACCTCAGAGAAGCATAGAAATTTACAGCACAGAAGGAGGTCATTCTGTCCATAGTGTCTGCACTGGCTGAGAAAGAGCTATCAGCCTAATCCCACTTTCCAGCTTTTGGTTTGTAGCCTTGTTCTTTATGGCACTTCAAGTGCATATCTAAATACTTTTAAAATGCAATGAGAGTTTCTGTCTCCACCACCCTTTTCAGACAGTGAGTTGCAGACCTCCACCACCTTCTGAATGAAAACATTCCTCCTCAACTCCCCTTAATCCTTTCAGCAAATACTTCAAATCTATTACCCCTAGTTTTCAACTGCTCTGCTCAGGGAAATTTGTCCTTCCTATTTAGGCCCCTCATAATTTTTATACACCTCAATTAAATCTCCCCTCAGCCAGTCCTGTTCCAAAAACAAACCCAGTTTATCCAATCTTTCCTCAGATCTAAAATTTTCCAGACCTGGCAACACCCTCGTAAGTCTCCTCTGTACCGTCTGTAGTGCAATGACATCCTTTCTGCAATGTGGTAACCAGAACTGTATGCAGTACTCTAACTGCGGCCTAACTAAAGTTTTTTACAGTTCCAGAATAAGCTCCCTGCTTTAACATTCGATGCCTCAGCTGTTTAAGCAAAGTCTCCAGTGTACCTTCTTAACTACCTTATCTACTTGCCCTACTACCATCAGGGGTATGTGGATATGTACTCCAAGGCCCCTCTGCTCCTCCCCACTTCTCAGTATCCTACAATTTATTTGTATTCCTGTCTTAATTGCCCTTCCCAAATGCATTACCTCACAGTTCTCTAGATTGAATTCCTTTTGCCACTTTTCTGCTCATCTGACCAGTCCATTGATATTCTGCAGTCTACCACCTTCTTCCTCAGTATCAACCAAACAACCAAGTTTTGTAGCATCTGCAAATTTCTACATCATTCCCTACATTTAAGTGTAAGTCATTTATATGTATCGCCAAAAGCAACGGACTCAATATTGAGCCCTGCATGACCTTACTGGAAATATGCTTTTAGTCATAAAACATCCCTTGGTATTCAATCAAAATGTTAACTCTTAAAGATTTTTACCACGATGGAGAGCCTCTCTGTCATGGCAAATATTCAGAAAATGGCCGAAAATTCTAAACCCTGCCCCCAAACCTGACAATTCCCATCTTTGTGGGAGTGGAGTTGGGCCAAGGTTTACAGAAGTGTAATTCGAGGAGGAAGCTGGCCATTTAAATCACCTGCTGCCTCCACTGAAGTGGGATTTTGGAAGGCCAGGAGTGTGAAACCTGGAGTGTGCGGATTAGAACAGGTAAGAGGAGATCTGAACTTGATGGATTTGTTTGAATAGCCAGGGTATCCTTTGGAGAGGTAAGGCACCCTTTTAAATGGTCAAAATTAAACATGAATATGTACTTTTAATGAGCAAACTCATTGGAACTGTCAAACAGTGTCACTGTCAAGGAACTATCAAGGAACTGTCCAGCCATCAAGGAATTGTCAAGAAACATTCCAGCTATGAAAGAACTGTCTAGCTGTCAGGGAACCGCCAAGGAAGTGTCAAAGCTGTCAACGCTGTCAAAGCTGTTAAGGAAGTGTCCAAGGATATTAGGTGAGATGGCATGGAGGGAATTAGGGCAAAAGGTGGAGGGTGGGGGGCATGGGCTGGCCTAGGAGGTATGAGGGCCATGGAGGGGTGGATAGGCAGGCATGGATTGGCATAGTGGGTATGAGGGGTCATGCTGTGTGGGCAGAGGGGCACTGGTTGGCATAGGGGTTATGAGGGGCAATGGGGTGGGGGACATAGGTTGGCATGGATGGGGCATAGGGAATATGTGGGGGTGTGAGGGGGTTAAGGGGCGATGGCTGGATGGATCTTTTTTGTTGTAATATTTTCTATTATTTATTTAAACACAGGTGCTGGTGCAGGGAGGCAGTCCTTCCGCCCAGCCCATTCGCACCCAGGAGCCCCCAAACTCATCCGAGATTGCCCAGCTGGGCTCGAATTTCAGCCCACCAACAGAAAATCCAACCTGTGGGTGGACATTTTTAAATGCTGGGTTCGCAGACCCAGGAACCCAACCCGGGAATGAAAATCTGGTCCCCCGTTTCTCTTTCCGCAGATGCTGCCAGACCTGTTGAGAATTTACAGCACTTTCTGTTTTTATCACAGGTTAACTTTTTGGCCTCGAATTGGCTCTACTATTTCCTTAGTTATACTCTTGCCCTTTATGTATTTACAAAATATTTTTGGATTTTCCCTGATTTTGCTAGCCAATCACTTTTCATGCCAGCACTTTGCTTTCCTAATTTCCTTTCCCCCCCATCCCCGCAAATTCTATACTCCTCTAGGTTCTCTGCACTACTGAGTTCTCAGTATCTTACATAAGTTTAACACTCGAGCAAAGTACTGCAGATGCTGGAAATCTGAAATAAAAACAGAAAGTGATGGAAATACTCAGCAGGTCTGGCAGCATCTGTGGATGGAGAATAAAGTTAACATTTCAGATTGACATGCCTCCGTCAGAATAGTTTCTGACACAAACTTCCCCTTTCTGCCTTACCTTACCCTATATGCTCCTTAGCAACCAAGCAGTTATAGGTCTGGGAGTCCCATCTTATTCTTTGCGAAAATGTATTTATTCTGAGCCATCTCTATCACCTCCATGAATGGCTCTCACTGTGCTGACATGGGTTTTACCTTCAAGTAGCTGCTTCCAGACCACTTTCGCTCAATCTCTTCTTTGCTTCATAAAATCGGCCTTTCCCCAATTGAGAACTTTTACTCCTGGTTTATCTTTGTCCTTTTCCATAATTATGCTAAATCTGACTGAATTATGATCACTGTTACCAAAAAGCTTTCCCCACTGATAATCCTACCACCTGCCCAGCTTCGGTCTCTAAAACTAAGTCCAAAATTGCCCCATCTCTTGTTGGGTTTGCCACATACTGCTAAAAACGTTCTCCTGAGTCATCTGCACCCTCTTTACCTTTAACACTAATTCTATTCCTGTTAATGTTATGGTAGCTGAAGTCTACTACTATTAAACCCTATTGTTTTTGTACTTTTCAGAAATTGTCCTATGTATTTGCTGATCTATCTAAGCTCAGATCATGGCAAATGGAAACCTGGAGACTCAGTCTAGTGTAGTGTTACAACAGCTTCATTGAGAACTACTGACTTTAAATCATGCAAACAATCGAGAAGAAGGTGGATGATTTTGGAAAGGAAATGGAAAATTAATCAAAGAAATGAAATATTTGCACCTGAAGGAAATATTGCAATTTTAGCATGCATGGGATAGAAAATATAAGATACTTTTAAAATAAATAGCTGGCAATATAACTGGCAATAAAAGCTATATGGAAAGGAAGAACAAACATGTTTATTTGTAAACTAAGCAAAGCTGAGTTTAATGAAATGTCAGGTAAATAATAGTACAGACCAATGGCTTCGATTTTAATGTCCCTCATTTGGCAGAAACCGGGGTCGGGGGTGCGGGGGGGTGGGGTGGGGTGGTGTAATTACCACTTGTGCAGTTACCCCCTCTGCTCCCACTACCTTCCCACTGAGTTCCAATATCAATCTGCTTTTTTGAACAGATGAATTGGAGGTGAAGATCAGATCCTGATGTTACCATCAGGACCAGCGTTACAATTTTGGCTGGAGCATCAGGTCACGTTTGCAGGAAATTGATCACAGACGAGAAGAGGCCCAGCAATATTAAACTTCAAAACTTTATTTTAGGTTTCCTTGTGAACCAGGAAGGGTAGGGTGTTTTTCTGGGCTTTGAAATGAAACCCTGGCCTTCCCTTATGCTGGGCTCTTCGCTCCTCATGGTCTCTTCCAGAGCCCCCTCAACACTTTTCAAAAATGGCATCCTGCCTCTTAATTCCTATTCGCTCCCGTTGGTCAGGAGGATCTGGTTTGTTTCAGGCGGCTTATTGAGAAGCTTTATGGAAAGGTGGCCCTGGATTGTGATTGGCTGAGCTTCCATGTCCCTGGACCTTCTGGGTAGGCTGCTTGCTTTGGGCCACACACACACCATACCATTTAAAATCAGTGATATATTCTGTTATCACCAGGTGAGAAGGAGTGAACTGGTTCCCCCCTATTCAGCCTCCTGGGTTGGCTAGAACAAAGGTTTAAATTGCTTTTTCAAGAGAATATGCCGTTTCCAAATCAGAATATATTTAACTGCTCATGCAGTGGGCACTAAGAAGCCAATGAAACAAGGTTTTCTTAAGTTAAAGAAAGCCCAAATTTATTAACCACTAAACCCGAGAGAAAAAAATTTAAAATGCGATGTTACTCACACACACACACACAAAGGTATCAGGAATAAGGAACGTTAGAGTCTAATAAAAAAAGTTAAAAGCTTATACAGTTAAGTGTCCTTTGTGTGTCCTTGAGACATAGCTTGTTAAACGTTGTGGCCAATTTGGATTAGCTGGTTTCGTGGATGTGTTCAGATGTAGAAGATTTTGCAACTATTGCAAGATCTTGGTTCGCTGGTAGATTTCTAATAAAATTGCCTTCTGAAATGGTTAATATATTTATTCTAAGAGAGTGAGAAAGAGAGAGAAAGAGGGCAGCTTTCAGCCTGTTTCCTCTGCTGAAAACTTCCTTGATACTTCCTGTGTCACTTGCAATCTCACTGCAGTGGCTGTAGTCTGGCCTCTTGGACTTCTCCCATTTTGTATTTCCAAAGGGTTTTGGGTGAGTCTCTTTGGGTTGGCCATTGTTTCAATATCCAGCACTTTGCATTTTAATGTCTCTTCCTTAGACAGGATGAGTTTCGATGGTTCTCCCAATTCTAGGTTATGTCTCTGTCTTCACACTCCCCTGAGAGTATCTTGTTTGTTTTTCACCTTCACCTTGGAAGGTGGCCTTGCATTTTTTAGTAGTTTGTTCCGTCTCATTTCAAGTTGCAAAATTTTCAGTCAGTTGAAAGTTGAAAAATCATATTTTCAAAGATAAAGGGGTATAACCTTGTGACAGTATATATACTGCGAGATCTGTTACTTTTAGTATGAGTAATGTGGGTTATATTTTTGCCATTTGTTAGACGTGTGATGTATTGGGGGGAGATTTTCATCTTCACTACCTGAGACGTTATCCGTAAAATGCACAAATGCACCAGATTATCACGTGAATGGTGAAAGTGAAAATCCACCCCATTTGTTTCAGTAAGTTTGCTGTTTTATTAATAATGTGCAAACTACAGTCAAATTAATGGTGTAATAATAACAATCAGAAACTATACTCCCAGCTCCAATCTATCTGTGAACACCACAGAAGATTTACCAGTACTAAAACAGCATTCACTGCAGTTTCCTTTGTCCCATATTTCTCAAACAAGTTATGATCTTCTATTTTTCATTTATATTTCCTCTTGACCGATCTTTTGTTTCTTTACTTAGCCCCTTACTATCTCCTTTTGCCTTGTGCCATTACCCCTTTTGTCATTTTGTTTCTTCTGCATGTTGCACCTTATCACACACCTCCCCCTTTGCTCACCCCCTCCCACCCAACTGTCCCTGCCTCTGTACTTGCTCAAAACCTGTTGCGCGCCTCTTTTTCCAGTTCTGGCAGGAGGCCATTGATCTGAAACTTTTGCCAGGATCTTCATCCTCGAGGCATGTAGGGGGAGTCAGGAAAATTCCCCAGCTCGGCCCACCCGCCTCAGGTGAAAATACTCGCCAAGGCAGGATCTTCATTGATGAGAGCCAAGTGCAAGCTGGAGCCGGGCTAGCCGGGCACCAAGGCATGCTGTTTGAAAGGCTCACCTCTGTACCGTGGCACTTTGTTCCAGTGAAAAGAACATAAAGGCTCTCCAGCCCTCACCCCTCAAACCCCTTCACCCTCTAAACACTCCCTATGCCCTATCAATGCCACCTCATGCCCCCCACTCACCCCATCAGGCCTCTCGTGCCTCCTATTCTAAGCTGTGCCCTTCCGCCCACCCCCTCAGGCCCCTCATAGCCCCTATGCCAAGCTCTACCCTTCTATCCAACCCTCAGGCCCTTCATGCCCCCATGCCAAGCTCTGGCACTTCCATGCACATTTAAAGTGGGATGTTTAAAAGAAAGCTTTGAAAAAATGTAATCCTTTGACCACTTTCCCCTATGCTTGAAAGTAAAATTCTGGACAATCTAATAAAAGTGTCAGCCATCCAGGCCCTTTGAAGCTTCAAAAACCACAAACACGTGAAATGACTTGACTTATGTCAACAAACATTGTGAAATTGGCCACAGGGATCAGAGAGCCTGAGCTGTCAATCAAACAATTCTTCCTCTAGCAAGCAGATGTTCTGTTATTGTAATAGATGCCTGGGCTTTCAGCTTTTTTTACACATCCCACTCTACACTGTGGTGTTCCTTGGTTCTAGAAAGTGTACAGTGGGTCAATGGGTATGGAAGTGTCAGAGCTTGGCATAGGGGGAGAAAGGGCCTGAGGGTGTCGGTGGAAGGTCAGAGCTTGAAATAGGGAGCATGAGGGGACATGGAGGTTAGGTGGAAGGGCAGAGCCTGGCACAGGGGGCATGAAGGGCCTGAGGTGGTGGGTGGGGTGGGGTGGGACATAACTTGGCATAGGGAGGCATGAGAGGGATGTTTGGAACTTACCTCATAAAAAGGTCCCCTCATGCAAACTAGGGTTCATGACTCTCCTGAGGGGCCATGAATGACAAATCTTTAAAACCTGGCCTGACACCATGAAAATTGTGGAGGAGTAGGACATGCTTGACTCTGCAATGGAGACGACCAGGTCGGATGCGGGCTTCTGACAGGAAGCAGCCCAAATCCTTTAAAGGCAATCCTAAACATTGCACAGCCTGGGAATGGGGCCGGGAATCCCGGAAACCTGACTCGGTGAAAATTCAGGCCTTTAACATTGTTCTTCTCTCCACAGATACTGCCTGACTTGCTGAGCAATTTCAGCATTTTCTGTTTTAATTATTGGAGGAAAATTCCTTTGTTGCAGCATTTGGTTGAAAGTACAGAAAACCCTCTTCAAGGAGCTTTGAAAAAACGCTATGCTGAAGCATGTGATAAGAGGAGGGTATTATCTGGTTTATTAATGCAGTAGCCATAAACCATTGTTAAATGATTTATAAATTATCTCCAGAGATGAGCTCAGTGTTTTTAATTACATAACTAATTGTGCTCCCTTTAATTACTGTGATTGTGCCTCATTATTACTTTGGCTGGAGCACTCTACTATTTTATTTAGACACTGTTTCTCTTGCTAAGAATTGTGGATGTTTGAAATTAATGTAATTTGAAATTAATGTTTCCTGTAATTCTTGAAGGTATTAAAAATATATAATTGATACCAAAGTGGCAAATAACTGTGTGAGGAAAATAATGCGAAAATCTAAGAAACATTCACAGTGATTAAACAAAGAGAAGATTCAGTAATAAAACAAATTACTACATCGCGTGAGTTTAGTCCCTCATTGAATTAGAACCAATGGGTTATGCTTAACAAGGACAATGTGATAAATGGGACACTTTCATCTTCACCAGAGCTCATTAATTAACAGTCTTCAATGATATTTTGATAAGCTACTTTATCAGCTCAAGCTGCTCTGCTGCATCATATGGATTAGTTTTTAAAATCAAATTTATATGTAATGGGTTAAACTACTATGCTAGAAGTTAGTTACATCTTAGTCTATTCATTGGCTTAATTTTTAATTCAAGCTACTGCAGTTTTTCATTACTGACTGACTTATTGCATATTAACAATTTATTGAAAGTAATGGATTAATGAGGACAGGTTGAGGCATGATCATAATTTAAATTATGTAAATGAAGGGCTGTAATGAAACCATTAAGATCAATCTAGATAGGACATTGAACAGCCCTTTAACTAGTGAGTAATTAATCTTGACAGTTATTTCTTTTTAATTCCACAGCCCTTTTCTTTATTTATTATTTTTATGCACTTTCTATATAAATCAGTGATTTAATTCTGTCTTCAACTCTTATTTATTTTCATTGAGGTCTGTAATGCTTTGGTGCATTTGTGTGAATGGGAAGAATTTGTAATCATAAATAACATTCACGGCAATATTGACAGTGCAAGCAAGCATACTTTCACAATCCATCCTGGTCCACGTTCTGGTAACAGCCTAGCAGTTTATAACTAGCCTTTAAAACTGGCTTATCGTGTGACTCTCTGAACTTCATTGTGCATGCTATAAAGATCATTTATAAGCATCCCTGCTTTATCCAATATTCTGACAAAGTCCTACCAGTATTAACCCTTCCCAGTCATAGTACCAGGGTGGCTCTTAAAAGGCACCTTTTGTGCAAGCAAGTGTTATTAATGTTGGGGTTTTGCCCAGTCAGGGAGTTTAGTGCTCAATTTAATAGAGGATACTACAAATTGTACCTTTGGATCCCATCATATCTATCTGGCAATGAACAAGAGGAACTGCAGTAAAAACAGAAAATGCTGGAAAAACCTCAACAGGTTAGGCAGCATCTGTGTAGAGAGGGAAACAGAGTTTCCATTTCAGGCCTGTGACTTTTCATCAGAACCAGGAAAAGTTAGAGATGTAATAGGTTTTGATAGGGTGGAATGCAGGAGAGATTGGATTGCAGAATAGTTCGTCCTGTAGGGAAAAAGGGAACAGTGATGGGGCAAGAAAAGAAACAAAGGGGTGAATTTTATGGGGCGGGCTTAGTTTCGACCCCCAACCCCTGGTAGAAAAGTCATTTGCAAACCAATTTTTAAAAAGGCTGCCCCGCGGCCTTAACAAGCTTAATGTGGGACTTCTACCCCCACGTTGGAAGGAAGTCAAGCCCTTGAGAGCTGCCAGCCGATTTGATTGGCCGGCAACTTCTGCCGTCCCAGCAGCGCTAGAATTTAGTAGTGGCTGCCGCTGGAACTGCAGTCCCACAAAGAAGAGGACATGGATATCGGACAGAGGTAAGTTGGGGCTTTTTGGGCGGGGAGGGTTTGGGCACCCTAGGGAGGGGTAGGAGGGAGATGGGAGGTGGGTTTTGGAGATTAGGGGAGAATACAAAAGGGGATACCCTCTTATGGGGTTGCCCCCAGTGTGCATAGGGCACCCCCAAAGGAGGTACCTCGCATTTCTTCTCGCCTTTTCATCAGGGTTGGTGAAAAAGTGGCTTGCCCATTCTTGTCCGCCTTCCATTGCTCACTTTATTTTGGTGGTGGAGGCAGAATGAGGCCCTGAATTGGCCTTTGATTGGCAATTTATGGGCCTCAATTTGTCTTAGGGTGGGTGGGCTAGTAGGCGCTTTACCCTCTCACGATATTATGGTGGACAGGAAGGCGGTGGGCTAGCCACCTGGCATATTTTACATGTCAGCCCACCAAAAAAACACGGCCGGTGTGGTGATGGGGGTGGGGGGGGTGGGGGGGTGGGGGCGGGGATTGTAAAGTCCAGCCCAAAGAAATAACAGATGTGCCTAGAGCAGGTGTGCTGCTGGTTGAAAGAAAAAAAGTGAAATAAGCAAAGAAAAGAAGACATAATGGGGGACAGAGTTTACCTCTGAAGCTGTTGGATTCATTGTTGAATCCAGAACGCTGTAAAGTGGCTAATTGAAAGATGAGGTGCTGTTCCTCAAGCCTACATTGAGCCTCACTGGAACAGTGCAGCAGGCTAAGGACAGAGATGTCAGCATGAGAGCAAGGTGGAGAATTGAAATGACAGGCCACCAGAAGCTCTGGGTCATGCTTGCGGACTGAACAAAGGTGTTCCACAAAAGCGGTCATCCAATCTGTGTTTAGTCTCCCCAGTGTAGAAGAGGCCATATTGTGCACAGCAAATAGACTAGACCTGATTGAAAGAAGTACACGTAAATTGCTGCTTCACCTGGGAGGAATGCTCGGGACCTTGGATGGTGAGAAGAGAGGAGATAAAAGGACAGGTGTTACATCTCTTCCGTTTGCATCGAAAGATGCTGTGGGAAGGGAATAGGGTGTTAGGGACAACTGAGGAGTGGACCAGGGTATCACGGATGGAATGGTCCCTTCGGAATGCTGAAAGGCCTTTTTAGGTTCTGGATCAGCACGCAGTCAGTTGTAGATCAGTGCCAGTTGAACAAAGGACAGCTGTTTTGTTGAACTGTGAGAAATGGGGAAAAAACACAATTGTTTTCCCTGGCAACAAGTTTGTGGAAAAAGAGGCATAAAAATGGTGGCTTAGAATAATTTTTAGGAGATCACAAAAGCAGTCAAAGAAGAAGTCATCAATTAATCCCTTCATCTAACGGAACAAAGAAACGGATCATTTTGAGTTTTGAGTTGCACCCCATGAATAAAACTGTACGTTATATTTCTCCAGGAAACTGTTGTCTGTTAATGGCATTGAAACTATTTGGAGTTAGTCGAAAAACCACAGCGTCTCGATTGATCCTTGACCTTTCTTGCCCTAAAAAGGCAAAAGCCCGATTTCCTGATTTCTTCAGGGCTGTCTCCACTTCATTAGAACTTCATCAAAACCACGGTTTCCGCTGCACTTCCACTGTAAGGTTAATGGTGGCAGAATGGGACCAGCTCAGGGACGAGCACAAGAAAATAACAACTATGGGAAATGGGAAAAAAATAGCACAGTGGTGCGGTAGGCGATCCTCCTCTGAGGATGGGATGCAAACATTTTGTTGGAATATAATAGAAAGAACTTTGCTTTGCATTTAACTTAAGTTGCCCCTTCCTATCTTGGGAGTGCTTTACTCTGGCTACAGGCATCTAAGTTGCTTCATAAAGGAGTCCAGGGGCAGGATTTTTGGGTCAGGCGGGTGCGGCAGGTGGGCCCGGGAACGGCTGGGAAATGGTCAACTGCCCGCGATCAGCCCCTTACCGCAATTTCACACTAGCTGGCCAATTAACGACCAGCCAGTGCAAAAGGTGCGCTGAGAAGCTCAGCGTTGCCAGGGTGGAGATGGGAGAAGTGCGAGCGCTGAAGTCTGTGCATTAGCGGAGGGGCGCGCACTGAAAGCGCCCTGAAGGCAGGGAGCTGACCAATTTTAAAATCAACAATAAAGATTTTTAAAATCTGAAAAAAATGTCCCGACATAGGACTCACTCACATTAACACAAACATAATCAAAATGATGTCAAAAATTTAAAATTTTTAAAATTCAATGTTGAAAACCTCATCCCGCCCGTGGATGAGGTTTCTTAAAAAATCCAATTCGCCCGCCCGCCAACTGTAACGTTGGACGGGCAGTGAAAAATAGGTTTAAATTAATTGATTAAGGGCCTTAATAGGCCTCTTAATTGCTGGCGGGCACGCTGCCAACTTTCACACGTGTCCACTGACCAAAATATTGCGCGAGTGCACGATGATGTTGGGACGTTCACCCGATGTCATCACGCACTATTTTGCACGTGACTGCCCGCTGCATGTAAATTCCTACTTTTGTGTCCATTAATCTAGCTGTTCAGTTCTATATGCTAATATGGAAAGAAAGAAAGTATTCCTGAGATCAATGCTAAATTTACCATTTATTAGCTTCTGGTCTTACACTCACAATATATATAAATTTTAATTATAGTAAAACTCTGAATTTACCTTTTCCATTCCTATAACTACCTGATTTACCTCTATAAAACTGTATACCTTTCAGGTTCCTTCTTTCCCAGCTTAAAAGCAGTCTATATTCTTTCTTTGTTCAGCACTCTCACACTAGTGATCAATATTGTGGTTCTTCTCTCCACTTGAATGGTTCCCTTGTGCTCTGCCAACCAGAACTGGACACAGTAATCAAGGTGTGGTCTGACCAGAGCACTGCACAGTTTCATCTGGCTTGTATTCTATTGCTTATGTAGTTTAATCAATTTTTTGATTTTGCAGCTGTGCATTGGTCTGACATCTTGAATATCAAGTCGGCTTTGACTCTCAGGGCTGTTGGTTTTTAGATATTTCACTTATGGTGTGCATGTGTTGCTTATTTTTTACTTCCTATCTGCCTTCAATTTCATCTGCCATTGTACTGTCCACTCACATTTTATTCAACTCATTCTGAAATTTCTGAGCTGCCTCCTCTCATTTTACTGCACCTCCTTGTTTTCCATCATCTGTTAATTTGACCATGTTGCATTGAATTTCAGAATCCAAGTCACTGATGTAAATTAGAAACAGTAGTGGTCTTGACACTGAGCCCTGAGGCACCCCACTCAGTACTTCCTCTCACTGCTTCCCCACCACCCCAACTCGATAGGGGAGAGCAAAATACTTTTGTCATTGCTTGCCTTCCATTAACATTGGCACATCTGGTATCCAGACAGCCAGCATCACAAATATGACTTTGATCTAATTGCACATGTACAAATTTTGTATATACATCTTTGCCAATTGTTGCTGAATTTGCTGTAAAATAAAAATAAAGAACGCTTGGCTACAAAGGTCCAATGAATCCAGAAAAATAGTTTTTAAAATGTAGAAAGACAACAACAAACAAATATTAAAATTAAACTTCATTCTCTGAAACCTTTGACTTTAACAGGGTGATGGTGACACTTGGGCCAGAATTTTTCTCTTTGAGATGGGATTTGCTCTTACTTGATCTATTTCTCCTGTTCAGTGATTCCCATCACAGAGTGGGGGCCGGCTGATGTGACGAAAGAATTGCTGCTGGATTACTCATGGCAGAACCCCGAAGGCCAATGAGGCTGCAGTTTGTAGGCATGACAGAGACCAAAGGCATGTTAAGGGTTGGGTTTAATTGAGATTTAACCATCAATCTGTGAGCGCTTACACGATGTTCGTGGCAGTATGCTGATTGGGATTGACAGCTCCTCAGTCGAGCTGAGCCAAAAATTCAATCTAGAAGAAGGTGGGGACAAGGTGCAAACCTTGGCAAGAGGGAATGGCTGCATTGCCAGTGGGTGTCACAATTTCTGTGGGGCTGTGACAACATCGTGCTCCTCCTGGCTTCATGGAAATCTTTCCAATAAAAGATCTCTACAGAAACTGCTCTGGATTTGGAATGGCCTGAAGTGTTCACTTTAAGGACTGTTGCTCAGCTGCCCAATACCTTTACCAATAGGCAGAGCATATGTGGTGTACACGCTGCCCAATGGTACCTCAAATTATGCTGTATGTCATTATGTTATGCGTGTCACAGAATCCTGTTTAAAGTTAGGTTTCCGTGCAGCAGACAGGTGACTCTGCTGCCCACACAGTGTCCCTGGGAGAATGGAGAGAGAATAGAGAGGTGCATTCCCACGATTTTGGAGGCTCTACTACCTCGTTCCCACTTAGTGGTGGGAAGTAAAATCCACTTTGAAGTCTCTAAAATGCTAACCTACATTTTTTGACACTGATTGGTATAATGTATTTGCATTTTTGCATTTTCTATTTTACGCTTTTGGTTGACTTTAATCAGGTGACTAATTTTTAATAGTTTGCAAGTCACTGTGTGGCAACGCCTCTGTGTGATTGGCATGATCTTTTGGTTTTTTTTTAACTTCCCTCTTTTATTTCTCTGCATTTTTCTAAATTCACTAAAATGTATGTTCATTTTGCCATGGTCAGCTCTGATGAGGGGTACAAACTGAAAATGTCACAACTTCTCTTTCTTTTACATTTACTGACCATTCTTTTTTTAATTTTCAATTCAGATTTCCAGCATTTCTCCCTTTTCTTTTTCATTTGACAAAATATTAAACTTTGTATGAATGATGCAGCTAATATCTAGTTTTGACTATTTGAATACTCTTCCTTCACCATATGTCAATCAATAATTACGTTATTTTAAAAATGATGGCTACTCCAATTCAACATTTATTGGAAAACTCATGTTCTACTTGTGGCTTGTAGGATTTGTCTGAAGCTGTTCCCCAGTCCACTATTCCCTCTGGTCCAAACACTGTTAATTTGTTAAAATTGAAATAGATGAAATAGATGCTCTGTCAATTAATTATCAATTATTATTAATTCACTGATGAATTCATTTAGGATTTGGACCACATTTTACCAGTGTCATGAGATTCTTACTGTATAAAGACCTGCACCTGACAAGCATTCAAACAATTACAGAGATGACCTGGGTCATTCCTCGATACGCCTATGTCCCATTTGATCCCAATTACTGCTTGTTCAGAGCAACTCCAGTATTTCTGATGTACAGTCCCCACCACTTAAAGCATCCTCGTTTAATGTGGGCTTTCACTTAAAAAAAGCAATAACCATTCGTCATTTCCATTAAAGTCAGTTTCAAACTTGTGTCTTTAGCATTCTGTTTATTTCAGGAAGGTGCAGCTGTGCTCATTCATCCGTTAGTCATGTATAAACTAAAATTGTTACTCTTATATTACTTCTAGAGCTCCACAGATCCAATGCCAAGCATAACTATTACTTACAGTGCTAACTTAAATTGTTAGTTTTTAATCAACACATCACAGAATTGCCTCTCTACTCTACTCTTTTGGACCCATTTTGGTCTTACCCAAGTCCCAGTATTGTAGACTTCATTAGTTCAGCCGAAGGGCCGGTCCCTCATTGCTTTCTCCTGTCATTGTTGTCTGAATCCTGCTTCTGCCTGCAAATATTTTAAGTGTCCTCTTTTGTTACAATGATACAGACTCAGTTGGATCATCCAAGGAAAAGATGCTAGCATATGAGCCTGTCGGTTCCCAGTTCATCAGAGAGGGAGACAGCAGGAGGCACTCCAGACGGCAATTTTGTATATTTGAGTAAATGCCCCTCTTTCTGATATGACTGATATGACCATGAAGATTCCGGGTTAGGTGGGCCTAAGACAGCTGCAAATTTTCAGTCACTTGTTGCAAGAAGCACTGGTAAAGCACTATAGACATCCTTGGTCCCCAGAAAAGCCATCTGGTAGGGTCACCAATGTACCCGAATAAATCATATATCAGCCATCGTGTGTTCAATGAGATCTTGGCTGATTTGTAACTCAAGCCATACGCCACCTTCGCCCCATATCCCTTAACATCTTTTGTTCATAAATAATAATTTTAAATTAATACCTATCATGTCATTATAAGAGTACTTTGACTGAAATGGACAAGACTTAACTTCCTGTGGTGAGTTTAGTTCATATTCACTGTGTAAATACAGCAACTTTATGCCATTTAATGCATTTCATGGTGAGGCAGGCAGCAAGAGGCAACCCAAACAGCAATTTTGTATATTTGAGTTAATGCCCCTCTCCTGAAGTCACTGTAGTAATTACTCATTAATAGTGATGAGTGCCATTAATCTGACCATTAGTTTGATCGTAAATTATTGCCCATGTTCTCCCTAAGATGTTTGTCCATGACCCAGATCTTCCGGTCTCCGGATGGTCGTACCCCGGAGATACTAGAAAATGCACTGGCGGACCACTCGGAAGTGCCCACGCACTGACTACATGGGAATTACCCAGGAAGTTTCAGTTTCCATTGGGCAATTACGCTGGGCCTGGAACCCTCCAAAATGCGCACTTAAAGTCAGAGACTTTGGATAGTTCTGACTCACTTAGCAGAATAGTTACCCAGAAAAGGTTCGAAGGATTAAAACCAGTTCTAACCCCTGCATAACTATATTGCTGACCCCCTGACTGCCCACTGGACTCCCTGGCTGCTCCCCCCGATCATCCTACTATCCATAGACTACCACCTCGACAACCACCCCTGACCTCTCTGACCAAGCCCAAACCCCCAACTACCATCTTGACTCCTGATTATTACCCCACCCCCTGACTGGCCTCCACACCAACTACCCCACAACCCCTTAGCCCTGCCTACTCCCGCACACCTGATTAACCCCCACCCCCACTACCCTCCATCCCCAATTACAGCCCATCCCATGACCCCCCCCCAACCAAACTATCCCCTCATCCACTTACCTTCCACACTTACCTTCTCTCAGTAGCTTGTCAAACTGGCATTGGGCCATTTAAACGTACCAGAATATGACACGTGCCATAAAAAGGGGCATGGCTTAGCTTCCCCCAACCCTCTTACACTATGAAGGAAGGACTCCAGGAGCAGGTACGCTCCGCATTTCTCAGGGGGCCTGGTTTAGAAGTTCGGGCGAGAAATGTGAGCCCCAGTTAAGCAAAGTAAAAAGGAGTGGAGTGTCAACCCATGATAGTGATTGCCACTCCTTGGAAGATTCAACCCCATTTCTTTTCACTACTGTAGAACACCAGATCTTCTACATCTGCAGTGGCCCAACCATCGTTGAGCTCCCCATCATCAACATCTTACAGGGTGAATCCCCATTCAGCAGAAATTTAACTAAGCTGGCAACATCAAAAATGTGGCTACAGAAGTAAGAAAGAGGCTGGATTCCTGTACAAGTGATTTCCCTCATGACCCTTGAAAGGCTCTACCATCTACAAGGTTCAAGCCTAAAGTGTCACTCAATACGTACCAGTTCTTCAAATGGGAGCACTCACCAAAAATTGATTTCTCCAATATTTATCCCTTAATCCATACCAGTAAAACAGATATCTGGTCATTATTACATTGCTTTTGTGGGGGCTTACTGTATGCAAATTGGCTGTTGCCTTTCATACATTACCATGGTGACTACACTTCAAAAGTACTTCATCGACTATAATACATTTTGGGAGATCTTGAAGTTGTGGAAGATGCTTTGTGAATGTCAGCCTTTCTTTTCTTTTCACAAACAGCAAATGCAATGAACGTTTTTGTTGGTGGTGGTTAAAAAAAGAAAGAGAAAAATAATTTGCATCCATATAATGTCTTTCATGTCTTCAAGACATCCTACAGTGCTTTAAAACCAAAAAAAAAGTACTTTGGAAGTGCAGTAGCTGTATTATGCAGGTAAACATGACAAATTAATGAGCACAGGAATGACCTACAAAAGACAAATGGGTGAATGACTAGACAGTCTATTTGTGTGCAAGGACTGAGGGAGAAATATTGACCAGGGGACTGGGAAAACTCTCTGATCTTTCTTTAAATAATGACAATCTGGACCTCAGTTGTCTCATCTGAAAGATATGATGGGCTAACTTTTACAAGTATGCAATAATGGTTAAGGACCTCACCTGCTACCATCACATATTGGAAATGCTTTTCTGTTTATTGAAATCAACTTAATATTGATTTTTCAATGTGCATTAGTGACAGGTGAGTTTCCCCACTACTAGTACATTTCAAACATTACCCTGATGTCGCCTTATTATGAGGCTCAGTTGGTCCACAAATTATCATTTGGCAAACTGTAAAAGGGGACAAACCAGCAATCAAAATGAAGAAAAAACAGGCAGATACAAGGAAGGAAAATAAAACTGAAGAAAAGTGTAGAAATGCACTGTGGACATGTGCAAAGAGATTAAAGTATTGATATTAGTTCAAAGGTCAGGAATACCCAGAAACTAATGTATTCATGGAGCACAAGGTTAATAAGGCACAATCAAGTGTGAAAAGGTTTAGATGTATTTATATAGCACATTCAGGTTAATTATTGCTAAATGAGCAGGTTTATGCTCGACTGATTTCAGACATTAGGTAGCATAAATTAAACAGGAGGCTGCCTGGCATTTTTATGTTTCTATAATAAAACAGGATTCTGTATAGTGGGCAGGATTTTACCATCGGTGAGCGGGGGCGGGACCCGCTCGCCGATGCGTAAAATGATGCGCGGTGATGTCGGGGGAACTCCCGACGTCACCGCGCCCGATTTAAATTTTCAGGAAGGCGGGAGCGCAGCAAAATCAGCTGTGTGCCCGCTGACCTGTCAATGGCCAATTGATACCATTGACAGGATCAATTGAGCAATTAAAGGACCTGCCCATCCAACCTTAAGGTTGGCGGGCAGGCCAGGAGCCCCGGCGGGAATAGAAAAAACATGAAACCTCTTCCACCGGTGGGATGAGGTTTCATGTAGAGTTTTAAAAAGTTTAATAAAGTTGTTATGGAAATTATGAACGTGTCCCAACTCATGTGACATTGTCACATGAGGGGAGATGTAAGTGAATTTTATTTTATATTTTTAATATTGTTGAAAGTAGAGGCAATCTCCCTGAGGCAGCACTTAGCCTCATGGAGATGAGTGCGCTCTTTTGTGCGCATGCGCGAAAGAGCGCACTTTCGATTTTAGGCATTCACCCCCCGCCCGCACAGGAAGTGCATAGCACTTCCCTGTGGGCGTCACGCTGGGTGGGTCGAAATTGGCCCGCCCATGTAAAATGGCGCCGTGCCTCCGATCAGGGGCAGGAAATTCTGCCCAGTATGTGCATTCAATATTGATCCATGATGGAATTCAGTCATGATTAGACTCAATCTTAGAGTCATAGGGCTGAATTTTGCGTTTGTTGGGCGGGCGGGCCTGACTGAATCAGCGGCGGGCGGGGAGCCGATCCCCGCCGTCGAAACGGGCCCCGCCGCCATTTTGCGTGGACGGGCCAATTAAAGCCTGCCCAGCCTGTTTCAGACTCCCGTGTTCAGCGGGAAAATTAAATCGGCCGCGGGCGTGTTCAGACTGCCAGTTCCAATGGGGAACCGGCAGTCTGTGTAAAGAACGACCAGGCAGCCTCCTTTAGGCTGTTGACCATGGCCAGTGACCAGGCAGCACAAGAGGTGAGGGCAGAGGAGGAGGAGGGGGGCAGGCTGCAGGGTAGGCCAGCGGGGGGGCCAATGTGCCCCTCGGATTTCTGAGGCCTGCCTTGCTGTCCTCCTGGAAGAGGTGTCCAGCCATCAGGAGGTCTTGTTTCCGGAGGATAAGAGGAGGAGGGCTCCCCACGTGACCAGGCAGGCATGGCAGGAGGTGGCGGAGGCTGTAAGCTCCCATGATGCTGTGCGGCACACAGGAACACAGTGCCGCAAGCGCTTCAATGATTTACCGCGCTCTGGAAGGGTGAGTACCAGCCTTGGCCATTTTACCCAGCATGTAGCCTTAGCCTTTGAGGCCCAACCCCCCCACCCCTGCCCCGAGGGCAAACAGATAGTGACCATGCTTACATCAGCCTTTGTAGTTGATGAGAAGATGGGTTCTCCCCACAGCATGTGTTGGTGTTTGTCGCATTTGAGTAGTCTGGGGGCAACCTGCAGGGGAGGCAGCTAGACACATACTCAGAACTCCAACACATGTCTTATTGATGGTGATGAGATGGTGGAAGGGGAGCCTCAAGGTGTCGTGGCCAAGAGCCATCTGCTGGCCTCTGCGCCGCACCTAGTTGCGCCTCCTTGCCATGGGCGCTAAGGCCTGTGTGCTATTCAAAGTGACAGACACCGAATGTGTCCAAGGTGTCCGTTGGGGGAGGGGGTTGGGAGCAGCCGTACCATCTTCTGGGGACTGATCACCAGTAGTGTGGACAGGAGCCGCTGGAGGCCTCAGATGGGCCACTGTGGTTGGGGTGCAGTGTGCGCGTGCAGAGTACATGAGCGATCAGCCCCAATAAATGCTTTTCTCTGTTCTGCAGGCAAAACCTGAGAGCAATATCCCGGAGTGTCAGCGGACTGGTGGTGGGCACGCCATGCTGCAGCGCCTCACCATGTGTGAGGAGCAGGCCATGGAGCTGGGGAGGAGGCAGGCAGCCAGGTTGGCAGGTGTTGGCGAGGCTGGGGGTCCAGCGGCCAGGTATTTGAGGGCCACAGTCCCATCCACTCTGTCTCCCAGCCATCCAAAGAACTGATGATTGCTGCAATTGTTAATGCAGCAACACTGCTCATTCACAGACTGATACAGTCAGACATGTGGGTCATACACAAAGGCCCTTGGCCCCTTGAGGATGCACATCTCTAGCGCCTTCCAAAGTCGCTTTATCCCATTTGTGACCACTATCCCCCATGGCCTAATATGCACATCGCTGCTGCACATCCAAAGGCTTATTGCACCTTAGAAGGGTTTGTACCTCCACCACCCTTTCAGCCAGTGCATTCCACATTACTCTGTCCAAAAGGTCCTCAGCACCTCACCTGTCAACATCATGGCACTCAACAAAAATAAATGCCACCACGTTAGTCATCCCTGCGCCAAGGGGAAATGTTGCCTTGTGACCACCCGGTCTATGCCTCTCATAACGGTATGAAGGTCAATAATGTGACCTGTCAATCTCCTGTGCTCCACGGCAAATGCTGTAAGTGTTTGCAATGTTTCCTCATCACTCCAACTCTCCAGGCCAGCATGCATCCAGGTTAGGAACCTCTGCACTCTCCCAACTCCAATACCATCCCTCCCATGAAGCGCAGGTCACAAATGAACGCAGAAGTGTAGATGTGGCCTCGAAAGCATTTTCTGCACTTGCAACGTGACCTCCCTTTTCCTAAATTCTATGCCTCGGCTAATAAAGGCAAGTCTGGCTTCAACCTTGTTAAACGCCTTATGTTCCTGTTCTGCTACCTTAATGGGTCTGCCCAGCAAGGTCCCTGTAATCTTCGTGACTTCCCACGGTCCTACCATTACTCATGTATTCCCGTACCTTGCTTGTCTTGCCCAAGTGCTTAACCAAACACTTATCCACATAACATTCCATGTGGCATTCCTTAGGCCATCTGACCAGCCTGTCTGTATGCGCGTGTAATGTTTGGGCCTCCTCTTGACTATTTACCACCCCACCAATGTTCGTCCCCTTAGGTTTTTGAAGGGTGAGCGACTTATGAGGCTGGGGGGAAAGGGATGAAAGGTGTTACTGACTGAGTGCTAACTGATGCACTGTCCTTGTTGTTAATTTCAGCATCACCACCCCATGGCCGCACCCAACAATTCCGGAGCCCCCCCTCCACACCTGAGGGCCAAGACTTGCAACTTGCATCACATCCTTTCAGTGAGCCAGGCACCAGGGCAGCGACAAACACTTCGGTGGGGATTATGACGTCGGCTAGTGTCCCGGGGCACAGTGGAGAGGGCACTTCACAATCGCTGGAGGAGATGGCATGGACAGAGTGTCGATAGCGCCAGCAGCTGGAGGACTGCAGGGGACCAGGCCCATGCTGAATCCGGCAGTGATGATGTACCTCTGGAGATGTCAGCCATGCAGCAGCTGCAGGACAAGCGGCAGGGTGTGCCGGAGCATCTGGCAGTGTTGCATGAGGGTGTGCTTCAGTTGGTCTCTGTGGTGGAGGAGTCCAGGCAGAGTGTCAGTGAAGGCATGAATCTCAGGACAGAGCTTTAGGCTTCCTCCGTTGAGAGATTGGCGACTCTCATGGAGAGGGGCTTCTAGCGGATTGAAAATCTTCTGATTGGTTACGCTCTGACCTGCAAGCCCTCACAGCGGTACTGGCCACTGGTGGTCATTCGCAATGTGGGAGATGTTCTGGGCACCAAGTGTCGCTGCTCGGTGCCCATGCATCTGCGGTGAGCAGGGAGGTCCAATGTGATCTCACGTTGGCGCAGCAGCTGCCTGTCGTCGCTGCAAACTCCTCTCAGGGTGCTCCGGGTGAGGGCAGCAGCTCCTCCGCCCCTCTGCCAGTGAGCGTTGCATCCATTGAGGCCGCGACAACTGGGGAGCTGCCAGTTCTGGAACTGACCACTGCCTCCCAGGCGGGGCCAGCACAGGCTCCATGGGCCAGAGGACGGCCGCCAAGGTCATCGAGGCCAACAGGACAGCAGAGTCAGCAGGCTGTCTCACAAGCCATTCCAAGCGATGGGGCGGCACCTAGATGTAGCACCCGCAAACGTAAGCATAAGGCACGTTGGGCACTCCACGGGTTTGTCACTGGTGATTTTGTGTTGGGCCTAGATTAGGGAATATATCATTATGTACATCAGAACGATGTTTGTGCTTTATTTTGATGGGAATAAAGTCCACTTTTCTGACCATGGCTGAGGGTGTTTCCTTTGTGCTGCATTTGTATGTTTCACAGACATCTCATGAGTGTTTGAGTGGACATTGCTGTTTCTGTACTAAGTCCTTAGTTGCAGCTGATGAGGTGGAAGATGTAGCACCTAAGTGCCCAGTGTGGAAGCGCCAGGCAATGCTGGTCCTGCTGATCCATGTGTGTGGAGCTAGCTGAAGGTTCATTGGATTAAAGTGTCCCGGGTGTCCCTGCCTCCTTGGTGTAGTAGCAGGTCGGTGTGCTGCCCCTCATCATTGCCCTGTGCTTCCTCATCCACTGAGCCACTGCTGGATTCATCATGTGCAGCCTCATCCAGGGTGTCAAGGTCTTCATCGTCAACTGCATCCCCCCTTTCCAGCGCAAGATTGTGCAGAGCGCAGCATGCTACCACTATCACAGAGATGCGATCTGGAGAGTACTGGGGTGCGCCCCCTGAGCGGTCCAGGCAACGGAAGTGCATCTTGAGAAGACCGATGGCTTTCTCCACCACAGCCCTTGTGGTGCCCTGGCTCCTATTGTAGCACTCCTCAGCTTCTGTTCTTGGACGGTGGAGAGGCGTCATGAGCCACCTTCTGAGGGGATAGCCCCTGTTACCCACCAGCCAACCATCCAGCCGAGCCGGAGCACTGAAGAACCCGGCACCTGGGAGTGTCTGAGGATGTAAGCATCGTGGGAGCTGCCTGGGTACCTTGCACAAACTTGCAGGATCTGCATCCTGTGATCACACACTATCTGCACGTTCATGGAGTGGAAGCCCTTCCTGTTGCCGAAGGCACCAGGTCACCTGCTGGCACCTTGATGGCCACATGTGTGCAGTCGATTGCACCCTGGACGCGGGGGAAGCCAGCAATGGCCGTGAAGACTCTGGCTCACTGTGTCTGACTTGCCTGGTCGCAGCGGAAGTGGATGTAGGTCAATGCCCATCTGAACAGAGCGTCTGTAACCTGCTTGACACAAGTGTGGACAGCTGATTGGGAGACACCGCAAAGATCACCCACCGAGCCCTGGAAGGAGCCAGATGCATAGAAGTGGAGGGCAACTGTGACCTTCAGAGCTGCTGGCATGGGGTGTCCACCCACACAGTTAGGGGAGATCTCAGGGCCAATCATCTGACAGATATAGTTGACTGTTTCCCTTGACAGTCGGAGCCTCCTTCGGCACTGCACCTCAGTCATATTGAGGTAGCTGCTTCGCTGCCTGTGTACCCTGGCAGCAGAATAGTGGCATCTTCTGCGGCCCCTTCCACCTTGGACAACCTCTTGGCCCTGCGCCCCTTCTGCCTGCGTCTGGCCTGCCTAACATGGCTCCCCTGAAGGCTGATTGTGCACTCCTGGCCTCCTCCTTAATCCATCCCTCCCTTCCTCCTCAGAGGAGCTGCCTCCAGGGGAGATGTCAGAACCCATACCCAGGCTAAATGGAGGCCTCCGGAAAGCTGCAGGCCCGAGAAAGATTACTGTCTGCAGACTGATGAGCTGAAGCTTCAAAGTACAGAGAAAGCTATTGGAAATCGATCTGAATTGCTGCCAATCACACAGTCAAGTTTAAAACACTTCCTGCATTAAATACTTCAGAAAAAACATGAACAACCCCTCTGAGCCCACATATCCCGCCCGTGGATGAGGTTTGTTAAAAAATCGGTTACCTGCCTGCCCGTTGGGCCCGTGCGCCGAGGCAAAGATCACACAGGCTCCTCAAAATCGGCTTCAATTGCCGAGTTAAGGGCCTTAACAAGGCCTTTAATTAATGGGGGGTACATGTCGCGCTTCATAGCGCACCCGCCCACCTAAATATCACGATGCCGCGCGTTGACGTCGGGACGCTCGCGTGACATTTTAAGTGCTGATGTGCGGGCTCCGCCACCTGCACGTCAGCCATAAAATTCTGCCCATAGAGTCATAGATGTCTGCAGCACAGAAAAAGGCCCTTCAGCCCATCGAGTCTGCGCCAGTCAAACAAGTACCTAACTATTCTAATCACATTTTCCAGCACTCGGCCCATAGCCTTGTATATCATGGCATCACAAGTACAATCTTTTTCTCTTGTGACTTGCATTGCAGTAATGCTAGTGAGTGAGGATTGGATTTTGTTCCCAGTTCTTTTTTGGTAGAAATCCTTAGAATTTGAACTTTATTTTTGCCTTCCACATGCATTAAATCCCTCAATTTCTGACAGAAACTTCATATTCAACCAATTGTTCTTTCACTTCCACATTTATCCTGTGCCTTATTTGTGTGTATTTCTGTTTTGAATGCAAACACTTTATGACTTCACTGTGACTGTATTGTTATGGTGACAGAGACTATGGAAGATCCTGCACTGTTTCCAGGTGCATTCCTCTATCATATGGGGTTAATTTTAGATTTGAATCCTTAAAATTGATATTCATTAAAGAAGCTCATTTTTGATATTCAATACCAATGGTTGTTAGGATATTAAGCGCTATGATTATAAAATTAGAATATTAATTGTTATGATTCATATAGTTAAATCCAGACCAATGGCAGTCTTTTCTCTGGTAAACTGATCTCAGATGTGTCTGCTTCTTTCTGATAGGTTTGCTGTCCTAACCCAGTAGTTTATTAACTTGTATTTTAATGTATTATAATCACATATCATCATTCAGGAGGGGTTAAAATAATACTACATAATGGAGATATTAAACTATATGGTGAAAAATTAATATGATCAATTATGAAGCATACCAATAGAATCTAATATTTTTGAAAGCTTTCTGAGAACATTGCAAAATTCATAAGGATTTGACTAATCGGGTGAGTCAATGGAAATGAATGCAGACATTTGAAACCAGTCATGTTGGTAAATTGCATAATTTACTTGGAAGCAAATGGCAGGAGAGTGTGAGGAATTTCTTCACAACAGCATAGGAAAATATTCTCTAAAGAAGCAGCAGATTCCCCCCTGCCTATCCCCATACTCGTTAGTATAATTAATGGAAGACATGGATGATAAGAATAGCTAATGGTTCTCTTGTAGGCCTATAAACATTCCCAACTATAGGCTTATGAATTCACATGACAGGTTTGACTGCTGTTTGGATACAGCTTCACTCTGGGGAAATTCTCCTTGTTCTAGACCAGCCAGACATGTACACTTCTGGGAGATAGAAGAAAACATAATTCTGCCCATTAATCCTGGAAAACAACTGTTTATAATTTGACTGTCTTAACAGCCTGTTTGAAAGATCCAGCATTGTGACAAGAGACAGAAATGGTGAAGGTAAAGGGAAATAGGAAAAATGTCAATAGAATTAAAAAAATGATGGTAAAAGAAATTGGAATCATGGAAGGTAATTTTAACCTACTTGAGAAGTTGAAAACTAGCAGGATCTGGGGGAATGCCTATATTACATGCCGGGTGGAATTTAATGAGTACACCGGGGGTCTCACTGGCTGAAAAACAGTGGGAACCCGCAATGCTTCTCCCCGGGAGGCCAACACAAGTCCCAGGTAATCACGCACTTATCTGGACAGCATTGGATCTCCCACTAGATTAAACCCCAAAAGGGTGGAAATCCTTCCGCAGAGAGTTGTCTGTCAGTTAGAGGCCAGCAGCCCTGGCAGTGTCACAGGGAGTAGTGGCCACTGCTGGTACAGCACTCGGGCCTGCAGGAAGGATTGGCAATGGATCCCCAGATAGAGGTGAGTATGGGTGGAATGGGAGTCACAGGGAGGGAGCTGTGGGGAGGGGCTCGCTAGTGAGCATGGGTGGAAGTGGGTTGGAAGCAAGGGCAGGCTTTCAGCAGGACCTCCTTTCCCAATGCCTGGTCCCTTGATCAGGCACAGAATGTCTGTCAATGAGGGACACCCCTGGTAGGCCGCTGCCAAACCCAACAGGGTTGCCTGGCGACCTCCCCAGATGGTGAGTGCCCAGCCCACTGCTGGCTAAGTACCAATGGTGGCAGGATTAAGGCCTGCAGTGGCTACATAAGGGCCTCAATTGATGTCCAGTCAGGAAAGCCACACACAAGCCTTCTTGCTGGAGCTTAATTAGGGTCGGGGGTGGGGTTGGAGGGGCAGTTGGGAAGGCAGCACTGTCCCTACCCCCAAACATTTCTGCCTGATCAAATGGGCCCCACCTCCAAATTCGCCTCAGTGGTTGGTGGGTGGGGTGGTATTAAATTCCACCCTCCATGTAACATTATTCTCTATGGGCTTGAATAGAGGGCAAACTGGGTGCAGTGTAAAAGCAGCATTGTATCTGATCACGTCAGTTCCCTGATGGGCGAGTTAGGTTAACATTGCCCAGATGGTTCTAGATGATAACTTATAAGAGGGGCTACATTTGCTGAAAATGCTGGCCTATTCACCGCCATTCAATGGGCAGGATTTTTTTTGGATAGGCCGGCTTCCTACCCTGCTACCTAAAGAGTCTATGGGGACTGCCGATTCTGGCTGCTCTGTAGCCATTTAACATTTGACAGGCCATTAACTGGCTGGTGGCAAATGCCCCCATTTGAGCAGGAAGCCCCACCTTAGAGAACTGCCGACCAATTGGATGGCCAGAGCTCTGTAGCCCCAGCAGTGCCAGGTTCAGGCAGTGGCAATAGCTGGTACTACAGATAGTCGCCAAAGATGCGGAGGTCATGGAGGCTGGACTGAAGGTAAGTATGGGGTACTGATGGGGCCTGGCTAGCAGGCCCCAGCGAGGGAGTATGGGGATTTGGGGATCGGATTTGAGAGGCTGGTGGGGGGAGGGGTTAGAGAGTATGACCATGGGTAGATGCTTCTGATGGGCACAGGGAACCCCCCAAAAGAGGTGCACTACCTTTCCCTACAACAGCTTGTGTAACTAACATTGCCAGAATACCTGGTTTGCATGGGCCTCCCCAGCCTTGAGTAAAATAGTGGTGGGGTGGGATGAGGCACTTAAGTGGCCATTAATTGGCCGTTTAAGGATCTCAGTGGACCCAAGGATGGGCAGGCTGCCTGAAGCCTCCACTGCCAGCACCCCACTCACTTTGTAAAATAGGAGACAGGTTGGCGGTGGGCAGGTAGATGCTTCCAGGCATATGCTGCATTTTACAAGATTCCCACCTTCACACCCACTGGCAGGTAGCCCATTAAATTCCACCCAATGTCTGAATTGCTCCATATAATTAGTTTTCAGCTAGATTGGCAAAGTATTCCATTGTAGAAGACCTGGCCAATCATAGTCCCTATAGAATTACATAGAAATTACATTGTAGGAACTGGTCATTTAGCCCAACTAGTCTATGCTGGTGTTTATGTTTCGCGCGTGCTTCCTTCCACCTGACTTTATCTAACTTAAGGCAGAGGTGGTTAGATTCTTGGTAAGCAAGGGGGTGATAGGTTATCAGCAGTAGTTGGGATGCAGATTTCAGGTTACTATCAGATCAGCCATGATCTTATTAAATGATGGGGCAGGCTCGAGGGGCTGAATGGCCTACTCCTGCTCCTTGTTCGTATGTTCATAACCGTAATCACGTATGCTTGTATTCATTTCTGCCTCATGTACTTCTCCATCTTCATGATTCTGATATCATGGGGCTAGTTATGAAATTGAGGATGACTTGATAACATGAATGAGCACATCAAACATTTGTGTCCTTGCAGAACTCAGTGAAAACATTTGGAATACGGTGTGGACATTGTCATTGAGTAGAACATCTTTACTCTGCATTCTCTAATCAGCAAACTGACACTGGGAAATACATGTCATTAGTGGAGTAAATTTCAGGCATGATTTGAGTACAGTCAGAGCATCTTTCAGGACTGTGTAGGCTGATGATATTGAGGCATTGTAATTGACAGCATAAATGCAGATTTAGTAAAGTTGGAATTGTCATCAATAAAGGATTTAGAGACTTCGACACATAGAAACCAGTAGCAACACTCAGGGGTCAGTCTCCAGTAGCAGTATATATGCAAAAGCCCAGGAGCAGATTGGATGTTCTCATATTGCTACTGGTCCAATACCTGGCTCTGTCATTGTGACAGAAGCATCCCAAACCACAAAGCTTTCCACAGTCAGAACAGGACAGGCGATTTTTGCATCATCCGCATAATTGTCTGGGCCTCCAACGTGGAACAGAATGTGCAGCAAATAGAACTGACTTGAAAAAATATCATCCATGCTGGTGACACCTGTGACATTTTGGACATTGGCTGATACGCTCCATGTCCACTATAATCAAATTCTTGCAGGCGATTTATTGTAGTTTAACTTCATCAAGCACAGAATACATCTCTTTTTATGGCAGTGTTGTTCAGTATGCAACATACTACCGTAGATCTGCAAATTAGTCTAATTCATTTTGCAATGAATAGTTTGCAAATGGCACAAAACTTTGCATAGATTACAAAAGTAGGGAGATCATGTTGGAGTTCTATAGAACCTTGGTGAGGCCACAGCTGGAGTACTGTGTGCAGTTCTGGTTGCCACATTATAGGAAGGATGTGATTGCACTGGAGGGGGTGCAGAGGAGATTCACCAGGATGTTGCCTGGGATGAAACATTTAAGTTATGCAGAGAGGTTGGATAGACTTGGATTGGTTTGCAGAGAAGACTGAGGGGCGACCTGATCGAGGTGTACAAGATTATGAGTGGCATGGACAGGGTGGATAGGGACCAGCTGTTCCCCTTAGTTGAAGGATCAGTCACGAGGGGACATAAGCTCAAGGTGAGGGGTAGGAGGTTTAGGGGAGATGCGAGGAAAAACTTTTTTACCCAGAGGGTGGTGACGGCCTGGAATGTGCTGCCTGGGAGGGTGGTGGAGGCAGGTTGCCTCACACCCTTTAAAAAGTACCTGGATGAGCACTTGGCACGTCATAACATTCAAGACAATGGGTCAAGTTCTGGCAAATGGGATTAGCTAGGTAGGTCAGGTGTTTCTCACGTGTCGGTGCAGACTCGATGGGCCGAAGGGCCTCTTCTGCACTGTGTGATTCTGTGAAAACTGGTAAATGTAGTAAACAGTGAGGAGAATATTAATAGTTTCCAGGATACAGGCAGACTGATGGAATAGCAGATGCAATCAAATTCAGAGAAGTGTGAATTGTGCATTTAGGTAAGATTGAGGGCAGTCAATTTACACTAAATGCTACAATGTTAAAAGGGGAGCAAGGACAGAGAGACCTCAGTTTGTATGTACACAAATCTCTGAAGATGACGGGACTGCTTGATAAGGCTGTTAAAAAGGCACACAGAATCCTTGGCTTCATAAATAGAGGCATAGGACAGAATATTGAGCTCGGTGAACGGATACGCATCCAACCCAGCCAAGCGTAAAATGATGCACAATGACGTCGGGTGAGCATCCCGACGTCATCATGTAGTCTCGCGATATTTCATTCGGCTGGCATGCGGCGGAATCGGCAGCACGCCCACCGACAATTCAAAAGCCTATTAAGGCCATTTAATAGGTAATTGAAGTAAATTTTTCACTGCCTGTCCATCCTAATGGTCGGCAAGCAGGCGAAAAGGCTAAGTGGCGTTTGCACTTTTTTGTAAACCTCAACGACGGGCGGGATAAGGTTTCCAAAAGCAAATAAAAATTAAATAAAAAGCTTAATTTTTCATAAATAACATGCCCCTGCACATGTGACAGAGTCAGATGAGTGGACATGTTTCATAACATTTTTTAAATCATTAATTTTTTTTTCAGATCAGTTTATCTCCCTGAGGCAGCTCTGTGCTTCAAGGAGATTATGTATTGCGCACTGGTACCCATTCATGAAGTTCACGCTCGCCTGGCTCACACTCCTCCCCCTGCCCACACAGGCAGCGCTCAGCACGCTGGGTGGGCCTTAATTGGCCCGCCAGCGTAAAATTGCCTTCCGGGCCAGATCGCAGGCGGCAGGCGGCTTTTTGACTGCCCCCGCCTACCCCCGCCCACCCCCGCCGAGCACCTCCCTCAAGGGCAAAATCCTGCCCATGGAGCACAAAAGCAACAATGTCAAGGGCTTAGAGAGAGTGGAGCGGAGATTTAATCAAATGGTACAGGGAATGCAGGATTGGACCATAGCTGGGGTTTGGTCTCCTTAGAACAGAGAAGGTTATGGTGAGATTTAAGACAGGGATTCAAGATCATGAAAGATAAATAAGAATGTTCTCTAAATTCATTCATGGGATGTGGGCATCACTGGCTAGGCCAGCATTTATTGCCTTTCCCTAATTACCCTTGAGAAGGTGGTGGTGAGCTGCGTTCTTGAACCACTGCAGTCCATGTGGTGTAGGTACATCCACAGTGCTGATAGGAAAAGAGTTCCAGGATTTTGACCAAGTGACAGTGAAGGGATGGTGATATATTTCCAAGTCAGGATGGTGAGTGGCTTGGAGGGGAACTTCCAGGTGGTGGTGTTTCCATGTGTCTGCTGCCCTCGTCCTATTGGATGGTAGCAGTCGTGGGTTTGGAAGGTGCTGTCTAAGGAGCCTTGGTGAATTCCTGCAGTGCATCTTGTGGATGTGCTGCCACTGTGCATCGGTGGTGGAGGGAATGAATGTTTGTGGATGGGGTGTCAATCAAGTGGGCTGCTTTGTCCTGGATGGGGTCAAGCTTCTTGAGTGTTGTTGGAGTTGCACTCATCCAGGCAGGTGGAGAGTATTCTGTCACACTTCTGACTTGTGCCTTGTAGATGGTGGATGGGCTTTGGGGAGTCAGGAGGTGAGTTACTCGCCACAGAATTCCTAGCCTCTGACCTGCTCTTGTAGCCACAGTGTTTATATGGCTAGTCCAGTTCAGTTTTTGGTCAGTGATAACCCCCAGGATGTTGATAGTGGGGGATTCAGCAATGGTACTGGCCATTGAATGTCAAGGGGCGATGGTTAGATTTTCCCTTGTTGGAGATGGTCATTGCCTGACACTTGTGTGGTGCGAATGTTGCTTGCCACTTGTCAGCCCAAGGCTGGATCTGAGGAATATCTGAAGAGTATCTGAGGAGATCTGAGAAGATCTGAGAAGTATCTGAGTACCTGAGAAGTATCTGAGGAGTCGTGAATGGTGCTGAACATTGTGCAATCATCAGCGAACATCCCCACTTTTGTCCTGATGATGGAAGAAAGATTATTAATGAAGCAGCTGAAGGTGATTCCGCCCAGGACACTACCCTGAGGAACTCCTGCAGTGATGTCCTGGAATTGAGATGATTGACCTCCAGCAACCACAATCATCTTCCTTTGTGCTAGGTATGACTCCAACCAGCGGAGAGTCTTCCCTCAATTCCCATTGACTTCAGTTTTTCTTGGGCTCCTTGATGCCATGTTCGGTCAAATGCTGGCTTGATATCAAAGGCAATCACTCTCACCTTTCCAGTGATAGAGGGCAAAAGAGAACACAGATTTAAATGCCATAGGCAAAATGAGATTTTTTTCATGCAGCAAATTATTGTGATCTGGAATGCACTGCATTAAAGGGTGGTTGAAGTAGAGTTAATTGTAACTTTTAAAATGGAATTGTATAAGCACTTGAAGGATAACAAATTGCAGAGAAGAAGAATTGGACTAATTAGATAGTGCTTTCAAACAGTCAGCACAGCTACAATGGGTTGAATGGCCTCCTTCTGTGCTTTATCATTCCTTTTAATCTTCTGATTGGAGCAGTCTGAGCATTGGAAACATCTTAAAAGTGCTCTATTCTGCTTCTGCATGATGAATACTATATTGTCGGATTTGTCTTGGAGCTTGAAGGTTATGGTCATATTTAGAGTGTGGAATCCTTGCTTCCCAGGAACTGGCTTTAAATACTGTCTTGCCTCTCAAAAAGCTGGGGATCACTTGATTCCAGTGCTTTCCACACTATTTTCCAATATGACCCCATTTTAACACTTGAAAATTAATATGACCCCAGAAGTCAACAAAAACAAAACAACAATAAAGCAACATAGTAACATTCAATATATAGTTATTAAAGTTTGCATGATATAGATTAATAAATAATATATCATATAAATATGAAAATCTGTGTTTTAAAGAGATTTGTAAAAGTGTTATTATTTTATGTACTCACCAGACCATTACTTCAGTTGAGCCACTGTAGCTCACGGACCTTGGCAAGGAAGCAGCAGATAATACTGACATTTGCAATTGCATTCACCATTACTGATCTATAGCAACATCACACCAAGGTTGCCTAAAGGCCATCTTGACATCATTGATTTCAATATGAGATGAGTCAAATAAACTGTTAGGGTAAGATCTTCTCCCCCACTGCGGGGTTTGTGCGGGAGTGGGCACGAGCAGGGTGGGCGGGTTCCCAATCGGCACTCCTGGTCGGGGGTGCACCACCATTTTACGTGGCCCGCCCAGCGTGACATCCACCAGGAAGCATTATGCGCTCCCTGTGCAGGCGGGGTTGGGGGGAGGTGGGGGGGGTGGTGGGTAGGTGGGATTCCTTGAGCTGGGAGTGCGCTCTTTCGCGCATGTGAGCGGAAGAGCGCACAGATCTCCCTGAGGCAGCATTTTGGCTCAGGTTTGGAAGTTTCAATAAAGAAGGGGAAACAATTACTAACATGTCCACTCATGTGCCACTGTCACATGAGCTGGCTGGGACATGTCAATTTCTTTTTATTTAAACATTTTATAAAAAATGTCATTACCCTCATGAAACCTCATTCCACCCGTGGATGAGATTTCATGTTTTCCTGGGCTCCCAGCCTGCCCGCCAACCTTAAGGGTGGATGGGCAGGTCCATTAATAATGTTAGTTACTTTTTTTACCGTTTCTGCGGTGCCAATTGGGTTTGCGGACCATGATGGGAACCACTGTATTGAATCCCTCAAGCCTTACGCTTTGCAAGTGCTCCCCAGAAAATGTGCATCAAGTCACATCACTATTTGCGAGTGGTCACATATAATCTGATATCACTAAGGGGTTGGTAACTTTTTCTATTGTATGGGAATATGAATGAAATCAGTGGATTTGCACTTGGAGATGCCATATGGTCCACACTGTAGTGTTTAAGATGATTAAAGGATGTGACAGGGAAGATAGAAACTATTTCCTCCAGTGGGGTAGTCCAGAATGAAGGGGCATAACTTTAAAATTAGAGCTAAGTCATTTAGGGGTGAAATCAAAAAGCACTACCACACACAGACAGTAGAAAAATCTGGTGCACTCCCCAGCTGCACTGCCCCTCCAATGGTCATTGCCCTCCATCCTCCACACTAAAAAAGTGCTATTAAGGCTAGATTAGTTGAGAATTTCAAAACTGAGATTGCTAGATTTTTGTTAGGTAAGGACAATAAAAGCTTACGGAACCAAGGCAGAGAAATGGAATTAAGATATTGAGAAATTGATCTCATTGAATGGTGGGAAATGTTTGGAGGGCTGAATGGCCTGCTGTTGTTCCTATGTTCCTTCCTGTGTACATATGGTTGATAAAATTGGGTTGCTCTTTCCAGTAGGCGCTGCATGGCAGTGCTAGCTTTGTGGGAGTGTTATCTTGAAGTACGGGATATCATTTTGAGGCTGAACCTATTCATCTGTCTTGCTACATAATCCTAAGTGTCATGTATCTGTGCTGACCCTGGCCCGACTGGCATCCCTTGTTTCCATGTTTTTTGTATTGAAAGTGATGGTAACAGTAGTCGGGAATTAGCTTACTCCCTAACATGAATACTCGTGTCCAGCGACACCATGAATGGTGTCCATAGCCTCTTGGCTTCTAAGTGAATTCTGCTCTTCATTCAGAAAAGAATTTGATACAGCTAAAGGAGAAAAGTCTGTTCTCAGGCTACTCCTAACTGACAGCTTAAAACCATTAAACACAGGGACGGAGGAGTGCCTGAGAGGCCTCAATAACCATACATTAAGTGTACTGTTGTCAGCATTATGGCTTGGAATTTCATGGAAAATTTCAGCACACAGGGAGCCCTCACTTAAATTGATGGCTGCATTCCTGAAAATCACCACTTTCAGTGAAACATGGTTTCCTTCTAGGAATCAATGGTCAGGATTTTCCCCTCATCGGGCAGGCATGGCAGGCAGGTCCGGTGGCAGCCGCGAAACTGACTGCTGTCCGCGATTGGGCCCTGGCTGGTCAACGAACGGCCAACCAGCGTGGAACGCGCGCTGAGAGCCGCAGCACTGCCGGGGGGGGGGGGACGGGGGTCGGGAGGAGCGCGAGCGCCGAAGTCTGCATGTGCGCAGGGAAACGTGCATTGAAAGCTCCTTGAAAGCACAGAGCTGCCTCAGGGAGCTGAAGATTTTTAAAATTGAAAATAAAGATTTTAAAAGTAAGGGAAACATGCCCCCACATGTGACACTGATACACGAACAGGGACATATTAAAAATGATGTTTAAAATTTTGTTTTTAAATTACCGTTGGAACCTCATCCTGCCCGTGAATGAGGTTTCCTAAGAAATGCAAAGGCCGCCTGGCCTATTCACCTGCCCGCCTACCATAAGGTTGGACCGGCAGCAAAAAACACAAATTAATTGCTAATTTAACGGCCTTAATGGGCCTTTTAATTGTCAGTGGGCGCGCTAACTGAAATATCCCGTGAGTGCGCGATGATGTCAGGACGCTCGCCCAACGTCATCGCACGCTATTTTACTCCCGATCATGTCGGGCACACATCCACCTCCGGGACGTTAAATTCCACCCAACGTTAAAGCCAGAGTTAGGCTCCTGAGCGCGATTTCTGCCTGGAAAAATCATTGTAAAAATTGAAATGCTGCACCATACAAGTGCAGTGCTGTATATTCCTGGCTGAAATAGATTGCAAAATAAAATGAATCACTGAATTTAACAGAAATACTGCATAATTTAAACACAGGTACTGTCGACCAGCACCCCTGTGCAGCAAAGGATTCTCTTAAAAACAGAAGTCCACAGCAGTTCCTCAGGCGCGTCCTTTACAAAGAGAGAAACTTGAAAAACAAAGTTTACAGTACAGCATCTGTACTGTACATTACAGTACTGCACAGTACAGCAGAGAACTCTTTCAAAAAACAAAGTCCGCAGAGTTCCTCAACTAGTAAAGGGTGCAGTAAAAAGCTGTTTAAAAATTAAGTTTAGTTTAGCACGGTGGGGTACCTGAAAATGCAGCAAAAAATCAATGATCCTCCAATGGACAGTTAGGAAAACATGGCGCCAACACAATCACAAACCATGACTCTCAGAATCACTGGGCCTGGTCACGCAATGACATCATCATGTCAGGGGGCGTCAAGGCATCATTATTCGGGGACACAATGACATCATCACTTCAGGGGGTGTGAAGGCGTCATTACGTCGGGGACACAATGACATCATCACTTCAGGGGCCGTGCAGGTGTCATTACGTCGGGGACACAATGACATCATCATGTTGGGCGCATGGTGACATCAGCACACTGCTCGCATCTGTTAAAAAGGGGAACACAGCACTTTAAATGGAAGCCAGGCTTAAAAATAAAGCCCTTTAAAACAAAACCACTTTAAAAGGGGACACTTAAAACGGGGACTCCCTGTGATTATAACAGCAGAACAGCTGTGCCAATTTTTTGCCTGTAGCTGACTGATGGCAGATTTATGCCACAGCATCACTGCATTCAGATTTCCTCCATCATTTATTTGCACTGTCCCTGAGCTACATTTGCCGAACCGCAACTTAGCTCATTAACTTAGTTTTGCACGTTTACGTCAATGCTGAACTGGAATAAATTAATGGACAAAAGTTTAGGCACATCATGACCAAAAGTCATGGGGCAGAATTTTGCCCTTGGCATGTGGGCTGGGCGGCGGTGGGTGTGGATGGCCGGAAAGATGACCGCTGCCTGTGATCGGGCTGGGAGGCAATTTCACGCAGAGTGGGCCAATTAAGGGCCGCCCAGCTTGAAACACGAGCTTCAGCGCTGAGCGCTGCCTGTGCAGGCAGTGGGAGGAGGGCGAGCAGGGCAAGTGCAACATTTGTGCATGCGCACAAGTACGCACTGCATAATCTCCTTGAGGCAGAGAGCTGCCTCAGAGAGATGAAGATATATGAAAAAATATAATTAAAAAAAAATGCAATGAAACATGTCCCCTCATGTGACCCTGTCACATGAGCAGGGCCATGTTATTAATGAAAAAATGAAGTTTTTATTTGCTTTTGGAAACCTCATCCCACCCGTGGATGAGGTTTCCAAAAACGTGCAAAGGCCGCTTGGCCTCTTCACCTGCCCGCCAACCGTAAGGTTGGACAGGCAGTAAAAATTTTCTTTTAATTAAATTTTCAATAGCCTTAATAGGCCTCTTAATTGTCAGTGGGCATGTTGCTGACTCCAGTGCGCACCCGCCGACTGAAATATCGTGTGCCCGCCCGCCTGCCAAGCTAAATATTTTACCCATAATTTCAAGATGTTTCAAGCCACTTTTTTTAAACAGTGTTTTTCATTTCTCTTTACTGAGACTGCCTTGACTTATTATATCTTTGAATGCTGTTTTAATGGCATCATAATCTTATATACCAACAAGAGAAAAGCTTGCACAATTGTACTCTCTCAATATGTTGTGCTAAATGTGCAAAAAATAACAATCTGATGGCTTCCAGTATTAATTTCCATAACATCAGTAAGATAAAGAGGGACTTAAAGAAAGAAGATGATGCATGCTGCTTACTTTCTTCATGTCACAGTAGTTTACACTGAGTGTTATGCTCCATCGTGCACTCACAAGCTGCTGACGAAATTCAGTGCAGAGTTTAGCCACTGGGGAAACCAGCGCAGATGGGTACATTTCACTACAGTTTCTGTGTAAGCACGACCCAGGAAATGTTGTGCCAATACCGGGCCAGATTTTATCAAAATAATGAGGTGCACCATATTAATGATATGCACCAATGTTACAGCATCTTCAGGGAAGAGGAAGATGCAAGATTAAAAGCAGAAATCCAAAGGTTGCTATCTGAGATGTGTTGTCCCACTATTTGCTTGGTGAAAATGACATCTCTTTGTTTGCCTCACCATTGACCTGCATTGAACAGCATGAAGTTACTGATACAAACTAGATACAAGCTAAAACCAATACAGAACATAAAGTCTTGTCATTTCAGCCTAAGTACCCTTTTAACAGTGTGATGCTAATTACTGCCAGTCAATCTCTCTGGCACAAAAAATTCACTATTGCAAGTGTGGAGCTTCATTTCTCAGGTTTTAATTGTTGTTAGAGATTTTAGAAATTAAGATGTGTAACTCATTCACCTTGCTGGGATAGTCTACCCACCTCATTTCCATGATTGTGGTGTGACAAGCAGCAGCCCCAGTATTCTTTTCTGCGCAGGTGGCCTCTGTGCACTCCAGGGGGCCTCCTAGCTTTCTTCAAAAACCATATGCTTATATGAGCAATATTTTTCTTGCTAGCTTTCTCTGGAAGGAAGCAATGATGACGATGATCTTCACAGCCACTGGGAGAACTGTCCTCACACTGGTTTGAGGCTCCAGGCTTCTCTAACGGAGGTGACACAACTCTGTCACTACTGCCTTAGTAAAGAAAAGATCTCTGAGGCACCACTCCTGATTTATCCCAATGTAGGACCAGTGCTCATGGAAGACCCTTTTGGGGCAGGAGGTTCAAAGAAGAGTCTTCCTTCAAATTCCTTCAGCAACTCACCACAGTGCTTCCACCGACTTCGCTTGGGATAAGTTAAAAGTACTTTACCTGCAATTTGTTGAGTAACACTAATGTTTGTTGTTTCAAGACTGAATAAGGAAGGCATTGGCTGCACATTCGTTGGCCATTTTATTATTTGTGCATTGCATCAGCCCACTGATGACTGTGGTGTCGTAGTCTTACCCTTTCAACCTCTTAGGATGCACACAGTAGAGACACCTGTTTTGCGGCACCCTGGTTACCTCACATACGTGGATCATACGGGAAGCAGCCAGTGGCAACTCTCCCCCTTCTACAATAGCCATAAGTTTATGTAGCACTGCTAGAAGCTGCACTACACAAATGGATTTTTTCCTTTCTGTTTCTCTTTGTCTCTTTTATTCCAGTCTTTCTTTCCCTCTGGGTTTAACCCAAGCCAAGGCAGATATGACAATGGAACTAGGAGGAAGGTAGAATGGAGGCTGGGTCAGTGGGCAGACAAGTTCCCATCTTTGGCCAATCTTGCCAGAAGTGTGGTGGAAGTGGCAAGGGCTACTTGCCCTGCAGCAATGGGTAGCCAATCTGCATATTTAAATACCCAATTGTGGGCATATTTGGGACACCGCCAGCATCTTACTGGTGGCAGACAGAACCCCTGACTCCCCGCTGAGGCCAAAGCTTGGAGGGACTTGCTGGCAGCAGACTGGGAGGCCCACTTGGCATTCTATGCTCAACACCCATCGGAACCGCGGCCTTCAGATGGCCACAGCTGTGGCCTCAGGTCATCTGTGGAGGGGTTTGCCCTCCACAGTGTTGGCCTGGAAGTTGTAGCCACAGTTCATTTTTACAAAATTACAACATCTTCAGAGAGTGCCTCAAGATGGAGACACCCTGGCAGTCCCTATCTACAATGGCAGTGCCCACCTCTTCTGCTGGGGCTGCCATCCTTCCTAGGCTGCAGACTCTCTGATTGGACCTACAGTCTCAGGAACTCACCCATCATCCTTAATGGATGGCATTCCTGGAGGCGGCCTCTAATTGGCCGTCTCCGCGAAGACCTTATAGGCGAACACGCTGTCGTTAAGTGCAGGATCAGATTCCGGAAATAGTTTTAAAGTGATTAAGGTTCTGATCTTTCTTTCTCTCTCTCTCTTTCACTACCTGATTTGACTTTGAATTCATTCAATCTAGACGACATTTCGTCTGAATCTGATTAAGGAGATACACAATTGCTCGCCCTGTTCATTCAGGTGCCAGCTTCCTCGTTTCCTTCACTGCAACATTATCAGCTTACACTTCCAGCAATTTGTCACATTAAAAATTTATGATTTAAATTGGCAAGGGCATGTCTAACTAATGGCAGACAGCATTAGATGTCATGGTACAGCAAATTTTGGCCCAATATGCACGTGCAGTTGAGACTCCCTCTGCAAATGTATAATGTGATGTATTAAGAAACGAAATACACATGAATTTAGTCTGTTCATAATGAGCAAAATTATGCTGCTGTTTTTTTATTTATTACTAATAAATTTCTTGTGATGCACAGCTTGAATGAAACATTCTTTAACATACAGCCCCTCTGCAAGCACAAAATCATTACAAAGCACCATAAAGTAGAGTTGCAGTTGATAATTACAGTTGTGGTTAAACATGTAGAGACTGATATATTTCAATAGTGTGGAAATAGACGAGATGCTAATTGGACCTTGTTGTGCCTGTTTTCCAGGTTGAAACACAATCCAATCCACTATTAGGCTCCTGGCCGTGCCTTAAACAGAAATGAAGGATCTCATGCTTATTTTGGGTCCTCTTTCTCAACACTAAAAGGAGCTCCAGTTCCAGTTTCAGCCCAGCCTTGGATCCCCCTGGCTTGGGCGCATGTTATGGATGCAATGCTGCCTCATACCCAAAATCAGATGCCAATGAATTCCTAACTCTACATGCCTATCAAGCGGTGCAAAACGGTGCTTGAAGCCAAAATCAGCTTTATTTGAATTGACAAAAGTATTACCATCCCATTTGATGCTCATTGTTGCCTATATGGTAACCCCAATTTTGACCTCATTTGAGTGTAGTTGTGAATTAAAATGTGTTTGTTTCAATTGAGATTTGTTGTTTTGCTTTCCTTCTCTAGGTTTTAAGGTAGATAGGCTGGAAGGGTAAGATAAAATGCATTGACAGGTCATTTAAGTTATCTTATGATCTTGCCATTGATGAATTGCATTGCAACAAATGAAAATTTATGGAAAAAAAAATCTCAAGTGAGAAAAGATCAAACAGAATTATTAGGATGGGCAACAAATACTGGCCTTGCTAGCAATGCTCATATCCCAAATAATAATTTTTAAAATTGTTTGACATTGACTGAAGAATAATAGGTGCCTATGCATGCACTTCAATAGAGGATTCAATCTATGCTGTCAACCCAAGAAGGCTATAAATGCACAAATAGGTAAAACAAAAACCTCCAAAGGACCAGACGCCTTAGGAATGTATCCCTGACTTTTAGCTTTTTGTTTTTATCCCTGACTATCTGTTGTTTTCTATTACTATATGTAATATATCATAGAATGGATTGTGATAATAAGACTGCACAGGTGAGCAGATGGTAACAGAGGTAATAATTAAAAATAATGCAGAAATAAAATAATTCTGATATCACATTGTCAGTATAGAAAACATTCTTGTTTGCTTTTAAATGCACAAGTACTGTGTATACTGATGATGTTAATTCAATGTTCCGTGTTTAACAGCTTCCAGCAATCTTTGTCCTGTCAAGGCTTTGTGAGTGCAGCTTGCTTAAAGTATGATATGGTGTACAGGTATTGCTGGTGAGAGTGCTTTATAAGCTGCGAGTGATTGTCAGTGCTGATGTAAAGGCATGCATTGTGAACCGAACTTCTGGTGTTACTGTCACACCCTAAGCATGTAGAGGGCTAAGCTTTGAGTGACAATTAACAATTAACAATGAACAGCAAAGATGATTTATAATAAGAAAACAACTGATGTTCTGGCATGTAATTGTTGCTGAAGGGCCCAAGGCTCACCCAGTGTTTCTTTACACTGCACTAACCATTTCAGATGAACAAGAGACACCATCATATAGCACAGAGGAGGCAATTCAGCCCATTGAGCCTGTGCTGCTCTTTCAAAGAATCATAGAATTTCCATGGCCCTGTAAATTTCTGCTTAAGGATCTATGCTACTTCTTGCATAGTAGAAATGAAGAAAGCTGAGGTACTGAGGTATTGTAGCTCAACAAATTACAAACTAATCTGTGGTGAACTAAGTCTTTGTCAGTAATGTACTGGCAGCCGTTTTACCCCCTGGCTGATTTTCCTTTCCATTTATAGCCCATTTCAAACTTTTGCTGAAGACCAGTTCATCCCAATTGCATTCTGCCAGATTTTGGATTCAAAATAGCAGATGATGGGCTAAAGGAAGACCAAATGGCAGCCTATGAAACTGAAAAAGACCCATGTGTGTATTAATAGTCAAATATCACTTGGACTCACCATCTAACTCAACTTGCAGATAGGCATTTATCAGATCTAACTTTGAAAAAATCTGGCCTCCTGACAATATTGTGAGCAGATCCTCCACATTTGGCAAAGAATTGGGTGGATTACAGTCCAGCACCAGATTTACAGATGCATTATAATCCCCACATATTCATACACTACCATCTGACTTTGGTACTACGTGAGTAACATTAAAATGTTCTACTTCAGAGATTAGTTCTCAGTCTCATCTCTTTTCAGTTCTTCTATATTTTCTGAATTAAACCATTGGGCTGTAACTCCAGAACTTCATAGTGTCAGATTGGTGGGGTGGGGAAGGGTACCCCAAAGATGCACTGGAGAACCCCTCTCGGAACTTTGCAGATAAGGGTTGCATGGCAATGCGAACTTCCCCCGGGCAATTACCCTGCCCTGGGAACCATCCAAAAATGTGATTTAAATCGCGAACTTTGCAAACAAAATCAATAGTTATCCAGAAAAAGTTAGAAGAATTAAAATCCCTTCCAACTTTTGGGTAACTATTGTATAGGCCCAGACGGAGCCCCCATGGGACTCCCTCCACATCCCCGACCAACCCAGAACCACCCCCGCTTGGGATTCCCCCCACCTGCATGGACCTCCCCCCCCTCCCCTCCCTCCCAACAGGCCCAAACAGATCTGACCCGAGGCCCTACCCCCTCCCCCTCACCACCCGAGGCCCTCCCACCCCTCTCCCCCAAGGCCCAAGCCCCAGCTCCCCCCGAGGCCTGACCCCCTCACCCCCAACCTCCAACCCGACCTTCCCGACCTCTGATCCCCTGACCTCTGACCTCCGATCCCCCATTCTGACCTCCGAACCACCCCAGCCCCAAATCCTATCCACTTACATTGGACACTTACCTTCTCACTGACCTGTCAATTTCAATGGACCTTTCAACTTACCTGGTTTACGGCAGCTAGTGCCGTAAAAAAGGGGGGGGGTGGGGGGGTGGCCTCTTCATTGACTGTCCTGCACTTTACCTCTCGGCGTCAGAGACGAGTTGCACTGCCTGGATCTTGCCTCGTCTGATTTGGAAGGCTGGGTTAGACAGGCTGGAAAATAAAATAATATAAGTCATTGGGCATGGAGTAGTTTGTAATTCTATGTGTGATTTCTCCAGCTGATGCTGTATCAACTTTTTACGGAGTAGCGATTGAAGAATCACAGACTGATGCACCGGTGTTGACCTCCATGTTTACTGGAGCTCCATTCAACACCACTTGGACCATGATGCCCTGCGAATTTCTACTGGATATCCTTGTGCTTCGGATCATATGGGTTTCAACCGACCCCTCATCGGCCTAGTGCTGTTCGACAACCATACACAGGACTGCCATTTCCTCCAGCCAGCGTTTTCTCCATTCACATTCTTTCGACATGTCTTGGCAAGATGATGCTTCGTCTTGCAGCTGGAGCACCCCCTTCACAAATGGACAATTCTGTGCTCAATGTTGGTCTAAGCACCAATACCAGCAATTTTTAGAACCTCTGCTACTACTTACTGCTCTTATTAGGGTCTTCTGCTTACATAGCTGCAGCTTATTTACTTCAGCAGACAACTGGCAGTTGTTAACTCTGACTTCCCTCAAGTCATGTTCCACCATGTCCATGCACAATGCTGTTTGGCGAGCTCTGTTGAAAGTTAATTTTGGCAATCTCAGCAGCTTACTGTGAAATCATTCACTTTCTAAACTGCACACAAATCTGTCCCGCAATGCTTTCTCTCTTGAGATTTTCCAAAGTGACAATGAATGGACAGCTTTCTCAAGGACAAGATAAAGGATGGAATCATCCCAGATTTGCATAAAGTGCAGTAGCAGGCAGGAAAAAAGCCGCTTTACCTGCCAGCTGCAATGGTGGGTTTTCGCATCGTGTCGTCATTAATTGTGTAGCCATAGGAAACATGCCGTCTCGCTGGCGGGCGGCCTCCAATTTGCCCAGCACAGCATTGCCTCACCACTTCCTCACACAGGGCGCCATATTTAAACTGCAGCCGCATGCACACTTCTCAACGCTTGCAGCCCAGGACTGCTCTGGTGAAGACATGGCCCCAAAAGCCAAGACGAGTGCAGCCCCTCCCGATTCAGTGACGTATCCCTAGGAAGCCTTCTGGATGGCGCAAAAGCCTGCTGCGATGTCTTCTACCCCTGATTTGGCTGCAGGAAATCCAGCAGTCTCACCACTCCGGCTCGGGAGGTGGTGGTAGAGGTGGTCAGTGCCGATGCTGCATACAAAAGGCTTGCCACCCAGTGCAGAAAATGGGTGAATGATCCATGTCGCAAGGGTAAGGCAATCATCTCATCACTCTAAACTCATACACTCACAAGGCCATCACACATTCACTGGCATCTCACTCACTGCCAGCTCAAGAGACGTCACTCCCTCACACACACCCTCACATGTCCATCTGGCCTCACCTCCTCTGGAAACTGCCTCCACAACCCTCACCCTCTTGAGGCCACTTGCACAGATCAATATGTGTCCCCACACACACCCTGGGATATCCTGCTTGCCCAGTACAGCCCTTGCCCTGTAGCCTCTTCCCTTGCCTGAGGCCACTTCTCTCCCTTCCCCAAGCAAGCCCCAGCCCTGCAGCCATTGAAAAGCTACTCCCACCTTACGGTTGGGCTGATAGGTAGAGATCTGCCCGTGAGCCCCTCTAAAAGTGATGTGGAGCTGCCTGCAAAGCCTGGCGCTGATGACCATGAGTGCTGCCTGAAGAAAGGTAGGCAAACAAAGCTTGAAGTCCTAAGCAAAATGCAGCTTGTCAGGTGCACGTCGCTTATGTGCTGTTGTGAAACACATCAGTATGCAACCACGTTGACGTACCTGGATGATCCAACTTGAGCGGATGATCCGGTGAACAGGTATTGAAATTAGTTTCCTGACGTGCAGTGGTGGGAAACGTTGTCCGCCATTGACGGGTGAAGTGGACGATTGCAAACTGGTTTCACGATTACGTGAAACTGATTTTTGGCTGTCTCGCCATATTGTGTTCCCCCGCCCCCCCACTCCCACCCTAATGCCTGACTGCCTGATACAAGCGGGGCTGGAAAACTCTGGCCAAAATCTCCAATGTCCTCATTGGGCACCTGATTTCTGACTACAAACCGATAGCTTTCTGCAATGCCCAATGGCTTAGGACTTTAGTGCTGCTCAAGCTCACACAAAGTGTCCGACAGTGACGTACCTTTTGGCTTAGCAGGGGCAAGAAAATTCTTGAGCGTTTCTGGGCCTGCTTCAGTCAGAAATATCGCCTTTTTCCTCTCTCCCCCCTACCCCCCCCCCACCTCACTTGATTAACAGCTGAATGTTATTACCAGTGAAATACATCTCTAGCCTCTCCATACACACACTGAAAGATTGTTGGTCATGGCAGTACTCTCCCAGTCGCCCAATAATACCTGTTGATGCAGCCATCTTTGAAGGTCAGTCCAACAACGTTTGCAAACAGCCTGTTCACTGAGCCTGAATTTTTAAAACTACTGCTCAGCAAAAACTCACAGTTCCTCTACTGATTTGCCTGAAGCTTCTTCAACCAAATTTGTTTGGCTAGGGAATCCAAAATCCCACCCAGCTGTCAGACTGATAACGCTGCAGGATCGAAAAGAGCCGATGTGACACATGTAAATTCAAGTATCTACCTGAAAAAGGAGTTTATTCCATCTATATAAAGATACGCAAATGGCCACAGGTGGATGCTATTACAACTATGGGTTCTGACCTCATCCAGGATCAAAATTGTCAATCTCTTTCTCCACTATTAAGTTGACATGGTCAGTAAAACAGGTTCTAACATTTTTTTGTAACTAAGCTATGATGTGCGTTCCAAAGATAGATAAACATTTTTGTTGTTTATGCAGCTTAAGTGTCTTGCTAGTTGATTGAGAAGTGATAGGTTATTACAAGTAAGCTTAAACTGGTTCCTTCCCTGTAACTTCTGCTAAGATATTACATGAAATATGCCTGTCGCAAAACTATGCACAAGCGCCATTTTTTTGTGGGTCATAACCTATGAAAAAAGACTTATTTAGATTTAGTTCCTCCAGTCCCAAGCAGGAGGATGGGCAGCAAGACTCTGCCACTGGCCCCCAGCCATTGCAATCTCTTTCGCTCCAGCCCAGGTGGTGTCCCACTCTTGAAGGACCTCCCTAAATGTATTCTGCCAGGTCCTCTTTGGCCGGCCCCATCTTTTTCTTCCGTCTGGTGGTGTCCATTCTATTGGCGTACTGGCGGGGTATATGTCTTGGAGGCGAAATTTATGTCTCATCAGCCTCGGGCATCTCTTCATCATGATGTCCCATAGGTGACTCTGATCTGTCCTCTGTAGCACTTCTTCATTTTCAATGCTGTCTCTCCATGTTATGCCCAAGATCTTACAGAGGCAGCACTGGTAAAAGTCATCCAACTTATGTGACACCTTTGCTGTTCTCTTCCATGTCTTGCTGGCATAGATTTCAGGTGACATGACTATGGACATGTAGAGCCATAGCTTCAAGGCCTTGTTGATGGTGTTGGATGCCCAGACCATGTGGAGCCATTGGAAGACCAACGCTGTTTTGCCGATTCTTGCGTGGACATCGATCTCTACATCACCCTCCGTGGAGATGTTATTTCCTTGTGATTGACGTCCTTGATGTTGTTGCTCGATTATGATGGGAGGGCTTTGATGCTGTCCAGTCATCATTGTCTTGGAGCAGAAGTGATTTGCACTACGTGCAGCAGCGGGTGGGTAAAACATTTTACCCACTGGCTGCAATGGCGGCTTTTCAATGCGTATCATCCTAAGCCCACCGCATTAATTATGCATTTCTGGGAAACACTCCATTTCCATGGCGGGCGGGCTCTCATTTGCTCGCCACGCCATCACCTCGTTGTTTCAGCATGCCAGGTGCCATATGTAAAGTTCAGCCGCATACACACCTATCAGTGCTTCCAGCCCACGACTGCTGCAAAGACATGTCCCTGAAAGGCAAAAAGACCGCAGCCCCCAGGTTCAATGACATATCCTCCGAGGACCATTTGGACACAGTGGAGGCTCGCTGTGATGCCCTGAACCCCGGCTCTGGTCACAGGATGAGCAGCAACCTCACTAATCTGGCTTGGGATATGGTGGCAGTGGTGGTCAGAGTCAACACCCTGCAAAATAGGACAGCCACCCAGTTCTGCAAGAGGATGAATGATCTCCATTCCACCAGGGTAAGTTAACTCTACTCACACTCTCAACTCACACACTCACAAACCCATCACACATCCACAGGGCCCTCACTCACTGCCAGTTCAAGGGACATCACCATTCACTCACTCACACACACCTTCATTGTCCTCATCCTGTCCACGGGACCACTCACCACCCACACAGGCCAGGCATATTTATCATCTAGTCTGGCGGGCATCATGCTTACACTCTCTTCATCTCTATTCATGCAGGGCAAGCTAGCACACAACATCAGGGAGTGGTCGCAGACCAGTGGAGGAATGCTTGAAATCAAGGTCCTCATAGACTTTGAAAACAGACCCACCCAGCTGGCCAGCGAGGATCTGGACCGGTCCTGTGCTGACAGTGAGGTTGGCGGCGCTCTACCAAATGAGGATCCAGCAGTGCAACATCCATCAGACAACCATGCTGTGAGTGATGTGTCCTGTTTCACAGGCCACTGCCATGCACTAATTATCTCTTATGCTTCTGTAACACATCTGGGAAACTGCCAAGAGAGCCCATGACCCAGGGCCTCCAATGAAGCCCCGAAGAAACCTCTGAAAAGTAATTTGAAGGCACCCTCCCCGACGTCCTAAAACAGCACTCACCCACATTCTCCATCAGTGCAGAGACACACACCTCAGTGGGACCTAGCTTTACAGTAGCCTTGGGATCACAATCTGGTGAGCACATCGCACTGTCTGATCCACAGCAGTTGGCTGCCGGGACTTCCCAGGTTTCTGGCACTCGGAGGACTGCTGGAGGCCAGAAATTTGCTCAGTCCAGGCCAAGAGATGAGCCTCTGGACTCAGTCATACCTCAGTGGCTGCAGCTGCAAAGGCAAGCTCGGGAACATCAGGAATGGATATCCGCTGCACTCCTCAGATTGCAAGGCACGATGGAGGAGTCCGTCCACCTTCAGCCTGAGTTGATAGCGTCGGCATGCCAAGGCACCAAGGTCAACACTGGTAGGATGGTGGCCAGCATGGAGACCTTGGTCCAGGATGCTGCTCCTGCACCGCTGCACAGGCTCGACTCCAACGCTGAAGCCATAGTTGGCCTCCAACAGTGTGTATACGAGAGGGGTGCAGGGCAGCGTGATCTCACTCCAGCTACCCCTTCTCCTCAAGGAGTCAGCCAGGGGCCCTTGGGCACCCATAGAGAGGAGGAACAGCACATGTACTCCACAGGGCCATCCATTCAGGTGGCTCCGGGAGTGTCTGGCTCGCACAAATCCCCTCTTCCTGTGACCTCAGCAACTCCAGCTCCACAGGACGAGGAGGGTGCCACTGTCACACAGCAGGACCCTGAAAAAGGCCAGGACCCTTTAGGTCTTGGACCTCCAGAGGATGCCCATCAAGGTCATCACAGACAGTGTGTCACAGTCAGCAGGCTGCCTCCACCTCCGCTTTGGATGTCCGGGGAGCGCCAAGACGTAACGGCAGAGTTAGGAAAGTTAAAAAGATGTAGTTGCACAGCCTGGGCACGGGTTTAATCACTTGTATAGACTGTTCGCTATTGTCAATAAACTCCCAAGAATGTCTCCCTGCCAGTGGCTCCTTTTTCTGATGAGCAATGTTCATGTCACTCAGATGTGAAACTTTTCTGCACAAGATAAAGGCAGGTGTCTCAGTCCAGGGCTTCTTCTTTGTGCAGCCTTCAGACTCCGGCCTCACACTCCCCGGACACGTTACTGATGTCTGCACCTCGATGGTGCTTGTCATTGCTGCCAGAATGTCATGGGCAGGTGTCACAGAGTTCCATCATTCTCTCTGTGTGCTCTCAGAACATTTAATGTGGGGCTGGCCCCCATCTCTTCAGCATCTGTGACCAGTGATGCTGTGCTCCTGAAGGGGTCAGGTGCTGAAGGCTGACAAAGGAGCTGATGGTGGACAAAGGATCAGATGCTTTTAAAGTTTCATGGCTGCGTCTCCATGATATGACCCTGATCACAGAACGCAAGTGAGCTGCCCTCGGCCAGACAGGAGTCAGATATTCTCAGAGGCTATGTGAAGATCTATGGAGTGTCCTCACTGCCTGTCATCACCCTCCTGCAATTGAGTGACTTTTCGGGCCTCCACTGCGTCTCCATGACAGGAGCATTATCACAAAGGTTACTTGCGTTGCCATAACCAGACTGAAGTCAAATGTTCACAGATGCAATGTGAGGATCTATGGTGTCTCCTCCCTACATGTTGTCATGATCCTCCACAAAACTACCAGCCATGAGGGCCTCCCAAGTGCGTCTGCCTCATCTGGCCAGTGCCAGGGCCTCATCCCCGTCATCACCGCCTTTGAGGACCTTCTCATCCTCATCCCCATCTGGGTCATCCTCATTGGAGGGGACCTCCAGCTCCTCCTCAGCCAGCTCATCTCCCCGTTGGATCGCCAGGTTGTAAAAGGTGCAGCAGACATTGACAATGTATGACACCCTCTGCAGACTGTATTGCAGGGCTCCACCAGACTGCTCATTTTCAGCATCCCGATGGTTTGCTCCACCAAGTTGTGAGTTGCAGCATGAGCCCCGTTATACCTTCACTCTGCTGCAGTCTGAGGCTGCCGCATGGGTGTCATCAGCCACGGCCTCTGTGGGTGGCCCTTGTCCCCGAGGAGCCATTCTTGCAGCTTCTGTGGACCCTGGAAGACGCCAGGGCTGAGGAGGAGCTGGAGGTCCCCTCCAATGAGGATGACCCAGATGGGGATGAGGGTGAGAATGTCCTCGAAGGCGACGATGACGGGGATGAGGCCCTGGCACTAGCCAGATGAGGCAGACGCACTCGACTGAGAATGTAGGAGTCGTGGACAGTCCCTGGAAACCATGTGCACACCTGCAGGATGCGTTTGTGGTGGTCGCACGCTAGCTGCACATTCAGCAAATGGAATCCCTTGCAGTTGGCCTAGTTGACCGTGTGTTGTGACGGAGATCTGAGCGCCAGGTGAGTGCAGCTGTTGGAACCTGCACCTGTTGGAAACTCAAGATTTTGGCAAATCCAATCGCTCTTGCATCCTGGCTGTCCTGGTCCCGGACGAAATGCAGAAAGTTGTGTGCCCTTGTGAAGATGGCATCTGTGACCTCATGGACGCATTTGTGGGTAGAGGCCTGTGATATCCCACAGAGGTCACCTGTGGAGCCCTGAAAGGAGCCATTGGCATAGAAATTTAATGCCATGGTCACTTTCACAACCACTGGCAGTGGATGCCTCCATATGTCCGTGGTGCCAAATCATGTGTTTGTATATGGCTCCGGGATGCCCTACTGTCTTGTGATGTGCCAGAGTGACTGCTAATGGATGCTGTCAAAAGCCTTCCTGAAATCCATGAAGTTGATAACACATGGCGTCTGATACTCTAGGCTGTGCTCTGTGATGTTACTGAGGGTAAAGATCTGCTCGCAGTAATAAAAAAGATCCACTTTTGAAAAGTGTGGAGCGCTCATCCATAATCATTTCTGATTGCTCTAAATAAAAAAGATGTCAGTGTAATGTTTATATAGGTTCTGAACATGTTTGTTCCATCTCTTTCTAATCATTACTATGATAAGGCAAAAGGAATTCTTAACAAATGCCCACTGACAAATTCTAAGCAAGATGGATAATGAATACGATATTTTCCTTTACAGATCGTAACTCTAGGTCATCATAGCTGCCCTGGATTGTTAATTAGCAGTCACATTATTGCTCTATCTTTCCTAAGTTGTGCAACTTTGAATCTTTCAGAGTACACACAGTTTTCCGATTCCACAAGTTGTCTGTTTTGAATATTGTAAACCAGAATTACCAAAATCTATATAGACACATTTACAGGGTGTAACACTTTGAGATTTCTACTTATCTGGCCTAAAATGGATTAATTATATATTTTTTATTCATTCATGGGATGTGGGCTTCGCTGGCTGGGCCAGCATTTATTGCCCATCCCTAATTGCCCTTGAGAAGGTGGTGGTGAGCTACCTTCTTGAACCACTGCAGTCCATGTGGTGCAGGTACACCCACAGTGCTATTAGGAAGGGAGTTCCAGGATTTTGACCCAGCGACAGTGAAGGAATGGTGATATATTTCCAAGTCAAGACGGTGAGTGACTTGGAGGAAAACTTCCAGGTGGTGATGTTCCTGTCTATCTGCTTCCCTTGTCCTTCTAGATGGTAGTGGTCATAGGTTTGGAAGGTGCTGTCGAAGGAGCCTTGGTGAATTCCTGCAGTGCATCTTGTAGATGGTACACACTGCTGCTACTGTGTGTCGGTGGTGGAGGGAGTGAATGTTTGTGGATATGGTGCCAATCAGGAGTACTGCTTTGTCCTGGACGGTGTCCAGCTTCTTGAGTATTGTGGGAGCTGCAATCATTCAGGCAAGTGGGGAGTATTCCATCACATTCCTGACTAGTGCCTTGTAGATGGTGGACAGGCTTTGGGGAGTAAGGAGGTGGGTTATCTATCACACAATTCCTAGTCTCTGACCTCCTCTTGTAGACACAGTATTTATATGGCTAGTCCAGTTCAGTTTCTAGTCAATGGTAACCCCCAGGATGTTGATAGTGGGGATTCAGTGATGGTAATGCTATTGAATATCAAGGGGTGATGGTTGGGTTCTCTCTTGTTGGAGATGGGCATTGCCTGACACTTGTGTGGCACGAATGTCACTTGCCACTTGTCTGCCCAAACCTAGATATTGACCAGGTCTTGCTGCATTTGAACATGGACCGCTTCAGTATCTGAGGAGTTGTGAATGACACTGAACATCTTGCAATCATCAGCGAACATCCCCACTTCTGACCTTATGATGTAAGGAAGGCCATTGATGAAGCAGCTGAAGATGGTTGGGCTGAGGACACTACCCTGTGGAACTCCTGCGGTGATGTCCTGGAGCTGAGATGACTGACCTCCAATAACCACAACATCTTCCTTTGTGCTAGGTATGACACCAACAAATGCAGAGTTTTCCCTTTTATTCCCATGGACTCCAGTTTTGCTAGGGCTCCTTGATGCTACACTCTCAAATGCGGCCTTGATGTCAAGAACAATCACTCTTGCCTCACCTCTGGGGCTCAGCTCTTTTGTCCATGTTTGAACCAAGGCTGTAATGACGTCAGGAGCTGAGTCACCCTGGCGGAACCCAAACTGGGCATCAGAAAGCAGATTATTGCTAAGCAAGTGCTGCTTGATAGCACTATTGATGACCCCTTCCACTACTTTACTGATGATCAAGAGTAGACTGTTGGGGCGGTAATTGGCTGGGTTGGATTTGTCCTGCTTTTTGTGTACAGGATATACCTGCGCAATTTTCCACATAGCCAGGTAGATGCCAGTGTTGTAGCTGTACTGGAACAGCTTGGCTAGGGGCACGGCAAGTTCTGCAGCACATGTCTTTAGTACTATTGCTAGAATATTGTCAGGCCCCATAGCCTTTGCAGTATCCAGTACCTTCAGCCGTTTCTTGGTACCATGTGGAGTGAATCCAATTGGCTGAAAACTGGCATCAATAATCCTGGGGACCTCCAGAGGATACTGAGATGGATCATCCACTTGGCACTTCTGGCTGAAGATTGAAGCAAATGCTTCAGCCTTATCTTTTGCACAGATGTGCTGGGCTCCTCCATCATTGAGGATGGGGAGATTTGTGGAGCCTCCTCCTCCAGTGAATTGTTTAATTGTCCACCACCATTCACGACTGGATGTGGCAGGACTGCAGCTCTGTTAGACCTGATCTGTTGGTTGTGGAATCGCTTGGCTCTGTCTATCACTTGCTGCTTATACTGTTTGGCACACAAGTAGCCCTGTGTTATAGCTTCACCAGGTTGACACCTCATTTTAAGATATGCCTGGTGCTGCTCCTGGCATGCCCTCCTGCACTCTTCATTGAAGTTTGAGTACAATTCTGCTGCTGCTGATTGCCCACAGCACCTCATGAATGCCCAGTCTTGAGCTGCTAGATCTGTTTGAAATCTATCCCATTTAGCATGGTGGTACTGCCACACAACATAATGGAGGGTACCCTCAATGTGAAGGCAGGACTTTGTCTCCACAATGACTGTGCAGTGGTCACTCCTACCGATACTGTCATGGACAGAAGCTTCTGCGGCAGGCAGATTGGTGAGGATGAGGTCAAGTATGTTTTTACCTCTTGTTGGTTTACTCACCACCTGCCACAGGCCCAGTCTATCAGCTATACTCTTTAAGATTCGGCCAGCTCGGCCAGTAGTAGTGCTACTGATCCACTCTTGGTGATGGATAATGAAGTCCACCACCAGAGTATATTCTGTGCCCTTTGCACCCTCAGTGCTTCCTCCAAGTGGTGTTCAACATGGAGGAGCACTGATTCTGATATAATGTAATTCTGATGTTAAATTCTATTTACAAAGGTTGACTCCCAGGTGGGTTCTTTTTTAAGGACAGGTTAGTTGGAGTATCTGTGTTACATTCTCAAACAAATTACTTTGAGTCTATGTCCAACACTTCCCCGAGATACTTGCACCTGTAACTTTGGATGGTTCTTCGCTCAAATGTGCTCAGTAGGAGAACAAACAGAACAGGAAATATGATTGCCATGAGTCCACCAGAGGAGGTCTCCCATTTAAGGTGGTAAGTTTATAGGCAGTCTAGAGAACCAATTCTCAACATTGAAAGCTGAGAAAGGGGTCAGACATCTGCCTTTGTCTTTTTCTTCCTATTTGGAAGGATCTTCCCTGTTTAATTTGGAGTCCAAATCAGCAGAAGAGGAAAAGATATTTATCTTTCTGTCCAGTTAGTGAGGGGAGCTATGAGGATCTAGGATGAGGCAGAAACCCATGTGCCCAATAGGAGCAAGGTTAGTGTCCCATCAGTTTAGACACTGTTAATTTGTAAAGTGAGCTAGAAAAGATCTAGTTGAATAAGTCATGTTTTATGATATGAGGACCAATAAGGAACTGATTAAATAACACTGGATAACTATTTTCTGTTCACTCATTCTGCCTAGGCAGAAGGAGCTCTGCAGCTGTTCTGAAGATGGGAAAGGCCCTTCAGATAAGTGTGAAACTTTTTAGTGAGCCCATGAAGAACAAGAGTGGCCTTCCATGCCCCAAAACACCCCTTCCCTCACCTTCCCTCTCATGAGACACTCCTGAAACTCCTGCCCTTTCTTATGCCTGGAAACTGCCTCCAGGCAGCCACACTGTTCCCCCTTTATGCCTGTTGTCAATGGGAAGTGGACCTGTGGCATTTAAATAGGACGAACGCTTGACATCACTATGGCCTGTTGCTGCCTCTGCTGGATGGGAAATAAACTCTCCAGAATCCCACTCTGAGTTCAAATCTGCCCCATGGATTCCTTTCAACCTTTCAAATATCAGTGGTAATTTGCTATTCAAGCAGTACCAGCCTCCTGGAGTGGGAACTAGGCCACAGGAGCACAAAGAAAGAATCTTTGCACAAATTAAATGCGCAGATGCAGCTGCAGGAAACAAGTCAGAGTCCAAGCAATTTCGGGAAGGTACATACATGCTATTTCCTGGCAAAACCTTTCACCTTGAGGGTCACAAATAACATTCAGTTCTGAATATGGTGTGCCTGTGCAATGTAGAGCAGGCATACAATGAAATGACACTAGAACAAATTAGAAGCTTCACCCTACACATAATTTGGCTCTTCTATACCCCATGAGTGCTGAAAAAGATGAATCATGATTAATGATGGCTACACTGGGAAGCTGAGTTGTAGTAGGATAAGATATGATGGTGGGGGAAAGGTGAAAGCATTCGAGCACTATTTTCTGAGATGGTCTCTGTGCTATTTTACTACTGGTTGGATTCTAGGTGTTTGCAGTGTAATGAATGTATATCTACGCTTCTGAAGTAGGGGAGTTGTGTGTGTTTTCCCTTTCTAACATACTGTTCCTGTGTGAAAGATGAGAATAATATTCCTTATCTTCTCTGATACTATCGGAGCTCTGTTAAAACAGTTATTAAAAGTAAATTGACATGGTGCAGGAATAGAACATCAGGGTTTCCCCCAGACACATGAATTATTGATGTTGGGGAGGCCAAGTAAGCAACAATATGTTGGTACAGTTTGCTTCTGCTGTGACTGAGCCGTGACATTTACAGAAAACAGAAATCCACGGACAAGAAAGTACCACAGGGACCCTTTGGTTTAATGTTTTAGTCTCTTTATCTCACTGAGCCATTTTAATGAAAAAATTGAAGCATTTTACACAGCAGTGTCAATTAATTTTGCCAAGCATGTTTAACCCCTTTATTTCCTACTTATATTACATCTTACAGTAGTCTTCCTTGAAGCTCTGACAAATATAGATCAACAATAAGTCAAGCTGTCATGAATGTCATCAGCAATACTATCCTAAGGACATTCCATCTGGGAACAACCTGTCAATTCCTGAAGGTTGCATGAAGATATTTGTTCCTTATGTCTTGTTTCTGTGGTTACCAATGTGCATTTAACACATTGCAAAAGAGATTGTGCTTTGTCACAAATAAATCCATTCATTCGCATGAGTATATTGTATGGAAGAGAAAGCCACAACAAGCACTTGCTCTGTGACAGAAAAAGGCAGCAAGTTTTGGAGGTTTTTAATGACTTTGTCTGTTTGAGCATCAGGCTGTAAGCCATGTGGTCTTACTATGATACCCCTGTGATATGCAGAATAAAAAGTCAATACTGTTTCAAAACACTTTTTGTCCTGCATACCCCTTTCTTTTAATCTCCTTGTTCACTGATCACCATATACTAATTTCCTATATTAGGGAAGACATTCAAAACTCTGGAGCCTCTTCCAGCAAAGAGGGGAAAAGCAACTTCAATGGGGCAAGAACGGATCTGGACTGAATAAATTGGAGTCAAAGGTTGGCGGGAAAAATGATAGCTGATCAATGGGCTACCTTCAAAGAAGAGATAATTCGGGCACAGTCAAGGTACATCCCCTTGAAAGTGAAATGTAGGGCAAACAAATCCAGAGCTCCCTGGATGACAAAGGAGATAACAATTAAGATAAAGAAGAAAAAGTGTGCTTATGACAGGTGTCAGGCAGAAAATACAATTGAAAACCAAGCTGAATATAGGGGGTTCAGCAGAGAGGTGAAGAAACAAATGAGAAGCAAAAAGGGAGCATGAAGAGAGACTGGCAGCTAACCTAAAAGGGTGACAATAGGAGGAGTAGGGCTGATTAGGGAACAAAAAAGAGATTTACATATGGAGGCAGAGGGCATAGTAGAGGAGGTAATTCAGACACTAGATGGGTTTAAGATTGAAAAGGAGGAGGTACTGCATAGGTTATCTATAATTAAAGTTGTTAAGGCACCGGGACTAGGTGACATGCACCCAAGGATAGTGAGAGTGAAGATTGTAGAGGCACTGGCCATAACTTTTCAGTCTTCCTTAAACTCAGGGGTGGTCTCGGAGGACTGGAGAATTGCAAACATTACACCCTTGTTCAAAACGGCGTAAAGATAACCCCAGCAACTACAGGCCAGTCAGTTTAACTTTGGTGGTGGAGAAATGTCTAGGAACAATAATTCGGGACAAAATTAATACTCACACGGACAAAAATAGGTTAATGAAAGAAAGCCGGAATGGGTTTCTTAAGGGAAAATCATGTTTAAATAACTTGCTAAAGTTTTTTGAAGGGGGAACAGAGAGGGTTGATAAGGGACATATTGTTGATGTGGTGTACATTGACTTCCAAAGGCATTTGGTACACAGACTTGTGGGCACAGCTATAGTTCATGGAATAAAAGAGTCAGTAGCAACATGGATATGAAATTGGGTGAGTGACAGGAAATAAAGAGTAGTGGCTAATTGATATTTTTCGTGCTGGAAGAAGGTTTGTTCCCCAGGGGTCAGTGTTGGGACCCTGCTTTTCTTGATCTATATTAATCTTGGTGTACAGGGCACAATTTCAAAGTTTGCAATTGATACAAAACTTGGAAGCACTGTGGACTGTGATGAGGATAGTGTAGAACTTCTATAGGACGTAGACAAGTTGATTGAGTCAGCAAACAGCTGGCAGATGAAATTTAATACAGAGAAATGTGAAGTGGTTCATTTTGGTAGGAAGAACATGGAGAGACAACATAAAATAAAAGGTACAGCGCTAAAGGGGGTGCAGGAGCAAAGGGATCTGGGTGTATATGTGCATAAGTCATTGAAGGTGGCAGGACAGGTTGAGAGAGTGGTTAATAATGCATACAGTATTCTGGGCTTCATTTATAGTGGCATAGAGTACAAGAGCAAGGAGGTTATGTTGACTTGTATAATCACTAGTTCAGCCTCAGCTAGAATATTGCGTCCAGTTATAGAGGGTGCAGAAAAGATTCACAAGAATGGTTTCAGGGATGAGGAACTTCAGTTATGAAGATAGATTGGAGAAGTTAGGACCATTTTCCTTAGAGAAAAGAAGTCTGAGAGGAAATTTGATAGAGGTATTCAAAATCATGGGGGTCTGGATAGAATAGATAGGGAGAAGATAAGCTCAGCAACTAAAAGCCAGGGAGAAACTGTTTCCACTTGTGGAAAGATCAAGAATGAGAGGGAATGGATTTAAAGTAATTAGTAGAAAAAGCAAAAGCGATATGAGGAATTTTTTTTCACAAAGTGAGTGGTTAAGGTTTGGAATGCACTGCCTAAGAGTGCGGTGGAGGCATGTTCAATTGAAGCATTCAACAGGTGAGTTGCTCATTCGAGAGCTAGTGCAGACACAATGGGCCAAATGACCTACTTGAGCACCATAACAATTCTGTGATCCTGTGAAGTGGTTGTCCAGTTTAGCTGATTAATATAACACACCCTCAGTCAAAGGAGAAGGAAACGGAATGGGATTATGTGACAATGGAAGGTCCTATTCTGTGCTGCCTCTGAGAGTCCATTTAGATAGGGTTTGCTTTTTCTTTTCAGTGAGCTTTAAATCAGGATCATTACTGGAGGTAAAAGGAAGCTAAGACTTCTGCCAAACGAGAAGTTACATATCTAATCCTTTTCCATCTTCTGGCATTGGTGTCATTAATATTCAAGGACAGGTTTTTGGCCTCTTTTAAGAATGTAATGACATACTGAAAGGGGACACTTGCTTTGGCAGATCCTCATTACTGACACAAGAAAATAGACTTTCTCTAGTTACAGTGAACATAATGTTCCATAAATTAAAAAACCTTTATTAAATCTCCTTGTAGGTTTCCCTGCTGCAGTGGAAATTATCCAAATATTTGAAATCTTACCTCATAGCTATAGCTTCCCCATTCCTAATACCATCCTGGTAAATCTATATTGCATGCTCTAATGTCCCTTCCATAATGGGGTATTTCAAAGCTGCACACTGTACACTAATGCATTTGATGTAATCTACTTGGGCTTCAGCAAGGCTTTTGATAAGATCCTGCATGGGAGACTAATAACGAAGTTAGGAGCCCATGGGATCCAAGGCAATTTGGCAAATTGGATCCAGAATTGGCTGAGTGGAAGGGTGATGGTCGAAGGGTGATTTTGTGACTGGGTGCCTGTGTCCAATGGGGTTCCACAGGGATCGGTGTTGGGTCCCTTGCTGTTTGTGGTATATATAAATGATTTAGACTTGAATGTAGGAGGGTTGATCAGTAAGTTCGCAGATGACATGAAAATTGGCGGGGTGGTAAATAGTGAGGAGGATAGCCTTAGATTACAGGAGGATATAGACGGGCTGGTCAGATGGACTGATCAGTGGCAAATGGAATTTAATCCGGTTAAGTGTGAGGTGATGCACTTGGGCAGGACAAACAAGGCACGGGAATACACGATGAGTGGTAGGACCCTGGGAAGTACCGAAGATCAGAGGGACCTTGGTGTGCATGTCCACCAGTCCCTTAAGGTAGCGGGACAGGTAGATAAGGTGGTTAAGAAGGCATATGGGATACTTGCCTTTATTAGCCAAGGCATAGAATATAAGAGCAGGGAGGTTATGCTAGAACTGTATAAAACACTCGTTAGGCCACAGCTAGAGTATTGCGTGCAGTTCTGGAATCCACATTATCGGAAGGATGCAATTGCACGAGAAAGAGTGCAGAGGAGATTAACCAGGATGTTGCCTGGACTGGAAAGTTTTAGTTGTGAGGAGAGATTGGATAGACTGGGGTTATATTCCCTGCAGCAGAGGAGATTGAGGGGGGACATGATTGAGTTGTATAAAATTATGAGGGGCATAGATAAGGTAGACAGGAAGGAACTTTTCCCCTTGGTGGAGGGATCAATAACCAGGGAGCATAGATTTAAGGTAAGGGGCAGGACATTTAGAGGGGATGTGAGGAAGAATTTTTTCACCCAGAGGGTGGTGGAAATCTGGAACTCACTGCCTGAAAGGGTGGTAGAGGCAGAAACCCACATAACATTTAAGAAGTATTTAGATGTGTACTTGCAATGTGATGGCATACAAGGCTATGGGCCTAGTGCTGGAAAATGTGATTAGAATAGTTAGGTACTTGTTTGACCAGTGCAGAATTGATGGGCCAAAGGGCCTTTTTCTGTGCTGTAGACCTCTATGACTCTATGGGCAGAATTTTCTGCCTGTTGGGCGGGCGGGCCCGACCCAATCTCCGGCGGGTGGGGAGCCGATCCCCACCGGAGAAGCGGGCCGCACTGCCATTTTACGTGGGCGGGCCAATTAAGGCCCACCCAGAGTGACGTCTGCCGGGAAGCGCTATGCGCTTCCTGTGTGGGCTGGGGAGATTCCCCAAAAGCGAGAGTGCGCTCTTTCGCGCATGCGCACGAAAGAGTGCACATCTCTCTGAGGCAAAGTACTGCCTCAGGGAGATTGCTTCCACTTTGAAAAAGATTTAAAACAGAAGAAAAAAATCCTTAACATGTCCCCCTCATGTGACAATGTCACATGAGATGGGACATGTTCATAATTTACACTATAACTTTATTAAACTTTTTAAAACCCTGCATGTAACCTCATCCCGCCGCTGGATGAGGTTTCATGTTTTTTCTATTTCCCGCTGGGGCTCCTGGCTGACCTGCCAACCTTAAGGTTGGACGGGCAGGTCCTTTAATTGTTTAAATGATCCTGTCATTGGCCTCAATTGGCCATTGACGGGTCAGTGGGCGCACAGCTGATTTTGCTGCGCCCCCGCCTTCCTGAAAATTTAAATGGGGCGGGGTGACGTCGGGGGTTCCACCCGACACCATCCCGCGTCATTTTACACGTCGGCAAGCGGGCCCCACCCCCTGCTCGCCGACGGCAAAATTCTGCCCTAAGACTCTATAATTCTAGCCTAACCATTCTCTGTACAAATTTATCATTATTTCTTTACTCTTGTACTCTGCCCCTATTTGTGAGGCCAAAGCGCTACTCGACATTTCTTGCTTTCATTTGCCTGCACATTCAGGAAACTACACCTTTAAAATCTTCGCTGTCTCTGTTTATCCAGACCCTTTAGTCTTTCCATTTAATGCATACTTCCAGCCACTGTTTTTTTCTCCCAACGTGTATTACCCAGCACTTTTCCACATTAAGTTGCATCTACCATCTGTCTGCTCATTCTGCAAACTCATCTATGTCCTGCTGAAACCTTTACAGTCCTGTGCTGCTGTTTGTTGAACTCAACTTTTGTTACATTACCAATTTTAAATATTGTACACCTTTGAAAACATCCATATACACTGAAACTATTTCACTTGATCGTCTATTTCAAAGCTAAACATGCCTTTTTTTTAATCCTTCCTACCCTCTTTTAGGACCTGCGATCATCTCCCCTTCCTTCCCACCCTTTAAACATTTAAGTTAAAAAATCAGGCTTCCTGCTCCCACCCTGTTGCCCACACCAAACATTTTATGGCATGCGCAGCATACTAGCAGGGTCAATTGGCTTGGTAACAAGCCTAATTGACCCTTAATTTTTCACTTAAATATGGCGGGTGGCCTAATCATTTTGGCGCCCTCCCTCCCGCTGATAATGGAGGAGAGCTCGGGGGTGGGCAGGAAGGTGGTGGGTTGGGCGCTCACCCTATTTTACGTGCTCACCATCCACGGGGAAACACGCCCGCCGGAACATGTAAAATTCAGCCCAAAGTCGGATCATTGTAGTTTATAATTATGTTAACTGACTTCTTTATACCATCCAACTGCATTTTCAATCTGCTTAATGCTTTAAAATCTGCCCAGACCTCCACCTCCTCTCCACCCTGCATAACAGTTATCTCAAAACAATCAACTTATCATTCATCAGACAAACTTTTATTTTGGAGGAAGCCCTTCTTCATACCTGTTTTAAATTTGCTTTTGACTTGCTTTCAATTGTGTTTCATAGGCGGAAATGTTAGTCCTGTGGCACAGGTCCTGACGACAGACTGGAAAGCCAGCCACATTTTATGGGGGTCAGGCAACTAATTGATTGCCGTTAGAGCGGCTGCCCACTGGGTAAAAATGTGGCTGGGTAGGAAGGCAACCTTTCCCTGTGCTCCACCCCCTCCACCCCACCCTGACCTGGCAGCAGGGCTGCCAGGGTTCACCTAACCATTTCCCAAGCCATCCCTTAAGTGGCTCAATTGTTCTCCGACAGGAAGGCAGTCCACATTCCCCACCATGGCAGTGGGAAGCTGGCAGGCACTTCAGCACCTTCCCCCCTTCCCCCAACATCTTTCCTCACCATTTCGCAGGCACCCCCACCTCCTGCCTCTCAGCCCACCCCAAAAATGCCTGATAAAATCCAGCTCATAATTCTACTTTACTTTGAAGTCACACCCTGCATTTACCAGTTAGTTAATTTGCAGAAATGTAGTGCAACCTTGGTCAACTTCTAAGAGCTCAAGCTTCTATAGTCTTTCCTCATCTTCATGCCAATTCCTCAGCTACCAACAGCCTTCTCAAATTATTCTTCATGGCCACTCTTCATGTGTGAACCAGGGCAATAACATGCTACTAAACTCTTTCATCATGGGAGACAATACAGCCGAGCACAACTTTCTTCAACATATCTTCCCTTATGGGTACTTTGAGTGGGGATCATTGGACCATGATCAATCAGGGGTAGCCCAAAGAATTTTCTTCACCTCCCAATGTGGAGACACTGAGGCTAAATTTAGCATCCCTTGTACCACACTGGCTGATATCAATTAACCCGGCATTGATAAGGAAATAAACCTAAGGCCTTCCCGGTCTGAGTCACCAGAGGAGGTAAGATCCATGACCTGTAAGCGTAAGTTGGCAAAAATCTTCAAATTCACAAAGGATCTGAATCAGCCAATTTTTTCAATTTTCTGCAATTATTTTTTGTACAAAATAATGAGAAGGAAGTTTACATAGTTTTAAGTTCCTCTATCAATTTAAAAAAAAAAAATCATTCATGGGACGTGGGTGTCGCTGGCTAGGCCAGCATTTATTGCCCATCCCTAATTGCCCTTGAGAAGGTGGTGGTGAGCTGCCGCCTTGAACCGCAGCAGTCGAACATTTTAAATGCAATATTGTGCAGGTTAGCTTAGATTACTCTAAGTGTTATTATTGGCATACACAGGACACGGCAAACAAATTATATTAAATGACTTAAAATAATAATATTCCAAGTTAGAGAAATCCAGCCCATGTAGGATTCCAATCTAGCCTAATACTTCTCAAAAATTATCAGCAATTTTTTTTTCATTATTACTTAGCAGATGTTCAATCCCAAGTAAGTGACAATTGCCTTGTTGGGTACACTGCATTAATCCTAATTTCATAAAGACAGTTTCAGTATGTGAAAGAATCAATGTTGGATTCTTTTTATTTGTATCCACCAATAGAAATAGCATGCTTATATGTCAAAATAAGATGACTTGAAGGATCTTATCAGTTCCCTCAGAGAACCTGTTATCTTCAGGGACTCAGCTTGAAAACAATAATTTAGAGTAAGCAGTATAACCAAGGAACTGGTTATGATACTGCATACCAATGTCTTATAATATTCCAGCTTAACCTCTGCTGCACCAGGTGCCAATTCTTAGTACAACAGTCATGGAAGGTCACTGCCATACCAATTGCCAGTTCTCAACTAATCACTAGTTACCAATATATGATCGGTGCAACACCACAGTAGGTGACCAGAGACAGAGAATAATCATGCAGCACCAGGTACTGACTCATAGCACTATAGCCAAGACATGTTTCTGCAGGACATATTTACAACCTCCCTCTTTGTATTTCCACATTATAATTCCCATCACTATGCACCAGATCCAGGGAAAGGAGCCATGAATGGTCTGTGTAACATACAGTACCGATTCATTACGATTCACACGGGGGATCTGCAAACAAAGTAACCACATTTACCAAAGACTCCCTAATGAAGAAACTACTAACAATATTTCACTTTTTGGGACTTTTATTTGAACATGAATCAGAGCCAACACAAATTAAACATGAATTAACAGGCAAATTCTACTTCATATAAAAAGGTAAATTTCACTTTAAATAGTTGATACAACAAAGATACGTCATACACAAACACCTGCACCTGCATCACTCGGCGCAAACATGTGCAGTTCCAAAGTTCTCTAACTTGGCCTCTGGTATGTAGGACTCTCAATTTCCCACTCAATCAATTTGCCCTTGAGTTGTCTTCACTGGCATTCCATCCGAGGTCCTGGAGATGGTCTCACCCGAAATGGATTCACTCTTGCAGAACCACCATAGCTAGGTTCATGATAGTCCAATGTCACAGATTACCCAGAGGCTCCTTTATCTTAGCTTTAATCAACCCTGTTAAATGGTCTGGTCAGCTCTAGAAAAACTGAAGTAGCAGCAGTAAAGTTGTCCAATCACAATCTAACCCTGTCTTCAGCTTCCTGTCCCTCTTAACTTTTACAGACATAGGGCAGAATTTCACCGTTATCAGACGAGCTCGGCGGAGGTGGGCAGGGGTGGTCGGGAAGCTGACCACCGCCTGATATCGAGGCGGGAAGGCAATTTCACGCTGGCGAGCCAATTAAGGCCCACCCAGCATGAAACGTGAGCGGCAGTGTCCAGTGCTGTCTGTGCGGGCGGGGGGGAGGATGGTGAGCGGGGCGAACGCAAACTTCGCGCATGCGCATGAGTTCATGCTTCAGAATCAATCCGAGGCATAGAGCTGCCTCAGGGAGAGGAAGAGTTTTTTAAAAAAAAATAAAGAACTGAAAAATGTAACAAAACATGCCACCTCAGGTGACTCTGTTACATGAGCAGAGACATGTTATTAGTTAAATTTTAAAACTTTTATTTTATTTTTATTTGCTTTTGGAAACCCATGGGCCCATGGATGAGACTTCCAAAAAAATGCAAAGGCCACTTGGCCTTTTTGCCTGCCCACCAACCGTAACGTTGGACGGACAGCAAAAAGTTTAACTTAATTGATTCTTTAATGGCCTTAACAGGCTTTTTACTTGTCAGTGGGCACGCTGCTGGCTCTGGCACGCAACTGCCGACCAAACTATCACACTTGGCCGACGTCAACGCGCATCATTTCGGGTTCAAGCGGGTCGGGCATGTGCCCATCCGCCAAGTTAAAAATATTTGCCCAAGATTACATCTACAGCACTGAAATAGGCTATTCGACCCAAATATTCTATGCCAGTGTTTATTCTCCTCATGAGCCTCCTCCCAAAGCTCTCTGTTTTATCCTAACAGTATATACTTCTATCCTTTTCTCCTCATTTGCTTATCTAGCTTCCCCTTTTCTGCTTCTTTTTGTTTTATCTATCCTGGACTTTCCAGTATGGCATTTTACTGTTTTTTTGCACACAATAGATATTGGTTCCCATTGCCATTATTATAGCTGATGAGATTTTTTCAAGTGCTTAGTGTAATTTGTGTGGAACAAAGGTATTTTGCAGTGTTCTGGCATTACAGCAATGCTATAATAATAGAGTATTTCACTAAGTGGCACACTTTATTTTACAACATAGCCTACAAGAAATAGAACACAAAAACTTTTGTTTCATAGATTAGGATGTTCTTCAGTCTCAAAGAAAACATTTTATTTTTTAAATGGTAGACAGTTCCTTAATATTTTTCCCCTTCATCCCTCAGCTCCAATTTTCTAAATTATTACTCTTACTCCTACATCAATTAACATTCACCAGTAAGAGGACAGGCAAGCCATCTTTATTCCTAAACCTCAGTTGGTCTCAAGTTAGTTTCTTGAAGGTGTAGAATAGTTAAGGTTGCCAACTCTGGTTGAAACTATCCCTGGAGATGTCAGCATGTGACTTCCTGCCTCCAACTACCCCACCTCCACGTTCCCTCCATTGGTCCCTCAATATTCCCATCCTCGTGATGCCCCGAACTCTCAAGATGATTGGAAAGTGAAGAGATTTTTCATTCCCCAATTGGATTATTCTTGACATTAATTCAAACAGACTTTTTCCCCATGTCTGATATTATTAAAATTATTTAACAAAACATTTTATTACTGGGACCATGATTTTCTTTTCTTATGTTATTTAATTTCTGGAAACTCCAGGGTAATCCTGAAGGGTTGGGAAGCCTAACAGTAGTGCTATCGGTTGGATTTCACTCTGTTTTTTCATATTATCCTCAATGAAAGGAACCTCTTTCTGACTGGCACTTGTCTCAAATTACCCAACTGTGAGGACACACTTTTTGTGGAATCGTATAAGGCAACCCAGCAGCCTGTGATACAATCAGAAAATTTCACTTATTCTGTGCTGCCTGTGGGGAGTAATGTTCAAAAGGAGTTCGAATCAAAGAAATTGTTATCCTATTTCCACCCCACTCTTACTTTGGCTTGGCTCTCCACTGCTGAGGGCATAGAATTTGCCTAGTGTGTTAGTACACCAACTCTCTGATGCTGATCATGAAATGAAAGCATCTGAACAGCCACAGTTCTTTGAGTGTTGAAGCCTCTGTTATTAATTGGCTATAAAAACCTGAGGCAACAGTTTGCTTCTGTGCCATTTTGGTCTTGTTTGATAAGGGAAGTTAAGGGAACTTCTTGGTGCCTTCCTGACAGACCTTAAACCTGTCCTACATCTTTGATCTGTGGCTGTTTGTACAGTTGAAGCTGTTGGTGAGTGCAGCTTTGACTCTTCACTATGTGCATATATTAAATTTGCATGTTCTGAAGGAGGAGAATCAGAGGAGGATGACATTAGGACTCGAGTTATGCTGCTACTCATTTGTATAGGCGTTGGCTCTTATAATCCGATTGAGTCTAGAAACATGCCTGTGCAAAATGCTGAAGGACTCCAGAGTCATCTATTTTTTGTGGAAATAAACAGTCAGTAGCATATAACACATCTCCATTTCCACTGTGCAGCTTGGATTCCTACAAGTGCACAGCATAATTGATTAAAGTCTTGTGACCATATATGTTTCTATTCATTCATGAATGCAAAAGACTGTAAATCTGTATTACTTACAGATTACATGTGATTAAGTGACCATACATATGTTTTTCCTCAACGTAACTCTATTCACGATTAGAAAGAACTACAAATCCATGGTGTGCATGTTGTCTGTGGCTAAAGGAACAGAATTATATGTCAATGCTCATTACCCTCAGTCAACTTCTGTAATTCATTATATTGTGGCAATTAACTGGGTCAGCATTGTTTAAAAGCATTGCAACTTCTAAACTGCATGAGCGCGCGGCTACAGAGCAATCGGGCATGTACCATGCAGGACCAACAAGTCATGTACAACAAACATTCTATTTAAGATGCACACATCCACAGATGCGCAGCTATCATAAAGGGGCCGGCAGTGCAACAAACAGGTTGTGCACAGAAAACAGAAATTAAAAAGAACAGGTCTTGAAATGCAAAGAAAGATCTACGAATGGCCATTGGGAGCCAAGAATTAAGCTTTACAGACATGGCTTATCATCACTGTATCACCCAAGGACAAAAGAGAAGAAGCACAATATGATGCAGGAGTCCAATAGGATCATAGTGGGGCACAACTTTGGCCACTACCAACAGCAGTTCTATTGCTTAGATAGGTGAGCTAGGTGCAACACAGTCATGACCTCCAAAATTAATTTTGCCTGCTGTATCCTGCATAACTTTTCCCTCTAAAGTGGCCTAAAAAATGTAGCAGTCAGATGAAAGACAACAACAAATAGAAGAAGATGAGGCTGACCAGGTGATAGAGAAGCTGGCTGCACAATGAATAGTTAAATCTGTCAGAACTATAAGGGATGGTTCTTATCAACCAAACCTTTATTTAGTGTCTTATATAATCAATGCAAAAAAGTCATTACCATCTACATCCATTCCCTTAGCTAAATAAAGTTTCATCTGTATTGAACTCAGTTGTAGACATGCCACGACTGCTACTTCATTTACTCTAACAGCATTAATCCAACTCATACCAAATGAACCACATTTCAATCTCAGTCAAACCAGCTTTTCTTAATTCTTGTAGTACACCCACATTCAGTATGATTTGACCCAGTGCTAACCCTCAGTGAAAACATGGTGTTGAGTGTCTTCTTCTTTTTAACCGTGTGCTCCTTCTAACTCACCTGCCAGTAGAATGGCAGAGTGAGGTTACTGAGCATCAGCACTTGCCTCTAGGAATGGAGCTGGAATACTTTCTTGTGCTTGTTCAGAATCTGAGTCTGTAACCTCAGGTACTACAGGTGATCAGATGGCTTATGCGGCCTGGATATTTCGGAACATATCTCCAGTCATTCAATATGACTTTACTCAGAAGAAAATCACCATCGTCCACACCAGCTCCTGCCATTCTCTTGCTGCTGGGAACTCCTTCACAACCACTACAGATTTGTGAAAGGATAAAACCGCTGCAGGGTAATGAGGCTATTGAATTCCTGTGTGATTGTTATCCTAAGCTAATTGTGAATACGGTTAAGGCAGACTATTGTAGATTTGTGTCTAAGGACTTTTTAGTTTCAGACGAAGCCTTCCCAATGGTAGTTGTGCCTGTTATTAAAACTCCAGATGCAGAGGACTTTAGAGGGACTAGATTTTCCATGGTGGTCTGCAGCTCAGTAATCATAAAGAAATGACCAGAGGCAGGTTGTGAATCTAGGTGGGAATGCACATATTGAATGAGCAGCTTGGCACACTCATGTTACTCCACAAAATGCTGATGTTGAGTTACTAAAGTATATTTGTAGTTATGGCAGTCAGGTTAAATCCCTGAGCTCCAGCTGAAGGAGGCTGCAGTCTAGCCCTTTATCCAGCAGGTTGCACCCCCTGCCATTCCTCCTTACATGTGCTCAATGCTCCATCAAGTGCACCCTCCTGCAGTGGACTTATCTGTGATAGTGCGTGCCACTTTACCAGTGGATGATTCGGGGTGATGCGAGATGCTAGGTTGAAGTTATATATTTGGCACCTGTACTCCTGGGTAATTGAGCAGAAGAAGGAGAATGTAATTTACAATCTTTGTAGTAAAACACCCCTTGGAGGTTGCTGCACTTTGCAGTATACTTTGTGACACTGAAATGCTTCAATGCCTGCTGGTGTGTGAGGAAGTCAATGAATAAATGAATAAGGAGATAAGGAAGAAATATATTCTCCATGGGGCAGAATTTTACGGCCCGTTTTGGCGGGGGCTGTAAAATGCGGTGAGACATTCTAAACCTCATTGGCTTCGGCGGGAACGTAAAATCCCGCTGCCGTAAAATTTCACCCCGTGAATTTAGGGGCAGCTTAAAATTCAACCTCCCCACCCCCTCAATTCCCTCTATGCTTGTAACCTCTCATCATAAGGAATAATGGATCAAAAGCTTTAGTGAACCCCCTCCTCTCTACAAGCACAAACTTCTATTGTATTCTGTCTTCCCACAATAAGACATGAAAGTGACATATGTTGGAGAAAGAAAGGATGAGTGCTACACAAATACTCAAGTCACTAACCATCTTGAACTGATTTGTGAGCAAGCAGCATTGTGAAACATTGTCCTGACATAGCACTCGTCCTAGTTAGCAGATAACACACTGTCAGCACTTTAATATGGCACAATTGCACAATGCTGTGGAATAGGATCATGTCTGTACACATAGAAAACTGAACATTTGGCAAAGTTCATTGTATTTTCCCTTTGTGATGTGGCAGCACATTTACAATGAAGAGGAACAAGGAGGCATTGCAAGGTAGCCCATGGAGTTGTATGCTGCTTTTTGGACGCAGGGTTGCAATTTATTACCTTTGCCGTGGAAGTGGGCTGCATGCAAACTTATTGCTGTCTTCTCAATTCCCTGATTGTAGCATTGGCCCAAGCTGACCTGCACAACTGGCAGCCGGAGCATCCAGCAGCGGGCCGAGCAGCATTCACAGAGCACATAGTGCAGACAGCATGTTCCTCTTAAAGGTAGTCTAACTCTCTGAAAACGGAATCTGCACTCAATCGCAGGAGGGTGTTGCTGAATAACAGTGTTGCAATTCTAAAGAGGTTCGGAGGGTGAACAAGGGAAAAGAATACCAGGGCAGAAAGAGAGAGCTCCCAGGTTCTTGATACAGAGTTGGAGGTTTTAGTGCCGGAGGTGGACAGGAGGAGAGAGGCCATTTTTCCACAGGGAGAACAGGAGGCCCTCAAGCACCTTCTTCAGGAGAGATTGGAAGCAGGTGGCCAAGGAAATCAATTCCCAGAGTCTGGCCCCAGGGACTTAGCAGCAGTACCACAAGAAATCTAACAACCTCATGCAGATGGTCAACATCAGTGAATACATCTTCGGATGGCTTCTCTTACCAATCACTCCATCAACCTCTCACACTGATCAATGCGCCACATCCCCATCACTCACCCATTAACACTTCCCTGGCACTCAGAACACAGGCATAAGGTTCCGATATTCTACCTGATCCTCACACATCTTCCAATGATGACAGCCTCATTCCCACCACTTCCATATACCTCCAGTTATTCAGCTGTGGCAGGCACCTCACCCAAATACAATGCTACACAATCAATGATGTTCTTCCTTCTCTCTTGAGGACAAGGTGACACACAATAGAAAAAGAGCAGAGCAGAACTGGCTGGGACTAGGATGCCTGCATCTCCTGAACCCTATAGAGGAAATGGGAAATGATTCTCCCCATCATGGGACCAACTGCGACAGAGCCTGTGGCCTCAGGCATCATTGAAAACAACTGAGGATGTATGTTACTACCTTATATCCATTCCCTGTTTATCCTGACCCTGCTAACCAGCGTGGTGAGCAAGCTGAAGATATTGTGACCATCAGCCCCTTGCTTTCCACCCCATCCACCCTTCCCTCACCCTTCCTCTTTCTGATTTCAGACATCCAAGAACTGCCACCTGGCCAATCATACAGCGTATCCAAAAGGAAGAGAGAAAGCAACAGTACAGCACTGATAAAGAGACTTAATCACTTGATCAGATATTTTGAGCCACCAGCTCAGATAATGCCACTGCCCATGCCTTAAAGGCTATTATTTAGTTGGGATTTGCATGTGACAGGTCACTGAGCACAAGTGGGTTGCAGCAAGGCCAGGGTAAGTGTGCTAGCTCACCAGGGGGTGAAAGGGAGTTCAAATGAAGAATTTGATGGGGCTCCTTACTGGAGAATGCTGATGAGGATGCATACTGAAATGCTGAGTACACAGGCTGACTTGACAGAAAGACTCCTGTCACTGACAAGGAGTAGGAAGGAGGATAGCTCTAACTTGGCAGAGGGCATCATGCAGAGCTTACCCTCCTGCAGCCTCAGCTCCATTTTCCTGTCGTTTCGCAGACCCAGAAGCAATGCAATTCCAACCCCCATACTTGTTTGCAGCCTTTGTGTGAACAGGTCACCAAGTCCTCTGCTCTCCTTGAAGGATACAACAATGCTTCCTGCCAAATCTAAAAACTCACCACAACACCTCCAAAAATGCATCAAGGTGCTTCCAGTGACTTAGCGAGAGCAGAAGTTGTTCTAAATTATGTTACCTGGAAGTTTGGTGCCTGACCCTTATAACATAGCTACTGGGCTCCTCTTGCTTGTTGTTTGGTGAGTGACAAACAAATATGTTGAGTATGTCTGCAGGGTCCCAAGTTTTGCATCCAAGAAGCCCTGCATTGTAGCTTCACCTTGAATACAGTACAGACTGCTGCAATTATGCGTCGGTGGTGGAGGGTGTGAATGTTTGTGGATGTGGTGCCAATCAAGTGGCTGCTTTGTCCTGGATAGTGTCAAGCTTCTTGAATGTTGTTGGGGTCGCACTCATCCAGGCAAGTGGAGAGAATTCCATCACACTCCTGACTTGTGCCTTGTGGATGGTGGACAGGCTTTGGGAAGTCAGGAAGTGAGTTAATCTTTGCAGAATTCCCAGCATCTAACCTGCTCTTGTAGCCACGGTATTTATATGGCTAGTCCAGTTCAGTTTTTGATTAATAGTTACTCCTAGGATGCAGATAGTGGGGGAATTCAGTGATGGTAATGCCATTGAGTGCCAAAGGAGATGGTTAGATTCCCTCTTGTTGGAGATGGTCATTGCCTGGCACTTGTGTGGCATAAATGTTACTTGCCACTTATCGACCCAAGCGTGAATGTTGTCCAGGTCTTACAGCATATTGACATGGGCTGCTTCAGTATCTGAGGAGTTGCAAATGGTATGGAACATTGTGCAATCATCAGCGAATGTCCCCACTTCTGACCTTTTGGTGGAGAAAGGTCATTGATGAAGCAACTGAAGATGGTTGGGCCTAGGACACTAGCCTGAGGAACTCATGTAGTGATGTCCTGGGATTGGAGTGGTTGGCCTCCAATAGCCATAATCATCTTCCTTTGTGCTAGCAATGACTTCAACCAGTGGAGAGCTTTCCCCCTGATTCCCATTGAGTTCAGTTTTGGCAGGGCTTCTTGATGCCACACTTGGTCAAATGGTGCCTTGATGTCAAAGGCAGCCACTCTCATCTCCCCTCTTGAGTTCAGCTCTTTTGTTCATGTTTGGATCAAGGCTGTAATGAGGTCAGAAGCCGCATGGTCCTGGCAGAAGCCAAACTGATCATCAGTGAGCAGGTTGTTGCTGTTTAAGTGCTGCTTGACAGCACTGTTGACAACACTTTCTATCACTTTACTGATGATCGAGAGGAGGCTGATGAGGTGGTAACTAGCCAGATTGGATTTGTCCAGCTTTTTATGTTCAGGACATACCTAGGCAATTTTCCACATTGTTGGGTAGATGCCAGTGTTGTAATTTTCTCGTCACAAGTTTTTGGCCAATTTAGAATTTAGGAATATAGGAACAGGAATAGGCCATTCAGCCCTTTGAACCTGTTCCGTCAATCAATAAGATCATGACTGATCTGTATCCAATTCTATCCACCCACCTTGCATCCATATCCCTTCAAGTATTAGGCTCGCAAAAATCTGTCTATTTTAGTTTTTAAATTATCTGTTGAGTTAATATCTAATGATTTTTGTAAGGCAGACATCACATTTTTGCTACTCTTTGTGTGATGATGTGTCCAAATGCTTTTCCCAAATGGCCTGGCTCTGATTTTAAGGTTATACTCATTTGTCCTAAATTCCCCACCAGTGGAAAAGTTTTTGCCTATCTATTCTATCAATTCCCTTCAAAACCCTAAATGCCTAATGACAGCATCCATTTGCTGATATTTTTTCAAAAGATTCTGGTTCAGTAACTTTGTTTCTCTCACAAAGAATAGTGCCTGAGTTTTCCCAGCAGGTTTGTTTTTTTTATTCCATTGTCATTACTGCTCATGAAGGAACTTAACAATTTGTACACTTAATTATCACTTTAATTAGTATTAAACCTATAATTCTCATCCATTAAATTATCACTTCTGCATTTAATATTTCATAGTCCTTTGGCTTATTCATCATATATATTTTACTATAATTAGTCCAGTTGCTCATTCCAGTGAGCCTAATTATGTATGTTATTATGGTGATTATTAATATACGTGTCAGCTTTAATATTTTCCCTCATTGTTAACATGCTGTCCCTTGTGTGTGGTCTTTTTATTGCGTACTTTATTCTTAGAGTTTTGAAACCAGTGAGGCTTCTCTTCAATCTGCACAGAACAGCTCCATGTCAATTCCACTGACTGAATTTCATGGGCACCAGTGAAGCAATGTCACTCGCCTTTGATCACAAAGAAATCTGCCCACCAAGATCTAGCAGGCTCTGTGGTGCAGAATCCCACTTTCCCGATGTCAGTTTGAATCTGATGTCAAGTCAAGACAATCTCCAGGCTTTCAGGAACAGTGATGTCATCAAGCGGGATAAGCAGCCAATCACATTGATGTAATCTCACAGACAGTGAACCATGAAGTGAAAATCATGGAATCCCTTTACTTATAGTTTTAAATTTTACAGATAGAGAAACAAATAATTGAGCTTAAGATAGAAGCTAAAGTATCGTAAATAAAACTGTTTATTATTTTAAAAACATAAAACTTTTCAACATAATGGAGAAACTATTGAACAAATGCAATATTACTCTCTCAGGACCAATGAGGCTGTTTAGCAGCAATTATGAATTTTGGTACACCATTAAAAACACAGTTGTTTAGCCTTCCATCATGCACGAGATGATGGGAATGTAGCCTCAGATGAGACCATTTGCTGCATTTCTTTTGGTGGCTGAACAAGCCAATTCTGAAAAGACAAAGTCTGCCACTAGTGCTACACATGGTGTCCCTCGATGGTGATGTGGGATGATCACTGCTGATGCCTTGTTTGCAGGGCCAGTAGCGGCTTCAGAGCTTCTGGAACCACATGTCATTGTGGTGCCGAATTCCTGCCCACAACTGGCGTTGCCATTTACATCAATCATCAGCATATCCTTGGGATTGTGGCCATCTTCCATCCTGTGTACATACTCAAGCCAGCCAAGCCTCATTTGCTTGGCGTGCTTTCTATAGAAAAGATTGCTTCTTCCAAGGCAGATGTCATATGTTGTCATGGCGTCAACTAAGATCTGGCCACAACTTGATCTGATAACCACCAGAAGATGCAAACTGTCCAGCGTTCTTCACACCCGCACAGTGCAGATTGTGACAGAAACATAGAAAATAGAAGCATAGAAAATAGGACCAGGAGTAGGCCATTCGGCCCTTCGAGCCTGCTCTGCCATTCAATGTGATCATGGCTAATCCTCTATCTCAATGCCGTACTCCTGTCCATCCCCGTCAGAATTTTGTACATTTCAATGAGATCCCCTCTCATTCTTCTAAACTCCAGTGTATACAGGTCTTATCGACCCAATCTCTCCTCTTATGACAATCCTGCCATCCCAGGAATCAATCTGGTGAGCCTTCGCTGCATTCCCTCTATGGCAAGTATAACCTCTCTTAGGTAAGGAGACCAAAACTGCACACAATATTCCAGGTGTGGTCTCACCAAGGCCATGCACAGCTGTAGTAAGACATCCTTGTTCGTGTACTCAAATCCTCTTGCAATGAAGGCCAACATACCATTTACCTTCCGAACTGCTTGCTGTACCTGCATGCTTGCTTTCAGTGACTGGTGTACAAGGACACCCAGGTCCCTTTGTACATCAACATTTCACAATCTATTACCATTTAAATAATACATACCGAAGTGGAAAACTTCACTTATCCACATTATACAGCATCTGCCATGTATTTGCCCACTCACCCAACTTGTTTAAAATGCCTTAAAGTCTGTTAACATCCTCCTCACCTCTTATATTCCCACCCAGTTTTGTGATGTCAGCAACTTGGAAATATTACATTTGCTTCTCTCATCCAAATCGTTGATATATATTGTGAATAGCTGGGGCCCAAGGACTGATCCCGAACCACTTGCTTGCCAGTATCAAGGTGAAGGTGCAACAATGGAAAATGCACAAGTCCAAATGCAGCGATGTGCTGGTTACCAGCATTCCATGCACCAAGGATGAACGACAAATTTCTGAAGTTCTCAGAAGCTCTCAGAAGCACTTGGGCAGTTTCTTCCACCCGAGGGCTCACCAGATAGCACTGGTGAAGTATGGAAGTCTCTGCAGTCAATCTGGGAAATTACAGATTTCTCCTACTGTTTGGGTGGAATTTTATGGCCCCTCCCATCAGCGGGATTTTCCAGTCCCGCTGAAGTCAATGGACATTTAAACATCTCGCCGCATTCCACACTCCATGCCCAGCACAATGGAACTGTAAAATTCCACCCTTTGAAAAAAGTGTATTGATATCCTTCCCAATTGATTTATCTCTACTTAAAGAATTATTTTTTCTTCATCCTCGATTCCCTCGCCAGAGGAAATAGTTTCCCCATATGTATCCTATCAAAACATAAATAAACATTTAGAAACATTTTTTGTGAAGCTCTGAGTGTTCTTTAAGTAAGCTGTTGAAGGTTCAAAGCAGTGCCAGATTACTTTGGCCAGTATCGTAACTAACATAAAGGTTGATTTCTTGAGTGTTCACACATGGGGCAGAATTTTTCACTCGGCGGCACACTTGCACTCCATCCGCTCAAGCTTGAAATAACGCGCGATGATGTTGGCCGAGCATACCCATGTCAACGCGCACTCGCGCAATATTTCACTAGGCGGATGCACGATGGAGGCAGAGGTGCACCCGCCATTAATTAAGAGGCCAGTTAAGGCCCTTGAGACACCAATTGTCTCTGACTTTACGTAGCTCGTGCGATTTTGCAGCCATCGTAAGGGCAAAATGGGCAGGCGGGCAGGCCACAATTAGCAAAAGCTCAACCTCAGGCAGGATAAGAAGGGTCAGTGGCATTGTCAATGCGAGTAGTGAGGAGTTTTGGATCAAAATTGCTTCTGGTCGCTTCTGTGAACTGGACAGCTTCATCTCGCTTCAGAGCTGCACTCTAAGCATTTCTAAGCTTCATTTCAGGACTCATTGGTGTCTTCCAGGTCCACAGAGGATTCAGACCGCATGGGCCCTCCCAGGTATCAGGCAGCCTTCCCCTTTACCCTGGTAATAGGGATTGAGGTCTCCACTGGGGGCACCTCCTCTGAGGAGGAAGAGAGGGGCAGAAGGGAGAGGAGGCTAGGTGTCCCAATGCAGCTCCAGGGGAGGGACCTGTGGGAGAAGAGGTGCAGGCACAAGGTGGGCAGGGTCAACAGGAAGTCCAGGCGGAAGGGGCCGCAGAAGATGTCACTATTCTGCTGCCAGGGTTTACAGGCAGCGATGCAACTACCTCAATATGTTCGAGGTGCAATGCCGAAGGAGGCTCCGTCTCTCAAAGGAGACAGTGACCTACATCTGCCAGGGGATCAGACCTGAGATCAGCTCCGACTGTGTGGGTGGACAGCCTATACCAATGGCACTGAAGGTCACAGTGGCCCTCAACTTCTATGCCTATGGCTCTTTCCAGGGGTCAATGGGGGAATCTGTGTGGAATGTCCCAATCAGTTGTGCAGAGTTGCATCAAGCTGGTGACAGAAGCTCTGTTCAGGCAGGTATTGACTTTCATTCATTACCTTCTGGACGAGGCCAGCCAGGCTGAGCAAGCAAGAGGATTTGCAGTGATTGCTGGGTTCCCCTGCATCCAAGGTGCAATCGACTGCATACATGTGGCCATCAAGGCATCAGCGGGTGAGCCCGGTGCCTTTGTTTACAGGAAGGGCTTCCACTCCATGAACATGCAGACAGTGTGTGATCAGAAGATGCAGATTCTGCAAGTCTGTGCAAGGTACCCCGGCAGCTCCCATGACGCTTACATCCTGAGACACTCCCAGGTGCCGAGGCTCTTCAGTGCTCCAGCACGACTAGATGGATAGCTGCTGGGTGACAAGGGTTATCCCCTCAAAAGGTGGCTCATGGCTTCTCTTCGCCATCCAAGAACAGAGGCCAAGCAGCGGTACAACAGGAGTCATGCCTCCACAAGGGCAGTGGTAGAGGGAACCATTGGTCTTCTCAAGATGCGCTTCTGATGCTTGGACCATTCAGGGGGGAACACTGCAATGCCCCCCAAAACATATGTCACTGATAGTAGTTGCATGCTGCGCTCTCCACAATCTGGCACTGGCAAGGGGGGACCCACTGGAGGAAGAGAATGCTGACGGAGCTGCACAGGCCACAGATGATGAGTCCAGTAGTGAGTCCAAGGATGAGCACGGTGAGCAGAATGCTGAGGGCATGGACGCTGACATGGGTAACCTCCAGGGAGGCAGGGACACCCAGGACACTTTGGTCCAATGTTCCTTCAGCTAGCCTACCAAAGAAGAACCACCACCACATGTCAGCGCTGCAGGCTCCATACTCGATCCCAGACAGGACCATTTTCTTGGCCAACATGCATTGTGTTTTTGCAATAAAGTTTCAGGAGACACACGCCCATCATTACATAATGGCCTACCGTGCATCTACAGAACAAATGAAGCATATAGAGGCCAAGAGCACAAAATAACATCTCATTTAATTGTGAATGAATTAGAGCTGAAATGAACATTAGCCAGTGTTTTTAATCACACCATGAAAAAATTCAAACCAAAATGGGAAAACAAAATATCACCAGTAATAAGTCCGTCATGTGCTTAAGGTTCTTTACATTTACATTTGCAGGTGCTATGTCTAGGTGCTCCCCCTCACTGGCACCAGCATTTGTGACAGCCTGCTCATTCTGCTGTCTTGTTGGCCTTGATGACTTTGGCGGTCATCCTCTGGCCTGTGGAGAGTGTGAAAGCTCTGCCTGGGAGGGAACAGCCAGTGGCATGGCTGGTATCTCTTCACTCACCGTAGCCTCATCAGATGCCATGGTAACTGGCAGAGGGGCGGAGGAGCTGCTGCCGTCATCCGGAGCACCCTGAGCGGAGCCCGCAGAGACAACAGGCAGCTCGTGTGCCAACGTAAGGTCACGTTGGACCTCCCTGCTCACCACTGATGGCCGGGCACCTAGCTGGGATACTGGGTGCCTAAACCATCTCCCACACTGACTAGTTGAGGTCGTTGTCAGTGTGTGAGTTTGCAGGTACAAGTGCATCCCCAGAGACCCCTGATTGAGTCCCTGGAGCAGCCTCTCCATCAGAGTCAGCACTCTCTCCACAGAGGAGGCATTGTGCTCGACCATGAGGGTCAACACAGTGGTCAAGCTCTGCAGGGACTCCTCCACAGCGTACACCATGGCACCCATTCCCTCTTGTATCTCCGCTAGACCCTCCTGCACACCCTGCTGGACTTCCAGCATCTGCTGCATAATGGACAGCTCCATAGGCCCATCATCGGCCATCGACTGAGCAGTCCTCCGAATGTCAGCAACCTGCGCACTCTCTACCTCCACCTGCACCTCAAGCAAGTGTGAAGTGCCCTCACCAATGTGCACCGAGATACTAGACAACAATCTTGTTCCCACCGAGGTGCTGGTATCTGTGCTGGTGTCTGCATAACAGAGAAGGTGTGACGCATATGCGTCATGCATGGTGTCCTCCAGGGTCAGGGGTGGGCCTTCAGGCTCCTCATAGCGACCACCTACTGGTGAGCCTAAAAGGGACAAGAAGGACATGTCATTAGTTTAAGTCATGACACTGTCACTCTGCATGCCAGGCATCCTTGTCTTTCCATTATCAATGGGACTCCAGGTTCAAGGCTCACATCAATATAGAGACTACACTAGAATGATTGCCATAGCTGACATCCTCACCTCAGTGCACTACACTCTTACTTTTGTCTGGCACCCCAACCTCACTGCAGCAGCTTGACCGAGGTGCATGGTGCCTCTCCAGTTCCAGGGCCTCTTGCTCATAACGCATGAGGGTTAGGAGGTGGGGGATCCCCCGCCAGTCCATGACCCCTCAAAATTGTTATGGGATGTCTTCTCCTGAAAAGATAGAGGAGCATTGATTAGTCAACTCTCTACCTGCAGCACCATTGCACCATGACCAACCCAACCTGAGGAACACCTCGCAGGGCTCAGCCTTTCGTGACCCTGGAGCTGCAAAGCAGTCAGTCCAAGCTGCCAGGGCTCACCTCCTTGGCCAGCTCCTGTCTCACTGATATTTGCCATTCATACTCTAACGCCTCTGAGGTCCACAGAGGGATGGGCAGCTCTTAACTTTTCTGCAAAGTGACTCATGCCAACCTGGTACGCACCCTTCGCCATCACAGGAGATCGTTGAAGAGCTTCCGGCACTGCACCCATGTGCACCTCACCATGTCATGGCTGCTGACCCTGGATGCCACTTCTTCCCAGGTCTTTTTGGTGAGGTGGTGGGGATTTCTCCTCTTGTCTCTGAGGACAAGGGTTTCCCTCCCGGCAGCAACCCCCTCCAGGAGGGCTGCGAGGCACTCATCCGAGAAACGCAGGGCTGACTGCCCCGCTGACCTGCCCTCCCGCCTGCCATGTCCAAACGCAACAGGATCCATCTTCACTTCCCCTCCAGGGGCTGCCTGGGCCAGTTTTGAATCGGCCGCGGGGTTGCCATTGGGCCCGGCGAACATCATGGCCCCACCCCTGCGCCCCCCACCACCTTCTCACTGATTCCCCAGCCGCCTTTCATGCTGGGCAGGCCTTAACTGGCCCGCCAGCGTGAAATCGCGGTGCGCTGCCAATCGCGGGCGGTGGTCAGCTTCCCGACAGCTGCTGCCCGCCCCCACTGAGCCTGCATGCCAAAGGTAAAGTTCTGCCCATGGTAAGCTCCCTCACTCACTGTCAGTGCTCATTGCGCATTTCTGGAAAGTAGACACTCCATCTTCTGGTCCTCACTCACCACGTGTGAGATACGTTTCCACATGCGAGGGCTCAGAAAATCCATTTTCTGCCATCAACATTTCAGTTATTGTATAGAGAGCATTTTATTAAAGTGGTGAACTATTTTACTTTTGTATTAAGCACTAGAGTACAGATGCTTTGCTACATCATTAGGCACTAGTTCATATCTTGTAAAACATGCAGGGCATTGTCACATTGTTCACTGGCTTCACCAAGAGAGTCTGGCCACTAATATCAGTAAGTGGAAAGCTGTGAAAATATTTTCTACTATCCTGATGTTTTTACAGATTTATATTTTAGCTTCAGGACATAATGGCCCCAATATTTACCCAGAGATGTGTTGGGAAGCATATGAGGGTGGAGGGGGTGTGGGATCCTCTCTCATGTGGGAAACCCGAAGCAAGTTCAATGCATTTGCTTTTGAACTCAGACAGCTTATTATCAGTTTGCCTCCAGGTTTGTTGTCCCACCTGTGGCAGCAGGCCTGATACAATCCAAACTCCAATATCTCAAGTGGAGCATAAACTCTGGCATGGACAGGTTGGGCCAAATAGCCTGTTTCTGAGCTCTGCATCCTATACAACCCTATGCATTTAAAGGGCTAAATCCATGGATGGAATTTGGAGGAATTGGAGTTTGCAATAAAGGAGCAGGAGATTAATGGGCAGGTTTGAGATGGCATAGGGTGCGTCATGTTTGAAGACACCTCCCTTGATGCTTTGCTGTGGCTGTGAGGAGAAGCAAACTCTTCTCCAAAAATGTGCCAAATAAGGCATGGCTGGAGGTGGCCCATGAGACCAACTGTTGGAGCATTGTGCCATGCTCCTGGATCGAGTGCAGGAAGCATTTCAATGATCTAGCCAGGTCAGGAAAGGAGAATACAGCTGCACATTCAGATACATCTTGTTGTGCACAACACACCAGCCCCTCAGTAGCTCCTGGACAAGATGTGTGTCACGAACATGTAGTTGTGGCATTATAGATTTTTGTAACAAAAACTAATTTTCCTTTTAAATGGACATAATAAGCCTTAAAGATGGCTGCCAGAAGTCAGCTGACTATTTTCAACTGCAATGTGGTCAAACTCCAGAAGGCTCCAAATGGATTGCATGTAGACATATCCAGACATGTGAAGAAATTTGAAATTCAATTCACATTTCCACAACGGTAAACAGAAAGTTATTGAGGCTTCCCTGGAGATGTGAATAGCTCTTTCCTATCTCCTCAAATCTGGGAGAATGGGAAACATTCAAGCTATGGCTGAGGCATTTAAAAGGTTAATTACCTCATCTAAAAAGATAATGGGTGGGACTATGCCTTATGCCTAATATGGAAACATGATTCAATAGTTTGGGTTAGCAGCCATTTTAAGTTTTGGAACTATATGAAGTCTGGCAGTGCAGAACCCCAGGAAGAACTCTGAGAAAAACATCAAGAAGGTTATTGGCCAAGGGATGACAAAGAGGAAGATATTAAGAAATTAACTGCTGTTCTGCTGAAAGAATCCAGGCAATCTGCAAGTGTCGTAATCACAGAGTTAGTGAGGAATAGGAAACCTTCTCTCTCTCCCAAAAAAACCAGCTGACCCGCTGAGTCCATTTGAAAAGGACACCTCTGAATAGTCGACTGCAGAAGCCATCGCAGCTGCTAAAAAAGCCTCAGGTTTCAATAACGTCACTTCAGAAGAAGGAATTCAAGCAACGGCCTGCAACAATATCTCACAGAGACTGATTTGAAATCTCAACTTTAAGTTTCTTTTTATCTTTATCAGATTTTAATCTTTGTATCTGGATGTTAGTTAATACATAATCACTTTTACCTAAACGTTTCAGTAGTAGTTTTTGTAATAAATTAAGCTTTATCTTGTTTAAGGCTAAAGCTTGTCGGCTGGGTTATTTTCAAATGGAACCATTAATAAACTAAAAGGTGGCTACATGCATACACACGTGCATAAATTCTTAGCTCATGGTCAACTTTGAGGAAACTCCTTTTATGTAGTCGTGACAATGTGCCCTTGTCATTTCTAATGCCTAGGTTCTTTGCCAAGTGGTGTGCAGGTTTTATTCTTAATCAATTTTTCTGTCATGGGCTGTACAAATGAATGGTTTGCTAGGCCATTTCAGAAAGTGGTTGAGAGCCAACCACATTGATGTGGTGCTCATAGTGCCTGAAGAATGGATACATGGATCCACAGGCCTTTGTCTGAGCTCCTATCTAAGACAACCATTGACTTTCTCTTCCATCTGTGATTGAGAAAGTGTCCAAAACATAGAAAATAACCTCTAAGCAAATGTACAGTGAACAAGCCTTTTCTCATGAACTGGTGAGTAAACTGTTATCAGTACTGGGTATTTATTGCAAATTGTCCACCTGAATCAGACCCAGCAAATCCCCTTCTGTTCTCACCTTGACTGGCAGATCTCAGGAAGCCTGGGAAACTGGTGGATGCACAGCTGAATTTCAAAATCCGGTGAAACATCACTCTAATTGAGCAATCACCATATGCTAATTGGTAACTCACCTCTTTCCAGGGGGTCATGCAGAAATAGCCTAAAGCACTCCAGTTAAACCAGGATGTCAGCAGCTTGGAACTGCCTTTCCGATGCACTGTCCTTTTTGCTGGCTTTAAGTCCTCAGCCACAGCCAGACCCACAGGCTCCTCCAAGGTAAAATGCCCCCAATCGTACGAAATACAATAGAGCCACTCCATACTGTTATCTTATGGAAAAATATAATAAAGTTTATTGCAAGTAGCATGTTGTAACATAAGTATTCTTCTTGTCTTAAGAAGAGCTGTCACTACTGGCAAATTAAATGGGAGGGGAAGCAGGTTTGTTTTCCAAACTAATTGTATCCATTCCTCAGAGTGTTTCTGTCCATTGGAATATATTTCCATTGGAATTTTTTTCCTATGTACCCATGATCAAGTGCTCATTATTCATGTTTGTGCCTTCAAAGCAACAGTAGACAGGCTATTCAATTCTCAGAAACTAAAGCCCAGTGATGACTAGGTTTCAAGAGAAGGAGTCAGGCGTGGGTTTTGATGATGGCCCTGCTAGCTGGGAAACTGGAATCCAATGCATTAAGCAGCAAAACAGACAGGAAGATTATGCAAGAACTTAATGGCCCAGGTCTTCCGGTCTCCGGATCGTCAGAGACCAGACATTTCCCCCGTGATGCGCTATGGGATCCCTTCAAAGTCCCAACAAACTGAATTTGTGGGAATTGCCCAGGAAGTTTGAACTTCCTGCTCCACGAGATCCTCCGAAAAAGTTTCCAACTCTGAGTTAGAGTTGGAGACTTTGGCCAGGATTTTCTGGCCCTGTCATGGCAGGACCCACCATTGGAGATTTGGCGGCCCAGCCAAAAGCCCACTAACTTTCGGCAGGACCAGACAATCCTGGCGGCAGAATTACATCTAACATTGGACACTGTGTTTTGAGTTTTGCAAGCACAGGCTGTTGGGTATGGTCTGTACCTTGACATGCTGTTTGGCATGATCCACCAGTCTTTGGGACGTATGGATATTTTGAGCGTAGAGTACTGTCTCTTTTTAGTTGAGTTTTCAGAATTTGAATCTCTTTGTTTGGTTTTCTATCTGTTGTGATCCCAGGTGCCTTTCTCCTCCCTTGTTTTAAGTAAAAGTCTTCTGCCTCTTTGATAAAAGCAAAATACTGCAGATGTTGGAAATCTGAAACAAAAACAGAAAATGCTGTAAAAACTCAGCAGTTCTTCAAGAAGGGTCATATGGACTCGAAACGTCAACTCTGTTTCTCTCTCCACAGATGCTGTTAGACCTGCCGAGTTTTTCCAGCATTTTCTGTTTATGTTTCTTCCGTCTCTTTTACGTTTCTTTGAGGGGGTTTCGTTTAATATAGATTTGAAATTTTTTTGCATCTTCACTGATCCTAAATATCCTTAGTGGTTTCCTTTCCTTTCGCTTTTTGTTGACGTTATGCTTGCTTCCATGCCCCTCTGTTTTATTCAGAGTTGCTTCCTTCTGCATTCTCACGTTTGCACCTTCTTAAGTAACCTGGTTTCAGCTTCTAACTGTGAAAGTGCCCCGAGAGGTCCTCCAACATCCCTGGAATCTGTTGGGTCCCTGAAGCCTGCACACTGCCTTCCAAGCGATGTTTACTTTATACCTCATCTGTGTTGTGCAAAGCTAAGCAGATCTCATCCCTAAGGATCTCAGATGAACTACAGGAAAGTTCTGCTTGTTTTCTTTCACATATTAAATGTAAAACACCCATGTAGAAAAGAATTGATTCTAATTATACCACTGTCCATGTCCTCCTAATAGATTCACACATAACTCAGTCCTGCTCATAAACTGCAACATCATTCCTGTAGTTTGTCTTAATTTCCCCCGATTCAAAACCCACTTGCCTATCCATGACTGCTCCGCATTCCTTGAAATACTCCATTAAGAAGCATAACATCTCATTAGCCTAAATCAAATATCAGAGCAAATATTCGATGAAAAATGCTTAAATACCCACACCCCATGCCCCTCCCTCCCACCTCAAAAACACATATTCCTAACCTCTTCGCTGTTTCAGTTCTATTAGGATAATACTAGTACCGTGCTTATTTCCATAGCACATACGAGGCAACAGAGGGCTGAGATTTCTGTTGGCCTAGAATTAATAAAGACCCAAAACCCTTGATTTTCTGAGACTGACAGGAATGGGCTTGAACAGATTCACCTACAGGCAGGTCAGAGGATGAGCTGTGCTGAGTTTTGCGATAGGAATCCCTGCCCCGAAATTGAATAGGTTACTAGCATGTGAAAAGCTACCCTACGCAAAAATGTTGACATCATTCTGCGCACAACAATGTTCATTTGCACTCATGCGATGATCTATATTCTGAGGGAATTTCTCAGTCATCATTTCTCACCTAATAACGGTCAAGTGAAATCATTGATCTGAAATGAAATCACACAGCACTCAAACCACATCAATTGCGAACATTTACTTGCTTCCAAGATGGTCAGAAGCGTCCAATTGACATCATTGGTGTTAAATTGACATGGAATGATGCGGAAACAACATCAACAGCATCAGCAAAGGCATTTCACTGACACCTTAAAACTTAGGCTGTGGGTGACTGTTAGTGATCACAGTTAACAGACATTAGATTTTTCTAAGACCCCAATGTGTAGCTTGTTTAACATCAGTGCACATTCATGGTAGTGATTATTATGGAGGTGCAAACACATCCACCTCCAGATTTTCAGGTAATTTCGTCCTGAATTGTGAAGAAAAGTGAAATCAGTATCGTAATGCAAAAGTAGCGTTCAATCAGGACACATTACTATATTTTAAAATTAACCGGGGCACATACCCTGGAGGTGCCCCGGAAGATTCGCTGGGATCACCCCGGAAGTCCACCAGACAGAGACTCATGGGAATTGCCCTGGAAGTTTAAATGTCTGATGGGCAATTATCCTGCATCTGGAACCCTCCGAAATTCCAATTTAAGTTGGAGACTTCGGATTGTTCTGACTCTCTTAGCAGAATAGTTACCCAGGAAAAATTAGAAGGATTAAAACCTCTTCTAACTCCTGGGCAACTATATTATGAGACCCCGAACCCCCACTGGAGCCCCTGACTAGCTGCCTACCAACTACCCCGCCAACCCCTCAACTACGCCCAGTCCCCAACTACCCCCACCCTCCCTGATGATGCTCCACTGACCACCTGACCCCCCACCACCCTCAACTAGCCCCACTGATTCCCTGAACCCCTAAACCTTCCAACTCCACTGACCCCACACCCCCCACCCATCCTAATCCCCCTCATAATCCCCTCTTTTTGTGTGCTTATCCAATTCTCTTCCGAAAGTCACAGTTAAATCTGCCTCCACCACACTCTCAGACAGTACATTTTAGATCCCAACCACTCCCTGCATAAGAAAAATGTTTTCCTCATATTGCTGTTGGTTCTTTAAATCTGCGTCCTCTGGTGCTTGGCCCTTCTGTCAATGGCAATACGTTCTGTCCATCTAATCTGTCTAGACCATTCATGATTTTGATCAAATATCAAAAATCAAGTATCCTTTCAACTTTCTCTTTAAGGAGAGCAACCCCAGCTTCTCCAATTCATCCACATGACTGAAGTCCCTCATCCCTGGAACCATTCTTGTAAATCTTTCCTGCACCCTCTTTAAAGCCTTCACATTCTTCCGAAAGTGCAGTGCCCAGGAAAGGACACAATACTCCAGTGGAGGCTGACCGAGTGTTTTATAAATGTTCATCATATCTTGCTTGCTTTTGTACTCTATGGGCCGAGATTTCCTGTGGGCATGGGAAAACCCTACCTGTGCATTTTTGAGCCTTCTGAAATGCACACGTATGATGTGATATTGCCCAGGATTTGTGTCTTTTCACACAGGGGTAGAGTTTGTAGTGTATTTTGTGAGCTGTGATGGATTGCTTGAGAAGTGTGGGTGCGGAGGCAAGTCAGTTAGATAGCCTGCCTCATTTCTCCAACACAGAAGCCAGCTCCCAATATTGTTTAAACACCCCCTAAACCTCAGCCCCTCAACCCCCACCCACTCTCATGCCATCCCATACCCCCTCAGATCACAAATGCCACCCCATGCCCTTCATCCCCCACCCACCCCCATATCACCCTACCCCTCAGATCGCCCATGCCTCCATGTGCAACTGCCACCCACTATCCACATGCATGCTTCCTCAGATGGCCCATGCCACCTCTATGCTCCCCATGTACCCTTCATAGTCACTCACAAAGTATCTACTATGTGCAGTCCTCAGGAGCTCATGAAATAGCAATGGGAATTATTTTAAAATCGTTGGGAAAAAATAAACCTCTAACAATCAAATAAAACCTTGACTTTAAAACCGCTATCATTGATACTGGAGAGAAAGAAAATTACTAATAGAAATGGTTGAAGTGCCTATTAGGCCTGTAAACAAACAAGAAACCAAATCAAAGGCATAACTCTGTTATTACAGTTTCTTAAAAGTGTCAGTCATTCTTGGATCAAAGATCACCTGCTGAGCTGAAGGCATTAACAGATTTTTAAATCCAACCAAGCATTTAAAATAACTACGGCTGTCATAACAAATGCTTCAGACTACACTGTATCTGAAACTGACAGAATAGAATGGAGTCCCATTTCAATTTCAAAGTAGAATGCTTGCTTATCAATGGACAGGAGCAGGTGCAGAGATTTTTTTCAGCTTTCAAAAGCAAACTTTTTAACACCCAGTATTGTTAATCAATTTAAATCACAGCACAGGACATGAAAGCAAGGGCTGAGAGAATTTTTTTTACATTTTTGATCCATTATTGCACTTTCTTCAATGGAGAAAGCTTGGTAAAGCATTGCAATGCTTACACAATGGTGGTCAATCTTTGCAGGATAGATCCCTATGATTAATCACCTCATTAAAAGCAGAATAACATTAAAATACAGCATCTAATAGTGACATTTGAAGATATGGAAACATTTTACACTTGCCTTTCAGAATGTTCCCAACTCCTCAGCAGGCTTTGCCCAGTGGTCACAAACTCTTCATGGAGGTACATTTTTTTAGGGCTTACACATCCCACACCAGCACATGAACATTGTGTACAGGAAGACATGCAATTTTCTTGTGGTCCTCACAGTGGGGATCGCGACCTTAGAAGACTTATGTGTGTATTTTTCACCCAAGGCCTTCTTGACCTGTGAAAAGGCCACATGAAAATGGTGAGGGATTGGGAAGGAAAGGGAAAATTGTTTTTGAGAAGAAAAAACTAAGTTCAGCATTTTGATTTGCACCTCCATTGGGAGGTGCCTCTATTTATAAAGCTCAGGAACCTGTATGCCATATTTATTGCTTTCTCAAACTGCCCTGGCACCTTCAACAAATTATGCACATATTCCCCAGGTCTCTCTGTTCCTGCACTCCCTTTACAATTGTCCCCTTTATTTTATATTGCCTCTCCTCATTCCTCATACCAAAATGTCATTTCACGCTTCTCTGCATTAAATGCCATCTACCATGTGTCCGCCCATTCCATCAGCCTGTCTATATCCTTTTGAAATCCATCACTATCGTCCTCACAGTTTACAATACTTGCAAGTTTTGTGTCATCTGCAAATTTTGAAATTGTACGCTGTACATCCAGGTCTTGATAATTTGACTGGCTACATAGTCTGGCATAATTTCTAACTACTTATAGAACCAAACATCCCAAATTCCAATTCCAACTCTACCCCATATCAATATTAGAGGTTTATCCTTGCAACTGGTCAGAAGTTTAGTACATTTTTACAACTATTAACAGCCTACATAAAATAGTCATATGAAAATAAAAACTAGTAGAAGTAGGTGAAGGAGCATGCTTATGGTATAGGGTGTGTGCACTCTCAAATTAAAATTTGACTTGTTTCTGCATGAGTGCAAACTCACGCCCAAAACCAAGAACCACATGAATCTCAGCTATCCATTTTACTTCCAACTCGATGCATTATGTAGCATGCTTTTTGATGAAAGTATAATAGTCTTTCTAAAAACTATGATATAACTTGTAAATAGTTTAGTGTAATGAGTAGATTATTTCTCAATAAGCAAAGGGGAATGGTGTTAGTAATTATAACACTAATGAATAACATCATATGCTAAATACTTGAAGCAAGCTAATGTCAAGTTTCAACAGAATGTAGAAAACACGTCATTAAGGAATTTATCTAATGTTTCATGTTTTCTGTAACAATGCAAATTGCATTTGATAGGAACAGAGTTTTCATTCCTGACTATAACAGGATCTGCATTATGTAACAATTCTGCAGCCATATTTTTTTCTCATCAGCAATTTAGTGGCTTCAACATTATTTATTGTGTATAAATATTGTTCAGCAGTTTATATGACCGCATGATGATACAAATCCCAAATGCCATCTCAACACAACATAAAAACAAAAGCGGATGCTGGAAATCTGGATAAAAACAACAATGCTAGAAATACTCAACAGGTCAGGCAGCATCTGTGGATAGAAACAGAATTAATGTTTATGGCCAACTTGATTGAGGTGCTGAATATTCCCAGTAATTTTTTTTTGCTTTTAATTCCAAATGTCATCTCCACTGGTAATTTTAACTTACTCGTTCAGTATTGACAAGCGTCCACAGTGTGAGTGAACAATGGACTTCTGGTGTAATGAGAAGTAATATTTTGTTTGTTCTATGGAAATTCATTATTAAAGAAACCCTGGGTTTCCTAAAGCCTCAGAGGTAAAGTCACAGGAGTAGAAAAACTACAAGAGGTGGGGCAGGGAACACTCGTTGCTGATCTTGCTAGATTTTCAGGGCCAGGGGAGGTGCCTTGGATTTGGGTGAGTAGATGAGTAGCAGCACCGCCAGGGGCATCTCGGACACCCACCTTCTCCAGATAGGTCGCAATTTGTAGTTGAAGTGCATCTATTGGAGGCAGTCCTGCATCCTCCCTCCCAAAAATAACTTTCAATTACTGCAAGCAGCAGGAGGGCTCCTTTCAGATAATAATAATAAAAAATCAACTTGTTTTTTCTTCAGGGGGCTGACCTCAGCCTGAGCCCTCAGGCAGCCCAATATACTGAGCATCTCCAAATGTATCAGTTGCCTTCCTGCCCTTGCAGGAACTGGGAGACTGGGGACTTTCGTTGTTGGGGACCCACTCCTTTTATACTGCTAGCCTCTAACATGTGGAGGGAGATTCTAATCTTTTTGTGGACATTAGAAATCCCAGCATTAGGTTGGGAGCTGGTGTATCTGGCTACCAGCCTGACTTCTGGGCTTTTAGACATACTCCCACCAAAGTTGTGATTTTAAAAAATTCTTTCACAGGATGTAGGCATTGCTGGCTAGGCTAGCATTTATTGCCCATCGCTAATTACCCTCGAGAAGATGACGGTGAGCCACTTTCTTGAATCGCTGCTGTCCATGTGGTGTAGGTATACCCACAGTTCTGTTAGGGAGGGAGTTCCAGGATTTTGACCCAGTGGTGCCCTCCAAAATCAGACAGCATGTGAAAACTCATTGACCAGTCTCGTAAAACTAGAACCTTATTTTAAATTAAATCATTCTAAACAACAAACATATGCTCATCGAGTCATTTCCTAGATGTCAGTGTTAGTTTTCTTTAAGTACGGAAATAGGCCTGAATAATACCCTCCGATAACAGGAGCAAAATGCACACGTGCCAACGTATTGTTGGGTGTAAAAAGGTTGGGTTGCGTTCCCAGCGTCATCGAGCCGGTCTGGGATAATACAGTTAGCAGGCTGTTCTGGACATCAGGAGCCCACCAGTGCTATGCACATTGAAGGTGATAGGCCAGTTGTGCTCATTAAAAAGACAATTGACTGCCATAATACAGGCAGAATGGAATAAAACGTGGGATTTATGCCAGAGGTATTTCCTGCTTTTTTTCATTAGGCAGGCTGTAATGATGGGTTAGAAGCAAAATACTGCAAATGCTGGAAATCTGAAAGAAAAGCAGAAAATGCTGGAAAACTCCGCAGGTCTGACAGCATCTGTGGAGAGAGAAAAACAGAGTTCACGTTTCGAGTCTATATGACCCTTCTTCAGAGCTACAGAGAAGTAGAAATGTGATGAAGTTTATACTGCAAACACCTTGTCAAACACCAGGAGGGAAATGGAAAGCACCTTAGAGACATCAAAGTGCCACCAAGTGCTCCAAAGCTATTCACCCCCACCCCTGGCACAGGCTGCAAAGTCATGAGCATTTTAGTGGACCGCAGAACAGTTGGACGACTGCGCACATTGAACAATCTCCTTGCTTAAGCTGACCATGGAGCAGTCACTGGTGGAGGCGCTCACAGCCCCTTGCAAAGTCATCATCCCAGTTTGGGTCAGTCTTCCCCATGGCTCAAGCTAACAGTACAGCCTTGCAGCGCAGGTTAGGAGAATGCCTGTGCCTGAGCACAGCATGCCGTCCAGTGGCCAAAGCTGCTGCCAATCGGTCAGGTGGAGTGGGGCGGAGGTGGGTGGGGCTTCAGGCAGCTATGCAGCGCACTACTCTCTGGTGATCCAAGTGGTGGCCAGCACTCTCCGGGAAGCATTAAGGGGCCTTCACACTTAACCAGGGCAGGTTCTTAGTACACCCATGCTAACCACGTATTCTCTCTTTTATCCTGCAAGAGGACTACATCAGGATCATGGAGCCTGGTGAACTAGCTGTATGCCTCATGGCCTGCAGAGAGTGAAGACGATGGAGGAGAGAGCGACTGAGGCTCCTGGCTGCACAGAAGCAGGAGCAGCAACCTCAGGAAGAAGGAACACTGGGGCTCCAGCACATGCTGCCCAAGAGCCACAGTGAGCTGTCGCTGGATGGCGCCTTGACACCCAGGGTCAATAGACGCCACTTTTCATTCCTGCAGATGACCGAGAACCAGTGTTGCCTAAGACTGCGTGTGTCTAGGGAACTGGTCGGACACATCTGCCAGCTACTGCAGGATTTGGCGCCACGAGGACATGGAGGCTATCCACTGCCAGTGGCCTTGAAAGTGACCGCAGCGCCCAATTTCTATGCCAGTGGCTCTTTTCAAGGCTCCCCAGGTGACCTCTGTGGGCTCTCATAACCCTTCACCTACAAATGCATCCATGAGGTCACAGATGCCATCTTTGTGAAGACACAGAACTTTGTGCACTTTGCCTGGGACCAGGACAGCTAGGATGCAAAAGCGATTGGATTCGCCAAGATCTTGGGATTCCCACAGGTGCAGGGTGTGATCGACCGCACTCACGTGGCTATAAGATCTCCATCACAACATGTTGTGAACTGCATCAGCCACAAGAGGGTCCGCTTGTTGAATATGCAGCTGGTGTGCCACCACCAGAAATGCATACTGCAGGTGTGCACGTGGTTTCCATGGAGTGGGTATGACTCCTACAACCTCAGTCGGTCACAGATCCCTGAAGTCTTCCAGGGTCCACAGGAGCTTCAGGGTTGGCTCCTTGGGGACAAGGGCTACCTGCAGAGGCCGTGGCTGATGACACACCTGCGGCGGCCTCAGACTGCAGCAGTGCAACGGTATAACAAGGCTCATGCTGCAGCTCGCGACTTGGTGGAGCAAACCATTGGGATGCTGAAGATGAGGTTCTGATGCCTGGATTGGTCTGGTGGAGCTCTGCAATATAGCCCACAGATGGTGTCACACATCTTCGTCATCTGCTCCGCCCTTTACAATCTGGGGCCGCAATGGGGAGACGAGTTGGCTGAGGAGGGGATGGAGGAGATGGAGGAGCTGGAGGTCTTCTCCGATGAGGAGGACACCGATGGGCATGATGGTGAAGAGGTCCTCGAATGCGACAATAATGGGGATGAGGCTCTTGCACTGGCCAGATGAGGCAGGTGCACTCGGAAGGCCTTCATAGCTGCTAGATTTGTGGAGGATGATGACAATTTGCAATGAGGTGACTCCATAGATCCTCACACTGCATTTATGAATGTTTGATTCCACTGCTTATGCCATAAGCATTGCTGCTTATGGCAGTGCGCATACCCTCTGTGAAAATGCTCCTGTCATGGAGACGCAGTGGAGGCCCTAATAGTCGCTCGATTGCAGGAGGATGATGACAACATGCAGTGAGAACTCTCCATAGGTCTTCACATAGCCTCTGAGAATGCCTGACTCCTGTCTGGCCGAGGGCAGCTCACTGGTGCTCTGTGATCAGAGTCATATCATAGAGACACAGCCATGAAAATTTAGAAGCATCTGATCCTTTGAACCTGACCCCTTCAGGGGCACAGCATCACTGGTCACAGATGCTGAAGAGATGGGGGCCAGCCCCAATTCAAAGGTGCTGGGAGCACACCGAGAGAATGAGAGAACTCTTTTTGGCATCTGCCCACTACATTCTGGTAGCAATGACAAGCACTGTCGAAGTGCAGGCATCAGTAATGTGTCCAGGGAGTGTGAGGCCGGACCATCACTTTGGTCTGAAGGCCGCACAGTGCACAGGGAAGAGGCCCTGGACTGAGACATCTGCCTTTATCTTGTGCAGAAAGGTTTCATATCTGAGTGACAAGAACACTGCTCATCAGAACAAGGAGCCATAGGCAGGGAGACATTTTTGGGGGTTTATTGACAATAGTGAACAGTATGTACAAGTGATCAACACCCGTGCCCAATCTGTGCAACTAATTCTTCTTAACTTTCCTAACCCTGCCACTACGTCTTGGTGCTCCCCAGACATCCACAGCAGAGGTGGGGGCAGCCTATTGGCTGAAATGCCCTGTCTGTGAAGACTTGGCGGGCAACCTCTGGAGGGCCGAGACTTGGAGGGTCCCGGCCTGCTTTCAGGGTCCTGATGTGTGGCAGTGGCACCCTCCTCGGCCTGTGGAGCTGGAGCTGCTGGTGTCGCAGGAAGAGGGGATTCGGATGGGCCGGATGCTCCAGGAGTCACCTGGATGGATGGCCCCGGAGCGTGCACCTGCTGATCCCCCCCAAATGGGTGCCTGGGGGCCCCAAGCTGACCCTGCCGACCTCACTGCCAGCACAGGACTGGTCCAGCTTGCCACTGGCCAGCTGGATGGTTCTGTTTTCAAAGTCCATGATGACCTTGATTTCAGACATTCCTCCACCGGCCTGCGACGTTGTTGTGTGCTAGCTTGTCCTACGCGAATAGAGATGGAAAATGTGTAAGCAGGACAGATGATAAATATGCCTGGCATGTGTGGGCAGTGAGTGGTCCAATGGATGGGATGAGGACAATGATGGTGTATGTGAGAGAGTGAATGGTGATGTCCCTTGAACCGGCAGTGCGTGAGGACCCTGTGGATGTGTGGTGGGTTTGTCAGTGTGAATTGAGAGTGACTTACCCTGGTGGACCGGAAGAGATCATTCATCCTCTTGTGGCACTGGATGGCTGTCCTCTTTTGAAGGGCATTGGCACTGACCACTGCTGCCACTGCCTCCCAAGCCAGGTTGGTCATGCCGCTGCCCATCCTGCGATCAGAACGGGGGTAGAAGACATCCTGGCAGGACTCCACAGCATCCAAAAGCCAGTTCAGTGACGCGTCACTGAACCTAGGGGCTGCAGTCTTTTTGCCTTTCATGGACATCTTCCCTGCAGCAGTTGTGGGCTAGAAGCACTGAGATGTGTGCACGTGGCTGGACATTAAATTTAGCTCCCGGTGTGATGAAGCAGTGAGGTGATGGTGGGCGGGCGAATGAGAACCCACTCACCATAGAAAGGTGTGTTTCCCAGGAATGCATAAATAATACAGCGGGTTTGGACGATACGGCGTGAAAACCTGCCATCATTGTCGGTGGGTAAAATGTTGTTTTATGCGCCCGATACTGCACTTAGTGCAAATCTGGAATGATTACGCCCATTGTCCAAGTCTGGCATTTTTACCAACTGAGTAATGACAAGGTTCGATATCCATGGGGATAAGTTTATTTGCTCAATGATACCATCTGCTTCAAGTTGGTTCAGCTCCTGTGACACTTCAACATGAATTGAAAACAGGAACCTTCTCAAATTTGTGAAACTGATGGAATTAACATGTCAATGCAAGAAGCATGACAATACCCTTAAGTCTTTCCAAACTTGATAAATAAGTAAGGATACTATTGTGCATAGTCAGTGTTATCAATCACATTAACATGTGTTCTGGTGGGGTCTTCAAGTTTGAAGCTAAGATTATCGAACAGGTTTACCTTCATGAGGTTTCCACCTTTGACTCAGTAGAACACGAACGTGTTGTGGTTGACGTTCTGTTGTGCACTGGAACTATGATGGTTCCTAAACCTGGAATAATCGAGTCATTGTAAGCTTGAAGTGCAGCTGTTGCAGGAGTGACAGCAAGCTGTGAATAGCAATGATAGAGTTTGTCACTCAACATAGATACTTTCATACCAACACTGATGCAGAGCGACATTGAGATGCCTGGGATCTCTACTGTGCAATCGTTAAAATGATCTGATGCTATACAGTCCGTGATGATATACACGTGCTATATTTTACACTTATATTAGATTCCTCCATGAGTTAAACTGATGAAGTCTTCTTCTTCGATAACCTACACGCCTTTGCAAAGAAGTTCATTTTTTTCCCTTGAGCTGGACACAGTGCTATGAATCCATGGGCATCTCCATAATTTAGTCACACTTTTTAGGGTATTTGATCATGATGGGGCAACTGTTGATGACACAGCTGAAGTCCCTTTGTCTGTAAACTTTGCACTTGAGCTGGTTGGGAAAGCTGTGTCTGCGACCCTGAGTCTGAGGGTGCATTTCTATGTAATCTCTTTGAATCAAACATGGCGAATTTAATTTGGAAGGCCAAGGTCATGGCTTTTTCCAAAGTTTAATCATCATTCCCCATGAGGACCCATTCCCAAATTCGTGGAATGGAAGTATTTTCAATAAGTTGGTCATGAAATATTTTGTTGGCTAGTGTGCCAAATTTACATGTGGAAGCCAACTGCCACCACATGTTGTTTTATAGGCTCATATTTCCCTGTTTTCTCTGACAGAATGTAAGTTGTTCAATCATCAATCTATTCTTTGGCCTGAAGTATTTTTCAAGAGTGCTTACTGCCATATCAAACATAGACATGTCTTCTGTGAGCTGCTCAAATACTCACTGGCCGTCTGCCCCAAGGCAATGGACGAATATATCTTCTTGCAGGTCACTGATACCTGAAGACTATCTATACCTGTCAAAACAAAATAGGTCTTGAACCCTGTTGAAGAAAAGGAAGACCCTGGAGCTGATAAATTTAAACGACACTTCATTACCAGATATTCTGTTTTTTGCCTCAGAGATATGTAGAGATGACACACTACATGAACAGCATTTTGATTACAATGCTTTAAAATGTCTCCTTTCACATGTTTACTGCTCATTTGCAGTTTCCCTGGGTGTACCACAGGCTTGACTTACAGAGCACAGCACAGTGAGCAGTCAACAGACTTACACAATCAAACACTGAACAATCGAACAATTGAACACAACACATAGGGCAGAATTTTTCAGTCAGCGTGCGGGGGTGGGCCTGACATGCCAACGCGTAAAATGATGCAAGATGACATCGGGCATGTGTCCTGATGTCATCGCATGGTCTCACGATATTTCGTCGCACGCCTGCCAATATGTAAACAGCCTATTAAGGCCATTATGATAGGGATTCATGTAATTAGTAACGCTGCCCAGCCTTAAGTTTGGCCTTCGCGTTTTTCAGGAAACCTTATCCACGAGCAGGGTGAGGTTTCTTAAAGCTTTTATTAAATAAGTTTTAAAATTTCCCGAAACAGTCACATGAGATGGGACATGTTTAAATAACTTTATAAATCCTTTATTTAATTATTTTAATATCGATTCAATCTCCCTGAGGCAGCCCTGTGCTTCAGGTAGATTGAAGCGCTCTTACACGTACATGCGTGAAAGAGCGTTGACTCCGACTCTCCCTCCTCCCCTGGGTAGCGCTGAGTGCTACGGCTCGCGTATTATGCTGGGCAGGCCTTAATTGGTCTGCCCGCATAAAATGGTGACTCCACGAACGCCCCCACCCACTCCCGCCGAGCCCACCCGCCAAATAAAAAATTCTGCCCATGAGGTACTATGGTCTATCAGCAGCAGCAATACTATATTCCACAACAATCTGTAAGCATAGGGTACAGCACGTCCCTTATCTCTCCATCAACACAGCTCAGGAGACTTTGTTCAATGAGCTGCATAGAAGCATATTTCAGGAACAGATATACATGAGAATGAAGTTATCAACCTTATGAAGCTACAACCTAAGGATAAGTGCAAAAACATTCAAAATTGCTGTAGATGCCGGGGACAAATTGGAGCTTTCTGACTATCAAGAGATTTTTACTGGTTGAGGGTATGGAACAAAGGTAGAAAAATGGGGCTAAGCTTCAGATCAGCCATGATCTAATAGAATAATGGAACAGGCTTGAGGGCTGAATGGCCTTCTCCTGTTCCTGTGTTGGAATTGAATGTGCTCACAATTTATTCTGCGTCTCTCTGTTGCAGGCTCCTAAAAGTGACCTGGGAGGCAATGGTGAGATGGGTTCCCCAATATTGGCAATTCTCACCAGACCAAAAGAGCCACCAAACACCAAAAGGAGAAGATTATAGATAGAACTGAGTGGCCCCACAGTTAATGGCTCAGAGCAAATTCCACAACCCTACCAGATTCAGTTGAGAAGCACTATAACTGGAAGTGGCAGAGAAGGCCAGCAGCAGGAGTGTGGTGCCTCAATCCTGGATAAAATACTGGAAGAGGTTTAGTGACCTGATCAGGGCAAGATAATCGATTAACTCAATTCAACTTCCACATTCAACTTCAACCCTTCCCTCACCCTGCCTTCCCTGCCTTCTCCTGCACTTCACTTAGCTTCTCAGATCCTCACACTTTGCAGGTGAACCCACCCCTCTCTCTTGATGTACCTCCTCACATCCTAATCTGACCAGCTACCAATGACATATGCCCTCATGTCACAGTAATGTCGCATCCATCCCTCATAGTGACCACCACAAATCTTGGCTTTCTATCCTCTCAAAACATTCCACAGCTCACACTCATGGGTTTCTATTTTCTCTCTTTGAGGGGAAAGACAGCACTGAACACCAGGGAGAGGGAGAGAGTCCGGGTGGCCCTCCAGTCATCTCCACCTTGACAGCACCTGAGAAAAAGGCATTAGAGATAAGCTGGATCTTCACATGCCTGACCGTTGGCAATGGAGTGATGGGGGCCTCCCAGATACCTAGGTGACAGAATTAAACAAAGCAGACAGCACTCACTCAGGTAGACTTGATGTCACCAGTTATTGAAATATGATGATCAGCACAATGATTACTTAGAAACCTCTCACCTTGTCAGTTCGAATTCATGTTTTTCATCTCTTAAAATTTCCACAAGCATCCTTGAGAAGCTGCCGCTGAAGGTCACTCACTGTGAGGAAACACCATCACACAACTCATATGGAGCCTACACCAGTTCAGATACTTACACCTCAATGGTTGAGAGATAGTTGGGTTGCCACATGGAGAAATGCACATCGCTTGTGAGCAGGAGCAAGTGGTGGAGACAAATACAGCTTTGCTTAGCTGGACACGGATGCTGAGCCCTTGGGGGGTCACCCACAAAGAAGACTATTCTGGAGCAGCAGCAAAAGATTTGTGAGGTTCTACAGCATTTCTCGGGGCACTACGCTTGGCTGGAGAGAGATTGGAGGTGGCTGTCTCTCGTATGAGGGCCATGATGTCTCAAGCCTTTCTGTGTCCGTGTAAAGAGTGACCACCTGCACGGGGCATCAAATGGGGCAGTCCACCAAATGCTGGCCCTTACTAATGGCCTGCACACTCTGTTTGTCACCTTAAACAAGATGGAGACCTTGCCTTGACTGTTCAGCAACTCACTGAAGTGCAGCAATTGTTCTCCAGCTCTTCGCAATCAGTGTGCGGCCATAAGAGGTGGAGAAAGGGCACATGGAAGTTGGGGGTTCTTGTCAATGCAACCCCACTTCTCTGCCCCTGAACCCTCCCTCAAGGCGAAAGCCCCGCATGCTGCCTCTGCACAGGCACATGTAGGGCAGTTCTGGCAGGACCCATGTGGGCTCCAAAACCCAGGGGACTTTAGTCAACAGCATCAGAGCGAGCAGTCATAGATGAGCAGTCTGCCTGCAGTTCTGCTGAATCCATATGTCGGAGTAATAGGAAAGGAAGAAAAAGGATTTGTAATTGCACAAGAATAATCCCATGAGTGTGTTAAAGCTGTGTTACTTTGTCACATTTCTGTTCAGTGTTTATCAACCAGAAACTTTTTTCAAAGTTCCGCAGAGATGTGCTCCCCAATGCTGCTTTCCAGCTGCCAAGCCTTCTGCTCTGTGAAAAATGGTATGAGAAGAGTAAAAGATGAGCAATGCATATCAGTGAAAAGGATGGATTGTTGATTGTGGGACTGCTTTTTGCTGTAGGGTGTCAATATATTCAGAATTGGCGTATTCAATGGCTGCACTGCTTCAGATTAACTGAAGACCGCGTGAATCAGTCTGACCTGGGCATCCCTGTGGGCAATTAAGTGAGCGGCTACCGGCGCCCAGACCCTATCAGGTTCCTCCTCTCCCCCTCTTCCCACAATTCGAACAGAATTAAAGCACTTTTCTTCAGTTCTCGCTGCAGTGCAGTGCCGTGCAAGGTGCAGCATACCACGAGCATTCAGGGCACCTTGCTGGTGCTTACTGAAGAGTGGCTCCACATCTGTCCAGGCACTGAACAAATGGTTCACTCATGACAATTCTTGTGTTCACATGGCTTCGGTTATATCTCTCCTGGGCATTGATCTTCGGGCTTGACATAGGTGTCATCTGCCATATCCTTTTGAGGTAACCCTTGCCTTTTACGGAGACATCCATTGACTCTAATTGGAGCTACGAATATCTGTGAGGGACTTGACCAGTGCAGGATGAAGGCATCACGGTAACTCCCCAGGTATCTTGAACAGACATCCATGATGATCTCTCAGTGGTTACATACCAGATGAACATTGATGAAGTGGAATCCCTTCTGGTTGATGAGTATTGCTGACTGTTCTCAGGTGCTTTGATTGCCGCACATGTTTTACCCGCTGGCCGTGATGGCGGTCTTTCACAACATATCGTCCCAAACCCGCCACATTATTTATGCATTCCCGGGAAACACGCCGTTTCCATGGTAGCAAGGCTCTCATTTGCCCCACGCGCCATCACCTCGCCGCTTCATCATGCCGGGTGCCATATTTAAAGTCCAGCCATGCCCACCACATCTCAGTGCTACCAGCCCATGACTGCTGCAAGGAAGATGTCCACGAAAGGCAAAAGGACTACTGCCCCCAGGTTTAGTGACACGTCACTGGGATGGCTTTTGGATGCCGTGAAGGCCAGCTGGGATAATCTCTGCCACCGCTCTGGCCGCAGGATGGGCAGCGATGTGACCAACTAGGCTTGGGAGGTGGTGGCTGCAGTGGTCAGTGCCAATGCTCTTCAAAAGACTACAGCCACTCAGTGCCGCAAGAGGATGAATGGTCTCCTCTGTTCCACCAGGGTAAGTCACTCTTCTCATCACTCTCAGCTCACACAGTCACAAACCCAGCACACATCCACAGGGGTCTCACTCACTGCCAGTTCAAGGGACATCACCATTCACTCCCTCATTCTCCGTCATTATCCTCATCCCGTCCATGGGACAACTCACCACCCACACATACCAGGCATACTTATCATCTAGTCTGCCAGGCATCTTGCTTACACTCTCTCCATCTCTATTCATGCAGAACAAGCTGGCACACAACAAGAGGGAGAGGTCGCAGACCGGTGGAGGAATGCCCGAAATCAAGGTCCTGACAGACTTTGAAAACAGAGCCATCCAGCTGGCCAACAACAATCTGAACCATTCCTGTGCTGATGGTGAGGTCGGTGCTGCTCTACCAAGCGAGGGTCCAGCAGTGCAACATCCATCAGACAATCATGCTGTGAGTGATGTGCCCTGTTTCACAGGCCACTGCCATGCACTAATTATCTCTCCTTGCTTCCGTAGGCACATCTGGCAAACAGCCCATGGAGTCCATGACCCAGGGCCTCCAATCAAGCACCAAGGAAACCTCTGAAGAGGAATCTGGAGGCACCATCCCTGAAGTCCCATCACAGTGCTCACCCACACCCTCCACCAGCACAGAGACACACACCTCGGTGGGACCTAGCTTTAGAGTAGCCTTGGGATCACAATCTGGTGAGCACATCGCACTGCCTGATACTCAACAGGTGGCAACAGGGACTTTCTAGGTCCCCTGCACTCAGAGGACTGCTGGAGGCCAAAACTTTGCTGAGTCTGAGTCAGACGATGAGCCTCTGGACTCGGTCATGCCACAGTTGCTGAAGCTGCAAAGGCAAGCTTGGGAACATCAGGAAGGGATGTCCGCTGCAATCCTCAGATTGCAAGGCACGATGGAGGAGCCCATCCACCTTCAGGCTGAGGTGATAGCACCGACAAGCCAATGCATCGAGGTCAACACTGGTAGTATCGCGGCCGCCATGGAGACCTTAGTCCAGGACATTGATCCTGCATTGCTTCACAGGCTCAACTCCACTGTTGATGCCACAGTTGACCTCCAACAGTGTGTACACAAGAGGGGTTCTGGGCAGCTCGATCTCACTCCAGCATCCCCTTCTCCTCAAGAAGTCAGCCTGGGGCCCCCGGGCACCCATAGGGAGGAGCATCAGCATGCGCACACCCCAGGTCCATCCATCCAGGTGACTACAGAAGCATCCGGCCCATCCGATTCCCTTGTGACCCCGCAGATCCAGCTCCACAGGCCGAGGAGGGTGCCACTGCCACACAGCAGGGCCCAAAGGCAGGCTGAGGCCCTCCAGGTCTCGGCCCTCCAGAGGACACCTGCCAAGGTCATCACAGACAGGGCGTTGCAGTCAGCAGGCTCCCTCCACATCTGCTGTGGATGTCCGGGAGCTCCAAGACGTAGCAGCAGGGTGAGGAAAGTTAAGAAGATATAGTTGCACAGCCTGGGCTCGTGTGTTTCTCGCTTGTACATACTTCTTACTATTTTCAATAAACTCCCAAGAATGTCTCCCTGTCTATGGCTCCTTGTTCTGATGAGCAGTTTCATGTCACTCGGATGTTTAACCTTTCTGCGCAAGATAAAGGCAGGTGTCTCAGTCCAGGGCCTCTTCCCTGTGCTCTGTGCAGCCTTCAGACTAAAATGATGGTCCGGCCTCACACTCCCTGGACACATTAATGATGCCTGCACCTCGATGGTGCTTGTCATTGCTGCCAGAATGGAATGGGCAGGCGTCACAGAGTTCCGTCATTCTCTCTGTGTGTTGTCAGCACCTTTGAGGTGGGGCTGGCCCCCATCTCTTCAGCATCTGTGACCAGTGACACCGTAATCCTGAAGGACTTAGGTGCTGAAGGCGGACAAAGGATCAGATGCTTCTAAAGTAACACGGCTGCGTCTCTATGTTATGGCCCTGATCACAAAGTGCTAGCGACCTGCCCTTGGCCAGACAGGAGTCAGACATTCTCAGAGGCTATGTGAAGATCTATGGAGTGTCCTCACTGCATGTCGTCATCATCGTCCTGCGATCGAGCGACTTTTCAGGCCTCCACTGTGTTTCCACGATAGGAGCATTATCACAGAGTGTATGTGCGCTGCCATAAGCCAGACTGGAGTCACATGTTCATAAATGCAATGTGAGGGTCTGAGGGGTCTCCTCACTGCATGTCATCATCCTCCACAAATCTAGCAGCTATTAGGACCTCCCGAGCGTGCCTGCCTCGTCTGGCCAGTGTGATGGCCTCATCCCTGTCATCGCCGCCTTCAAGAACCTCCTCACCATCAGCCCCGTCAATGTTCTCGTCATCGGAGGAGATGTCCAGCTCCTCCAGCTCCTCCTCAGCCAGCTCCTGTCCCCGTTGCAGCGCCAGGTTGTAAAGGGCACAGCAGACGATGATGATGTGTGGCACCCTCTGTGGACTGTATTGCAGGGCTCCACCGGACCGGCCCAGGTACCGGATCCTCATTTCCAGCATCCCGATCGCTGGCTCCACCAAGTTGCAAGTTGCAGAATGACCCTCATTATACCTTTGCTCTGCTGCAATCTGAGGCCGGCACATGGGTATCATCAACCATGGCCTCTGTGGGTAGCCCTTGTCCCCCAGGAGCCACCCCTGCAGCTGCCGTGGACACTGGAAGACTTCAGGGATCTGTGACTGACTGAGGATGTAGGGGTCATGCACACTCCCTGGAGACCGTGTGCAAACCTGTAGGAGGCATTTCTTGTGGTCGCACACCAGCCGCACATTCAGCGAATGGAATCCCGTGCGGTTGATATTGTTGGCCGTATGTTGCAATGGAGATCTGAGTGGTCGATCGCACCCTGCACCTGTGGGAAACCCAAGATCTGGGCAAATCCAATCACTTTTGGGTCCTGACTGTCCTAGGCAAAACGCACACAATATTTACCCTCGCAAAGATGGCATCCGTGACTTCATGAATGTATTTGTGGGTGGAAGCTTGTGAGATCCCACAGAGGTCACCTGTGGAGCGTTGAAAGGAGCCACTGGCGTAAAAATTGAGTGCAGCTGTCACTTTCATGGCCACTGGCAGTGGATGCCCTCCATGTCCCCGTGATACCAAATCCTGCAATAGCTGGCAGATGTGACTGACCAGTTCCCTAGACATGTGCAGTCTTCGGCAACACTGGTTCTCGGTCATCTGCAGGAATGAAAGGCGGCGTCTTTGGGTGTCACAAGACGCTGACCAGCGATGGCTCGCTGTGGCTCTTCAGCAGCGTGTGCAGGAGCCCCAGCCGCCCATTCTTCCTGAGGTTGCTGCTCCTGCCTCAGTGCAGCCAGGAGCCTCAGTCACTCTCTCCCCCGTCGTTGTCACTCTCTGTAGGCCATCAGGCATACAGCTAGTTCACCAGGCTTCATGATCCTGATGTACTCCTCCTGCAGGATGAAAGAGAGAGACATGTGGTTAGCATGGGTATACTAAGAAACTGTCCTGGTCAACCCTGAAGACCCGTTTACGCTGCCATGTAGTGCTGGCCACCTCTTGGATGGTCAGAGATTAGTGCACTGCATGGCTACACAAGGCCCCACCCACCTCCGCCCCACTCCACCCGACCGATTGGCTGCAGCTTTGCCCATTGGACTACATGCTGCGCTCTCAACTCAGGCGGAGGCATTCTCCTAACTGCACTGCAAGGCTGCACTGTTACCTTGAACCAACGGGGAGACTGGTCCAAACTGGGATGGTGACATTGCAAGGGGCTGTGAGCATCTCCACCAGTGACTGCTCCATGGCCAGCTTTAGCAAGGAGATTGTACAACATGCGCAGTCGTCCAACTGTTTTGCAGTCCACTGAAGTGCTCATGACTTTGCAGGTCTGTGCCCCAGGGGTGAAAAGCTCTGGAGCACTTAGTGGCACTTTGATGCCTCTGTGTTGCTTGAGTGGGCAGATAAGCTAGAAGCCCGACTCCAATCATATCAATGGCTGCTCTTGAATTGTCTCAGCTGCAGAGGAATGGTCACTTTATATAAGGTGTCCTGAATGTGTCGTCACTTTCCTTGCCCACCCTAACCCCTACTCTGAATGCTTATGCACTATATTCACATGCAAAGCAGCCCTTGCACCCCTCCCCACAAGACACCTCAACTGCAAGACAGCCCTTTCCCTCTCCACTAGTCACCTCCACTGTAGGGCTGTCCTTAGCACCCTCCCCCAACAAGTCACCTCAATTGCAAGGCAGCACTTGACACCCCCCACCAACGTGCCTCAAGCTTAAAATCCAACAGGCGACCCTGACGAGCATTGCACATGGTTGCCGTGCACTCACGTCCGAGTTCCCCTGCAAGTGCAGCCCGCCAAGTGCATGCCTTTTATATGCTGTTGTGAAACAAGTCAGCATGCTTTCCCACCGATGTGGATGGATGATCCAGCAGGCAGGGGTTGTTACCAGCGGGCTGACCTTATAATTACATGCAGATGTGTTACAATGAGGTTCCCGACACCCGATGATGGGAAACGTGACCCGTTGTCGGCGGGCTGTGGACGATCGCAAACTGGTTTCACGCCATCATGAAACCAATCGCGCCACATTGTCCGCTCACGCCATTGAACATGCCTGCCACCGGCAGGCAAGGAAAATCCTGGCCCCTTTACCTGTGGGATCCAGTTAGTGCAACAAATCCCAGACACCTCTCATTCTGACCAGACTCATCAGTAGCTAAGTGCAGTTAAGTGCAAGCCCTGACACGTATGACATCAGGTGGTGCGCTTGTGTGTTGCTGAGTGTGAAATTCTACAAATGTCACCTGTGGATCCCTGGAAAGAGCTGGAGGTGAAGGAATTAAACGCTGTGGTGACCTTAACTGCCACATGCAATGTGTGTCCACCTGGTCCACTTGGCAGGAGGTCGTCTCCTCTGAGGTTGCAAAATGTCAGCAACCACCTAATGGGAAAGTTACAATTATACTTGCCTCAAGCCATTCCTGCATTGCTGCCTCCTGAGGCCCTGGTGCTCAGTCATGCCCAGAAAGCTAATCTTCTGCCTTTCTGTGCACTGGGTGTATCGCCTCCTGTGAACTAAAGCTCTCTGCTCATCCTCTATGTCCTGTGGAAGAGCAGGTGGTTGAGAAGAAAGTTGCTGCTGCTACTCCTGCTGCTGCTGGTGTTGCTGATGCTGTACCTCATCAGAGCTCCGAAGCAGGTTGTGTGAGCTGCTCCCAGGCTACTGTGAAGGCTGACAGCAGGGAAGTGCAGATCAAAGGCAAAAAAGTCCAAGGTAGCAGAAATGACCTCTAAAGTACTCAAAATCACCTCCAAAGCAGTGAAAGCACACTCGCAGAATAAGTCTTGTGTGTAAAAGCCTTTTACTTAGGCAAGGAAGCAGCTGTCATACTTCATTATTTAAAGACTTTCCAGCCTGTTAATTGCACAACCCCACCAACTGCTGCTATCCCCTCACCTTTTTCAACCTGGCGAGACCCAGGAAGCCCAGGAGGTTTATGCACTCACAGTTAAGGATGAAGCCAGGGTTAAAACTGCAGTTAATGAGCATTTAACATATGTAAAGACCAGACCTGCCTGCCCCCAAGGGGGCTCTCCTGTGAGCTGATCAATGAACTCGAGTTAACTGCAAAAGTCAATGTGTTCCAGCCAGTTTCCTGACACGCCAGCAGTTTATGGTGTTTTAACTTGCTGCCTGCACAGAGACTTGCCCACCCTAGCAAATTAAAATTCAGCCCACTGATTCTGTTTTCTAGGTGCTACACAGCACAGTGGCAGACACAATAGGTTTCTCCATTACACTGACCTGAAAAAAATGGAGGAAAGCAACTGGATGAATAAGTGAATGTCTAACAATGAAAATGTAAAATACAAAATATATTTTTAAGAGTTTGCTTGGGGTACATATACATGACCTTTTTTTAAACATTTTTCTCTTACTTTAGCAAATGTGACTTTTTGTTTAGCATCTGTACAGTTTCTGCACAAGTAATTTGAAAATGAAATGAGCCATCTTTAAAAAAACACACACACACAAAAGTATCAAATCTAAAAGATTACTGATGGACCACTTGCAATTGGCGAATTCCATGCTGCCTGTGCAGAATTATCACATATAACACTGTATTCAATGTAGTTTATAAAATGGCATCTTAAAATCGATTATTCTGTGATACTTCAGGTTATCAAACTTCTATCATATGATCAGTTTGATATACCGAATGAAATATATATTTTTACCTAATAATAAAACTGAATTGGTTCCAAGCTACTTTGTTGAACAACTTAAAAACAATCAATCCAAACTAACTGCTGTCTCTTAGTCAGGATTATGAGAAACGCTTAAAAGCACAAACAGAAATACCTTAAACATGGCATACTCCAGTACACTGGTTGCATTAAAAGTGATATTAATGTGGAAAATTAACCCATTAGGTAATGCTTGGAATAGAAGTAAGTTTGTAACATGGCCGAGGATGTGTGAAATCTCCATTGTCAAATATAACAAATTCCTTTCATTTTTTACCCTTAAAACATTGTTAAACTGCAGAAAATGTGGCCCTTCTGTCAGCAATTTGTGATCCTCAGGGATTGACACTGCAGTGTTTGATATGCCCCTAGTCCCATGATTCAGCACATTAATGCAAAGCTACAAACTCAACCATGAAATGCTGGTTAGTTTCAGAAGGGGGAAGGGAAATTTCCAGCTTTACAGCCTATTATCCAAAACTGCCTCAATGCAGCAATGGCTTGAGGCAAGTATAATTGTGACAAAGTCAAATTAATAAGATCCAGTTGCTTAAACCAAAGTAATGAGATTTCACATAAAACAAAATTCAGTTACGATATAATATACCATTACTCCTTTGATTTGGATTTCTGTCATACAAATTCTCAGCCTTGTTGGAAATGTGTTACCGTTTTCATTAAGATGTATTGTGATAAGCAGCAGTCTGAAGCTTCTCTATTGCTTCCAGATAATTTATGTATGAGAGAACATAGACCAGAATAGGCCATTTAAATTAAACTTTAATTACAGGAACATTTTAGCATCGGAGCAGAACCCACCAGACTCTAGCAATTCTCTGTTCCTCTCCACCTCCAATTACAGTCTTGTTCTATGGGTGTGTGAAATATTGTAAGCATCCTCCATTCTTTCTTAAACAGTAATGAGCTATTGATTTTTTTGTTCGTGTTTGACTTTGAGTAAATTTTACTTCAGAGGTATAAGGTTTTCTGATGACATCTGGCTGTCAGATAGCAGCACAAATATTGACCTTTCAGATAATGAGGGGTTTTCTGAACTCAGTAACAAATTTCCTTACAGTCATATAAAATACATACAAACAGGGGATAGAAACTTTCCTTTTCTTTTCCATTGGTAGACAGTTTGGCTTCCTGATTCTCAAAATGTAGCTGGTCAAGCTCCAAGACAGTAGCAGATTATTCTTATTATGCAGCAGATGTTATCTTCCTCAGGACCTTATTCACTGTTTATAGGTAATGGCCTAAAAATTGGGCTGTGCAGCATAAGTTGTTCAAATGCTAGACAACCTCCTAAAGTTCCAAAATGGTGGGATTGATGTGCATGCAAACTGTGCAGCCTGCCATTCTGAGGAGGTAGCACTCGCGGAGATTGAGATTTAAAGCAGCCGGTCATCTGCTGGGTCGAGGACTGCTCCAGCATGCCACATGCTGGCCTCACTTAGCACATCTGGTTGCTAACTAGCATGAAGGACCCCTTGCCAGTCTAGTTAAAGAGATCGTGCATTGCTTGCAGGTTAGTTGCTGGTTCACTAATTCTGGCTTCTGTTTCAGTGCTCGGCAATTTTTCTGTGTTCTAGCATTCACCTGAGTTCACTTTATCTACATAGAGAGAGGTTTGTCTACTTGTGCACAGCTTTTGTTGTAGTATACGGTTGTTCAGCATAGCAAAGGTTAAGTGGGACTGGAGAACAGTACTGCCCACAATATGATGTAGAGACTCACATAACAATAGGCAGTAGACAGAGTTATATGGGGAGACTTGAGTGGAAGTCAGCACGAAGTTAGGTCCTAGGCTGGGCTATACTTTGTACATATGTATATAGTTATGTGTTACAAATAAACACTACTATTTAATATTATAAGCCTCTAAACCTCTTCATGAGAGCTCCTGAACAAACCCTTTCAACAGTTGTTTGTCTCACAGGTGTAACTCATATATGTTTTTGCTAAATATTACATTATACAGGGCTCAAACCGATTTTCTTTTATTCATTCATAGGATGTGGGCGTCACTGGCTAGGCTAACATTTATTGCCCATTCCTAATTGCCCTTGAAAAGGCAGTGAGCTGCCCCCTTGTACCGCTGCAGTCCATTGTCTTTTTAGCAATACAAGAAGCGGTATAAGAATGGCTTGCTGGGCCATTTCAGAGGGCATTTAAGTGTCAACAACTTTGCTCTGGGTCTGTAGTCACATGTAGGCCAGACAAGGTAAGGACAGCAGATTTCCTTCCCTAAAGGACATTAGTGAACCAGATGGGTTTTTACGACAATCAACAATGGCTTCATGGTTATCATTAGACTTTTAATTCCAGGTTTTTATTAAATTCAAACTTCACCATCTGCCGTGGTGGGATACGAACCCAGGTGCCCAGATCATTACCCTGGGTTTCTGGATTACTAGTCCAGTGATAATACCAATACCACAATGCCATTATGCCACTGTCTCCCCGTATCTGTAGCATTACAATAACCAAAGCCAAAAAAAATCAAAGAATGGCTCATGACTGTGCTAATTGAAAACCAAAGTCAACTGATTGGGAAGTCAAAGTCTAACTGAAATACAATACAGAACTGGCAAAATGAAGAAAGTCAAAGCTTTGCAATGAATTATGTTTCAGCGCTGGAGCTCTTAAAATGGAAGCAATGAAGGATAATTTCAGGTGCGAACATTGTGATTCTCAAGGATGCCTCATGGCCTGGCATATCCCCCACCCTATCATTACAACTAAGCCAGGGGATCAACCCTGGTTCAATGAAGAGTGCAGGAGGGCATGCCAGGAGCAGCACCAGGCAAACCTAAAAATGAGGTGTCAACCTGGTGAAGCTACAACACAGCACTACTTGCATGCCAAACAGCATAAGTATCAAGTGATAGACAGAGCTAAGTGATTCCACAACCAACAGATCAGATCTAAGCTCTGCAGTCCTGCCACATCCAGCTGGGAATGGTGGTGCACAATTAAACAATTCACTGGAAGAGGAGGCTCCACAAATTTCCCATCATCAATGATGGGGGAGCCCAGCACATCAGTGCAAAAGGTAAGGCTGAAGCATTCGCAACAATCTTCAGCCAGAAGTGACGAGTGGATGATCCATCTCAGCCTCCTCTGGAGATCCCCAGCATCACAGATGCCAGTCTTAAGCCAATTCGATTCACTCCACGTGATATCAAGAAACAGCTGAAGGCACTGGATACTGCAAAGGCAATGGGTCCTGACAACATTCTGGCGATAGTACTGAAGACTTGTGCTCCAAAACTTGCTGCGCCCCTAGCCAAGCTGTTCCATTACAACCACTATGCCCTGTACAAAAAAAGCAGGACAAAACCAACCTGGCCAATTTCCGCCACACCCTCGATCATCAATAACGTGATGCAAAGGGTCATCAACAGTGCTATCAATCGGCACTTTCTAGGCAATGACCTGCTTACTGACACTCAGTTTCAGTTCTGCCAGGGTCACTCAGCCCCTGACCTCATTACAGTTTTGGTTCAAACATGGACAAAAGAGCTGAACTCCTGAGGTGAGGTGAGACTGTCTGCCCTTGACATCAAGGCAGCATTTGACAGAGTGTGGCATCAAGGAGCCATAGCAAAAACTGGAGTCAATGGGAATCAGAGGGAAAATTCTCTGCTGGTTTAAATCATACCTAGCACAAAGGAAGATGGTCATAGTTGTTGGAGGTCAATCACCTCAGTTCCAAGGCATCACTGCAGGAGTTCCTCAGGTTAGTGTCCTAGGCCTAACTATCTTCATTTGCTTCGTCAATGACCTTCCTTCCATTATAAGATCAGAATTGGGGATGTTCACTGATGATTGCACAATGTTCAGTGCCATTGGCAACAGCTAAGATATTGAAGCAGCCCATGTCCAAATGCAGCAAGACCTGGACAATATCCAGGCTGACAAGTGGCAAATAACATTCACGCCACACAAGTGGCAGGCAATGACCATCTCCAACAAGAGAGAACCTAACCATCATCCCTTGACATTCAATAGCATTACCATCGTTGAATCTCCCACTATCAACGTCCTGAGGGCCACTATTGATCAGAAACTGAACTGGACTAGCCATATAAATACTGTGGCTACGAGAGCAGATCAGAGGCTAGGAATTGTGCGATGAGTAACTCACCTCCTGGCACCCCAAAGCCTGTCCACCATCAACAAGGCACAAGTCAGGAGTGTGATGGAATACTCTCCACTTGCCTGGATGAGTGAAGCTCCAACAACACTCAAGAAGCTTGACGCCATCCAGGACAAAGCAGCCCACTTGATACCATGCACAAACAGTCACTCCCTCCACCACCGATACACAGTGGCAGCAGTGTGTGCCATCTACAAGAAGCACTGCAGGAACTCATCAAGGCTCCTTAGACAGCACCTTCCAAACCCACAGCCACTACCATCTAGAAGGTTAAGGGCAGCAGATAGATGGGAACACCACCACCTGGAAGTTCCCCTCCAAGTCACTCACCATCCTGACTTGGAAATATATTGCCGTTCCTTCACTGTCGCTGGGTCAAAATCCTGGAACTCCCTCCCTAACAGCACTGTGGGTGTATCTACACCACAGGGACTGCAGCGGTTCAAGAAGGCAGCTCACTACCATCTTCTCATGGGCAACTAGGGATGGGTAATAAATGCTGGTCCAGCCAGTGACGCCCACATCCTATGAATTAATTTTTTAAAAAGAGCCATATGGACTCGAAATGCTCATTCTGTTTCTCTCTCCACAGATGATGCCAGATCTGCTGAGTTTTTCCAGCATTTTACGTTTTTATTTCAGATTTCCAGCATCCGCAGTGTTTTGCTTTCATCAAAAATAAAACTCTGCTGCCTGTATCTTACCTAGCAGCAATTCCCATTCTCCTATCACTCCTGTGCTCCTGGCCAAGCAACATCTGGATTTTAAAAATTTTATCCTGGTTTTCACATTGCTCCATGGCCTCACCCCTCCCTATCTCTGTAATCTCCCCCAGCTCAAAACCCTCCAAGGTATCTGTGCTGCTCTAATTCTAATCCATTGTGCATTGCTGATTTTAAACACTGGTAGATGTGCCTTTGGATGCTTGGGCCTTAAACTCTGGAATACCCTCCCTACAACTTTGCGCCCCTCCCCCTCCTTTTTTCCTTTAAGACAGTCCTTAAAATTTGCCTCTTCGTCCAAGCTTTTGGCACCTGACCTAATATTGTCTTATGTGGCTCATTGCCATATTTTGTGTTATAATGCTCCTGAGATGCTTTTTGAGATGTTTTTCTTTAAAGGTACCGTACAAAAATAAGTTGTGGTTGATATAGTTCCCAGCAATTTAGGGCAGAAATCAGAGCTGGGGGATGAAAATGAGACCAGGCAGTTAAACTTTTCCAGATCTCATGCTCTGAAGGGGGCCAGACAGTTTCCAACCTGAGTTAAGAGCAACCCTTAAAAGCTACTCACAGATAATGCTTTGGGGGAAACGCGCAATTGTTGTTTATGTTCTGAGTGAAAATTTCCAGAAATGTATCTGCTTCACCTGACAAACGGTATGTTGAATCATAACAAAGTACAACAAAATCTCAGCAATCAAAGTCTGGGACAGGACCAGTAGGTTCTCATACCACAGATGGAATTTGTATCAATGTGTCCCTATAAAGGCAGAATGTGACTGCAACTGTCGCTTGAGCTGTTGCCAAAAGCTCTGCATGTTTTCCAAACCAAGTAAACTTTTACCCGACCACATTTGGCCGGGCTTGATCTTCTCTTCTCAGACAGTTTACATCTGGAATTTTTATCTTTGTTTCAAGGCTGGTGAAATTATGAAGTAAAACAGACTTTGCGTTTTCAACTGTTTTAAACAGATTTGCTTTTTGTGCATCTGAAACATTCTGTTTCTTTGCATCTAAAGGAATGGAATAATTAGTAGCAATCTAATGTGACGTATATAGTAACTAAATGGGGAGTAAAAAGCAACCTGGTGCCAAAGCAGATGCCAAGGGTGCTCATTCCTGGGCTTCCGAACAGCCCTTTCTGATAGCCTCTACTTGGATTCACTTCGATGGTTTTTAGGAAGGTTGCTTGGCAGAATACTTCACAATTGCAGACCTGTTTAGAGCATGCCAAAACATCCAAATCTCCCTGTCGCTTGCCATTTTAACACTCCACCCTGCTCTCTTGCCCACATTTCTGTCCTTGCCTTGCTGCATTGTTCCAGTGAAGCCCAACGCAAACTGGAGGAACAGCACCTCATCTTCTGACTAGGCACTTTACAGCCTTCCGGACTGAATATTGAATTCAACAACTTTAGATCTTGAACTCCCTCCCCTATCCCCACCCCCTTTCCGTTTCTTCCTCCTCCCTTTTGTTTTTTCCAATAATTTATATAGATTTTTCTTTTCCCACCTATTTCCATTATTTTTAAATCTATAACTGTAATGCCCTGTCAGTCTTTCCACCCCACCCTCACTAGAGCTGTACCTTGAGTGTCCTGCCATCCATTCTTAATTAGCACATTCTCTTAGCTAATATCACCACCTTTTACACGTCTTTGTTCCTTTGTCTGTGACATCTTTTGATTATATGCTCCTATCACTGCTTGCTTGTCCCTACAACCACCCCTCCCCCAACTTCTCTCCCCCCACCGCCTCCCCCCCCCTTCCCCCACCTTAAACAAGCTTATATTTCACCCCTCTCCTAACTTTACTCGGTTCTGCTGAAGGGTCATGAGGACTCGAAACGTCGACTCTTTTCTTCTCCACCGATGCTGCCAGACCTGCTGAGTTTTTCCAGGTAATTCTGTTTTTGTTTTGGATTTCCAGCATCCGCAGTAGTTTTTTGTTTTTATCTCTGTGTCATTTTAATGTCTGTCCCTGATGGCTCATTAAATTGTCCTTTTTGTTTTAGGAAATTATTCTTGAGCTCACAATAGGGAAAAGCACAACATTTCTCAGCAAAGCATCCTTCATCTTGAGAAGGACACAAAAAAATGTGCAATTTATATGTCTTAAAAAATGTATTTCAAATCATGCAACTAGATCATGCTTGTGCTTAACTGTTTATGCGGTTCCTTTGCATTATTATTATAGTCACAGCTATTAAAATCTGACTATTTTAGGATTTAATGATCCTAAAATTACTTTTCCAAAGGAACATAAAATGAATATTTTATTGTGAATCTAATGCACCCTCAAAAGCTCACCAGCAAAATAAGTTTTGTCAACCATTTTGTAAATGGCTCAGTCGGTAGCACTCTTCCCTGTGGACCAGGAGATTATTAATTCAAAGTTGATACTTCGTGCAGTACTGAGGGAGTGTTACACTGTCGGAGGTGCTGTCTTTTGGAAGAGGTGTTAAACCAAGGCCCTGCATGTCACCTCAGGTTGATTTAAAAGATCTAACAGTGCCATTTCAAAGAAGAACAGGGGGGTTATCCCTGGAATCCTGAACAATATTTATCCCTCAATAAACATCACAAAAACAATGTTTTTTAATCATTCATGGGATGTGAGCGATGCTGGCAAGGGCAGCATTTGTTGTCCATTCCTAATTGCCCCTGAGAAGGTGGTGGTGGGCTGCCTTCTTGAATCACTGCAGTCCATCTGGTGCAGATACATCCACGGTGCTGTTTGGGAGAGAGTGCCAGGATTTTGACCCAGCGACCGTGAAACAAAGGTTCCAATTCAGGATGGTGAGTGTCTCGGAGGGGAAGGTACAGGAAGTACAAGAATGCAACTTATATGAGGATAGTTTTGAGGTTGAGATAACTGTGTTCAATTCATCAGTGTTTCATAAAGAATTCTGTCAGATGAAATCTCCATTAGAAAAAGAACATGCTGGCTCGGATTTTCATATGGGAGATGGGAATCACGCATTGGGCCATTTCCTGAAATTGTGATCCTAGCACCTGTCCGGCCGTGTCCGCCCATGCTTTTTTCATCATGGGGTGGCAGAGGTAGCTTGTGTCCGGGGCGCTGCCTCTTGAAGCAGGTTAGAGGCAGAAACGGAGCTAGAAGGCCCATCTTGGTTCCCTGGGACATTGGCTCAGTTCTATACATGAATGTTAGGCATCCTAGACCCCAACCCCCACCCAGCCCTATATCCTTCCCCACCTCCATAGCCCCCATGCCCACTCACCCAGTACTCACTATTGACAGAACTCATGAGCCCTATAATAACATTGGGATGTCTTTGAGATGCTCATGAAACTATCAGAATAGACAAACACTCAAAAAACTTGACCCTATTAAATGGTCACAAACCTGTCAAAATAAACAACCAGCCATTCACAAATTTCCTCAAAAACGTGATCCCTTGAGCTCATAAAAGTAAATCAAAACAAAGTTCACAGTCTCCTTGACAGCTATACCAACAAACCCTACTTAGTGGAATCCATTAGTGGGGTTTGGAGCTCAGCCAAACTTTTGTAATGAGATTCTATTGCACAATCATATCAAAGATTCCAGAGCTGAATACATTAAATCCTTTGAAATAGTGGTACAGATGGTTATCTGTTCCATTGATTCACAGGCTGAACAGATACTGACCTGTCAAACAATGAGAGAGTCAAAGCACAGAGTGCAGCTGACACAGTAAAATCTGAACCTCAACACTGTCCAATGCAGTATAGCACTTTATCCAATAGATAATGTGTTCTAATGCATCTGAAGATTTTTCAACTTTCACAATGCTGATCAATTTAATGGTCACTTACCTTTTCTAAACAAAGCTCTATCAAAAATTACTGTATTAAGAACATACCTAATTTATCATATGCCATTATATTATGATACGTGAAATGCCAACTCACACAATAGAGCTGGCAAGGACAGGAGTGTTGCATGTGGGTTCACTACTTGCACCCTTATCCTATGCCGCTAAAAGTGGATGGCAATGGGAATGAGGGGTGGGAGTTCCATTCTCCATGTTTAAAGCCCACCACCTCTATTCAATCAGGGGCAGAGGCCTGGAAATCAGGCCCTCGGTGTTGTTTATGGTTTAATGAGTAAATATATCACATCACGTGAGATTGACCATACAGATGAGGGAAATTTACTTTTGATCCCTCATGGAGATTGTAGCAGTGAGGATGCTACTCTGGCATTAATATTCTACCACATAGGCCTCTCTCTCCTCAACTTCCTACACTGTTCCACTGAAGCTCAATGTAAACTCACGGAACAGCACCTATCTTTTGCTGAGATATTTTACAGTTGTCTGGGTTCAACACTGTGCTCAAAAATTTCAGCCCCCACGTTTCTGTACAGCCTCTGTTGTTGATGAATCTGCTCTTCCCATTTACACCACCGCTAGAGACCCAACTTTCTTTATTTCTTTATTTATTTCTTTATTTATCCCATTAACACCTCCTTTTGCCTTGGACCATCATCCCTTTTGTTGTTTAATCTCTCCTACCTTTCTCTCAATCACCCCCGCCCATCACCCCATGACCTATCCCTACCTCTGCAATTGCTTAAAACCTGTTACAGCTCTAACATTTTCCAGTTCTGATGAATGATCATCACCTGAAACATTAACATTGTTTCTCTCTGCACAAATGCTGGCTGACCTGGCAAGCATCTCGTGGAATTCCTGTTTATGTTTCAGATTTCCAGCACCTGCATCATTTTGTGTCAATGGCTAGAATTTTATGCTGAGGCAGTGGCTCCACCAGCCTCAGCTGAAAAGTTAGGGGCAAGCCTGTCTCTGTTTGACTAGGACGCACTGCAGCAATTTAACAGCCATCGGGTCATTAATTGGCTCAGGGTGAGACTGCTACCACTATCTGGGGTGTTACGACTGGGATGGAAGGAGTGCTCAGCTGATCTAGCCCCACTACTCCACAGGTCAAACCATTAGTTTAATAGTTTAATTTACTCAGTAACATGGCCAATTGTTTACCTTCATTACTGGCACACAGAATAAAAGAGATTTTAACCAGGCTTCTTTCAATAAACAACAAACTTATTAGTTTATTATAAAGTCAGTCTTGTCAAATGGAAAGGCAAAGCTTATCAACATATGGCACACACACACACACACAAAGTAAAAATAAAAATGGAGGAATTCAGCCAAAGGTTAAAAGTTAAAAATGGCTCAAAAGCAAAGGATAGACAATGTAGTTCTTGAAATGGCATCTGGGTTATACGGTTGGTCTCTCAGCACTGATCCGTGAAACAATCAATGACTCTAGCACTGTTTTTCAGGTGGACTCATGGAATACTTGCGGGTACTCTATTTCAGCATGTAGAGCATCTCAGGTGCAGCATATATTCGCTTCTGGCTGTGGACTGACTCTGGACTGCAAAAGGCTGCTGTCTTTCTTCTCAAGCAGTTGGTCCTTCCCTTCTTGAAGCAAAACCAAAACCCACTTTTAAAACACAGTTCTCCAGGCATGTTGTTTTTTGCCCAGAGCTATAAAACTCATGTGACCCCTTTTGTACACAGTTCACCTGGGTGAAGAGGTTGACCTGCTTAATTACCCTTTCTTGTAAAAGGAGCTTTTTCCAGGAATGAGAGTGCTGCATTGACCCTTTATGGGACAGTGTCTTTTAAAACACAAATTCTTTCAGAAAGTCCTTAGTCCTTGAAGTTGAACCATTTTCTGTGATTAAAGTGTTCATGACAGGGGAAAATCCTGCCTCAGAGAGCTGCTGACCAATCGTATGGCATGCAGCTCTCTAGTCCCAGCAATGCCAATGGGAGCTATAGGCCGTCCCCAACACTGAGGACCCATGGAGCCGGGGGCAGGTTGGCAGGCCTCAGCGAAGGTGTTGGGGGACTAGTTCAACAAGGCAGGGGGGGGAACATAAGTGTGATGGGGGCGTCATGTACCATTGGGTAGGGGCTTTCCATTGGGTACAGGCTGCCCGAACAGGAAGGATCCCCATTCAGCACACACATAAGCCACCAGGTTTTACTAGGATAGGGGGTTAAGCCTTAGAGCAGTATCAGGAGAGGAGGTTGTCAAGGGAGTCGTTGAATGGGTGGGGACGCTAGAGGGACAAGTTTCAGAAGAAATTATGGATGCCAGGCTGGGAAAAACAGGACATGAAAGGGTAATAGTACACCAGGAGATGGCAAGCAGAGGAATAGACGGACTTGAGTATGATGGCAACCATTTTGCATGGATGAGGGTACACAGCGATAGAACTTTGAATCTATAAAATACTTCAGAGCTCATCAAAGGAGCTTTTAAATAGAGGTTTGAGAACATGATGGTAGAGAATATGGGCAGGTGAAGTGCCTCATTGTGTCATGAGGGCAGAGTTCAAGCTCAATGCAATCATGGTGTCCCAAGGCTGAGATTTCTGGTCAGAAAAGTTGGTTAAGGAATGCTGCTCATTCGTTCTCAGCATCAGCTAAGCTTTAAATGGTGAGCAATTGTCAGGAAAATCTCCAAGGGCAAAATTTTTAGTTCGGCGGGCGGGCGCGTGCCTGGCCCACTTGAGCATGAGATGACGCACGTTGATGTCAGGCGAGCGTCCCGACGTCAACATGCAGTCGTGTGACAGTTCAGTCAGCGGGCGCCCACTGGAGTCGGCAGCGCGCCCGCCGACAATTAAAAGACCTGTTAAGGCCATTAAAGAATCAAATAAGTTAAAGTTTTTGTTGCCCGTCCAACCTTACGATTGGCGGGCAGGTGAAAAGGTGAAGCGGCCTTTGCATTTTTTTGGAAACTCATCCACGGGTGGGATGAGGTTTCTAAAAGCAAATAAAAATAAAATAAAAGATTTAAAATTTAATTAATAACATGTCTCTGCTCATGTGACAGAGTCACATTTTGCATGTCACGAGGGGACATGTTTTATTACATTTTTCAAATCTTTATTTTTTTAAACAACACTTTATCCCCCCCGAGGCAGCTCTGGGATATTTTCAAGCGCTCACTCGCGCACATACGCGAAGTTTGTACTCGCCCTCCTCCCCCAGCTTGCCCTCCTCCCCCCACAAGCACAGGCAGCACTGCCGCTCGGGTTTTGCACTGGGCAGCCTTAATTGGTCCACCAGCATGAAAAAGCCTTCCGACCTTGATCGCGGGCGGCGGTCAGCTTTCTGACTGCCCCCACCCACCCCTGCCGTGCCCACCCAACATGGGCTAAATTCTGCCCCAGCTGGTAGCTTTGGTCCTGGTCATGGAGCTGGTCAGTTGCCTGAGAATTGCCTGCTGGTTAGTGCACAGGGTCTGTCTTAACAGTTTGTGACCCAGGCTACCTGAATCGGAACTACTTAGTCACTGGCAGTCTCAGGATACCTGGAATAAAAATAGAAAATGTTGGAAATGTTCAGCAGGTCAGGCAGCAGCGGCAGCAAGAGAAGCAGAGTCAATGCTTTAGCTCAATGGCTCATCATAAGGACTGGGAAAAGTTAGAAAAGTAATAGGTTTTAAACAAGTGAAAGAGGAATGGGTGGAAAAAGAACAAAAGAGAGAGTTTGCGAAATGACAGAAGGCTGGCGCAGGACTAAGGGAGTGGTAATGGGACAATTAAAAACCCAGAAAAATCACCCAGAGAAGCTTGAATGGTAGAATGCTGCACAGCTGCATCTGAAAGCGATAACATAGAAAAACAAGAATAAAACCAAAACTTGCAACGAGAAAGGAAACAAAATAGGGACAAAGATTATAATCTGAAATTGTTGAACTCAATATTGAGTACCTAATCAAAAGATGAGGTGCTGTTCCTCAAGCTTATGTTGACTTTCACTGGAAAGGAGGCCAAGGACAGACACGTTAGCGTGAGACCAAGGTGGAGAATTAAGATGGCAAGTGACCCGAAGCTCAGGTTGGCTGGCCTTTGGTGTACATCCAGAATTACCTAGCTGTTGGTGGTGGAGTGTTGCCTTGAGGTAAGATTCCAGAGCCTGCATTTTTGCAGGATTCAGACTCTATGAAGGCAACCAGCAGCTGAAGAAACTTCAATGTCTTATGAGAAATGCAAAGATCAGCAGTAGGTGATGCTGTACACACTAAACCAGTTAAGCTGCTTCTAGGTGTCAGGTCAATCAGGTTCAAAATAGTTTGCCCGCAATATTCAGTCTTGCATGAGGTCTGGAGGCTACAGTGGTTGGAGGATGTAAGGGGCCACAGAACTCCACATGTTGTGCTGAACTTCGAACACTTTATTGGGCTAATGTAGGGAAGAGTAAGCTGAGGATTCTTCTGCAAAACCCATCATGCAACACCAAGATATGCATTTGCAAAAATCCCATGTACCAAATTTCACTCTGTGCTGACAGAGGAAACAATGGCTAGACATTTTACAAGGCAGATATCAGGAATTTACTTGTTATGGGGACTAATTTGATGTAAAATAAAGATGGAATTTTTTAGATGCTTGATGGATACTACTCTGTATTGTGTAAAATCAGGCTGTTAAAAAGGCAAAAGTACTTGGGTCAGGATATTCTGGCCCCACTCTGGCAGGTTCCCCCATAGAATGAGTCATTCAAATCCCGATTGACTTCAGCGGGACTGGGAATAAAATACATTATTTTCTTGCTAGATAAACATTCTATTTGCAAGTAGAGCAGTCGGTAGAAAAGCAATAACATCTTAATGTAGTACGCAGCTAGCATTTTATGAAAGGTCACTTGTGAGCACTTGTCCCTGCTTGTGATAGGGAGACCCAGTAAACAAGTAATGCTTCTTTCTGAGAACATTCCAGCAGGAGCTGAAGAATGCCTGACAAAATGTTACGCAAGTACCACCATGTTTGTGTCTCTTAGCTGATGACAAATTGATAAATGTCTTTTCTTAGAACAAGAATGAGCTATAGAGATCGGTTTGAGTTAAAACAAAGGAGGTCTTTTTCCAATCCTGTGCTCTCTGTGCTCTTCCACATTGCCCATTGTGGGAGAACATACCTGTCAGAGAGCTGGAAGTAGACAATCTCACTGATGGTTGCAATGTGAGGGTTGAAGCTCAGCCCAGGAATGGGTTTTTGAACTATCTGCTTCAGCCTGAGTGATGCAGTTTTCGAAAGGAGTGGAGTTAGGTGCAAGGGTACACAGTTTTTAGTTGGGACCAAGTAGCATGCCATCAGTCCCTGCCCCCCTGTTCAATTAGAGGCTCCCTGTTGGGTGTGTGTAATGACCTGATGGACTGAACAGGTTTCAACAAGAAACAGATAAATATTATTACAGAGAGCTTTTCAGCTGCTACATGCTCGATCAGGACTCTTGTCAGGAAGCCCCATCCCCTGGACTGTGTGTGCTTAGGGCTCATTGGTCAGAACTTCCCAGAACATCACGTGACCTGCTGATAGACAGCATTTCAGTTGACCCTGTGATCAGAACATCAGCTAGGTAGGCTACCACTCGAGGAAGTCCTTGCAAAAGACTTGTTCTTTTTGTTCTCTGGAACATTACACATGCAGACGATAATCCAAAGGGTAGGCGAGTATACTGATAAAAACCCCTCTGTGTGTTGACAGTCATGTACTCGATCTTGACATGCTATCTAGTTCTAATTGCTGGTAGGCATGGCTCATATCCAATTTTGTATAGGACTTGGCTTCAGCCAGTGTTGCATATAAGTCTTGGAATGGGGTACTTATCTAGTTTTGTTGCCTTATTTGCAGTGAATTTATAGTCCCCACAAATGCATATGGTTTGGCCAGGTTTAACCACTGGAACTATGGGTGCTGCCCATTCCAAGAATTGGACAGGTTGGATGATGCCCAGCTTTTCTAATTGACGCAGTTCTGCATCTACCTTCTCCTTCAACGCAAAAGGCACAGGTCTGGCCTTAAAGAAACATGGTGTCGCCTGAGGATCCATATGTATCCTGGCCTGCTCACCTTTTAACTTCCCTAATTCATCCCAAAATACAATGTTGTATTTCCTTAGCAGTTCAGGAACTCCTCCTGTTTTCAGGTGAAATATCTCAGACCAGTCAAGCTTTATCTTCTGTAACCAGTCTCAGCCTAAAAGACTGGATCGTTCTTTCACTACTATTACAGGCAGCTGGGCTGTTTCTTGCCTGTAAGGCACTGGTACTGTGGCGATGCCCTTTACCTGAATAGATTCTCCAGTCTATGTCTTTAATTTAGCAGTTGTCTGCTCCAGGTTTATTGGCTGTATACCTTCATTAAGGTATTTGAAAGTTTGCTCTCCCACCACTGTAGTTGAGGCACCGTATCCACCTCCATTATTAGTGGCTTCTCTAACTTGGATTGTGACAGTGATAGATTCGGTTTTCTCTGAGGTTACGTTACACAGGGAATAAATGCTGGGGTCTGCAGCTTCAGGTTCTGCTGTATTTTTAAATTCAATCCTGTTGGTTTGCTGGTTTATGGGCTGTTTTGACTTTGCCCTGCATTGCCTTACTATGTGACCTTTCTTATAGCAGTAATGGCATTCTGCCTCCTTGAATTTACAGGTGTCTGGTCCGTGGTCACCTCCACATCTATAACAAATTAACCTTGGAATCACTGCTGAATTGTTTCTACGAGGCCTTTTCATGTTTCTAACAGCGGACATTGCATCTCACTTCGATGCTGTGGGTCTGGTTTTCATGCCACACTCAGCGGTAGGTTCCTGCCCCACATGAAGAACAGCGCCATGTTGTATATGTTGCAAAGCCTGTGAGTCTCTTACAGCATTTGCCATGGCAAGGGAGATTTCTTGGGCGTGTTTCAAGTTGAGATCGACATCGGTGAGGAAATGGTGTTGTATGGCGTCATCCTTAACTCCACAAACCAATTGGTCCCGCAGCAAATCATTTAATGCACCCTCGAAGTCGCTGCGTTCTGTCAACTGCATAAGGTTCGCTACACAGTTTGCGATGGACTCTCCCGGGGCCCTAACTCTGGAATTAAATTTAAAATGCTGCATTAGTACCGATGGCTTTGGCTGGAAATGCTTTTTCACGAGGTCCACTAATTCATGATTGGACTGGACGCGTTCAGGGCCCTCAGGCTGTGAATGAGATTGTATGTTTTACTGCCACACACACTCAAAATGTTTGCTTTCTGCTTTTCCTCCTATGAAATAAAATTCGAGGTGCTCTACATACTGGCTCCAGTCTTCCATAATTGAAACATAGGGATCAATTCTGCCAAAGAGTGGCATGACTGGTGAGTAGTCTTTTCTTGCTTTTAAGATTCGATGTACTCACGGTAACAAGGCGAGGTGCAGCGTCGGAGCTATTTTACCTTCGCCGCCAAATGTAATCACTCGACAGAGAGGACAGGTTTCAACAAGAAACAGATAAACTTTATTACAGAGCTTTTCAGGTGCTACATGCTCGGTCAGGACTCTCGTCAGGAAGCCCCACCCCCCCGGATTGCCCGCGCTTAGGGCTCATTGGTCAGAGCCTCCCAGAACACCACGTGACCCCTGATAGGCAGCAGGAGAGGCTATATCTTCAGTTACTACAGCGTGCAGAGTTCTAAAGTTACTCCTCAAGAACATTTAGGCACAGGAACAAAACACAAGATGCAACCAGCCCCATTCCATTTTGATTGATCTCAGCCCAATGCACTTTCTTGTTCATTCATGTTTTCGCCCCACAGACAAGACAGCTCTGTTATAGACATGTACTGAGAATTTGACTGTGGCCCGTATCATGATTAGAATTTTCTGAATGATCAAGTAGATTATTTTTAGCCTGTATTTCACTAGTGGCTTTTTGCTCTAAACTGTCCAATTTTCTCAGAAGGAGATGGCAATAGAACAAGTAAAGAAAGAAAAGGAGAGTCTCCAGAAGGGTAAATGGGGAATAGCAGCATCATTGCCAAAAGTCAATGCCCAGGAAACTTAGGCAGTGGTTATAATTTGAATTTGTTGAACTCAGTACTGAAACTGGAAGTCTGTGAAGTGCAAAAGAAAAGATGAACAGGGTTGGAGGCCGAGGACTCCTCAGAGAGGTCAGAGTAGGAGTTAGACAATCAAATTGATAAGTGGTCTGAAGCTTGGAATCATGTTGTCAGTGTGTGATGGGTCAAATGGGCAATTTTATTCTATGCTATTGAGTACATTTTTATTCTCTATAATCTAAAGTATCAATTTTAAAATTATACCCCGAAAATGGATATTAGGACTCGCTCAAATGTTCAACCTTACTTGTGGTTCTTACTGTATCGGTTTGTAGGTAATTTAATCTGAGAGTAATTGATATATTCCTCTTGAAATAGGAGCATAGGATTGGCCGCTTACACTCTGAAATATTGTTTCTGCTCTGAAGTCTAAGTTCGGTGGCAGGTGCGGAATGGCGAGTGATTCTGAGTGGGGGTGGGGGGGGTGTTGGCGGGATGGTTGAACACATGCAATCTTGCACTGGTCAGCTTATGCATCCATGCGGAGCACAGCGAATCTTGTGGCGGGTTGGACATGAAGCCTTCTGTTACCTCATGGGCTTGAGGGTCCGGGTGCAATATTTAAAGGGCACTTGGACAGCCTCTCTCCCTTCTCCCCTTGGCCAGCCTCCCAGATTCAGCCTCCACTCCACCCTTCCACTCTACCCCCCACCCCCCACAACCGCACCACCACCCCCCCACCCCCCCCCCACCCCACCACTTCCAGCCTTCACATAACTTGTGTTACCGGCACCCGATATGAGTGAAGTTATGAGTGGCCCCCAAAAAGGTGAAAGCAACATCTACTGACCTCAAAGTCATGGAAGAAGTGAAGGTCACCAGGTGCACGCCACTTGTATACTGTTGTAGAAGTGAACGTTCTAATTTCCCATAGCAGGGAGTGTAATTTGGAGGGATGAACTTAATTCTGGTGGGGAGGTCTTTTAATCAGCGTGCAAAAGATGCTGATTCATGCCAAAGGGCTTCCTGATGTTGTTGGTCAGGAAGCTCGACCCGTCTTTAAACTGCCTTTAAAGCTCCAAAAACAGAATTCCTACAGCCCATCCCGAAGACAGGAAACTGGTTTTTGGCCTCCCACCAAATTAAGTTCCCCAGCCCACCAGGCTTCTCGCTGTGGTGGGACTGAAAGATTCCACCCAATATTTCTGCATATTCATTTTGAATTTACCACCCCTCCCTCTCTGCATTGCTTCCCCATTTCAAGTGTAGGCTGTGTGCTCTAGCTCTACTGTTCTGCACAAGGTAAAATAGCTTGTCATGGTCGACATCACCTAGTCCCTTTAGAATCCCCAAAACAGCAATCATATCACCTTTTTTCTCTTTCTAATGAGAAAATGCCCAATTTACCTATGCACTCACCAAAATCCAATCCCTCCATTATGCTGGTTGCTCTGTTCTGTGTCCTCGCAAAACCTGCAGTATCCTTATTGCATTCTGTTGACCAGACTGTACAGAGTTATTTATGGTATTTATATTTGTGGTTTATTTTATTTATAGATTATATTTATAAATTACTCCCAAAGGATTATAGCGCTGAATCCTGTGTGAAGTTTTGAATAAACACTGAATGATTGAAGGGGTGAATCCAAAATTAAGAATTATATCCTGAATGCAGCGACTTTTCGCACTCATAGCACATATTTCGTATGTTACCAATTATGCTCTCCATGCAGAGTGATGTCCATTAAAAGACTGGATTTACTGGCAGATAGTTTTACAAAATTCTTTTAAAGCCTTTTCTGTTATGTCACTGGGTCACCACATAACCCAGTATGTGATGACTTAATCCCAGCTTGTTCAATATTGTTGTGAGTGCTCCCTTTAAGATGTTACGATCTCTGTAGAGACCGATAACTTTTAAAAAGAAGTTGGAACTTCCGGTTCATAGCTGAAAGGATAACAGGACAAGATTTCTCTTTTTAAGATGTTTACTGTAACAAAAGACTAAAAGTAAATTGGCTAAACACTATCTTTATAGGCAACTGATGCTTTAAACCACAGGATGGGATGCCCCACTTCTTACTTTTAGCACAACCGAATAAATACACTTCACAGTTACACTGTCCTTTAAGTAGGCATTCAATTCTCCTGAAATCAGTTCAAAGTGATTCTTAACTCCCAAGACTTTACTTCTATCCTTTTCCTCTCTCAGTGTGGTAACTTCTAACCCCAGAAGTGTGCTTCACAGTGAGAATATTATTGAAGACCCTTCCTCTAGTGCAAGCTACGCAAATCTTCGAGCTTCAGTTTGACTCCTCACGAATTTGCTCCTTTCAACCCGAGCATGAGCTTCCACCCACATTCTGGAATGGTGAACCACAGCATCTTACTGTCTGTAGCTCCACTCTCTCTCTCTCTCTCTCTCCTTCTGTCTCTCAATCACATGGACACTGGCAGACTAAGCCACCTGTCTGTGATGCTCAGTGATATTTTAGGAATGTCTGTAACCTGATCTTTACAATGGCTTCCTCTGCAGCCTTCCCCATGTCAACACGAATCACATTGATCTTGAATCCAGGTAAAGCCACTGATTAGCTACTCTTTAGACTGCAACTCTATCCTCCCTGGAATCAAATGTACAGTTCAAAATATATCCATTTACAAACTTCCATTTTTGACAATTCCCTGAGACTTGGAGAATAACAGTCTGTCCAAAGGCATCACAGCTGCCTTTGCCACTGCCTGCAAGTGTGAAAACCTTGCACCTTTTTCCCAGTAAAACAATCAAGGCCTTCCTTTAATCTTTACCAGCCCCATCACCCAGACCTGTTGTCAGGCAGACTTCTGCACAGGTCTCATGGCCCCTTCATTTCATCCTAACTTTAAAGTCACAATCCCAAAACATAATAATCTTATGAACTTCATAACTGTAGCAAAGAATCTAGTTAGGTATTATCGATAGAAGGAACATGTTGTAAAAATCTTTTTTTTTTTACTATTGTAGGGTTCTTTCAAACTCAAAGAATATTATTTCACTAATGGGGCAGTTCAGCAAATGTCATCCATGTAAATGAGGTATTACAGTTGCTGCTTTCTGACAGGAGCATTTAAGCAATTGAAGAGCCAGTACAGGAACATTATCACAAAGTGCAATGTTTGACAGTAGTATGGGCAGAGTCAGCATTATGTTTTCCTGGCAGCAGCACTGTAGAAGTGCTTGATAATGAAACTTGGAGCCCAAAAGAGCAAAAAATATTCTATCACACAGTTCACCAAGCACCAAAAAATTGTAACAATATATAATTTTTTCAGTTGGCATGTTGATAAAACAGCCTGGAACAACATTTATCTGTACTGTATTGTATTGTACTGTTATGTATTGTACTGCATTGTACTATACTGTATTGCATTGTAATGTATTGTATTGTACTTTACTGTACTGTATTGGACCATATTGTACTATATTGTAGTACTATAATGTATTGTACTTTACTGTATGTTATTATACTATATTTTACTGTACTGAACTATATTGAATTATACTCTATTGTATTGCAATGTATTAACTGCACAGTATTGGTCACTAGCAGGAGCACAACAGCAAAATAGAGCACCTTTCATGTTATTAGGATGTCCCAACGCACCTCACAGCTAATGAAGTACTTTTAAAGTGTAGTCACCATAGTAATGTAGCAACTTTGCTAACCAATTTGCATACAGCAAGATCACATGAATAGCAATAAAATAAATGACCAGATAACCTGTTTTTGGTTGTATTGGCTGAGGGATAAATATCGACCAGGACCCTGTAATAACTCCCCTTTTTTACTTTAGGAAGAACCTTGGAATCGTTTACATCCAACTGAGAGGGTAGGTAGGGCCTCAGTTTAACATCTCATCTAAGAGACAGCACTCCCTCAGTACTGCATCGATTTGTCAGTTTAAATTAAGTCTCTGCAGCAAGATTTGACTCAGTGGTAAGAGTGCTATCACTAAGAAAGGCAGCTCAAACTTTAACAGAACATAGTTTTGATTAAATGCAATTCATTTTGAGGCTGGCTTTACCTCAACACATGCAAGTATTGATGGCATATGATGACATCACAGCATCACCAATGCATATTTGATGCATGGGGCGGAATCTTCTGCTCTCGCTGGAGGCAAGCTTGGAGGTGGGAAGGGCACATAATTAGGTAAATGGTGGCGTACCAGAGCCCACCGCCTTCCAGCCTGCCCCAGAATTAAGTTCTGGATGGAAAAACCCATGGTGGGCCTTCCTGCCCTGCGGCCAACTGAGGCCTTTAAGTGGCCAATTAATGACCACTTAAGGGCCGCATTCCACCGCAGCTGTGATTACCCCACTTGCAGGTCGACCTGTTGCCGCACGGCAGATAAAGCTGTGAGGCCAGATTGTCACCTCCAAGCCGGGGGGGAGGTCCCTTGATCAAAAGCACTAAGTGCCTGATCGAGAGGCTGGACATCAGGAAGTTGGGGGAGGCAGGGATTGGGGCGCCAGGAGCCAACACCTTGCTATTGTTGCTGACCCCTGTGCCCCACTCCCTGCAATCTCCACTCTGCGCAACCACCATCCCACCCCACACCCCCCTCCCCGCCCCCTCACCCTCATTACTTACCTGTGGCCTGGGTCGCTCCACAATCCTGAGGCCCCAGTGCCTATCCTTCCTACCGGCCTTTGATTGGCCAACGGTTCTTGGTAGGTGCAAATTGCACCCCGGAGGTCTTGATTCCAAGGGAAGGCCCACCTCTGGCCTCGCCATTGCCTGATTGGCTTTTGGTTCTGCAGGCCTTCCTGAAAAGAGGCAGCACAGGTCTTTCACTGGCTCTTCTGCTGGCAGATGAGACCCCTGGTGCATCAACAAGATTCCGCCCATCAACTCATCTCAGAAGACAATTTAAAAGGCAATAATTTTCTTTAAAATACTGAACTATCTATGGACTCCACCATTTCATGATAACCACTGTTGACCATTACTCAACAAGTATGTCAAAATCAACAATCCTTTAAACCCAGAAATTGCATAGCTCTGTTCCCAACTCTGAGTATCTTTTGACGGGATGCAAAACAGATAATCAAATGAGGAGGTCATTGATGTTAATGGCCAGAAAATTGGGATAGTCATGAGTCGAGCGTGCTGACTTCTCCACCAGATCCAGTGGTCTATACTGTGAGACAAGATACTGCATCAGGTGCAGACTATGGTAACTTCAGGCCTTTAGTACCAATCTGGCCATGAGGGCAGGTTTTAAAAAAAAAACATAACGAACTGGCAAAGCCCTACAGTATTTTCAAATTACATAAAAATATAGCTGGATGCAATTCAAAATTGCAACCTTAACTGAAGAGTTCAACTAGTAGTTATAAAATATTAAAACTTCAGTTTTTTTCCTGTTTTTATGATTACTTCTAACTCCTCGTGGTGAGATTATGGTTTGCTATTACTCCCAGGTAACCGTTATTCCCTGTTTAATGAATTGAGACAATTTTGGCATTGAATTCAGAAGCTTGCTCGTCAATCTCTTCCTTAGAGCACTCACCCACTATAAAAGAAAATAACTATGGCACCTCAGCACAGATTTCTGGCCCTGACCTTGCTCCGAGTTTGTTACTATATATGGACAAAATAAAAAAGAAAGAAGTAGCCAATATAAGTGTCACTTTGTTTATGATATAAAACCTAAGGGACGTTCATAAAATCATAGAATGGTTATATCACAGAAAGAGGCCATTTGGCCCATCATGTCCATGCTGGCTTTCCTCAAGAGCAACTCAGCTTGTCCCACTCCCCTGCTCCTTCCCTGCAGCACTTCAATTATTTTTCTCTCCAGATGCTATCAATTTCTTTTGAAAGCCACAGTTGAATCTGCCTGTACCACATTCTCAGGCAGTGAATTCCAGATCCAAGCATCTCGCTATCTGAAAAAGCTTTTCCTCATGTCGCCATTGGTTCTTTTGTCATTCAGGTTATATTGGTGTCCTTTGGTTCTCAATTTTTTTTTACTTGTTCATGAGATGTGAGCATCACTGGGAAGTCCAGCATTTGTTGCCCATCCCTAGTTGCTTTTGGGGAGGTGGTAGTGAACCATCTTCTTGAACCGCAGCAGTCCATACAGTGTAGATACATACAGAGTGCTGTTAAGGAGGGACTTCCAAGATTTGGAGCCAGCAATGGTGAAGGAATGGCAATATTGTTCCAAATCAGGATGGTGTGTGACTTTCCAGGTGGCAGAGATCACGGGTTTGGAAGGTGCTATCAAAGCAAGTTTGGTGAGTTGTTGCAGTGCATCTTGTAGATGGTACACATTTTTATCATATTATATGCCTATAGAAGACTTCTGGATCCTCTTTTATATTAACTTTCTGTCTCTTCCCATGCTCTCTCATTGCCTCTCTTTCTCACTTCCCCTCTGCTCTTTCTACATGCAGCCTGGTTCACATTTGCATTATCAACCTGACATCTGTCATATGCACCACTTTTCTGATTCATCTTACATTATCTTTCATCCTTCAGGGAGCTCTGGCTTTGGTTCCCCTACCTTTCCCCTGTGTGGATGTGTACATTGATTGTACTCAATTCTCTTTTAAGGCAGCTCATTGTTCTGTTACAGTTTTGCCTGCCAATCTTTGATTCCAATTTACCTGCGCCAGATCTTTCTCAACGACTAAAATTGGCCATCCTCCAATTTATTAACAATATTGGTTTCCCAATCTCCCTTCTGGCTCCCCACAGCTGAGACACTTATGGTGCTGTGGACTTGGCTCTGGCTGTACTCCCCAGAGGAACCATCACCCTCACCAGTGTTTAGAATTGAATGCCAGTTAGAGACCGAGATGCACTCAGGGCCTCAAGGGCCTCCTGTGCTACCTGCCTGGTCCTTCTAGGCTGCCAATGGGGATCACCCATTCCCTCTATGCCTGCATACCCTTAAGCTGCCAGGTGACCACATCCAGAAATGTGCTTCACATGAAACTCTCAGCCTTGTGGATGCACCTTAGTGGCACCACCTGCAGCTACGGCTCCAAAAGCCAGAGCTAGAGCCCTCCAGCTAACAACACTTCCTGTACATGTACCCTGGAGTTCCCACATAGAACAAGCTGTGGACTCCATGGGACATGCGTCTATTTATTAGACTAACTAAACTTACCAAAAAGAAACCAAAGGCTTATAAAAAAAACTCATCAGTCAGCGCATTCCAGTGCGCTGATGTCATGTATGGTTTTTTTTTCGCCACGCTCCCTAACGCTTGCCCTCTCTCTACTCGGCTGCTCTTCTCCAGAACTCGGTCTGTTCCTTTACTTTTACCTGTTGGTCTCTGGTACTGTTTCCCCTGAGGCTTGCTCTCACTGACTCATTTGTACTGATGGTCTGTACTCAGTATCCGGATCTGTTTCATAACCACCCTCACTTGATTGACCTCTACTTTCAAACCAACCAGCAGTACCTGCCAAAATAATCACAAAGTATTTCCCATGCACTTCCCTTATGAACTCTCCAGGTTTCTCTATTCCAGCAAGCCCAGATGGCTGTTGCTGTTAATAACCTGGGAACTGGCAATGAGTGGTTTCAGGGTATTATGCTTATGTGTCCTTGAACTTTGAAATGTTGCATTGGGAAAGATCAAGTTATTGTATGCAAGCTGTATCTATACATTTATATCCCAGTGCAGCCATTGTCACTGAAGGTAATGTGGCCAGAAGCAAAAAAAGAAACTGCAGGCACTGGAAATTTGAAACAAAAGCAGTCAATGCTCAGCAAGTCAATCAGTAACCGAGGAGAGAAGAGATAGATTCATGTTTTAAGTGGGGCCCCTTTGACAGAATTAAAATGAAGCATTGTGCAGCCAGCTGCAGCACTGAGTACATGGGATAGTTTCACTGCGATGGCATCAGCAAGCGAGCTCGAGCAGTTGTCTTTGTTCCTGGCATCAGCAGTGATTCAAGAAAAGAAAGGGAAAAAAAAATCTTGACATTAGTTCTGGTTTGTGTCTAAGGGGCCAAGAGGAAAATAACTTCCAATCTGCAAAACAGACAGGAAACAGAGAGTAGCTTTCACAGAAAGAAGAAAGATATACTGCGGTCAAAGAGAGCAGCTGCTCTAATGGATGCTGGCATTCGTTTTTGACATGGAATTTGAAAATTACAAATGGTCATTTGTTTTCACTTCTTTGATTAAAAATATTTTTTCCACATTCCAGTTCTCCCAAACCAACTGTTTTAATGTAGAGAAAAGAATCATGGGCTGATAGTTTGTTTTCATAGAACCCTCTGGTTGTTCTGTTTAAAAGTAATGCAAACCTATGCAAACAGATGAGGGAGGATGGTAAAATTAGTAACAGATATTTCAGCCCATCTTACTTCTACTCTGAGTTTTCTTTCTATGAGTGAAAAGAAATGTGAAAAAAATTATCCTGTTTAGAAGACTTTCCTGTGAAACTGCATTTTGTGCACGAGTAAACAACGTGAAAGATGAATATTGATCTCAGATTAATAACAGGAGGTAGTTGTATGAAACTATTAGCATATACTCTTGCCCTTTGTGTTGTAACAGCATAATACTAACGAGAAATCCAAATGGGAAGAAACTAAACACCTTTAACACACATGTTATAGGCAAAACCTGCCAAATGTTTAACCATGCTTCCTATTATTTCCTTCTTTGCTTTTTATATCAGTGACCTGGATCCAATTGTACAGGGCACAATTTCAAAATTTGAGTACGATACAAAATTGGATGCATCGTGAACATTGAGGAGGATGGTGTGGAACTTCAGAAGGATATAGACAAGTTGGTGGAATGGGCGGACAAGTGACAGGTGGAATTCAATGCAGAGAAGTGTGAAGTGGTTCATTTTGGTAGGAGGAACGCTAAAAAGATAATATAAAATAAAGGGTACAAATTGAAAGGGGCTGCAGGAACAGAGGGATGTGGATGTATATGTGCATAAATCGTTGAAGGTGGCAGAACAGGTTGAGAGTGCAGTTAATAAAGCATACAGTATCCTAGGCTTTATTAATGGGGGCATAGAGTACAAGAGCAAGGAGGTTATGTTAAACTTGTATAAAACACTGGTTCAGCCTCAGCTAGAGAATCACATCCAGTTCTGGGCACCACACTTTAGGAAAGATGTGATGGCATTAGCGAGAGTACATAAATCCCTCGTATCAGTTACATAGATAGATCGGAGACATTGGCACTGTTTTTCTTGCTGAGGTAATGTTGAAAGGAGGTTTGATAGAGTTATTCAAGGTCATGAGGGGTCTAATAGATGTGGGAAAACTCTTCCCAATGGTGGAAGGATCAAGAACGAGAAGGCACAGATTTAAGCTAATTAACAAAAGAAGCAAATGGAGAAATGAGAAGAAACTTTTGAATGCAGTGAGTGGTTAAGATCTGGAATGCGCTGCCTGAGGGTATGGTAGAGGCAGGTTCAAAAGGGGATTGGATTATTATTTGAAAAGGAAGGTGGGGGAATGGCACTATGTGCACAGCTCATTTGGAGAGCCAGCACAGGCTGAATGGCCTCCTTGAGCCCTTTATCAATTCTGTGATTAAAGGCACAATAAATTCAAGTTTGTGTTGCTGCTGGTCTTACGGGTTCAGACTGTTTGTAGCTATACAACAACAATTAGATGTATAATCAGGTTGATTTTGGTGTTGCAGACTGCTAAATTGAAGAAATCACAGCTTCATATGGGGGAGTCTGGTATACTGGAAGTTATGCATCTCTCAACATAACTAATAATGAAACACCTGGGAGGAATAATTAATCCAGATGCTTCATGTCAATAAATCTGTTGTCCTGTTGATTTACAGCATTACCTTGGTGGTCTTTTACATGTCATGATCCTCAAAATACAGCAGTCAAATTCCATCCATTCTAATGCAAATTATCAGAGTATTTGTATTCACCACCTGGGTTGTAATCTAGAGAAGCCCATTGATTGTCTATTATACAGTATGATATATTGGCATTTTTCCTTTCTTATAATGCATTCCACCCAGAAACCCTTGTAATCTGACTTCGTTCTCTAGGCCTTATCAAGCCGAGGTATTAGTAACTGGTGGAAGCCAGAGAGAGGGCACTTCAGAGCAGGTGGTATTACAAACTCAATGGCACCAGATAAAACAACAAACACAAGAGAAACAAATGGAGATGGCACCTGAGGAACAGCAAACAGTAACCCATGGACACAGCCCTGGATATTCCCCTGCTGCATAGCAGAGGATTGTGTTGTATTTAGAAGTGAGATTATCAATGAGCACGAGGCCTTCATAACATATTTTTGACATAATTTTATAAGATGGCTTCATTTTCTCAACCCATCTTACATTACTTTCTATAGTTATCTATATACACAAACCATTACATTACCATGTGCATGCATTAACATAACAATATATACAAATTCAACAGAGGTCATTTCAATCCAGAGTCCAGGTTTTAAATGTCCTATTTCCTTAGAGCTTTAAACCTTCGACAATGCATCTGCAATTAGATGTTCTTGTACAGCCACATGTATAATCTGTAAATTAAACAGTTGCTGTAATAAACTCCAACTGAACAGGCTCACATTTCAGTCTTGAAATTTGTCCAGAAATTTTAAATGATTGTGGTCTGTATAAACAATTGTTTCTGAAGAACTGCTTGCAACAGAAACCTCAAAATGCTACAATTCTAATACCAGACCCAGAGTCTCCTTTTCAATAGTTGAATATCTTCTCTGTTGTACATTCAGCTTTTGTGAAAAATATCCCCTCGGGTTCTCGATTCCAGTTTCATCTTCTTGCAACAGTACAGCACCCATGCCTACATTACTTGCATCAACTGCCAACTTAAATTGTTTGGTGTAATTAGGCACTGCCAAAACTGGTGTCATAGGCAATACAGTTTTTAAACAGTCAAATGCCTTCTGACACTCCTGTGTCCAGTGAAACTTCTTGTTCTTTTTTAACAGTTCAGCAACCACTTGGCTAAAACTTGGTACAAACTTTCAGTAAAATCCACTCATGCCCAGAAATCTCAAAACTTCTTGTTTTGTTGTAGGCACTGGGAAATTCGTGATGGCTTTTACTTTCACATCTCGGAGCCGCCTTACCACGGCCAATGGTATGGCCTAGATATGTAACTTGAGCTTTTGCAAATTCACCCTTAGCCAATTTCACCACCAAATTAGCTTCTTGCAGTTGATCAAACAGTTCTTCAGATGTTGTAAATGCTCCTCTCATGTTTGACTGAAAACTAGCAAGTTGCCAATATAAACAGCACAATTGCTCAACTCTGCAATTACTTTGTTTGTCAGTCTTTGAAATGTTGCTGGTGCATTTTTCATACCAAATGGCATAACTTTAAACTGATATAGTCCACCTAGCATCACAAAAGCCGATATCTCCTTTGCTCTCTCCGATAAAGGTACTTGCCAATATCCTCTCAGCAAGTCAATCTTTGTGATAAACTTTAATTGTCCCATTTTCTCAATGCAATCTTCTAACCATGGTATAGGATATGAATCTACATTTGTCACTGCATTCACCTTTCAATAATCCACACACAGTCTTTGTGTTCCATTCGGTTTCAGTGCCAACACAATAGGTGAACTCCAGTTACTGCAACTAGTCTACAATAAGGCCATTTTGAAGCATGAATTCATTTTCTGTCTGTACTTGTGATAATTTTGTTGGACTTAATCCATAAGGATGTTGCCTTATTGAAACTGCATCACCTACATTCACATCATGTGTAGCTACATTTGCTCTCCCTAGTTTATTCCCACTAAAAGCTTTGTGTGGCTTCTCCAAATCACTCTGACATTTGTGTGGAAGGTAACTCAATATTACATTTACATTTTTAAGCTCCCCTTCATTATCCAATTTGATTAGAGGAAAATCAATTTCAGGATCCTTCATTTCTACCTCTTTCTCTTCATCTACCACCACTAATGCCTCATTTTGGCCATCTTCCCTGTCAAAGTACATTTAAGCATATTTACATGATACACCCTCTGATTCTTTCTTCTATCTGGAGTATTTATTAAATAATTTACTTCACTCAGTTTCTTTTCAATCCTGTAAGGCCCACTAAACCTGGCCTTTAATGGTTCACCCAATACTGGTAATAAAACTAACACTTTTCCCCCCAGCAACAAAGCTATGAGCTGTGACTCTGTTATCTGCCTTCGCCTTCATCACCTGCTGTGATATCTTTAAATGTTCCTTAGCTAACTCATGCTCTGTTCAATCTTTCTCTGAGAAATCCAGGAGAGTAGTTTCCAAATGTTGATCCACTAACTTCTCTTGAACCAACTTTAGTGGTCCCCTTACCTCATGACCATAATTCAAAAGGACTAAATTCTGTCAATTCGCTACCTAACAGCAAATAATAAGAATGAAATTTCTCCATCCCAATCCCGTGGATGGTCTTGACTATGAGCCTTCATCATAGTTTTCAAAGCCCGATGCCATCTTTCCAAAAACACCTTGTGATTCAGGATGATAGGCTGATGATTTAAACTGTTTCATCCCCAAGCTGTTCATTACTTCCTTAAACAGCTGTGATATAAAATTTGAACCCTGATCTGATTGTATTTCTTTTGGAAAACTAAATTTGGTAAAAAATTTAGTCAGCTCTTCCACAATTATCTTTGCTGTAGTATTTCGCAAAGGTATCCCTTCTGCAAACCTTGTAGGTACATCATTTATTGTCAGCAAGTACTGATTTCCACTTTTAGTCTTGGGGAGGGGTCCTACACAATCAATCATGACCCTAGTTAAAGGTTCCTCAAATGCTTGAATCAGAATCAAAGGTGCCGGCTTAATCACTGCTTGAGGTTTTCTTGTCATTTGACATGTGACATGTTCTACAGAATTTAACTACATCTCTATGCAGTCTGGGCTAATAAAAATGCTTTTGTATTTTCACCTGAACCTCCTTAATTCCTAAATGTCCCCCCATTTGAATTTCATGAGCTACTCTCACTATCTCACTTCTGTACCCAGGTGGTATAACTATCTGATGCACTACCACTCATTTTTAATCAGCTGAAACATGAGACAGTGTCCACTTCCTCATTAACAAATTACCTTGAAAGTAATAACATTCTGGAATACATGCTGCCTCAGTCTCTGAGTAAGCTGTCTGATGTAACTGCTTTATTCGTGGATCCTTCTGCTGTAACTCTACCAACTTCCTTGAGCTAAACACTTCAGCTTCATACTCCTCCATTCTTTCTCCCTGAACAATCTTATCAAAGGTAGTGTCAGCCAATTGAGTATCAGCATCTTTTCCCTGCCTTTTAAATTCCTCCTTTGCCTGTTTTAAGCTGTGAGTTTGTGATCTCATTACTATACAATCCAGGATGCTCTTTCTGCAACACTCCTGTTGAATGCATCTCCGGAGGCTGCTTGACAACTGCAGGCATCACCAACATCTGTGACCCAGCTATATCATTACCTAAAATAAATTGAACCTCTGCAATGGGCAATTTTCCCACTACTCCAACAATCACCTCACCTGTTTTCAACTTACTCTTTAAATTAACCTTACACAGAGAGAGTGAGAGATAAACAGCAGGGTCCTTTACAGGGAGAGAGTGTGAGTGGAGTGGGGACATTTACAGTGAGAGAGTGTGTGAGAAACAGCAGGGCCATTTACAGAGAGAGAGTGTGAGGGAAACAGCGTGGTCATTTACAGAGAGAGAGTGAGAGAGAATCAACGGGGCTATTTACAGAGTGTGAGAGGAATAGCGGGGCCATTTACAGTGAGAGAGTGAGAGAGAAACAGCAGGGCCATTCACAGCGAGAGAATGTGAGAGAAACAGCATGGTCATTTACAGCGAGAGGGTGTGAGAGAAACAGCATGGTAATTTACAGCGAGAGAGTGGGAGAGAAACAGCATGATCATATACAGCGAGAGAGTGTGAGAGAAACAGCGTGGTCATTTACAGGGTGAGGGTGAGAGAAAAACAGCATGGTTATTTACAGTGAGAGTCTATATATTTCCAAGTCAGGATGGTGAGTGGTGTGGAAGGGAACTCCTAGGTGCTGGTGTTCCCATCTATCTGCTGCCCTTGTCCTTCTAGATGGTACTGATCATGGGTTTCGAATGCGCTGTCGAAGGAGCCTTGGTGAATTCCTAAAGTGCATCTTGTAGATCGCACACACTGCTGCTACTGAACTTCGGTGGTGGAGGGAGTGAGTGTTTGTGGATGTGGTGCCAATCAAGCAGGTTGCTTTGTCCTGAATGGTGTATAAGATTCCTGGGTGTTGTGGGAGCTGCATTCATCCAGGCAAGTGGGGAGTATTCCATCACACTTCTGACTTGTGCCTTGCAGATGATGGACAGGCTTTGGGGAGTCAGGAAGTGGGTTACTCATCGCACTATTCCTAGCTTCTGACCTGCTCTTGTAGCTACAGTGTTTATATGGCTAGTCCAATTCAGTTTCTGGTCAACCCCCAGGATGTTGATAGTGGAAGATTCAGTGATGGTAATGCCATTGAATATCAAGGGGCAATGGTTGTATGAGAGAAACAGCGTGGTCATTTACAGCGAAAGAGTGTGAGAGGAGCGGGACCTTTAACAGTGAGAGAGTGAGAGAAGGGTGTGAGACCATTAAAGAACGTGAAAGGGAAAAGAGCGCAGAAAGCAGCTGATTGGTGAGTAGGATTGGTGAGCATTTCTAGCCTTTAGTTTGTGTTTAGATCCCTAGCCTTTTTTCCCTCTTTTCTTAAAGATAGCTTGTTAAGTATAGGATCGATACTGGTGTGTATTAAAAAAAATTATAATAATGTGTAAGTGTGGGGATACTAGAGTAATTAATTAATAAAATAAAATATGATAGCGGTGGCAGGACGGGTGATGTGTTGCTGCTGCAGCACGTGGGCGCTGCTAGACACCAAGGTGATCCAAAGCGAACACATCTGTACCAAATGTTTGTAGCTTGAGGAACTGCGGATCCGAGTTAAGGAGCTGGAATCCGAGCTGCAGACATTGCACCACATCAGGGAGGGGGAAAGTTACCTGGACACTTTGCTCCAGGAGGTGGTCACACCCCTCAGATTGGGTAATTCAAACTTGGTCTGTGATAAGGGACAGGAGGGTGTGAGTGCAGGTGAAGCAGGTGTGGGGATTCAGGGGGTGGCGGTCAAGGAGCCTCAGTCCCTGCAACTGTCCAACAGTTACAGTTTCTTGCAAGGTGTGTGGATGAGAGCGGGGACTACAGGGAGGATGAGTGAACTGATCATGGCACTGTGGGACAGGGAGCTATTCAAGTGCGGGGAGGAAATGGGATCGTAGTAGTGGTAGGGGACAGAATAATTAGGGGGATCGATACTGTTCTCTACAGCCATGAGCATGCATCCCAAAAGCTTTGTTGCCTGCCTCATACCAGGGTTAAGGACATCTCCTCAGGGCTGGAGTGGAACTGGGAGTGGGAGGGCAGGGATCCAGTTGTTTCATCCATGTTGGTACCAACGACATTGATAGGATGAGGAAGGAGGTTCTGCTGAAAGAATTTGAACAGTTAGGAGCTAAGTTAAAAAGCAGAACCTCCAAGGTAATAATCTTGGGATTGCTACCTGAGCCACGGGCAAACTGGCATAGGGTAAAAAAAGTCAAGGAGTTAAATGTGTGGCTCAGGGATTGGTGTGGGAGGAATGGGTTTCAGTTCATGGGGCACTGGCACCAGTACTGGGGTAGAAGGGAGCTGTTCCAGTGGTACGGGCTTCACTTGAACTGTGTTGGGACCAGTGTCCTGGCGGACTGATTAACTAGAGCTATAGAGAGGGCTTTAATCTAAATAGAGGATGGGGGGGTGGGTGGGGAAAGGGGATATGTAGGCTTGCAAAGCAAAAGGACATGGAAGCCTTGCAGGGCAGTTATTTAAGAAACGATACCCAGAGTCTGACAGGAAGGGACAGAGTGTGCAAACATAAAAAAACAGCAGCAAATAGGGTCAAAATGGGAAAAAATGGTAAAAAGGCAAAATTAATGGCTCTTTACTTAAATTCAGATAGTTTTCGGAATAAAATAAATGAATTAACTGCATGAATAGAGGTTAATGGGTGTGATCTTATAGTCATTATGGAGGCATGGTTACTAGATCAAAGCTAGGAACTAAATATTCAGGGGTATGTGACTTTTCGAAAGGACAGGCAGGGAGGAAAGGGTGGTGGGGTAGCTTTGTTAGTATGAGAAGGGATAAGTATGATAACAAGAAAGGATCTTGGATTGGAAAATGTAGAATCCATATGGGTGGAGGTAAGAAATATCAAGGAGAAGAAGACACTGGTGGGAGTAGTCTGTAGGCCCCCTGACAGTAGCTATACTGTAGGACAGAGAATAAATCAGGAGATAATGAGGGCATGTAAAAAAGGCAGTACATTAATCATGGGTGACTTTAACCTTTATGTAGATTGGGAAAATCAAATTGGCAGAGCTGGACATGAGCAGAAATTCATAGAGTGTATGCGGGACATTATCTTAGAACAATATATTGTGAATCCAACCACGGATCAGGCTATTTTAGATCTGGTAATGTGTAATGAGACAGGTTTAATAAATGATCTCCCAGTAAAGGATCCCCTAGGAAACAGTGACCATAACATGGTAGAATTTAGCATTCAGTTTGAGAGTGAGCACCTTGGGTTGGAAACAACTGTGCTAAACTTAAATAACGGTAATTACAATGGAATGAGGGCAGAGTTACCTGGAATGGACAGGGAAAGCAGTTTAGCAGAAAAGATGGTTGATGAACAATGGCAGATGTTTAAGAAAATAGTTCATGACTCTCAACAAAGATATATCCCAATGAGGAAGAAGGATTCAAAGAAGGGGATAAACCAACAATGGTTAACCAAGAAAGTTAAGGACAGTATAAAATTGAAAGAAAAAACATACAATGTGGCAAAGATTAGTGGTAAGCCAGAGGATTGGGAAAGCTTTAAAAACCAACAAAAGATGACCAAAAAAATAAAAAGAGGGAGAAAATAAACTTTGAGGGTAAACCAGCAAGTAATATAAAAATGGACAGTAAGAACTTCTTCAAATATATAAAAAGGGAGAGAGGGGCCAAAGGGAACATAGGCCCCTTAGAGAATCAGGCTGGGGAAATAATAATGGGGAACCAGGAAATGGCAAAGGAGTTGAATAAATACTTTGCTTCAGTCTTCACAGTAGAAGATACTAATAACATTCCAAAAATACTAAATAATCAAGGGGAAAAAGTGGAAGAGGAAATAAATACAATAACTAACATTAGAGAAAAAGTACTAGGGCAACTATTGGGGCTAATGGCCAATAAGACCCTTGGACCTGATGGGTTGCATCCTAGGATATTAAAGGAAGTAGCTACAGAGATAGTGGATGTACTGGTAGTAATCTTCCAAGAATCCTTAGATTCTGGAAAAGTCCCAGAGGATTGGAAAACTGCCAATGTAACACCCTTATTCAAAAAGGGAGGAAGACAGAAAAAAGCAGGTAACTATAGGCCAGTTAGCTTAACATCTGTCACTGGGAAAATGTTGGAGTCTATTATAAAGGATGTAATAGCAGAGCATTTAGAAATATGTAATCCAACCAAGCAGGGTCAGCACAGCTTCATGAAGGGGAAATCATGCCTAACAAATTTATTAGAATTCTTCAGGAGGTAACAAGCAGGATGGATAAAGGGAAACCAGTTGTAATATATTTAGATTTACAAAAGGCATTCAATAAGGCACCCCGCATAAGGCTACTTAATTAGTTAAGAGCCCATGGTGTTGGGGATAGTATTTTAGCATGGATAGAGGATTGGTTAACTAATAGAAGACAAAGAGGTGGGATAAGGGGGGCATTTTCGGGATGGTAGTCTTTAACTGGTGGAGCGCCACAGGGATCAGTCCTGGGGCCTCAATTATTTACAATATATATTAATGACTTAGATGAGGGAAGTGAACGTACTATCACCAAGTTTGAGGATGACACAAGGAGTCTACAGAGGGATATAGACAGGCTAAGTGAATGGGCAAAAACTTGGCAGATGGAATATAATGTGGGAAAATGTGAGGTTATGCACTTTGGCAGGAAGAATAGAGGAGCTGAATATTATTTAAATGGAGGAAGACTGCAGGAGGTTGCAGCAGAGAGGGATTTGGGAGTCCTTGTGCATGAATTCCAATAAGCTAACATACCAGTTCAACAGGTAATAGGGAAGGCAAATGGAATGTTGGCCTTTATTTCAAAAGGAATGGAGTATAAAAATAGGGAAGTCTTGCTAAAACTATACGAGGCACTAGTTAGACCACACCTAGAATACAGTGAGCAATTTTGGTCCCCTTATCTCAGGAAAAATATACTGGCATTGGAGGCAGTCCAGAGGAGGTTCACTAGGTTGATCCCGGGTATGGAGGGACTTTCTTGTGAGGAAAGGTTGAGTAGGTTGGTTTCTGTACTCATTGGAGTTTAGAAGAATGAGAGGTGACCTTATTGAAACATATAAGATTCTTAGGGGGCTTGACAGGATAGATGCTGAAAGGTTGTTTCACCTTGTGGGAGAGTCTAGGACCTGAGGGCATAATCTCAGAGTAATAGGGTGCTCATTTAAAATAGAGATGAGGAGGAATTTCTCTCAGAGGGTAGTGAATCTGTGGAATTCTTTACTGCAGAGGGCTGTAGAGGTTGGCGCGTTAAGTATATTCAAGGCTGAGATAGACAGATTTTTAATAAGTAAGGGAATCAAGGGTTATGAGGAAAAGGCAGGAAAGCGGAGTTGAGGATTATCAGATCAGCCATGATCTCATTGAATAGCGAAGCAGACTCGACGGGCCAAATGGCCTACTTCTGCTCCTACGTCTTATGGTCTTAATACTTTTTTTTTCAATTAATTCCCTTTAAAATCACTTTTACCTGCGATATTCCCCCTCAACAACAAATGCTACCATCCATAAAATTAAGGATTGACTAGCTCCTGTGTCTCTTAAAATTTTAGTATCTTTGCCTACTCCACCCTGTACACATGGAAAGACCTCCCCTTCACATACAAAATCTTTAAACATTTCTGTAACCTGCCCTTCAGCACTCCCTTGGGTAAGTTGTGAACGCATTTCCACTTCTTTACCTATCACTGATTCTTCCTGCTTCACCTGTACACAAACCATTGTTTTTTTCCTGAGCCTGGGTCTTAGAACCCACTGTATTCTTATTTCCAGAACTTTTCTGCATTCCGGTTACTGCAGCAGATTTTCCCTGTAACCTCCAATACGTTGGGCAGAATTTTCTGCCTGCCGGGCAGATGGGCCCAACCCAACCTCCAGTGGGCGGGGAGCCGATCCCTGCCGGAGAAGCGGACCGTGCTGCCATTTTACGTGGGTGGGCCAATTAAGGCCCGCCCAGTGTGACATCTGCCGGGAAGCGCTATGTGCTCCCTGTGTGGGCCGGGGGTGATTCCCCAAAAGCGAGAGTGCGCTCTTTCGTGCACATGCACGAAAGAGCGCACATCTCCATGAGGCTAAGTGCAGCCTCAGGGAGATCGCTTACACATTTAAAAAGATTAAAAATAGAAAAAACAAAATTCCCTAACATGGCCCCTTCATGTGACAATGTCACATGAGATGGGACATGTTCATAAATTACAGTAAAACTTTATTAAACTTTTTAGAGCCCTGTATGAAACCTCATCCTGCCGCTGGATGAGGTTTCATGTTTCTCCTATTGCCCACCAGGGCTCCTGGCCTGCCCGCCAACCTTAAGGGTGGACAGGCAGGTCCTTTAATTGTTTAAATGATCCTGTCAATGGTATCAATTGGCCATTGACAGGTTGGCGGGCGCACAGCTGATTTTGCTATGCCCCCTGCCTTCCTGAAAATTTAAATGGGGCGGGATGACGTCGGGGGTTCCGTCCGACGTCATCCCGCGTCATTTTACTCATTGGCGAGCGGGCCCTGCCCCCTGCTCACCAACGGCAAAATTCTGCTCGTTGATTTTGTGCATCCAACCTTATTGCAATGTAAACACCTCAGTTTCAAGTGTCACTTCTACCCTCAGGATCCTCCTTTCTGGCCTGAGAAAAAACATCCTGAGAATTTCCAACTGCTCTTTCTCCCCCTTGACTACCTACTTTCCTTTTACCTTCCCACTTTCTATCCTTCTCAGATTTAAAAGGGTGACCAAAAAAAAGTTTAGATCTATGAACTAGCTCATAATCATCAGCTAACTTTGCTGCTTGCCTTGCTGTTTTAATCCTCTGTTCCTCTACATGAGTTCTCACTGCTGGAGGAATTGAATCTTAAAACTCTTCCAAAATAATTACTTCTCTAAGAGCTGCATACCTTGTCTCTATCTTTAATGCTCGTATCCACCAGTCAAAATTACTTCGTTTTACTCTCTCAAACTCAATATAAGTTTGACCAGGTTGTTTCCTTTTCTCCCTAAATTTCTGCCTGTATGCCTCAGGAACCAACACATATACACTCAAAATAGCCTTTTTTCCTGTACCATAATCTACTGATACTTATTCTGACAGTGAAGCATAAATCTCTACCTACCAACCTAGATTGTAAAAGCAATGTCCAGATTTTTTGTGGCCGTTTCATCTGCTTAGCTATCTCCTCAAGCAAAACAATGAATGCCCCTACCTCCCTTTCCTCAAATTTCAGAAGAGCCTGCACAAATTTAAACATCTCCCCACTGGGCTTTAGATTGGAAGTAATCATTTCATCCTCAGAGCCTCCCTCGGCCTTTGAGATCTCTTTTTTAACTTCCAGATCTCCCGCTTCTTCACTCTTTCCTCCATTGCTAATTTCTTCAGTGTCAAGTCCCTTTCCTGTTTTCTTTCTCTCTCCTGCCTTTCCGCTTGCTCCCTTTGAAATGCCCTTCCTCTTTCCTTTCCCTTTTCCTCTGCCTCTATTCAATTCAAGTTTTTTCATTTCCATTGCTTGTTCATGTTCAAGCTTCTTCATTTGTAACTGAAGACTCAGTACCTCCAGCTATGACTCACTAGTCTCAGGTATCCTTTCCAATTTCAAATGCTGTGCTACCACTTCAATTATGTCTACGTTCCATGGTCCCATAGCTAACCTTAAATGTAACTTATCCATCAATTCTGCTAACTTACCCTTAGATACTTTTTGTAAACCAATCAGAGCTATGTCCTCTACTCCCAGAAATGTCTTAGCTATGGATAAAGGCATTTTTGCAGTCTCACCACTTTAAAATTCCTCAACACCAGCTCCTAAGTTCAATGTGCTTCTTGTACTCTTAGGCTCAAGATTCACCAACTCCAAAGCAATCAAGGAATTTCAAATATCTCGCAAAGAGCACCCAATTTTGTTAAGACGTAGCAGGTGATATGTGCCAGGTAGACCAAATCCACAAGGGAAACTTGGCCACGCTATCACAACAGTTTTGCAAATTGCATTTATTATGAGATATGTGCTTGAATCTAAAAGTAACAAGTCCACTAACACCCTTTAGAGGTTTTATAAATTAAATTAAAACATTTATTAATAAAAGAAAAGATTTCAAGCACATACATAAGATTACAGTTGCTTAATGCTACACTAAATCTTAAAATTCTTAATTCGCCTAACTCCCAGCTACATAACAAAAACAGAATTACCTGGAAAAACTCAGCAGGTCTGGCAGCATCGGTGGAGAAGAAAAGAGTCGATGTTTCGAGTCCACATGACCCATCAACAGAACTGAAGTATAGTTAGGAGAGGGGTGAAATATAAGCTGGTTTAAGGTGGGGGGCGGGGGGAGAGAAGTTGAGGGTGGGGTGGTTGTAGGGACAAGCAAGCAGTGATAGGAGCAGATAATCAAAAGATGTCACAGACAAAAGGATCAAAGAGGTGTTGAAGGTGGTGATATTATCTAAGAAAAGTGCTAATTAAGAATGGATGGCAGGACACTCAAGGTACAGCTCTAGTGGGGGTGTGGTGGAAAGACAGACAAGGTATTAGTTGTAGATTTAAAAATAATGGAAATAGGTGGGAAAAGAAAAATCTATATAAATTATTGAAAAAAAAAGGGAGGGGGAGGAAACGTGGTGGGGATGGGGGGAGGGGGAGTTCAAGATCTAAAGTTGTTGAATTCAATATTCAGCCCGGAAGGCTGTAAAGTGCCTAGTCGGAAGATAAGGTGCTGTTCCTCCAGTTTGCGCTGGGCTTCACTGGAACAATGCAGCAAGCCAAGGACGGACATGTGGGCAAGAGAGCAGGGTGGAGTGTTAAAATGGCAAGCGACAGGGAGGTTTGGGTCTTTCTTGCGGACAGACCGCAGGTGTTCTGCAAAGCAGTCGCCCAGTTTGCGTTTGGTCTCTCCAATGTAGAGGAGACTGCATTGGGAGCAACGAATGCGGTAGACTAAGTTAGGGGAAATGCAAGTGAAATGCTGCTTCACTTGAAAGGAGTGTTTGGGCCCTTGGATGGTGAGGAGAGAGGAATTGAAGGGGCAGGTGTTGCATACCCCCTTTAAGGCAACAGTCCAAAATATATTTTAAATTTAAAAAGCAAGCCAGCAAGTTACCAAAGCACTCACTTGACAGTGGAATTCCAAAGGCTTTTTGCCAACTTTAGTTACTGGACATAGCAGACTTTTGCAAAAATGGCTGGAGGCTTCTTCAAGGCTATTTTACACACTCCTGTTAGATCTTACATCCAGCAAGTGCTAGACATAGCCTTTCGTTCCTCTTTATATGTGTCTCTCTTTCTTTAATTATTTCATTGTTCCATTTGTCTTTGCAAATTTACTTTCCCCGTAATATAGAAGTCTTTCATGTTGCCAATATGACCTCTTTCCTTTTGGGAAAAATAAACACACTGCTTGTCCTGCTTATCTTACCAGTTGTAAACATCCTACCATCCCTTTGAAATCTGAAAAACTCCTTCACTTATCTAAAAATGCAAATTTCCTTCACACCTTATATGCTAAGACCTCATCCATGTTTACTCATTAGTATTTCAAGTACCCTTCTACACCTAACTCCTTTTGATAATTCCAATTCAATTAAATCACACATAGACAGAATCACCCATATTCACCCCTATAAACCTTCTTTACAATAACCCACAATAATATTATGAAAATCATTATAGTTTCATGACACTTGTCACATGATTCCTCGCCTCTCACCTGCTCTTGTAGCCACAATATTTATATGATTAGTCCAGTTCAGTTTCTGATCAATGGTAACCCCCCAGGATGCTGATGGTGGGGCATTCAGCAATGGTAATGCCATTGAATGAAAAGGGGTGATGGTTAGATTCCCTCTTGTTGGAGACGGTCATTGCCTGGCACTTGCGAATGTTACTTGCCATTTATCAGCTCAAACCTGGATATTGTCCAGGTCTTGCCGCATATGATCATAATGCTTCAGCACCTGAGACATCACAAATGGTGCTAAACATTGTGCAGCTATCTGCAAACATCCCCACTTCTGACCTTGCAATGGAGGGACTGTCATTGATGAAACAGCTGGGCCTAGGGCACTACCCTGAAAAACTCCTGCAGTGATGTCTCAGGACTGAGATGATTGATCTCCAACAACCACAACCATCTTCCTTTGTGTTAGATATGACCTCAACCAATTGAGAATTTTCCTCTGATTCCCATTGACTTCAGTTTTGCTAGGGCTCCTTGAAGCCACACTAGGTCAAATGCTGTCTCGTTTTCAAGGGCAGTGACTCTCATCTCACTTCTTGAGTTCAGCTCTTTTGTCCATGTTTGGATCAAGGCTGTAATGAAGTCAGGAGCTTAGTGACTCTGTTGAACCCAAACCGAGCAGGTTATTGCTGAGCGAGTGCCAGTTGATAGCACTGTTGATGACCTCTTCCATCACTTTGCTGATGATCGAGAGTAGACTGATGGGGCAGTATTTGGTAGGGTTGGATTTGTCCTTTTTGTGGACTGGACATACCTGGGCAATTTTCCACATTGCTGGGTAGATGCCAGTGTTGTAGCTGCACTGGAACAGCTTGGCCAGGGGCAAGTTCTGGAGCACAAGTCTTCAGTACTATTGCCAGAATATTGTCAGGGCACATAGCCTTTGCAGCGTCCAGTGCCTTCAGCCATTTCTTATTATCACATGGAGTGAATTGAATTGGCTGAAGTCTGGCATCTGTGATGCTTGCTCCTCAGGAGGAGACTGAGATACATGATCCAGCACTTTTGGCTGAAGAGGGCTGGAAATGCTTCAGCCTTGTCTTTTGCACTGATGTGCTGGGCTCCCCCATCATTGAGGATGGGGATATGGATGTGGCAGGACGGCAGAGCTTAGATCTGATCCATTGGCTGTGGGATCACTTAGCTCTGTCTATTGTATGCTGCTTCCATTGTTTGGCATCCTGTGTTGTAGCTTCCCCAGGTTGACATCTCATTTTTAGGTATGCCTGGTGCTGCTCCTGGCATGCCCTCCTGCACTCCTCTTTGAACCAGGGTTGATCCCTGGCTTGATGGTAATGGCAGAGTAGGGGATATGCTGGGCCATGTGGTTGCACATTGTGGTTGTATACAATTCTGCTTCTGCTGATGGCCCACAGTGCCTCATGGATGCCCAGTTTTGAGTTGCTAGATTTGTTCGAAATCTATCCCATTTAGCATGGTCGTGGTGCCACACAACAGGATGGAGGGTATCTTCAATGTGAAGACAGAAACTTCACAATGAGTCTACTGGCTATGGTTCCTTTGGATTAGTTTATGGACATGAGGTGAGAGGTCCTCTGAAACTGATCAAGGAAATGTTCTTAAAGCAAAGGGGCAAATCTTCTATGTTAGATCCTCCTGGCATCACCTTTCATCTCCCCTCTGGACAATATCTGTGTTCTGGGAGCAGCTCATGTGGTCCAGGAGGAAGTTAAAATTCACAGACAGTCATGAAAATAAGAGCAGACAAACATGCCAAGACCCAAACATTTCAGCCAGGGGATCATGTGTTAGTTTTCTACCCTTACAGGTTGAACAGCTGAAGGCCTGGTTCAGTGGCCCATATAGAATTGTGAGGAAGATTGGTGAGGTGAATAATTTAATTGACACCCCAGAATGCAGAAAATAGAGCAGACTGTGTTACATCAACATGCTGAAGCAGACTCACAGTTGGGAGGAGGATAAACAAGCACAGGTCTGACAGGCAGCAAGGATAGTGGAGAATGAAGGGGATAGTGAGGATGAGGCAGAGGGAGGCTTGGACAAATCCCAAATTGAACCCCCTTCTGTCTGGTTAGCTAGCACAAACTATTAGGGAGATTAGATACTGTGCTCCACTATTTAAATGCAGAATGGAGAGGAGACGTGACAGAACAGCTCACAATGTTTAAAGGAGTCTGTAGGACTGGTGGGGATCAGGCATCTGTGAGGTCCGGTCCAGGTCAGATGACGAGCCTCTGGGTTTGGCCTTCCAACTCATCCTGGAGTGTTGGCAGAAGGTATGGGAGCATCACGCAGAGCTATTGGAAGGCCTCAACAGAGTGGCACGTTAGTCAGAGGAGTGCCTGCTCACTGATGAAGTGGTGCCCAGATGTGCATGTATGGAGGTCTCCATGGGAAGGATGGCGGATGCCATGGAGACCCTGATCCAGCAGAATGTGGAGGTATGTGCAGAACTGCACTCCATTGCGGTAGCCATGGGTGAGTTCCTGCAGTGGCAACATGAGAGTGAAACGGGGCACCTTGACATCCCTCCAGGTGCTCTTTCCCCTCAAGGAATCAGGCCGGGGCCCCCAGGCACCCAAAGGGACGAGGAGCAGCAGCTGGACATCCTGGTCATCCATTCAGGAATCTCCGAGGCTGTCCTCTCCCTTGAGGCCCCTTTGCCTGTCACCCCCTCAACCTCATCTTCTGTCACTGCAGAGGGAGCAGCTGGCTAGTCAGTGATTCTGGAGGGAGAAGTGTGTGTGTGGCAGGGCCATTCGGAGCCTCGTGCAAGCATTCTCCCAAGCACATGGATCCTTCCCATATCATACTCACCTCATTGTCCTGAGCATTTTCAATGCTGCTTGCTGGGGTTCGCTTTCAGTTGTCCATCTGAGCTGACCTGCATCTCCGCGCACCCAATGATCACACTCCCATGCAGCACCTGATTTCGCCCATCATGACTGTCATTTCACTTTCGATTTAGACAGCATGGTCTTGATTTGCTTTTTGTAAGCTCCCCTGTCTTTTCCCCTCCCCCAGTCACACATTTCTATCCCCCATCACTGTTGACCCCCCTGGCATCACCTTTCACCTCCCCTCTGTGACCTACCAGTCACAACCCTTTTCCTTCAGGGATGTCCAGGTGTACGTGCATGTTCCCTTCCTTCCTGAAAATCCCACCCCCATCCGGTTGCACCTCCCCGACCTCTTCCTTCCCACCCCCAGGGTCCGTGTCTGCCTCTGAGTCCCCAATTACCACCCTCACTATCCCTTCTACCGCTACCGTCAAACCCTCACCCTCCCACCTTGCCGCCTCACTCTGCCCTAGGTCATTCCCACCATTCCCTCATTCCAAGCCACCCTCTGTTCACTCCCTGGGATACAGTCAGGGACTCATCAGAGCCGTCCGTTGCACATTCACCTTGACATTCCCACCTCCCGACCCCTTCCCCTCTTGGAACCGTATCTCCCCTTGGAACTCCTTCCCCCACAGGCTTCTTCCCTCTTGCTCCTCCCCCTCCACCCAAGACTCCACCCCTGCTTAGTCCTTCCCGCTTCCTGATTCCTTCAGACACCCTTACTTCTGCCGCCACCCTTAGTCCTTCCCTTCTCCTGGCTACTTCTTCCTCCAGCCTTACTCTTTCCCCCTTCTTTACTCCTTCAGCCACACTTACTTCTTCCTCCAGCCTTACTCCTTCTTCCAACCTTAGTCCTCCCCCATCCCGACTCCTTCTTCCACCCTTACTTCTTCCTCGAGCCTTACTCCCTCCCCTGTCTGCACTGCTTCCTCCCCCCCGGACTCCTTCCGCTTGCTGCGCTCCTTTCTCCCCCCCGGACTCCCTCCCCTCTCCGCACTCCTTCCTCACCGAAGGACCCCTCCCCTCTCTGCACTCCTTCCTACCCACAGACTCTCTCCACTCTCCACAGTCCTTCCTCTCTCTGAACTTCTTCCATTACACCTTCCACCACCCGTACATCAATCTCTCTAGTTGCTTTCTTCTCCCCGTTATCCCCTCTTCCCTCGTACCCCTTCCCCCGCCAACCTCCCCCAACACCTTCATTCCCCCATCCCAACTTTACTCCATCCTGACACCTCCTCCTCTCCCAGTCGATAATAGACCTTTCTCTCCCACTGCCCGGTACTTCTTCCTCTCCCAACGGCGACTTTCCAACTTCCGTGAGCTGCTTCACAGCAGAGCGATGTCCATGAGAATCCACCCAGCAAGCCATAGACGTTCTTCCAGTGGGCCGTTGGTGTCGGGCTTCAGCATCTCCTGCTCCTCGGATGTCCGAGGTGTGACCAAGGCCCTGGCGGTAAGTCCCGACTTCTGTACTTGTCAAGATGTGTTCTGCACCAATGTTTGATCATGCCGACGTGGACGGATGATCCAGTGGGGGTGGTGGGGGCGGGGGGCGGGTGGGGGGGGGTGATTCTGGCGGGCTAGCCTTATAATGATATGCAGATGTATTACAATGAGGTTCCCAATGTTCAATGGTGGGGAACGCTGCCCGACATCGATGGGCTGAGCGGGCAATTTCAAACTGGCTTCACGACGTCGTGAAACCGATTTTTGGTCTTCTCAACATATTGTGCGTTCATGCCGCTGAGCAGACCTGACGCCAGCGGGCACAGACAATTCTACTCGTTATCAGCTGGTCGTGCGTAGGTATCAAATTTTTTTTGAAAAGGACATTTATTGCTAAGCAATAGACACTTGCTACAGCAGCTATTGTGTTGCATTTGCGAAGGAAAAACTTTAAAGGAAACTTACAAACATTAAACCAAAATGTGATTAAAGGGGTCAACAAAACACCCCAGTCCCCGCGGTGCCCACCGGGCACGGAAGGCCTCGATGGTGCCGGCAGACACCGCGTGCTCCCTCTCCAGGGACACCCGGCCGCGAACGTAGCCGCGGAAGAGGGACAAACAATCGGGCGGGACTCCCCCCTCGATTGCCCGCTGCCTGGACCTGTTAATGGCCAACTTGGCCAGGCCCAGGAGCAGGTTCACGAGGAGGTCCTCCTCCTTCCCGACCCCCTTCCGCACCGGGTGTCCGTAGATCAGGAGTGTGGAACTGAAGTGCAAACAAAACAGTAACAAAAGGTTTTTTAAATAACTAAAAAGGGAGTGCAGCCTACAACACCCTATATATGCGTGGTCCACGGACTCCACAAGACCGCAAAAAGGGCAAGTGTTCTGGGAGTCCGTGAACCTAAACATCCTTCGATTGTATGGGACTGCTGCATGCAACACCCTCCAACCCAGGTCCCCGATAGAAAAAGGTTAACTTCTTTTAGAGTTAAAATAATTAACTAAATTAACAATAACAAGGGAGAAATCAAGCACAGCCCCTAAATCAGGTCAGCTGTAAAATCAAGGAAAAACTTTAAAGGAAACTTACAACCATTAAACCAAAATGTGATTAAAGGGGTCAACAAAACACCCCAGTCCCCGCGGTGCCCACCGGGCACGGAAGGCCTCGATGGTGCCGGCAGACACCGCGTGCTCCCTCTCCAGGGACACCCGGCCGCGAATGTAGCCACGGAAGAGGGACAAACAATCGGGCGGGACTCCCCCCTCGATCGCCCGCTGCCTGGACCTGTTAATGGCCAACCTGGCCAGGCCCAGGAGCAGGTTCACGAGGAGGTCCTCCTCCTTCCCGACCCCCTTCTGTACCAGGTGTCTGTAGATCAGGAGCGTGGGACTGAAGTGCAAACAAAACAGCAACAGAAGGTTTTTTAAATAACTAAAAAGGGAGTGCAGCCTACAACACCCTATGTAAACATGGTCCACGGACTCCACAAGACCGCAAAAAGAGGTGTCCTGGGAGTCCGTGAACCGACACATTCTACGACTGTAGGGGACTGCTGCGTGCAACACCCTCCAACCCAGGTCACCGATAGAAAGCGGGAGCACACCTCCGTAGAGGGCGTCCCATCGGGGGCCTCCACCGCCGGACGGCAACAAGGCACGCCAGGGTGTGTCCGGGCGGCGGACGAGGGTGAGAAAATGGAAGGTGTGCAGCAGCAGTCCGTACAGGAAACTCCTCCGCGCTGTGCCAAATGGCACGGAGGGCATGTCCCCGAGGCGGCTCATGTTATTGCGGGGCACCGGCACCCGAGGGAGGGTTCAGGGCTTGGGGCCAATGTGGAATTCCGTCCGAACAGGGGAACGTTCAGGCAGAAGACCACCGCGCACCTGGGCCACCTCGAGACCTAAAATGACATCGGGTCCGAGCACGACCGTCCTTAGGTCTTAGATGGCATCGGCTGCGATCTGGACACTCACTGACGCGCGACACGCCAACTCCTGCGGGAGCATCCAGCCCAGTCCTCCGCCACCCAGCACGTCCCCGATCCTGGTCACCCCGGCAGCCACAGCCCTCCTCTCTGCCAGCCACTGAAAAGGCCGGAGGGGCGGATTCCTGAGCAGCGGCTCTCTGACGATAGCCGCTACTCCTGACGGGGGAGAGCTGCGTCGCGAGGCGACCACGTTCCAGACTTTGATCAGGTCCTGGTAAAAGACGGGCAACGCCTGGAAGGAGCCACCGAGGCCCCTCTGCTCTATAAACAGGAGCTGCACGTCATAATTCAGGCCGTGCACCTGGCGGAAGAAATACGTTGCCAGGGCACACCATCTCGGAGGAGGCTCGACGTAAAGGTATCGCTGCAGGGCCTGAAGACGGAAAGTCGCCACCTGTGTGCGTAGGCACACTAGCGCCTGACCGCCCTCCCTAAGCGGGAGACTCAGAACCTCAGCAGCGACTCAGTGCAATCTTTTGTCCCAGAAGAAGCCGACTAGCATTCTCTGGATTTTGGCGACAAAGTCCGAGGGAGGGGTCAAAGTGACCAGCTAATACCACAACATGGCGGCGATCAGCTGGTTTATGACCAGAACTCGACCCCGGTAAGACAGCACTCAGAGCAGTCCTGTCCAGTGCCGCAGGCAAGCGGTGACTTTCGTCTCCAGTTCCTGCCAGTTCGCCGGCCAGGATTCCTCAGCAGGGCAGAGGTGGATCCCCAGGTAGAGGATGCTGGTCCTGCTCCAGGTGAAAGGCCTGAGCTCCTCGGGTAGGGGATCCATCTGCCATGGGCTGACCAGGAGTCCAGAACATTTCTCCCAGTTGATCCTAGCAGAAGAAGCCGCAGAGTAGACCTCCTGGCACTCGCGCATCCTCCGCAGGTCAGCCGGGTCGGTGAACATGAGGAGCAAGTCATTGGCGTATGCCGAGAGGACCACCCCGATGCCCGGCCCACGCAGAACCAACCCCAACAACCTCCTCCGCAAGAGGGACAGGAAAGGCTCCACGCAAATAGAATACAACTGGCCAGACAGGGGGCAGCCCTGACGTACCCCTCTCCCAAAGCGAAGGGGCACCGTCAGGGACCCGTTAACCTTCACTAGACACTCCGCGGCGGTGTACAGAAGTCGGATCCGGGCGACAAAATGCGTCCTGAACCCAAATGCTCGCAGAGTCCTGAGTAAATATTCGTGATCCACCCTGTCGAACGCCTTCTCCTGATCAAGGGACAGGAAGGCGCTCGACAGACCAGCCCTCTGGGAATGGTGGATAATGTCCCGGACCAGATGGATGTTATCATAAATTGTGCGGCCCGGGACGGTGTAGGACTGGTCAGGGTGGATCATGTGGTCCAGCACGGTGCCGAGCCGAGAAGACATGGCTCTGGCGAATATTTTGTAGTCCGTGCTGAGGAGGGAGACCGGGCGCCAGTTGTTAAGGTGGCGGAGATCCCCCTTCTTCGGCAACAGGGCAATCACGGCCCTGCGCCACGAAAGGGGCATCTCTCCGGTAGCAATACTCTTCCCCAGGACCCCCGCGAAGTCGCTCCCCAGGACGTCCCAGAACACCCTGAAGAACTCCACGGTCAGCCCGTCAAGTCCCGGGGATTTGCCCCTTGAGAGACTGTCGAGGGTGCCGGTCAGCTCCCCCAGACTTACAGGGGAGTCAAGCTTTCCGGTGCCCTCCGGGCCGACCTGCGGCAGGTCCTCCCACAAAACTCTGCAAGCATCCTTGCTGGATGGATCCTGAGAGAACAGGGCAGTGTAAAAGTTTCGGGTGATGGCCCTAATGCCCTCCGGATCCGAGACAAGGGATCCGTCGTCGGCCAGCAGAGTAAGGAGCTGCTGATGGACCCCGTGCCTTTTTTCCAGCGAGTAGAAGAAGGGGGAGCCATGGTCCAGGTCCTTGAGGAACCGGATCCGTGACCTCACAAATGCGCCCCGGGACCCGATGAGTTGCAGGTCCCGCAGCGCGCCCTTCTTCTCATCGTACACCGGCCGCAGGGCCGGGTCCGCATCGGGCTGACGGAGACGTGCCTCCAGGTCGAGCACCTCCTTCTCCAACTCCTCGACCCTGGATTTCCGCCTCTTTGTCGACCCCGTGTACTCCTGACAGAAAACTCGGACGTGAGTCTTGCCCACGCCGCACACCCCAGGCGCACAGTCAGGTGCAGCAACCGGCCTGGCACCGGTTCCTTAACCCCCAAGATCTCCGGCTGAAAATGCGGGGCCAACAAGATAGCCACCCCGCCAGAATTGGAGGCTAGGTGACTCATGTAGAAACCCCCTCGCCACTCCAGGAGCCACGTAGCTTCATCTCCCGGAACGGTATGGGTTTCTTGCAGGAAGCACAACGCATACTTCCCGTCCCCGAGGACCGAGAAGTTCTGGAACCTGCGCTGTGCGTCCCTGCTGCCGTTGATGTTGAGGCTGGCTATAGTCGTCTTCATTGTCAAAGAGTACATACGACCATCACCTTATTTAAAAGGAGAGGACTCTTAATCCTTCCTCTCCTTCAGGAGCCCAGCGAGAAACGTTTGGGCCCTCCGCTGGGCGTTCCTGTCCAACTCGGGATCCTTGAGAGCCTCGCGAGTGGACCAGAACACCAGCGGAAAAGAATGCCACCGGGCCAAGGCCAACTGGACTCTGTTTCGGCGACCGCGATGACTCGCCAAAAAGTCCCGGAGTTCCCGTGGGGGGATGAGGGGAGAGTCAGTGGAGGGCACCAGGGTATCCATCGACTCGCTTGAGAACGAGTCAAGGTCATCCCCGGTGCTCACCACCGAAACTCCGTCCTCCTCCGGGTCGTCGCCTCCAGCTTCCAACCCCTCCCCCGTATTGAGTATGGGGGCTGGTCCGGAGCTGCCAGTAGGCTCCACCCCCACCTCGATCCCACCCCCAGGATCAAGGCCAGAGTGGTTCTCTCTGGTCTCCTCTAATAGAGTCGGGCCAGAGGGTGGCGGCGCTACGGATGCCCGCTCTCCTCCCGGCACCGGGTCGTCCGGGGAGCTCAAGACGAGCTCCTGACCTAAAACTAGGACGCCCAGTGCTAAGTTCTGGGAGGGAGCGGGAAGGCCTTCTTCGCCACCACCACCCAATGACCAGTTAAATTTTTTAAATCAGGGAGCCTGCAGTCCCCCGACGGGCCAGAGGATACCTCGGGGGTATTCAATGGGTCTAAATTTGGCACCCCCACAAGGGAGGTGCCCTCAGTGACCCCCGAGGGGCCCTGCTCAGGGGACTGCAGCAGGTTGATGGGGGGAACTGTGGGTGCGGGGGTTTGGGTCTCTCCCAGAGGGCAGGTCGAGGTCTTACTTGGTGGTGGAGACGCCACCACCTCTTCATCAGGGGAGGGGACACACCCAACCTCTTCAGATTGGGTGTCGCCCTCCCCCTCCTCTTCCTTCTCCGAGGGGTGGCGTCTCTTCCGAGGGAGGCTGGGGGCTAGGGAGACCTCCATCTCTGGGGCCTCCTCTACCTTGTCCAGCCTTCCCGGACGCCCCGCCCTCTGGGGTTTGGGATTTTCCTCTTGCACCGGCTCAGGGGCACGAGTCTCACCCCCGCTAGCCCCGGGAACCCGCGCAGGGACGACGCCGGGCCCAACACATGGCGCCTCAGCACCTACAGGCCCGGGAGCACGGGCGGTGACGACGCAGGGGCCGGATGATGATTTTTACCCCGAGCCGGTGTCTACAGGGGTCTGGGGATCTTTGGGGGTTTGGGGAGTCTCAGGGACCGCCCCTAGGTTGCAGGTCTTCCTCCGCGTCTTCTTACGACGCGGGGGGCTCTCCCCCCGCCTCACCGGCAACCAAGATGGCAGCGGCTGCCGGCGACGCCTCCCCTTACGGGGAGGGAGATGGAGAAGTGGCAGTGGGAGGAGGGTCGGTGCCAGCCACGGCCGCCTGAGTGGAGCTGGCGGCCTTGAGGACGGGGCAGTTCTTTCTGACATGCCCCGCCTCCTTGCAAGCATGGCACCGCACGCCCTCCGCAGTCCAAAACACCCGGTAGGCGGTCCCCTCGTAATTTATAGAAAAGGCCCCCTCCAGGCACTCCTCCCGGGCCAAGCGGACGAATACTTGGCACTGGAAGGTGTACACGTGGCGGAGGGCTGCGTCCTTGAGGCCGAGCGGGATCGGCGGCACCCCCGACCTGACCTCCCCCAGTTTACAAAGGTGGGGGAGGAGGAGCTCACTCAGTAGAAAGGGCGGGACGTTGGAAATTAAGATCCTCTGTGCGGTGGCCTCAAGAGGGTCCACCGCCAGAAAGGTCCCGCCCACAGTGAGCTCCTTTTGTAGGGCGAGGTGCACCGCCTGCTCGGACCTCAGGAAAAATATGGCCTTCCCATACATTTTAGAGGCTGCAACTATGGCCGAGGGGCCGACGACCCCAGCCATAGCCTTCACGCATGCCTCAATAGTCATATCAGGGTGAGCATATCTCTTTACCCCTAGGGCCCTCGTAAGGAGGCGGAATGGTGACAGGGCTGCGGGAGCAGCAGGAGCTGCAGAAGCAGCCACCCCCGCATAGGTCTTTTTGGGAGGCCCTGCAAACGGTGACAACACCGCCTCCACATTAGCCCTCGAGGGCCCGGCCACAGGCGATGGAAAATTGGCCTTTGGGCCTGAGCTACACCCACCCTGGGAAGGATTGGCCATTGTATTACTGTTTTTTTCCTTAGTTTTTTTTTGTTTTTAAATTGAGTTCCTCCCTAGGAAAGTGAGAGGGGGTGAAAGGTGGATATATTCTCCCCCTTTAATGCAGGAGAGGAGAGGAGGGAGAGGGGTAGAGGACAGGGAGGCAAAGGAGAAAGTCCAGGTGGGCGTCTCCTGATGCAAATATGGAAGGTGGGTGGGGGCTTGTTGGTCTTCCGGCAGGGGGAGGCGATGCCTTCAGCCAGCAATGGCCACTGGAAAAGGCTGGGTGGGTGGGTGGGGGGGAGGAGTGGCAGCAAGATGGTTGAACCACACACACACCCTCCCTCTTCCTTCCCCAAGTCCTCCTGGTAGTCTTCTGGCCTCCCCCTACAATACACAGTTCTTAATAACCCCCACCTGAACAAAACCATAAATTCAAGACACCCACCTAGGATGTTATATAGTCCCAAGCTCTGGCCTCCTGGCCTTCCTGTCCTGCAGCAGCCAAAAAGTGGTCTTCCTCTCTCTTCCTCTGGCCCCTCTGGAGCAGCAGTAGACACAGCACCCAGGAGCAGCAGTAGACACAGCACCCAGGAGCAGCAGTAGACACAGCACCCAGGAGCAGCAGTAGACACAGCACCCAGGAGCAGCAGTAGACACAGCACCCAGGAGCAGCAGTAGACACAGCACCCAGGAGCAGCAGTAGATGAAGTCAGTCCTCCGGAGCAGCAGACACAGCAGCAGGAACACCTCCTCTCTCCTCTGAGTCCTGCTCCACACTGAGCAACCAACGATTTCAACGAGGTTGTTAAAATGCAGTTGCACAGTGTTGGAACAGGTGTTAATCATTTGTACATAATATTCACTGTTGTCTCCCTGCTTATGCTCCTAGTTCTGATGAGCAGAGTTCGTGTCACTCAGATGTGAAACCTTGGTTCCTGCGCAAGATAAAGGCAGGTGTCTCAGTCCAGGGCCTCTCCCCTGTGCTTTGTGCAGTCTTCAGACCAAAGTGATGGTCTGTCTTCACACTTACTGGACATAGTAGTGATGCCTGCGCCTCCACTGTGTCTCCATGACATGAGACTTATCACAGAGGGTATGTGCGCTGAATTCAGCCAGACTGGGGTCAAACGTTCATGGATGCAATGTGAGGATCTATAGGGTCTCCTCACTGCATGTTGTCATCATCCTCCACAAATCTCGAAGCTATGAGGGCCACCCAAGCACGCCTGCCTCGTTTGGCAGTGCGATGGCCACATCGCCCTCATCCTCGCCTTCGAGGACCTCTTCACCCTCTCCTCTGTTGAATTCCTCCTCTTCGGAGCGTCTCTGGACCCTTGTAGCCTCTGTGGACCCTGAAGATATCAGGGATCTTTCACCGACAGAGAATGTAAGCGTCGTGGACACTCCCTGGAAACCATACACAGACCTGCAGGATGCATTTGTGGTGGTCACATGCCAGCTGAACATTCAGCGAATGGAAGCCTTTGCAGTTGACAAAGTTGACCACTTGTTGCCACGGAGATCTGAGCGCCATGTGAGTGCAGTCGATGCACCCTGCACCTGTGAAAAACCTGAGATCTGGGCAAATCCCAGCGCACTTGCATCCTGGCTTTCCTGGTCCCAGGCGAAATGCACAAAGTTGTGTGCCTTCATGAAGTTCGCCTCCGTGACCTCATGGGTGCATTTGCCGGTGGAGGCTTGCGATATTCCACAGAGGTCACCTGTGGAGCCCTGAAAGGAGCCACTGACGTAAAAATTGAGCGCCGCTGTCACTTTCATGGTCACTGGCAGTGGATGCCCTCCACGTCCCTGTGGTGCCAAATCCTGCAGTAGCTGGCAGATGTGACTGACCAGTTCCCTAGACATGCTCAATCTTCAGCGGCACAGGTTCTCAGTCATCTGCAGAAATGAAATGCAGTGTGTATAGGCCTTGGGTCTAACTAGGCGCCGGCCTCCGACGGCTCACTGTGGTTCTTTGGCAGTGTGTATGGGAGCCCCAGCAGCCCCTTCTTCCTGAGGGTGCTGCTCCTCCCTCTGCCCAGCCAGAGCTGCCTCAGTCACTCTCTTCTCCTTTATCTCCACTCTCTGTAGGCCATGAGGCATACAGCTAGGTCACCAGGCTCCATGCTCCTGATGTACTCCTCCGGCAGGATGAAAGAGAGTGATGTATGTGTTAGCTTGGGTGTTCTAAGAACCTTTCTTTGTTAGGTCTGAAGGCCCCTTCACATATTCCAGAAACAGCTGGCCACCATTTGGATGGCCAGAGTTTAGCATGCTGCATGGCTGTCCGAAACCCCACCCACCTCTGCCCCACTCCACGTGACTGATTAGCGGCAGCTTTGCCCATTGGACTGCATGCTGTGCTCTCAGCTCAGGCGCAGACATTCTCCTAACCTGTGCTGCAAGGCTGAGCTGTTAGCTTGAGCTACGGGGAGTTGGTCCAAACCTGAATAATGACATTGCAAGGGGCTGTGAGCGCCTACAGCAGTGACTGCTCCATGATCAGCTTTAGCAAGGAGATTGTACAATTTTCCAGTAATCCAATTCTTCTGCAGTCCACCAAAGTGCTCATCAGCTTGCAGTCTGTGCCCGAGGGATGAAAAGCTCTGGAGCACTTGGTGGCACTTTCATGCCTCTGCGTTGCTTGAGTATACAAGGTGATTAACACCTCTTCCCACGCTGTGCAACAACATTTTCTTAACTTTCCTAACCCTCCACTATGTCTTGATTCTCTCCCGACAAAGCGGATGTGGAGACAGCCTGCTGACTATTATACCCTGTCTGTGATGACCTTGATGGGCGTCCTCTGGAGGGCCCTGGCCTGATTTTGGTGTCCTAATTTTTGGTGCCTTCCAATTCTTCTTTCGTTGTGTCTTCAGGGCTTGATTGGAGGTCCTGGGTCGCGGACTCTCTTGGCTGTTTCCTGGATGTGCCTGCAAAAGCATGGAGGGAGAATTAGTGCATGGCAGTGGCCTGTGAAACAGGACACATCACTCACAGCATGGTTGTCTGATGGATGTTGCACTGCCGGATTCTCTCTTGGTAGAGAACCGCTGACCTGACCGTCAACGCAGTAACAGTCCAGATCTTCACCGGCCAGCTTTATGACTCTATTGTCAAAGTCGGTGAGACTCTTGATTTCAGGCATTCCTCTACCAGTCTGTGACCCTCTCCCTTTTGTTGTGTGCCAGCTTGTCCTGCATGAATAGAGATGGAGAGAGTATAAGCAGAATGCCTGCCAGGCCAGATGATAAGTATGCCAGGCATGTGAGGGTAGTGAGTGGCCCCATGGACAGAATGAGGATAATGAAGGTGAATGTGAGAGAGTGAATGGTGATGTCCTTTGAACTGGCAGTGATTGAGATCCCTGTGGAGATGTGATGGGTTTGTGAGTGTATGATTTGAGACTGACGAGAAGAGTGACTTATCCTGGTGGAACGGAGATCATTCATCCTGTTGTGGGACTGGGTGGCTGTCCTCTTTTGCAGGGCATTGGCGCTGACCACCGCCACCACTGCCTCCCAAACCAGATTAGTGATGTTGCTGCCTATCCTGCGGCCAGAGCGCTGGTAGAGGAGATCACGGCGAGCCTCCACTACATCCAAAAGGTGTTCCAGGGATGCATCACTGAACCGGTGAGCTGCAGAATTCTTGCCTTTCAGGGCCATGTCATCTTTGCAGCAGTTCTCAGCTGGAAGCACTGAGAGGTGTGGTGCAGCTGCGCTTTAAATATGGCACCCGGCGTGATGAAGCAGCGGAACGACTGTGGTGGGCAAATAAGAGCTTGCCCACCATGGAAATGGCATGTTTCCCAGGAATGCATAATTAATGTGGTGGGATTGGGACCATATAGTGTGAAAAGCTGCCATTGCGGCTGGCGGGTAACACATTCTTTTTCCCGCCCGCTGCCGCGCTTAGTGCAAATTTGGGATGACTCCACCCTTTGCCTATGGCTCTTTTTTAATGAGCAGTCACTCAGATGTGTAACCTTGGTCCCTGCACAAGAAAAAGGTAGGTGTCTCAGCCCAGGGCCTCTTCCCTGTGCAGTGTGTAACCTTCAGACCAAATTGATGGTTCGGCTTCACACTTAGTGAACACACTAATGATGCCTGCACCTCGACAGTGCTTGTCATTGCTGCCAGAATGTCATGGGCAGGCATCACAAAGTTTTGTCATTCTCTCTGTGTGCTCTCAGCATCTTTGAGATGGGGCTGGCCTGCCCATCTCGTCAGCATCTGTGACCAGTGACACTGTGTTCCTGAAGGGGTCAGGTGCTGAGGGATAACAAAGGATCAGGCGCGTTTAAAGTTTCACAGCTACGTCTCCATGATATGACCCTGATCACAGAATGCAAGTGAACTGCCCTCAGCCAGACAGGTGTCAGGCACTCACAGAGATTTTGTGAAGATCTATGGAGTGTCCTCACTGCATGTCGTCATCATCCTCCTGGGATCTAGTGACCACTGGGGCCTCAGCTGAGTCTCCATGACATGAGCCTGAGCACTGAGGGTATGTGTGCTATAGATCTTCAGCTGCGTGCACAGCAGGCCCTGCCACCCCTTCATATTGAGGGAGGTGCTCCTTCTTTTGCCAAGCCAGGTGCCTCCACCACACTCTTTTTCTTCTTCTTCTCTGCTCTCTGTAAGCCATGAGGCATACTGCCACACAGAGTCAAACGTTCATCGGTGCAAGGTAAGGATTTCAGGACTGTCCTCACTGCACCTCATCAGCATCCTTCACGAATCTTGCAGCTATGAGGGCCTGCCTCATCTGGCCAGTGCAATGACCTCATCGCCGGCATCCTCATCTTCGAGGACGTCATCATCATCCTCGTTGATGTCCTCCTCATCGGAGGATACATGCAGCTTTTCCATCTCCTCCTCAGCCTCTCCCTGTTGCAATGCCAGGTTGTGGAGTGTGCAAGCAAGCAACGATGATGCACAACACCCTCTGGGGATTGTATTCCAGTGCTCCACTGGACCTGTCGAGGCACTGGAACCTCAGTTTCAAGATGCCTATTGTTTGCTCCATCAAAGTCTGAGTTGTGGCATGAGTCTCACTGTACCATCGCTCTGCTGGAGTCTGACGCTGCCACACGGGCATCATCAGCCATGTCCTCTATGGATAGCCCTTGCCCCTGAGGAGCCAACCCTGCAGCCTCTGTGGACCGTGCAAGATGTCAGGGATCTGAGACCTGCTAAGGATGTAGGAGTCATGGACGATACCTCGGAATTGTGCGCAGACCTGCAGAATGTGTTTGTGGTCACGTACCAGCTGAACATTCAGGAGTGGAAGACCTTGCGTTTGACATAGTTGACTGCTTGTTGCCTTGGAGGTCTAAGTGCCACATGAGTGCAGTCAATGGCACTCAGGAAAACCTGAGGCCTGCCCTCCATGCCCACGTGGCGCCAAATCCTGCAGAAGGTGACATATATGACTGACTAGTTCCCTAGACATGCGCAGTCTTTGACGACGCTGGTTCTCAGCCATCTGCAGAAATGTTAGGTGGCATCTGTAGGCCCTGGATCTAGTGAGGTGCCTACGAACGACAGCTCTCTGTGGATCTTCAGCTGCGTGAGCAGCAGACGCTGCCACCCCTAAATCTTGAGGGTGGTGCGCCTCCCTTTGTTGAGGCAGGCACCTCCACCGCTCTCTTCTTCTTCTTCTCTGGTCTCTGTAAGCCATGAGGCATACCGCTAAATCACCAGGCTCCATGATCCTGGTTTTCTCCTCCTGCAGGATCAAAGGCAGAGACACGTGGGTTAGCATATACGTCCTAAGAGCCTCTCTTGGTTAAGTCTGAATGCCCTTCATGCATGCAGGAGAGTGCTGGCCACCACTTGGACGGCCAGTATGTACTGCACTCATTGGCTGTCAGAAACCCCACCCACCTCCGCCCCACTCCACTTGACCGATTGGCGGCCAATTTGCCCACTAGATTGCATGCTGTGCTCTCAGCTCAGGCGCAGGCATTCTCCTAACAGGCACTGCAAGGCTGCACTGTTAGCTTGAACCATGACGGATACTGGTCCAAACCTTAATAAAGACATTGCAAGGGGCTGTGAGCACCTCCATCAGTGACTGCACCATGGCCAGCTTTCACAAGGGGATTCTACAACCTGCCCAGTCGGCCAATTGATCTGCTACCCCCTAAAACACATATTAATTTGCCATCTGCGCCCGAGGGGTGAAAAATTCTGGAGCATTTGGTGGCACTTTCAGGCTTTTGTGTTTATTGAGCGGGCAGAAAATCTTCAGAGGCCCAACTTCAATCATGTCAATGGGGCTGATGGTAAATGGTCTCAGCTGCCGAAAAATGCTCACTTTTGACAAGCCTTTCCAAGTGCGTGGCCGCTTCCCTCAACTCTGCTCCCCACCTCCCACCCAGCACGTGCTTGAGCATTCCCTTCAGTCTGTCTGTGCTGCCTTGCCCCCTACCCCAACCACCCCCCCCACCACACCCCCCAGGTCTGACCCGCAACGGAGCCCTTGCCCCGGTGCCATACTCGAAAGCCAGCTAGGAGAAAGTGACTTGCCTGTGCCCCCTGCAAATGTGCAGCACCTCTTCCTTGATGTCCTACAGGCGATGCTTGTGAACGCTGTGCAAGGTTGTGTGCACTTACTTCTGGATTCCCCTCAAAGTTCAGCTTGCCAGATGCATGCCTTTTAAAGGCAGTCATGAAGCACGCCGTCCTGAAGTCACGCTGACGTGGGTAGTAAATTTGATGTGGGAGATGATTCCGGCAAACAGGGCTTATAATTAGATGCAAATTCATTAAAACGACGTTCCCGATGTGCGATGGCGGGAAACAAGGCTCACCATTGACGAGTGGAGCAGATGATCATAAACTGGTTTCATGATAGTGTAGAACCAACTTTTGGCCTTCCCGTCACATTGTTTCCCACCCCCACCCCCACCCACCATGGCGCCCAATGCCAACGGGGCTGGAAAATTCCAGCCATAGTGTTTAGACTTTCAGGATGAATGCGTGAATAAATAATCTTCTTTATTTAGACCCACAAAAGCTTGGTGCTGTTAATCAAATTGATTACATACTCAAGGGGCTGAGAGACAGGTTTCCACCTCACTTTCCAAAATGACCCTGATTACAGGCAGTAAGGGAAGAGAAATAGGCATTTCAGTTTATCTATGCCCCCCCCTGTAACACCAGAAAAAGGTGTGACAAGTCCTCATCAGACATTTGCTCTGCATCAATAAAGCCGCAGTAGCGTTCCATACTGAGGAAAACATTCAATAGCTATTTGACAAACTCTCTCAATGCCTGTGAAGTGTTTGGCTTGACCATCGGAATCAAGCGACGGGATTTTCCATACCTGCCCGCTGCCGTGATCTTCCGGTCCTGCCACAAGTCAATGGACTTCTGGCTGGGGTGTTGCCTTGTCCCGCCCATGACGGGGCCGGAAAATCTCAGCCAAGAAGACAAATGTCATGGTCCAGGATTTTGTCATGCCTGTCAATCAGCATTGATAATGTGATGCTGGACGTTGTTGGTTGCTTCACATCTCTTGACTCCACAATCACCAATAACCTGCCACATGATGATAAAATCAACTGGTGCGTTGCAAAAGCTGCAGCTGTTATGTTCAAGGCTGTGTGGAACCACAGTAACTGGATCGAAAGCGCCAGGCTGTATGTCTACCAAGCCTCAGTGCACTCGCTACAGTGGGGAGACATGAACAGTATGTGCTAGGCAGGAATAAAGGCTGAACATTTTCCACTCTCGCTCTCTCAGGTGTATCTTTACTGTCTCTTGGCAGGCCAAGGTTGCCAACTCAGAGGTCCTGGTGCATATTAGTCCATTAGCATATTCTCGTTGATAAGCAAACAATGTCTGCACTGGTTCAGCCATCTTTATCGGAAGGATGGTGGTGGTATGCAAAAAGCCTTCTGTACCCATGAATGGACTGCTGGGTCATGATCTGCTGGACATCCACATCTCTGCTACAGGGACAGCTTTAAGCAAGTTATGAAGATGGCAGACATTGACACAGACCACTGGGAGACAATCGCCGATGGCTGTGACTTCTGGAGGCTGACTGTTAGGAGGGGTATTGGAAGTGGCAAGGAGAGATGGAAAGCTCAGCTGGCTGAAAAGAGGGCCGAGAGAAAACAAAGGCCAGCAAGTCCTGCACCTTCTCAGCTCACTATCTTTGTCTGCAGAAAATGGGGCAGATACTGCCATGACAGTGGAGCTCCTGTGTCACACCAGGCGATGTTTAACACAGAGTTGGCCACCTAGGTGAAAAACATAATCTCACGAGATGGAAGGGTGCAAAAGGATATCACTTTGAGTTAGTAATTTGCCATTTTAGTGGGGTGCAAATAGTTACCAAAGCATAGGAGCAGGAGTATGTCATTCAGCTCTTTGAGTCTCACGGTTAGGTGCTTGATTTGTTACTCAACTCCATTTACTTGCCATTGCTCCACAACTCCCATTGTTGGCTTGGCAAGTTTGTACTGTGTGGATACTGCATCTGTTGCAATACATACTTTATTATTGTGGTATTTGGTTTGTACTCTGTTTTTATTGAAACATAGTTTAAAAAAATAGTTGAAGCAATAGAATCAGCAATACAATTATGTCTTCATTTCAAACATATCTCTGAACCCTTTCCCAATGATACTCTGCTTTCATGAACAGTCCCTTTAAAACTTATAGGATTTTCTTACACCAACACTTAGACAGCTAAGGATGCACCTTTCCACAAACCCTCACAGCCAAAATTATTGGAAACCACAGTTATGTGGATTCTCATAAGTTTTGTGAATAGGCATCTTTGTCTCTTGCCTCAGTTATGAATTAAACACCTTCCTAGCAAAGTACATAAACAAAACTATGGACTCCTTTGTTTTTTGTGGTGTATCAGATACCATAACAACATGATAGAGTCAGAACAATTGCAATAAGGGTGAATGACTCATGTAATTAACCCTGGTGATTTTGAGGAGATAGATAGACTTGCTTGAATTCTATGATAGCATCTTTGGCTTTCCCATTGATGCTATGTGCTCCAATGCATGCACCACTAACCCTATTTAGTAGATAATATTTAATTCTGTGTTTGAACCTCTGCACAGTACTCTGGAAGTGAGTTCCACAGGCAGAAGCAGTTGTCTGTGAAGATTTGTTGATGGTATTTAGTGTGGACTTTTTGGGCCAATAGTGGGAATGGAGGCGCAGCAGCACCTCCAGTGTTGCTACTGTATAAACGTGTTTAATTCTTGTGATACTGCTCCAAACATTATCTTGAAGCAAATCTTGCCATATCTCCAGTTTGGGAAAACATTGTTAAAAATTGCCCATTTCTTAAACATGCAATCCATATCTGCATACTCAACTTCCTAAAACTACCCGTGCTTATGCTTTCCTTCCCTGTTCCTCCAATTCTCTGGTTTTCTCTGATTTCATTTATTCTAATTAATGGCACATAAACACTGAACAAGAATATTTGGTGTGAAGTAATCCATTCTCGTCACACCTATTGGTTTTCATAGCTTTGGACGGTAGTGAGTAGGGAAGCTAGGAACAGCCTTTCTCTAAAACTAGAAACAAAATATGTTGGCAATACTCAGCAGTTCAGGCAGCATCTGTGGTGAGAGAGAAATAGAATTAATGGGCTGGATTTTATGGTGTGCCAGCTTTCTCACCCACCATCAACCACACCACCACCCCCACCCCCCCCCGCCACCCCCGCCAACCTCCCCACCAGCTGACTAAAAAGTCAGTTGAGAGCCAGCTCAGCAAAAGCATTTTACGCACAGAGGGGTGTTAATTAGCTCAGGGTGAGACGTTTGCCCCCGCCTGGGAGTATCAGAGAGCTGACAGCTATTCTGATTGGCCAGAAGCTCTGTAGTCCCAGCAGGCTGGAGCAGCGATCACTGCCGGGACGACAGCCAGTTAAAGCCAGTCCCCGAACAAGAGGTGGTTACGCAGCCGGACTTCAAGGCAACTCCGGGGTATTGGTGGGGCCTGGTTGGCAGACCCCAGCGAGGGAGTGACGAGGGTGCAGGGGGTCGGGGTGGGGGTGGGAGCTGGGTATGAGAGGCTGGGTGGGAGGGTTAAAGAGGGCTCTGACCTTTTGGGTGACTTGCCTCCAATGGGCACAGAGGTGCCCCAAAGAAGCTTTGCCTCCCCACCTGTCGGACACCAGTCTGCGCAGTAAAAGCTGCCGGGCTAGCAACCTGGCATGGGCCCCTCCCTGCCGTAGGTAAAATAGGAGCGGAGATGGGGTGAGGCAGTTTGTGGCTGGTTTTGGCCTCTTAGAGCTTAAAAGGCCCAAGGGCAGGCTGGCCGTCCGCCCTTCCACCAGACCCCGTAAAATGGGAGACAGGTTGGGGACGGGTGTGATGGTGGTGGGCAGGCGCACGCTACAATTTACAAGTCTCCTGCCTTCACTTGCTGGAAGGCTGCCGTAGAATTCAGTCCAGGGCAGAACTTTACGCCTCATGGGTGGGCCGAGTGGATATGAAATAGTACAAGAGGATGTCGGGCTAGCATCCTGATGTCATCCCGCATGCGAGCAATCTGCAGGTCGGCAGGTGCGGGTGTCAGGGCCACACCCACCAACAATGAAAAGACCATTAAAGGCAATTGTTCGTGATGTTACGTTGCCCATGCAATTTTACGCTCATCGCACAGGCAAAACTGGCAGGCGGGCAGCCCACTTTTGACAAAACCTCATCCAAGGGCGGGATAAAAAGGGTCAGCAGTATTACTGTTGTGAGTAGTGAGGAGCTTAGGAGAGAGTTTTCTGCTGGTTGCTTATTTGAACTTGACTTCATCTCTGTTCTGAGCTTCATTCTTAGCATTTCCAGGCTTCATTTCAGGGCACCTTGGTGTCTGCAAGGATCCCGGAGAATTTTGACAGTGTGGACCCTTCCAGGTATCAGAGAGCCTTCTGTGACCCTGGTAATGGGGATTGAGGTTTCCACTGGTGGCACCTCTGAAGAAGAAGAGAGGGGCAAAAGGGAGAGGAGGCCAGGCGCCCCAATGCAGCTGCCAGGGTAGGGACCTGTGGGAAGAGAGGCACAGGCACAAGGGGCACAGGGACAGCAGGTAGTCCAAGGCGTAAGGGGCCGCAGAAGATGCCACTATCCTACTGTGAGGGTTTACAGGCAACAATACAGCTACCTCAGAATGTTCGAGGTGCAATGCTGAAGGAGGCTCCGTCTCTCCAGGAAGACTGTGACCTCCATTTGTTAGATGATTGGGCTTGAAATCACCACAACTGTGTGGGTGGACACCCCATGCCAGTGGCTCTTAAGGTCACAGTGGCCCTCAACTTCAATGCCTCCAGCTCATTCCAGGTGTCAGTGGGGGATTGTTGTGGAGTGTCCGAATCAGCTGTCCACAGTTGCATCAAGCAGGTGACTGATGCTCTGTTCAGGCGGGTAATGACGTTTATTCATTTCCGTACGCATGACGACAGCCAGTCTGAGTGAGTCAGAGGCTTTGCAGAGATTGCTGGGTCCCCCCGCGTCCAGGGTGCCATCGACTACACGTATGTGGCCATCAAGGCGCCAGTGGATCAGCCGGGTGCCTTTGTCAACATGAAGGGCTTCCACTCGATGAACATCCAGATAGTTTGTGACCACAAGTTGCAGATTCTGCAAGTCTGTGCAAGACCCTTGACAGCTCCCATGATGCTTACACCCTGAGACACTCCCAGGTGCCAAAGCTCTTCAGTGCTCCAGCCTGACTGGATGGATGGTTGCTGGGTGACAAGGGTTATCACTAGAAAAGGTGGCTCATGACGCCTCTCCGCCACCCAAGAGAAGAGGCAGAACAGTGTTATAATATGAGTCATGCCTCCACAAGGGCGATGGTACAGAGGACCATAGATCTTCTGTTGATGTGCTTCCGATGCCTGGACCGTTCAGGGTGGGCAATACCCCCCAGAGCGGGTGTCACTGATAGTGATTGCATGCTGCGCTCTACACAACCTGGCACTGGCAAGGGGGGACCCACTGGGGGAAGAGAATCTTAAGGCAGCTCCACAGGCCACAGAGGATGAATCCAGTGGTGAGTCAGAAGAGGAGCACAGTGAGGAGAATACTGAGGGCGTGGAGGCAGACCTCTGGATCTTTCAGGGAGGTGCCTTAAACTTATGTTTACGAGTGCTGCATCTTGTTGCGTTCCCCTCATCGCTCTCACTGGCAGCGGCATTGGAGACAGCCTGCTGACTCTGCTGTCTTGTTGGCCTTGATGACCTTGACAGTTGTCCACTGGTTAGTGGAGCCTGTGCTAGCCCCGCCTGAGAGGGAGCGGCCAGTGCCATGGCTGGCAGCAGATGCACAGTTGCTGGCAGAGGGGCGGAGGAGCAGCTGCCATCATCCACAGCACCCTGAAAGGAGCCTGCAGAGATGACAAGCAGGCCATGTGCCAACATGAGGTCACCTTCTTGCTCACCATTGATGGATGGGCGCCTGGCTTGGATATTGGGTGCCTTATCCATCTCCCACACTGGCATTGACCACCTGAGGTTATTGTCTGTGTGAGGGCTTACAGGTCCGAACGCAACCCCAGGAACCCCTGATTCTGTCCCTATAGCTGCCTCTCCGTGAGAGTCACCACTCTCTCAATGGAGGAGGCAGTGTGCTCGGCCATGAGGGTCAATGCACTGCTTATGCTCCGCATGGTCTCCTCCACAACAGAGACCATGGCACCCATACCCTCATGGATCTCTGCCAGATCCTCCCGCACATCCTACTGGACATCCAGCATCTGCCGCCTAATGGACGACTCTGGATGCTCATCAACTGCCTTCAACTCAGCATCGTCCTGGTCTTCAGCGGTCCTCCGACTGCCAGAGAGTCCTGGGCACTCTCTGCCTCCACCTGCTCTTCAGGATTGTGTGAAGTGCCCTCACCAGTGTGCACTGACATTCTAGCCAACGATCTAATGCCCACCAGGGTGCTGGTATCTGCACTGGTGCTTGGTGCAGAGAGGGGGTGTGATGCAAGTGACTCTGAAGACTGGTGGTCCTCTGGCGTCAAGGGAGGCTCTTTGGGGTCCCGCATACGAGTGCGAGCTAGCGAACCTAAGGGAGAACAATGACATGTCATTAGTTTAAGTAATCACACTGTCACTGTGCATGCCAGGTGCCCTGGTGAGACAATGGAGATCTGCATCATGCTGCCATCATCTTTCAATGGTCAATGGGGACTCCAGGTTTGAGGCTCCCATTAATGATGAGACTACACAAGAAAGTTTGTACAATCTGAAACTCTCACCTCTGTGCACTGCACTCTTACCTTTGTCAGAGACCCCTGCTTCTCCATGACTGGCTGACCCAGGTGGGTGGTGGCTCTCCAGCTCCAATGCATCCATTTCATACCTCATAATGATTAGGAGGGTTGGGGTCCTCCGCCTGTCCTTGACCTCTTGATGATGTTATGGCTCCTCTTCTCTTGAAAGGACAGAGGAGCATTGATTAGTCCAATCTCTACCTGCAGCGCCATTGCAGCCTGGCCAACCCCACCTGACGAACATCTTGCAGGGCACAAGTGAGTCATGGCCCTCGAGCCGCAAGGCACTCAGTCCAAGCAGCCAGGGCTCACCCTCTTAGCCAGCTCCAGTGCCAGTAACAGTTGGCACTCTCAGACTCTAACACCCGAGCTCCATGGGAGGACAGCCAGCCCTTAACACTTCTCCACACTGATCCATGCCAACATGGTACTCCCTCTTGCCGAGTGCAGCAGGTCGTTGAACCTTTTGTGGCACTGCACCCATGTGCGCCTCACAATGTTGTGGCTGCTGACCTCGGCTACTACCTCCTCCCAAGCTTTTTTGGTCTGATGCGGTGGCCTCCTCCTGCCATCCCTGGGTATGAGAGTGTCCTGCCTGACACCGACCTCCTCCATGAGGACCACGAAGCACTCAATCGAGAAACGGGGGGCCCACTGCCCACCTGACTTGCCCTCCCGCCTGACGTTTCCTGTGCTGGTGAGGCCATTGTTTCAGTCTCCGGGCTGACTCTAAAGATTCTCCCCTGGCAGCCTTCAGGGAGCTTCCTTTGCTGGTTTTAAAGCACCCGCTGGGTTGCCATTGGACCCGGTGCCCAACAGGCCCCAGCCCCTGGCCAGCCCTTCCCGACCATTCAGAAGATGTGTTTCACGCTGGGCTGACCTTAATTGGCCAGCCAGTGTGAAATCGCAGGCAGGGGCCAATCACGGTCAGGGGCCCGTTTCCCATCCGTTTCTGGGCTTGTCGATCACGCGCACCCGACGAGGGAAAAATTCAGGCTCAGGGATATCTCAGAAATGTGAGATGTGTTTCAATGAGAAATGGGAAAATGGAAATAGGCACCTAGAATGTTATACGTGCTTATGTGTTGTCCAGTTTTAAGGGCATCATGCTACCTTTTAGCCAGCTTGTGCCATTTATCCCTGTTTAGAGAGCATATAGCTACCTACCTATTGGATGGGATGATTATGAACTAGGTTTTTCTTGAAATAATTGATTCCTAAGCATTAGCAAGTTGAATTTTATTCAAACTTTCTCACTTTTCATCCCGAACAAAATAATTCTCTTAGTTTCGGGAAGGTCACACCTTGTTATGTCTAAGGAGCTTCCAACAGACAAATTGTACAGACCAATTTCAAAGGGAGCTATAGAAATGCCATTTGCATTTGATAAGCCAACCTTTCTAGCAGAGCCATGGGTCTGTTGAGTAATAGCTTCCCAAACACCATACCCTCAACACGAACTTTCAGCCCATAATTCTGAGACAATATCAGTCCTGAAAACAAAACCATATTCCAGGCACTGGAAAAACATACTTTGTTGAAGTCACTGTGGAGAAGAAAAGCTACATGACCCAAGGGTCTGGCCTTTTGGGAAGTTTAATGTTACCTTTCTGAGCTGTGCAGCCGGTCTGCTGTTTAACATCCAACTGGCAGGCCACACAGAAGCAAGCTCTGTCCAGGTTGGACCACCGGCCTATCTAACCTGGCTCTACTGGAAGATTTTGTATCCTCGTCTACAGAACTGGTGCCATCTCTGCGTGCCTATTTTATCTTATGACATCACGCCACCTGACAACACTGTTCTCCAGTCAGCTGACCATCGAATGCCCACCTGAAAGATTTCCTCATCGGATTCTGACTTTGGGACTCTGGAACTCACGTGAACCAATATTCAGTTTTTCTGTGGTCCTTGTACTGTAAACCCCCTTTCCTCTATCTCTCCCTTTTCTGTGTGGAGGTGGAGTGGGAAGTTGCAAACATCCCTTTTCGTGGGTTTTGAATACATAAAAATAAACTAACCTCCTGAGTTAATCCTAACTTAAGTTTGCTGCGGAATTATTAGTAAAAATGGATCACACAAAAAAAAGGGGTTGGGGAAATACACCACTGCTTATTCTAAAAAAAACTAATTCAAAACATCTGTTTACGGACAGGTGGTAAGAGGAAAACAGTGCTGATGGAACTGAACACCTTCTGTCCATAACAAAAGGTTCTGACTAACGACAGGATATGGTTCATTGGTACCAACAGCTCTCTAATATTTTACCCAAATAACCGGTCTCCATGTATGAGTCTAGATATTGGAAGTTGGAAGGTTACTCAATAATATGAAGTATCATAACTTAGTCCAATTCTGTTCTCTTTCAATGTCCACACAAGCACATTTACTCAGCAGGAGTTATTGGACTTCACTGAGGAAAGGCAATACTAGCTGTTTCTCCACCCAGGGTGTTGAAGCCACTTGGGACCCCTAATTGCTGTCTCTGCTGTGATCAGCAATGAACACAGATGGGGCTGGAAACTAAAATCTTCTGCTTTACAAGGCTTAACTGGTATCTTAACCCACTGATCACAATTCACCTACTACTTATTTTTCCTTCTTTTCCCCCAGAATTACAGCACTGCATACTTAATTTTAATGGGATGTCGTGGGTCCCGTCTTCGGGACCGAATATGGGACCAGTATTTGTGCAGGCGAATAGCAGGATCATGGAGGGGATTTTATTGGTGGTGGGCAATTAAAAGGCCACTGCTAGGACTGCTATCCAATTAAGGGCAACGGCCCAGAGCTGGACACAACTGAAGCTGCAGGGAGAAGGAGAGGGCACCTCCATGTTGAGGCACTTTTGAAGGGCCAATGAGAAACATTTCCAATATTTTGCAGCCAGGCAGATAGGCCCCAGCAATTGGATGAGTGAACCCTTCAACAGCTGTGGTGGAGCTCAGTAGTGGCCACTGCTGCCGGGGAGGGGAGTGTAGTGATCGTAAGTCAAACCTTTCATGCTGTTTTAAGGATCTCATGATTATGCTGATGAATCAGCCCTAAGCGCGAGTAATCTTAGGGGTGGAGCTTTCTAGTCTTGGACCTGGTTCAAGCATGTAACTTCTTCAGGAGCTCTGTAAATAAAGTTTACTGTTTCTAACAAGAAACCTGTTTGGTACACCAAGTTTATTACAGGAGGAATCCCCCTTCATGGGACATGAAGCTACCAGGGAAGGAAAAATTCTTCCGGAAAGCCAAATCAATGTACCTGCTGGTCTCCTCACATGGCCATCCTGACGCCTGTAAAATGCTGGCCGGGGCATAAAATAGCTGTTAATAAGCCAGTTAATTGGCCAAACGCCTCCGGTTGCAGGTGGCCAAGCTGCTGCCTGCGAATATCCTGTGGTGGAGGGAAGAAATCGGGCTTCCCACTCTTTGCTTTCGGCCACCATTGTACCAGCCCATCTCCAGAGGAGCTTGTGTTGGAAGGGCAAGCAGGTTAATAAGTTTCTATTTGCAAGATATGGATAAAAAGTACTGCACAGCTATACAGGAAGCACTTCAGGAAAAGTGCAGATGTTCTGACACATATTGCATCCTATCTACTTAGCTGCCATCATGTTAGAAATAATTATTTAAGATCAGATATTTCGCTGCTTTTATTAGATTCATATTACTGCAGTGGTTCTGTCTGAGCAAGATATATCAGCATTGCCCAAACAGTTCTCCAATTCCATAAACTGTTATTGATCTTAAGAAATACTTAGCTTTCACTGCTTAATACTTGCAGATTAAATACTGGTTTATAAATGCTCATGTGTTATAAAATACAAAGCAATGTCACAAAATTTCTTATAGATGGCAAAGCACTGAATGCACTTTAACATGGCTGCCAGTGGTACCTCGCTGCAATTTTGATAAAGCGACAGTCATTTGTGTGGAATTTGTATCATAATCAGATTTTATTAATTAGCTGATAACTCTGTGCATACTCCATTTGAGGAAATGGTATTGACATCATTAAGAATCTGAGCACACCTACCCTATCTTATTTCAATTTGCAATATTTAGGAAATACACACACGGTAGGTCAAGTGTAAAACAAACAGCTTTAACATGCTTTTATTGCAATTTACCTTTAACATGCCTGTTTATTATGAGTATTGCTTCACCCAGTAAAGCATTGTATTCATAAATTTGGATTTTGATGTTTAAAATTAGAATTTAATTACAAAAGATTCCAAAGTATTCATGCTTAGATATATATTGGTTTTAAGTTATCTATGCTACATTTATGCTTTATATTCTAATAACTCTCTCATTTGCTAATTAATGACTATTTTAATTATGTTAATTGAATTTTGACATTTTTTGGGATAGGATTGAATTTACTCCTTGCAGATATCTTAAACTACAATCAATCATAATGACTCTGATTATTAAATCTGGACAATTACACAGGGTATATATTAATTAATTCGTATAATAGGAAGAGAGAGGCGCATTAAGATGAATATCTGGAGAAAAAGAGACCAAGAGACAGAAAGATTAGAGACACTTAAATATAGAGACAGATAGGCTAAGAGATGGAGTGTGTGCATCTGTCAATCTCTATACATTTAATCTGCATTGTGAAATGTATTAAATGCATGCTTTAAGAAAATGCCCCCTCAGTACAAATAAATAACTGGTTTAACACACTAAAGTGCATTATTATGATGCATGTAAATAAATATTTTAAATTTGGTTAAATAGTACCAACTAACATGAAGCTACTTTTTAATAATAGACTCCCTGCTATCCATAAAAATAATAGGAACACTATCTTGATAAATAAAACTACATGAAAAGTGTATGCATTCTAAGCTTCACCTACTGATTTAATTGCACTTAATTCAAATCCTCTGAATTTTTCCAATGTGGCACAAATTTAAATATAGATCAGTTTTTGTGACCTCAAGTGACCTCAGGTTATCAGTATCATATTGCGTGTCAGAATACTTGCAACATGAAGCATAATCACACAAGCGGTGAGTTCAATTAAGTGGATGACAACAAATCAAGACAGCTTGGGTACTGGAGGTTGGTGCTAAAGGCTAACAGTTAATTACTGTGCAAAGCAAATCAGCAGATGCCTTTGTTGATGTTGTAAATGGTCATTTCACAGGTTAGAACATGAGAAACGCTCATTGAACAAGAAAAGATTGCTCGATCAATCATGCCTGTTCCACTTAGAGACACGAGACACAGTTCTATCACCGAATCCATCCAGCTCATTTAATCTCCTGTGAAAAAGCCCTACAATATTTCCCCCTGTTCTTATTTAAAAAGGTAAATCCGGAAAAACAGCATCGGTTTTTGACACGGATGTTCAAAAATAAACAAAATCATTTAAAGAAGGTGATCGGGCGGAATGTTCCGTGCTTGTGCGGCAGTGCGAGCGGACAATATGGCGAGAAGGCCAGAAACCAGTTTGTGATTGTCTGCTCAGCCCGTCGGTGGCGGGCTGCGTTTTCCGTCGTCGGACATTGGGAACCACATTGTAATACATCTGCAGATCATTGTATGGTCAGCCCGACGGACTCATTCCACCCCTGCTGAGTCATCTGCCCACGTCGGTGGGAAAACACACTGGTGCAGAACACATCTTGTCAAGTGTGACGTGCAGAAGTTGGGACTTAACATCAGGGCCTTGGTCATAACATGGATATTCAAGGAGCAGGAGATGCTGGAGCCCGACAGCAACAGGACCCTGGAAGAACGTCCATGACATGCTGGGTGGGTTCTCATGGACATGGTTCCGCTGTGAAGCAGCTCGTGGAAGATGGAAAGTCATCACTGAGTGTCTGTTCACATGGTTGATGGTTGACGGGGTGGAGAGGACGGTCCAGCTGTGTTTGGGAGAGGAAGATGTACCGGGGAGGCGGCTGGGAGAGGAAGGTATAGGATTGACTGGGAGAGGAAGAGGTGTTCAATGGGGGGAGGGGCAGCGGGGGAGGGGGTGAGTTTGGGAGGAGTGGAACAAAGGTGTTGGGGTGGGGGTGAGGTTGGGAAGAGGCAAATGAAGCTGTCGGGGGAGAGGTCATGAGTGGGAGGGGCTACGGGGGGAGGAGGGAGTACTGGGGGAGAAGATGGCAACTGGGGAGGGGGGTTGAAGGTGTAAGGGAAGGAATTCCGAGGGGTGGAAGGAGTGCAGCGAGGGAAGGGAGTCCAGGGTGAGGAAGGAGTCCAGGGGAGAAAGGACTGCGGAGAGAGGAGGGAGTCCAGGTGGAAGAAGGAGTCCTGGCGGGGGAGGAAGAGGTAGGGTGGAGGAAGGAGTGTGAAGGGGGAGGCAGTAAGGATGGAAGAAGAGTCAGGAAGGGGGAATCAGTAAGGTTGGAGGAAGAAGTAAGGCTAGAGGGTGAAATAAGGCTGCAGGAAGGAGTTGGGAAGGGAGAAGGACTAAGGGGGAAGGACTAAGCGGAGGAGGGGACAGAGTCCAGTGGGGGGGAAGTCTGGAGGGGGAGAACGAGTTCCAGAGGTGGAAGGTGTTCCAAAGGGGGAAGAAGTTCCAAGGGGGGAAGGAGCTCCCGGAGGGGAAGGAGTCCAGAGGGGTGGATGTCCAGGTGAATGTGCAAGAGAGGGCTCTGATGAATCCATGACTGTATCCTGGGGAGCAAACTGACTGTGGCTGTGGTATGAGGGAATGGTGAGAATGATCGAGGGCCCAGTGAGGTGGTTGGGTGGGACAGTGAGGGTTCGATGGTATCGGTAAAAGGGACAGCGAGGGTGGATGGTGGGGACTCAGAGGCAGACACGGATCCTGGAGGTAAGAAGGAGGAGGTTGGGGAGGTTAATGTGGAGGGGGTGGAACTTTTGGGAAGGAAGGAAACGTGCATGTTCACCTGGATATTCCCAAAAGAGTACAGGAGCAAGGATGTCTTACTGCAGCTGTACAGGGCCTTGGTGAGACCACACCTGGGGTATTGTGTTCAGTTTTGGTCTCCTTACCTAAGAAAGGATATACTTAGAAATAGAAACATAGAAAACAGAAGCAGGAAGAGGTCATTCGGCATTTCGGGCCTGCTCCGCCAGTTAATATGATCATGGCTGATCCTCTATCCCAAAGCCACACTCCCGCTCTCTCCTCATATACCTTCACATCTTTAGAGTCTAGAAATCTATCTATTTCCTTCTTAAATATATTCACTGGCTTGACCTGCACAGCCTCCTGTGGTAGAGAATTCCATAGGTTCACCTCTGAGTGAAGAAGTTTCTCCTCATCTCAGTCCTAAATTGTCTACCCCATATCCTGAGACTGTGACCTCTTGTTCTAGACCCCTCAGCCAGAGGGAATATCATCCCTGCATCCTACTTGCCATAGAGGAAATGCAGCGAAGGTTCACCAGACTGATTTCCTGGGATGGCAGGATTATCGTTTGAGGAGAGATTGAGCCGACTAGGCCTGTATTCACTGGAGTTTAGAAGAATAAGAGGGGATCTCTTGGAAACATATAAAATTCTGTTGGGGTTGGACAGACTGGATGCAAGGATGATGTTTCCTCTGGCTGTGGGGTCTAGAACAAGGGGTCACAATCTCAGGGTGTGGGGTAGGCCATTTAGGACTGAGATGAGGAGAATCTTCTTCACTCAGAGGGTGGTGAGCCTGTGGAATTCTCTACCACAGGAGGCTGCAGAGGCCAAGTCACTGAATATACTTAAGAAAAAATAGATAGATTTCTGAATTCTGAAGGCATCTGGGGGTATGGGGAGAGTGCAGGAGTACGGCATTGAGGTAGAGGATCAGCCATGCTCATATTGAATGGCGGAGCAGGCTTGCGGGGCTGAATGACCTACTCCTGCTCCTTTTTTCTAAGTTTTAATGTTACAAGGGTTGTGGCTGGTGGATCACAGAGGGGAGGTGGAAGTTGATGCCAGCGGGGGTCGACTGTGATGGGGGAAAGGAACTGGGTGACTGTGGGAGGGGAAAGGATGGGGGAGCGAATGAAAAACTGTTTTGCCACCATGCTTGCTAAATCGAAAGTGAAATGAGAGTCATGGTGGGTGAGGTCAGGCGCTGCCTGGGAGTGTGATCAGTGGGTGGGCGGAGATGCAGGTCAGCTCAGATGGACAACTGAAAGTGAACCCCAGCAAGCAGCATTGAAAATGCTGAGGGCATTGAGATGTGTGTGACACGGGAGAGTGCAGGGGAGAGTGCCTACACAAGGCTCCGAAAGGTTCTGCCACACCCACACTTCTCCCTCCAGAATCCCTCATGGGTTTGCTGCCTGCAGCTGAACTGCTAGTGGGGAGGGGAATGCAGTGGGAGGACTCACAAAGCCTATCAATGAAGCTGAAAGACACCATTACACATTATTCAGTGTAAGTGGATTTATTTCCTGATTGAAAAGTGACAAAATGTGTTCACCAAAACAACCAACTGTGATCAGCATTTCTTAACTGTTGAACGCCTTAGACTTCTAGTTGCTGTCTTGACATCAGCAGCAGGGGTGGAGACAGCTTGTGCAATGGTTGGCCCTGTTGCCTCTGATGCCTTTGGTGTGGGTCCACTGGAGAGCCAAGGCCTTGGGGGTCCCGGCTTGCTTTGACTGTCCTCCTGTGGGCCAGCTGCTCCCTCTGCTGTGACAGAAGGTGAGGTTGATGACAAGCAAAGGGGACTTGGAAGGAGAGGACAGTTTCTGAGGCCCCTGAAGAGATGACCCAGGGATGTGCAGCTGCCGATCCTCCTCCTTTTGGGTGCCCGAAGGCCCTGGCCTGACTCCTTGAGAGGAAGGAGCACCTGGGTGGATGTCAAGGTGCCCCGTTTCCCTCTCACGTTGCCACTGCAGGAACTCACCCATTGCTCCCACGATGGAGTGCAGATGTGCACACATCTCCATGAACCTCACAGATGCCTCTTCCCCAGCAGTGCTCCAAGTGCTGGGGAGCTCGCATGAACCTGCCTCCTTCTGCTGCGAACATGTGTCCATGTGGTGACCACCAGATTGTGAACCTGAGCCTGCTCTAGACCTAGGTCCCACCGAGGTGTGTGTCTATGTGCTGGTGGAAAGTGTGGTAAGCACTGTGACAGGTCTTACAGGTTGCTTAATTTAGCTCTTCAATGGAGGAGGACTCCTCTTGGCCGGAAGTGAGGATGTGGATGGAGCTGAGGGACTGGCTGTCTGAGGGTGTCGGTCGCTTAGTAGAGCTCCCTGTGAACCAAAGTAGAGATAATTAGTGCATGGCAGCACATTCAAAAGTAGGAGAGAGAGCACTCACATTTGGGTTGAGAGGGGGATGATGTGGTGCAGGATCCTCACGAGGGTGTTCGCTGCCGACCTCACTGTCACCGCAGGCACGATCCACATCCTCACCAGTCAGCGCAATGGCACACTCCTCAGAGTGAGTGAGATGTCTAATGTGAGCCACTCCACCCCCCAGTCTGGGATCGCTCCCTGCTGATGTAAGCAGGCTTCTCCCGCATGAAAACAGATGGAGAGAATATGGGCAGATACAAAGCACTGCATGGAATGTTTGTGTGGTGAGCAGAGACATGGATGGGCTGAGGATGCGAGCTCCGGAGAATATGAATCTGAAGAAGATGTGAGGGTGTGTGTGAGAGTCAGTGATATTGTCCCTTGAGGCGTGAGATCCATGTGGCTGTGTGATGGGCTGGTGAGTGCGTCAGTTGAGAGTGATGAGAAGAATGACATACCCTGGCAAAACTGTGGAGATCATTCATCCTCTTGCGGCACTGGGTGGCTGTCCTCTTTTGCAGGGCGTTTGCACCGACCATCGCTGCCACTGCCTCCCAAGCCAGATTGGTGATATTGCTGTCCATCCTGTGGCCAGAAGGGGGAGGTAGAGGACATCATGGTGGGCCTCCAATGAGTCCAAAAGACACTCGAGGGACACGTTATTAAACCTGGGGGCTGCAGCCTTTTTGTCTTTTGGGGGAATGTCTTCTGTGCAGCAGGAAGCACTGAGAGATGTTTGCGCGGTGGCACTTTAAATATGACACCTGCGTGATGAAGTAGCGAGGCAATGGCATGGCGGGCGAATGAGAGCCTACCCACCATGGAAACAGCGTATTTACCTGGAATGCATAATTAATGCAGCAGGATTGGGACGATACGGCGTGAAAAGCTGCCATTACGGCCAGCAGGTAAAGCATCGTTTTTCCTGCCCGCTTCTGCAATTTGATTCCGCCCGTCATCTTCATGAAAGGAGAATAAAAGCCACAAACAGATTTACACTCAATGGACCTATGAAGGGTAAAAGGGAATATTTATTTTCAAACTGTTGAAAATATAATCAGATTTTAAGCTGGTTAGATTTGCAAAGATGGCAAATAGCTTGAACCAGATTGGGCGGGAAGGTTACCAACATGAAAGAAAAATAGATAGCTTTCAAGATTATCTTCATGACTAAGGATGCATGTATCTCCCTACACTTAAAGTAGAATATCGTTAAATAAAGGCAAAAAATTAGTTCACAGGTTATGTTGAAAGGCATATCACACTCGAGCATAAATATTTTATTTAGAGGCTACAGAACTGAAATTCTGCATACAGTTATTGATTGTAGCTAAAGGAAATGAAATCTGCCATCAGAACAGCCAAAAGAACACTGGAGTAGAAGATAGTGGATAGTAATGTGGTCCTTAACCTATTTTGGGAGTTAAAAGGCCAATAATGACTATATAGGGCTATTGAAGGACTTTGCGGTAGATTCAGATGGACACCCAGGAAATGGCAGGGAATTTAAATGGATATTTTGCCTCAGCCATTTCTCCATTAAACTATGTTCAGTTATCAATAGCACAAATCGAGTCAACTGTACATTATAAGTGTCAAAGCGGGTGCAAATACAATTCTAGATAGAATGTGAGGTCTCAAAACAGATTAGGCTGTTGACCCCGATGTCACTCACCCAACAGTATTCAAGGAATTGGAGTATGCATTCCGTGAGCCACTTGCTCATGTATTTAATAGATTGTTGTTGTTTGAGATTGTTCCCAACAACTGGAAATAGGGTTTATACAGTGCCAATATTTTTAAAAAGAGAATAAGGTTGAACAGGAAATTATAGGTCCATCCTCTTGACATTACTTTAAGGCAAATCGCTAGAAGGAATCATTAGAGATACACTGGGTGGAATTGTCCCAGATTTGCACTAAGTGCGGTAGCAGGTGGGGAAAACGGCATTTTATCCACCGGCCACAATGGCGGCTTCTCACACCATATCGTCCCAAACCCATCACATTAATGATGCATTCCCAGGAAACACACTGTTTCAATAGCAGGCAGGCTCTCATTCGCCCGCCATGCTATCACCTTGCCGCGCACCACATTTAAAGTGCACCTCTCAGTGCTTCTGGCCCAGGGCTGCTGTCACAGAAGACAGAATGGCCCCAAAAGGCAAAAAGACTGCAGCCCCCCCACCTCCCGGTTCAGTGACGCGTCCCTCAAACGCCTTTTGGACGTTATGGAGGCCCGGCAGGATGTCCTCTACCTCCACTCTGGCCGCAGGAGGGGCAGCAGCATCACCAATCCAGCATAGGAGGTGGTGACAGCGGTGGTCAGCAATGCCCTGCAAAAGAGGAAAGCCATCCAGTGCTGCTACAGGATGAATGATCTCATCCGTTCCGCCAGTGTAGCTCACTCTTGTCATCACTCTCAACTCACACACTCACAAACCTATCACATATCCACAGGGATCTCACACTTCAAGGGACAACACCACTAACTTACACACATGCCCTCACATCTCCAGCAGGCTCATATCCTCTAGAGCTCGTGTCCTCATCCTGTCCATGGCTCCGTTCACCACACAATCATTCCATGCAGTGCCATGTGTTCTGCTCACATTGTCTCCATCTGTTCCCATGCAGAGGAAGCCTGCTCACATCAGCACAGAGGTCCCAGGCCAGGAAGTGGGTGGGGGGTGGGGGGGGGGGGGGGGGTTGGTGGAGTGGCCCACAATAAGCCCCTCACCCACTTTTAGGAGTTTGCCATCATGCTGACTGGTGAGGACATGGACCGTGCCTGCAGTGAGCATGAGGTCGGCGGCGAACACCCTCGTGATGATCCTGCACCACATCATTCCTCTCTCATCACAGATGTGACTGCTCCCTCCCCTTTTTACTGGGCTGCCCTGCACTAAATATCTCTACTTTGGTTCACAGGGAGCTCTGCCAAGCTACTGACACCCAAGCCAGTCCCTCAACTCCATCTAGGTCCTCATCTCCAGCCAAGAGGACTCCTCCTCCATTGAAGAGCTGGAAATAAGCAACTTGGAAGACCCATCACAGCGCTTACCCTGCACCAAGGTAGAGACACACACCTCAGTGGGACCTAGATCTAGAGCATGCTCTGGTTCACAATCTGGTGGTCACCGCATGGACACGTGTCTGCAGCAGGAGGAGGCAAGTTCAGCCGAGTCCCTGTCAATCAGAAGGCTGCTGGGGAAGAGGCATCTATGAGGTCCGAGCCAGATGACAAACCTCTGGATTTCGCCTTCCAACTCATGCTGGAGAGCCTGCAGAAGGCGGGGGAACATCACACAGAGCTGCTGGAGTGGCACATGAGTCGGAGGAGTGTGTCTGCCTGCTTTCTGATGAAGTGATACTCAATTGTACACTTTTGGTGGCCTCCATGGGGAGGATGGCAGATGCCATGGAGACCCTGGTCCAGCAGAACACAGAGGTGTGTTCAGAACTGTACTCCATCGTAGGAGCCATGGGTGAGTTCCTGCAGTGGCAAAGTGAGAGGGAAATGAGGCACCTTAATGTCCCTCCAGGTGCTCTTTCCCCTCAAGGAGTGAGACCAGGGTGCCCAGGCACCTGAAGGAGGGAGGAGTGGTAACTGGACACCACTGGGTCAGCCACTCAGTAATCTCAGAGGCTTCCTCTCTCTCCGAGTCCCTTTTGCCTGTGAGTCCCTCAGCCTCATCCTCTGTCACAGCAGAGGGAGCAGCTGGCCAATGAGTGATTCTGGAGGGGGAACTGTGTGTGTGGGGCGGGGCCTTTCAGAGCCTCGTGCAAGCACTTTCCCATGCATATGGATCCTTCCCATGTCACGATCTCCTCAATGTTCTGAGCATTTTCAATGCCGCCTGTTGGGGTTCGCTTTCAGTTGTCCATCTGAGCTGACCTGCATCTCTGCCCACCCACTGATCACACTGCAGGGATCAGCCAGGAACAGTACCAGGCAATTAGGTGCTAACCTGGTGAAGCTATAACACAGGATTACTTGCCTGCCAAACAGCATAAGCAGCAAGTGATAGACAGAGCTCAGCAATTCCACAACCAATGGATCAGATATAAGCTCTGCAGTCCTGCCACATAGAAACAGAAACTAGCAGCTGAGTAGGCCATTCGTTCCTTTTAGCCTGCTCCACCATTCAATATGATCATGGCTAATCCTCTAACTCTATCTCCAATGTGAATGATGGTGGGCAATTAAACAACTCAGCGAAGGTGGAGGCTCCACAAATATCCCTATCCTCAATGATGGGGGAACCCAGCATATCAGCACAAAACTTAAGAATGAAGCATTTGCTACAGTCTTCAGCCAGAAATGCCGAGTGGATGATCCATCTTGGCCCACTCCAGAAGTCCTCAGCATCACAGATGCCCGTCTTCATCCAATTTGATTCACTCCACGTGATATTAAGAAATGACTCAAGGCACTGGATATTCCAAAGGCTATGGACCCTCGCAATATTCCGACAATAGTACTGAAGACTTGTGCTTCAGAACTTGTCATGCCCTAAGCCAAGCTGTTACATTACAGCTACAACACTGGCATCTACACAGCAATGTGGACAATTTTCCATGTATGTCCTGCACATACAAAACAGGACAAATCCAACCCGGCCAATTACTGCCCCATCAGTCTACTCTCAAGCATCAGTAAAGTAATGGAAGGGGTTATCAACAGTTCTATCAAGCGGCACTAGCTTAGCAATAACCTGATTCCCAGTTTGGGTTCCGCCAGGGCCACTCAGCTCCTGACCTCATTACAGCCTTGGTTCAAACATGAACAAAAGAGCTGAACTCGTGAGGTGAGAGTGACTACCCTTGATATCAAGGCAGCATTTAACCAAATGTGGCATCAAGGAGCCTGAGCAAAACTTGAGTCAATGGGAATCGGGGGAAAACTCTCCAGTGGCTGGAGTCTTACCTAGTACAAGGGAAGAGGTTGTAATTGTTGGAAGTCAGTCATCTCAGCTCCAGGACATTACTGCAGGAGTTCCTCAGGGTAGTGTCCTCGGCCCAGCCATCTTCAGCTGCTTCATCAATGACCTTCCTTCCATCATAAGGTCAGAAGTGGGGATTTTCTCTGATGATTGCGCGATGTTCAGCACCATTTGTAACTCTTCAGATACTGAAGCAAACCATATCCAAATGCAGCAAGACCTGGAAACATCCAGGCTTGGGCTGACAAGTTGCAAGTAACATTCGTGTGACACAAGTGCCGGGCAATGACCATCTTCAACAAGAGAGAATCTAATCATTGCCCCTTGACATCCAATGGCATTACCATCACTGAATTTCCCACCATCAACATCCTGGGGTTACCATTGACCAGGAACTGAACTGGACTAGCCTTATAAATACTGTGGCTTCAAGAGCAGGTCAGAGGTTACGAATCCTGTGGCGAGTAGCTCACCTCCTGACCCCCCAAAGCCTATCCACAATCTACAAGGCACAAGTCAGGAGTGTGATGGAATACTCCCCATTTGATTGCATTCGTGCAACTCTAACAATACTCAAGAAGCTTGACACCATCCAAGACAAAGCAGCCTGCTTGATTGGCACCCCACCCACAAACATTCACTCCCTCCAGCACTGACGCACATTGGTAGCAGTGTGTACCATCTACAAGATGCACTGCAGGAATTCAACAAGTCTCCTTAGACAGCACCTTCCAAACCCACGACCACTACCATTTAGAAGGACAAAGGCAGCAGATACATGGGAACACCACCACCTGGAAGTTCCCCTCCAAGTCACTCACCATTCTGACTTGGAAATATATCGCCGTTCCTTCACTGTAGTTAGGAAATAGAAATAGTTAAGTAAGTTATATTTGTAAGTTTTGAGTGTTAGGAATGAGTTTTAGCTTTAATGTTTAAGTTTGATTTGTATTTCTGTATCTCTGTGTTAAGAAGAGGTCATGTTGAGTTTTAGTTTCACTTTAAAAGGTGCTTGCATTTCTAATGAGAGTTTTACGATGTAAGCTAAGTTAAACAAGCAAGAATAAAAAAAATAGTGCTGTTGCCTAGCAACAGGAGCCCAGAGAGGCAAGTTCCTCCCACAGACATGGATAGAAAAAACTAGACAGTAGCAGTCTGATTTGGAAGCTGTTGAGTTCAGTTAGTTTTGAAGATAGCTGCCAGGCAGAAGCAGCCTAGAAAGGGCAGACAACCAGCTCCAAGCTAAAATTGGTTGAAAATAGCTGCCAGAGAGAGACTGGAGCAAAAGGGACAGGTAGCAAGTCCCAAGCTAAAGAAAAGACCCAAAATCCAGGGGAGTGGAAGAAGAGAAAGTCCCAGGCAGACCTTCCAGTCAAAGGAAGGACAGAAACCTGGAAAGGTCCTGTTAATGAAGTTAAGAGTGAGGGGCAGAGAGAATGACTCCAAGCTTCAGAATTAAAGGGACAAAAGCTGCAGAAAGCAGGTTTAGAGCGAGAACAGTTCGCAAGAGGCAAGAAGGTCCAAAGAGACAACTGGAGGCCTGTGACTCTTTGCTATGGGCATGTGAAGCAGCTGCACTGTTGACGGCTGAGTCGGTCAGAGAGACTGCATGGAAGACAGCTTGAATGCATGTGGTGACTCAGAGAAGAGGAACATCAGAAGGAGAGTTTGAAAACCTGGAGGCAAACCCTTGCAGAAGGCATCTGAGAGAAAGGCTTGGGAGAATATTCCAAGGCGAGGTCTTGGAGAGTGGAGATTGGAAACGCTTGTTTGAAAGACAGAGTGCAGTGATACCGTTTGGCTCAGGGTGTGACATGCGTCTGGGGTGGTGTTGAGGAGAGATTTGTTTGAGGTGGCATCTGTCACTTGGTTTCAGAGTATGGTGTGTCTGATCACAAGGTGCCTACTGGTTTACATGGACTGTGTATTTACAGTGAACATTTAAGTATACGATAGCTTTTGTAACTTGTGTTATTCTTACAAATCTGTAAACACCTATAAAGCTGTAGTTGTGGGTGAAGGAGTAATGTAATATAGTTAATCTTTCCTTGTTGAATAAATGTTTCATTCTTTTGTTAAAAGTTCCTCAGCTGACTCCTGTGACTTTGTTCAGTAGCTACTCTCCATGTATCTAAATAAACAAACAAAAGCTAGGGTCTATCAAACTGGTTTCCACTCTGGGATCAAGCTTGTCCAGGGATATCCTCATCTGGGATCATAACACTGTCACTGAGTCAAAATCCTAGAGCTCCCTCCCTAACAGTACTGTGGGTGTACCTATACCACATGGACTGCAGCAGTTTAAGAAGGCAGCTCACCACTACCTACTCAAGGGCAGTTAGTGATGGGCAATAAATGCTGGCCTAGCCAGCAATGCCCACATCCTGTGAATGAAAAAAAAACTTCACATGGAGCACCTGATCCCACCCACCTCAACTCTTGTTTCACTTTCGATTTAGACAGCATGGTGGTGATTCAGTTTTTCATTTATTCCCTTAGTCCTTTCCCCTCTCCCAGTCGCCCATTACCTTTCGCCATCACTGTTGACCCCCCTGACATCACCTTCCACCTCCCCTCCATGACCTACCAGCCACAGCCCTTTTCTGTTCAGGGAAGTCCAGGTGAACGTGCAAATTCTGTTCCTTCCAGAAAATCCCACCTCCATCCACATTAACCTCACCGACCTCTTCCTTCCCACCCCAGGGTCTGTGTCTGCCTCTGAGCCCTAAAGACCACCCTTGCTGTCCCTTCTATCGCTACTGTCAAACCCACAACTTGTCACTCTACCATCTCACTCTGTCCTTGGTCATTCTCACCATACACTTGTACCATGGCCCACCTCAGTTAAAAGGGTCATAGATTCATCAGAGTCCTCTGCTGCGTGTTCATCTGGACATCCCCCCCTCCAGACCTCTTCCCCCCTTGGAAGCCCTTCCCTCCCCACCCCTTGGACTACCCCCCTGCAGCTTAGTCCTTCCCCTTTTCTGACTCCTTCACTCTTATTTCTGCCAACATCCTTAGTCCTTCCCCCCTCCTGACTCTTTCCTCCAGCCTTACTCCTTCCCCCTTCCTGACTCCTTCAGACACCCTTACCTCTTCCTCCACTCTTACTCCCTCCCCTCTCGGCACTCCTTCCACTTCAAACTCCTTCCCTTACACATTCCACACCCCCCCTTATACCTACCTCCCCAGTTGCCCTCTTCTCCCCCATTACCCCATCCTCCCCCCGTAATCCCTTCTCCCCTCGCAACCTCCTCCCAACACCGTTGTTCCCCCCCTCCCAATATCGCCCTCCCGTGCCACCTCTTCTCTCAGTAGATCCTAGACCTTCCTCTCCCACTGCCCGGTACATCTTCCTCTTCCAAACACAGGTTGGACCTTCCTCTCCACCCCCTCAACCATCTTCCGTTGTGAGCAGACCCTCAACGGTGACTTTTCAATTTCCATGAGTTGCTTCATAGCAGAGCCATGTCCATTACAATTCACCCAGCATGCCATGGATGTTGCTCCAGTGTTCCTTTGCTGTCGGGCTCCAGCATCCTCGCTCCTTGGATGTCCACGATGTGAGCAAGGCCCTGGTGGTAAGTCTCGACTTCTGCACGTCACACTTGTCAAGACCTGTTCTGCACCAGTCTGCAATCACACCGGCATGAGTGGACGATCCAGTGGTAGGGGGTGGGGGGGGTGTGGTGGTGAGGGGGTGTTGATTCTGGCGGGCTGGCCTTATAGTGAAATGCAGGTGTATTACACTGCGGTTCCCGATGTCTGATGGCGGGAAACGCGGTCCATCATTGACAGCCTGAGCGGACGATCTCACACTGGTTTCACGAGGCTGTGAAACCAATTCCTGGCCTTCTCACTGTATTGTCCGCTCAAGCCACTGAGCATGCCTGATGTCAGCGGGCACGGAAAATTCCGCCCACTGAATGACAACCAGATGGAGAAGGGGTTATTATGGAGTCATGGCAATGTGCTTGCAAAATAATTTGTGTCTCACAAGCCTGGTTGAACTTTTTGAGCAAGTTACTGCTATATTCCAGATAACTAGGTAGTGAAGGATAGCGCTGGAGCCAATCTTTCAACACTTTTATTAGCATTTATTTACAGAGGTATACATTACAAACACTCACATCCTTACCCAAGAAACAAAGTCTGTTACTTTTTAAAGTTCCTTTTGAAACCCACCTATTAAACGTCACATTTGAAAGGGTCACTATTAGCCCGCTGTAAGAAAAACAAATATTTTAAAGGAAATTTGTCAACTAAAATTTAAATGTGATTTCCAGGGCTGGTGATGCACCTCAGCCCCTCCCCTGTCCCTGACACCCAGCAGTTGTTCCTTTTTGAAGGGGCCCAAATGAATTTCCAGCTAGCGCCCATCACCTGCATGAAAATAAGCACAATTAATATACAATTCTCATTTTAGCTAAAAATTTGCATTATATGCACAGCCAAAATTTCAAAACAAATTAAATCAAAGACCTTCACATTCTGTATAAAGTGAGATTGCAAATCACTTCTCGTCTAGAATTCAAAAATGCAGGAAAAAATTTGAACTAATTGTAGTACATTCCAGGACAGGATAGAAGGCAATTTGGGATTTCACCCGTAGACTAGTTTATAGGGACTATACCCTACAACCAGTGTATTCTTTGCATGAACCGCCCATGCAAGGGCAGTTCTCAACTTGTGGGTCGGTTGTTAAGACCATTACACGATTCCTTTCACAAAGTCGATTGCTAAAAGGACTTTCAACTGTGGTAGTCATGACCATATTTTCACACATCTCTAAACTCATCAGGGGAGTTAGGGGCATTTCCTTTATTCTGGCAGAAACAATGTTGTGGTTTTCTTGTTCACTCTTTATTGAACGTTCATGTTAATGTCCAGTGTTGCACTTGCTACTCTGTGGGACATGGTTGAACTTGCAGGCTCAGCTGGCTCTCGCTTCTAAGCATTTTAAAGGACATTGTCCAAGATCACTCTCAGTGGGGATCACTGAAATGTTGTAGGTGAACTCAAAGCCCTGTGAGGATTCTGCCAGCCAACACCCTGAGATGGACACATATTTGGGTAGTACTGACAACTCCCTATAAACCCCTCATTTTCTTACCTTGACTGATTGTTCTCACTAACCCGCCACCCAGGACACCAGGCCCTTCCCACTTCACTCCTCTATGCCTCCCAGATCTCTTTGTTCACTGCTCCATGCCTCTGACCCCACTCCACACCCCACTCACCACTGACTCACTCTTGCCAGTCCCAAACCTCCAAACAAGTTGCCATTCTTCTGCTCCCCTCCCCTGTGCTGTGGAGTTAAACAAGGCAAACTGCTGACCTTGCACACAACTGCACAAAGCCAACTTGTGCACGCCATCTTTAGACAAACATGAAATGGGTGCCACAAGATTCTCATGCGCCACTGAATGATCTTAAAAGCAGGATGTAATTTTTAAAAGGTTTTATGCTAATGAGCATTATGGAATGTAAATGTGTTACAAGTAGGAACCTGCCACAGGCGTAAGGTTCGACACGCCACAAGAACATTGCTGACTTCATCGCTGCATCTTAACCCACCATCGGGAAATTGAAATTTCACATCCTGCCTCATTAAGCCTCCCCGCACGCCATGTTTCCCGCTCTTGCAGGCTCTATGAAATACTCCCCTAAGTCTGGTCACCAGATCTTTAATATGTAGACTTAAAACATTTCTGTCTTTTTCCCATACCTTTAGATCCATGGCAACTAGTTTGTTAAAGTCATGTGCCAATGGAACGCTTACAAATACGATGTGCCAGGTCCTCCAATACGTTTGACAGATTTCACAATTCTCACTAATCTCTTCAATTAGCTTCTTGTGTTCTTTAAGTACAGCTAGTAGGATTTTGCAACCTTTGTTAAATAGGGTGAGAAATTTATTGATGTAACTTTAAGACAATTGTCTCTTTTTCCTCCCTGATTCTTATCGCCTTATGCCAGTAATACTTGTCTAACACTCTAATGAGAAACACCCTGGGTTTTGTTGAAGCAATACAATCATATCCTGATTGGGTAACCTGCAAAACCATTAACTTTCCAACAATAATTGTCTTCTCATATTCCAAGTCAAGCTTCATTTCAGCCTCTGACATATAAGCTTTTCTCAATAGCATAGGTATCTCACTAGTAGCTACATCAGCAATGGCTTAGTCCTGCTTTTATATAAGGAATTATAACTCTCCTTAGTGACCTCAATGTGTTGTCATCACCAAACCTAAAGCAAGTAGTACTTTTATATTGCTTAACCTTGTGCCAATCTTCACTATTAAGTGAATCAAGGTAACATTTTAAATAATCTGTCCCACATACTGTTGAAGTACGAGAACTGTCTTGCACTGCACAGTTAAAGGAGTCTGTGGCTAACACATTCATCAAATGATAAAACTCCTTGAGACCAGTAAAATTTGGTATATTAATTCTTTTCCTCTGAATTCTCTTCATGTATCATTTTGAGGATCCTGCCTCTTCATGTTGGGTCATTCGCTACACAATGATTCTTCAAGTCGCACCTGAAGCACCTATTAACTGTTCCTTGGGCATTGCTGAGATTCATTCACCTATTATTGCTGTTTCAATTTTGTCTTCTGCTCTAACAACCAGGTCTGCTAAGGTGCTTCCATCTTCATTCTGCCAGTCTTTAATTCTTCTATTGTATTGACAGTTGCATCCAATATCTGGATGATTTCAAAATCTGGCAATTGTTGAGCTTTCTATACTCTGAGTTACCATTGATTGTCTGATTTGTTTCATGAAGGTTGAAGGAAATGACTGTTTCCCCAAGATTTTTTTAAGGCTGCAGATATCTGATTGAACAGGATCTCCTTCTCCAAGAACCAAACAGCAGTTAGAACCATTAGCCTGTCCATTTCAGACACCTGAGCACAATCCAGTAATTTAAATGCTATTACCAATCTAGGGATCCCCAAATTTACTATCATCAATCTTTTATTAAATCTGTTAAATTCCCATGATATAGTCTTCCATGGAATTACCATCTGTTTTCCAAAATCTATCAAATACTGACCGTGCCTCGTGGGCATTTCACCAATCAACTTTCTTGTAGATTTCACCTAAGAATTCTAATGGGTCAAAACCTTCATCACTATCCAACATGATCTTATTGAATGGCAGAGCAGGTTTGAGGAACCAAATGGCTCCTCCTGCTCCTATTTCTTTAGTTTTTATGTCCTGATGACAGGCATCCATTTCACAAAATACTTTACTTATGGTAAAGGGCAACAATGCCATTGCGTGTTTTGCCTTAGCCCCTGTATATCCACATATCCACTTCATTCTTCCACTGGTCATATAGTTCAGACTCTAAGAATATGAGCATGTAATGATACCCCAACAATTTACACTTGTCTTCTGTCATTTTCCAGAATGGCCAGTAGGATTTTAATTTTCTGTTTGATTTCTTTTCTTAGTTTCCAACCCTCATCTTTAGGCAATAATCCTTTGCTACCATATTATATTCCAGAAATCCAGGCGGTGAAGGATAGAATGGGAACCATTCTTTAAACATTAATTTACAGAGATACGTATTATCAACATTTTCCTCCTCACCCACCCACCAATCGTAATTCCTTTTATACTAGCACAAGTGAGTCACCAGTTGATGCCTACCATCTGCATATAGTCAAATACAATTAATATACAATTACTAGATTGTTTAATGCAGGAATTCGATAGATATTGTGTACCTTGATTTTCAGAAAGCCTTTGCAGGGTACCATGCAATGAGCTACTTAATAGTATAGTGTCCTGTGGAGTTGGCAGGCATACCCTGGGTTAGATAAAGTTTTGTTTGCATTCTCAAAGGCAAAGGCTGTTGTTAATGGTAACTCTTTCGAGTACACTCACAGTTCTTGGTTTTTTTTTTCCGGGGGTGGGACATGAACCCACAACCTTCTGACTCAAAGGCGAGGGTGCTATGAACTGAGCCACAGCTGACGTGGTACTGCATGGGGATTAGTCAGTCATGAAGTTATGCAGGAATTGTTGTTCAGCCAATTGATTTTTACACTCTTTATTAATGATTTAGATGAAGGCATTGGAGGGAGAGTTATCTGTAAGTACCTCATTTGAGGGCTTAATATTCTGTAATGACTTGACAGAGTGGACAGGTTTCAACAAGAAACAGATAAACTTTATTACAGTGAGCTTTTTGGGTGCTTCATGCTCAATCAGGATTCTTGTCAGGAAGCCCCACTCCCTGGATTGTCCACGCTTAGGGCTTATTGGTAGTAGCCTCCAACATCATCACGTGACCCCTAATAGATAGCAGGAGAGGCTATACCTTCAGTTGCTACATTTCCTCCCCCTTTAGTTTTTTTTAGTTTTTATTTACAGGGAACATTTGAATATCCAACAACATATACATATATACAACTTCAGGTGATCAAAGATGAGGTCTCTGAGAGGCTCTCCTTATATGGTTAGAGCGGCGTAGCTCTACCACTTGAGATCCCTCAACAGGATCGACATGATCAGGAACTGCAGCACGAGACACATCATTATAAAGTGGCAGGTCTGGGTTTGGAAACTCTACAAAGACATCGGGCATGTCTATTCTAGGTCAGTCTGTCACCTCAGGAATTGATGGTTCGATGTTAATCACAGGTGGATTAGTTGGTTGTTGGAATGTCTCTCTATCATGAATCTGGTCGACATGTTTACGAACAATTCTATCTTGGAAAGGCAGGGGACTGGTCTCTGAGACAATGGTTCCAGGAACCCAACAAGGTCCAATTCTGAAATTTTGCATGAATACTGTGTCACCTACACTGAATGTGTAAGCTTTGCTGTGAATATCATGATTCAATTTTTGATTACTCTGATTGCTCTTTAACTTACCCTCTAAATTTGGAAACACCAGACTTAACCTTATACATGGGCGGCATTTCACCAATAATTCATAAGGTGTTGAACCTATAATCGAATGTGGCATTTTACGATAACTGAGAAGAAAGTGGGAAAGTCGAGTCTCTAGACTACCTTCTGATAACCTCTTCATACCAAACTTGAAAGTTTGCACAGCTCTCTTGGCTAAACCATTTGATGAGGAATGGTAAGGAGCTATTTTAATGTGTCTGATTCCATTCAGACTCATGAATTTCTGAAACTCTGTACTGGTAAAAACTACCATTATCAGAAACGACAATTTGAGGTAGGCCATGTATGCTAAAACAGTGACACAGCTTCTCGATAGTTGTGCTCAATGTCGGTGATTTGACTTCGTATACATCCATCCATTTAGAATGTGCATCTACAATCAACAAAAACATGGTACCCAAGAATGGTTCTAGATAACCAATATGTAGTCTAACCTAGGGTTGACCAGGTCACTCCCACGGATGCAGGGGAGCTGAAACAGGCAACTTATGTTGTTGCTTAATGGAGACAGTGCTTGACCATGCTTTCAATATCACTGTCAATGTCTGGCCACGAGACATAGCTTTGTGCAAGTATTTTCACCTTTGATATGCTTGGATGAGCACTCTGAAGATCCATCAAAAGTGGTTCTCGTCCTTGTGAAGGGACGACAACTCTTGATCCCCACAACAAAATTCCATCTTGACAACTTGACTCTGTTTTCCTGGCATGGAATGGTCTCAACTCTTCAGATACAGGCAAATTTGCCCATTCTTGCAAAACAAGGCCTCTGACTTTCGACGATATTGGATCTCTGTTCATCAATTTCTAACCTGCTTTGCACACACAGATGAAGAATCCAAGAAATTCAGTACTAGCACAACTTCTTGTGGAACAGGAGCATGTACAATGTTATCTGGTAATGGGGGATGACTGAGTGCATCTGCATTTGCAAAATGTAAGCCAGGACGGTACATAAAAGATAATATCAAAGCCCAATGATGTATTTTTGCTGGTGCTATTGGCAGAATGGCCTTATCCTCACTGAATGAACCCAATAATGGTTTATGGTCCAACACAATGGTGAAATGTTGTCCATACAGGTACTGGTGGCATTTCTTCTCTCCGAATACCACCAGTAAACCTTCCTTTCCTAGTTGTGAATAGCCCTTCTCGGCTGTGGAGAGGGTTCTCGAGACATAGCCAATGGGCCTTTCTGATCCATTTTCCATTCTATGTGATAACACAGCTCCCACACCATAAGGAGAGGCATCACGTTAATACCAACTCTTTCAATGAATCGTGGTGTACCAATAAACATGACGAATGCAACAGTTTTTTTACTTTCACAAAGGCTTCTTCTTGTTGTGAATTGCACAACCAACGGTGATTTTTTTTGACAACAAGAGTAATGGTGCAAACACAGTTGATAAGTTAGGCAAGAAGTGGCTACAGTAGTTGATCATACCCAGAAAGGAGCTGAGGTCAGTTAAATTGGACAGTGAGGGTGTACCTTTTATTGCCTGAATTATCTCTTCTACCAGTATTAGGAAATAGAGACAGTTTAAGTAAGTTATATTTATATTTGTGGGTGTTAGGAATGAGCTTAGCTTTAAAGTTTAAGTTTGATTTGTATTTCTGTATTTGTGTGTTAAGAAAAGATCAAGTTGAATTTTAGTTTCACTTTAAAAGGTGAAACCTGGGATTTAGTTTCATCTTTGAGGGACACAGCAGGTCTAAAGCTGTTTGTATACCTGCATTTTATGATTCTTCAGTTGAAGTGAACACAAGAGTAGAAAAAACTGTGCTGTTGCCTAGCAACAGGTGTCCAGAGAGGCAGGACCCACCCCACCCCCTACACACACACACACACACACACACAGGAAAAACTAGAAGAAGCAGTTTGAGTTCAGTTGGAAGGAGTTGCCAGCAGAAGCAGGTTTCCCCAAAGTAACTAAAGAATAAACTCCCCAAAACCAGGGGAGTGGAACAGGAGAAAGTCCCAAAGGAGATCTTCTAGTCCAAGGAAGGACAGGAACCTGGAAAAGGTCCTGTTAAGTGAAGTTAAGAGTGAGGAGCAGAGGAAGGGTCCAAGTTTTAAGCTTAAAGGAAGAAAAGCTGTAGCATACAGATTTAAAGCGAGAGGCCAGAAGGTCCAAAGAGATGGCTGAAGATCTGTAACTCCTTGCTGTGGGCATGTGAAGCAGTGGTGTACTGTTGATGGCTGAGTCACTGAGAGAGATTGCATGGAAGAAAGCTTGAATGCATGTCGTGATCCAGGGGAGAGGAATATCACAAGAAGAGTTCGAAACCCTGGAGGTGGACCTTTGCAGGAAGTGTCTGAGAGAAGATTCCAAAGTGAGTTCTTGGAGAGTGGAGATTGGAAACCCTCATATGAAAAATGGAGTTCAGTGAGACTGGTTGGCTCATGGTGTAACAAATATCTGGGGGGAGTTGATGAGGGATCCATAGCATCTGTCTGGGGTCAAATTTATTACTTGGGTTTAGTGCATGGTGTATCTGACCACAGGTCACCTATTGGTTTACATGGAGGGGACTTACTGTGAACATCAGCGTTTAAAATAGCTTTTGTAACTTGTGTTATCCTTACAAATCTGTATATCTGTAAAGATGTAAATGTGGGTGAAGGAGTAATGTAATATAGTTAATCTTGTTTGATAAATATTTTATTCTTTTGTTAAAAGTTCACCAGCTGACTCCGGTGACTTTGTTCAGTAGCCACTCCCCACATATCTAAACAAAAAAATAAAAATTAGGATCTATTGAGCCCGGTTCCACCCTGGGATCAGGCTTGTCCAGATGTAGCATCAGCTTGGATCATAACACTGAATGCAAACCCATGGCATCCACCCTGTGACCCAGGTAAGTAACTTCTGGTGCTTAAAATGTGCATTTTTCCTTCTTCAATCGTACGCTGGCTTCCATGAATCTTCTTAGCACCTCCTCCAAGTTGGCCAAATATTCTGTCTTGGTTGATCCTGTAATCAGAACATCATCTAGGTAAACTAACACTTGGGGAAGTCCTTGCAAAAGACTCTCCATTGTTCTTTGGATGATAGTGCATGCAGACAATACTCCAAAGGGTAGATGAGTGCACTGATAAAGACCATTGTGTGTGCTAATAGTAGTATATTCTCTTGACGTGCTATCCAGTTCTAATTGTTGGTTCACATGGCCCATATCCAATTTTGTATAGGATGTGCCTCCAGCCAGCTTTGCATATAAGTCATCATCCTTGGAATGGGGTACTTATCTAGTTTTGCTGCTTTATTTACAATCAATTTATAGTCCCCCCAAATGCGTATGGTTTGGTCAGGCTTAACTGCTAGAACTATGGGTGCTACCCATTCCGAGAATTGGACAGGTTAGGTGATGCCCAGTTTTCCTAACCTGCACAGTTCTGCATCCATCTTCTCCTTCGAAACATAGGGCGCAGGCCTGGTCTTAAAGAAACGTGATGTCACCTGAGGATCCACCTATATTTTTGCTTTCAAGTCTTTTAATTGCCCTAATTCATCCCAAAATACACTGTTATATTTCCTTAGCAGTTCAGGAACTCCTCCTGTTTCCAGGTGAAATATCTCAGACCAGTCAAGCTTGATTTTCTGTAGTCTTGGTCTAGAAGACTAGGCCCTTCTCTTCTCCTTTCACTGTTACCACAGGCAGCTGGGTTGTTTGTTGCCTATAAGACACTGGTACTGTGGCAATGCCCTTTACCTGAATAGACACTCCAGTGTATGCCTTTAGTTTAGTGGTTGTTCGCTCTAGGTTTTGTGGCTGGGTACCTTCATTTAGGTATTTAAATGTGTGCTCTCCCACCACTGTAGTTGAGGCTCCCCTATCCACCTTCATTATTGATGGCTTCCCATTAACTTGGACAATGATAGGTTAGTTTTTTACAGCGGCTATGTTATACAGGGAATAGATGTCGGTGTCAGCAGCTTCAGATTCTGCTGTATTTTTAAATTCAACTATGTTGGTTTGCTGGCTTACGGGCTGTTTTGACTTTGCCCTGCATTGCCTTACTACGTGGCCTTTCTTATGGCAGTAATAGCATTCTGCCTCCTTGAATCTACAGGTGTCCAGTCCATGGTCACCTCCACATCTATAACAAATTAACCTTGCAGTCACTGCTGAAGTGTTGCTACGAGGCCTTTTCATGTTTCTAACAGTGGACATTGCCACTCGCTTCGACGCTGTGGGTTTGGTTTTTGTGCCACGCCCGGCAGTAGGTTCATGCCTCCCATGAAGAACAGCGCCATGTTATATGTGTTGCAAAGCCTGCAAGTCTCTTGTAGCACTTTCCATGGTGAGGGAGATTTCTAGGGCACACGTAAAGTCGATGTCGACCTCGGCGAGGAAACGGCACTGCCTGGCATTGCCCTGAACGCCACAAACTAAATGGTCGCCCAGCATCTCATTTAATGTGTTTTCCGAAGTCACAGTGTTCTGTCAACTGCTTCAGATTCGCTACAGGGCCTTAACTCTGGAATTAAATTTAAAATGCTGCATTATTACGGATGGCTTCAGCTGGAAATGTGTTTTCAAGGCGTCCACTGATTCGTTAAAGGGCTTTGAATTGGGCGCGTTCAGGGCCGTCAGGCTGCGAATGAGATTATATGTCTTACTGTCACATACACTCAAAAGGATGGCTTTCTGCTTTTCCTCCGCGGTAATTTCGTTCACTAAGAAATAAAAACCAAGGCGCACTACCTACTGGCTCCAGTCTTCCATAGTCGCATCATGAGGATTGATTCTGCCAAGGAGTGGCATGACTGGTGAGTAGTCTTTTCTTTTTTCTTAAGATTCGATGTACTCATGCTAATAAGGCGAGGTGCTGTGTCGGAGCTATTTTACTCTCGTCATCAAATATAATGGCTTGACAAAGCAGACAGGTTTCAACAAGAAACAGTTAAACTTCCTTACAGAGAGTTTTTCAGGTGCTACATGCCCGATCAGGACTCTCGTCTGGAAGCCCCACCCCTCGGATTGCCTGTGCTTAGGGCTCATTGGTTGGAGCCTCCAAGAACATCACGTAACCCCTGATAGACAGCAGGAGAGGCTATATCTTCAGTTATTACATAGCCATATAAAAATTGCTTCACTATTTGGACCTTGGATGAGAAAACCATAAATTAAAGGCAGACCTAGATATGATGGGGGAAGGGGCACATGTTGAATGAAGTCATTTAATGCAGGTAAATGTAATGGGCAGTGAGAACACCAGGCATGTGTGTAGCAATCAAGGTTGTGAGCTTAGATGTTTTGGTGCAGTAATCTCTAAAAGCCTAAGCTGTGCTATGAAGCACTTGTAAAAAACAGAGTGTTTGGAAGTGGATGATTGCCAGGATGGTTAAATATGAAACAGAAAGTCATATCCTGTCACAATACAATAGCTTGTTTAGGTCTCATTTAATATTCTATGTGCAGTTTTGGTCCTCTCGTATGATTGGTGGTCGAGAAGCCCTGGAAAATGTTCAGAGGAAAGCCATTGAATACATGTGAAGTGAATTTCAATTTGTTGTAAACATTCAAAAGAGAGCTGGACAAGTTCCTGAATGTGGATGAAAATTGCTCTAAAATGAAGTATTGGTCTAATGTTTTTGGCCATCTACTAATCGATGCTAAGAATCACTAGGAACAGCCTTACGCTCATCCAACAATTGCAACACCTTGAATGCAAAAATAAAGTGGATTGGGATAACATTCAAAATGAATAGTAGGGGATTGCAGAAAAGTGGGAATCTTTTGATTAAGAACTAAGATTGCAATGCAAGTTTACAGCCTCTTATGAACTTCCAATAAGCCAGAACTCAAAATCCAACATTAGGAGGTGTTCATTCATAGCTGCAGTGGTACTGTCCTCTGAAACTGGTCAATTAAGAAGAGTATTATTGATTCATAGTTTAACATGTGCATAACTGCTTGGCTGCAACCTCATTTAATGCTATTCTCTACATTCCACAGAAAGTTGTCATAGGTGCACGCCTCTGGTTGACATGGCTGTAACAATTAGGTACAATTTAGTGATTATGTAATGTGACAGGGGCTTTCTTGTTGTTCTGTCACCTAATTTAAAACTGCTAGTTGCTGTTAGGTTAGTCAGAGTATTTCTAAGTAGTGAGAAGATAAGGACTAAGGAACAGGGAAGTTTAAGGGTCCATGTACAAATAACATTAAATATTAGTGGACAGATAGAAAAAAATGTGTAAAAAGGCTAATGGAATGCTTGCCGTTAAGTCAAGGGTGCTGAAATACAAAGCAGTGGAAGAAACCACAGTAAGAGAGCAATGGGAATGATCCCAGGCACTGAGATATCCGTACTCCTTCAATTCTGGCCTCTCAATTTTATTGCAACCCAGATTTTACTTGTTCCGTCACTGCTGACTGTGCTTTCAGTTACTGTGGCCCTAAACTTTGGAATTCCTCCACTAAACGTCTCTGCCTGTCTACTCCTCTTTCCTCCTTTAGATGCCCCTTAAAACCTGCCTCTTTGACCAAGCTTCTGGTCATCTGGTCTAATACCTCCTTGTGTAGCTTTGTGTCAAATTATGTTTATAATGTTGCTTTGAAGCATGTTCGGACGTTTTACTACATTAACGGCACTATATAAATGCAAGTTGTTGTTGATGTAGTGTGGGATCTACTGCAATTATGGGATCTTGCTGTGATGGGAGAAGAGGAGTCTGGCTACGATCATGGGTGGGTGGGTGTGGGATCTAATTGCGATTGAGGGGATGGAAGAAAAACCAATCCAAGGAAGGTTCAAGGAACCTCTGGTTCTCAGGAAAACCTGAAACATAAATTTAAAATTGATCTTCTTGGACTTTTCTAACTCAGAATTCAGCTTCTGCCAGGTCTTACCTACCTCCTTCCCACACCTACCCCTGCTCAGGCCTCAGTTTTAAATTGCAGATAACAGATTCCTGATAAAATCATCAGACCTGATCTGTATATTTGAAATAGGACCCTGATTTCTTTCTACACGTGTCCTACTCAGAAGAACAGGATAATATCAGGACTGTTTAGCAGGTATTGTCCAATCATGGAATCACATCTAATGTGGGTGCTGAGAATTACACTAAAAACAAATTTGAGATTGTCAGTTGGGCTTGCAGTGTGGCTCACTTACGCTTGCTAGGAGCCACGTGGATTGACACACAGGGCCCTGCCCTTTGCAGGCAGAACGAACATGTCCACACATTGTGCCTTTTTCAACTAAACAAAAGGCTGGGGAACAGTCATTCCCTGTTTCATTCCCCAGGGCAATGCCTTGTCAACCTGCCAGTTTGAATTTGAACAAAGCTGGGCAGTTAACTGTTCCATGCTGCATTCCCAACGGCAATGCCCTCACCAATCAGAGTCCACTTGCCAACCAATCAGCACTCTCTTTAGCAATATAAATTGTTGTTCACACTTTACTGTTGGCAATTTCCTGCGAGCTGTCCTGATGAGTGCAAGACGAAAGACTTTGAGAATATGTCTATTTCTTCAGCAAGAAGCAATGGGCGGAATTATCTTAGATTTGCACTAAGTGCAGTAGCAGGCAGGAAAAAGGGCGTTTTACCCGCCGGCTTCAATAGTGGGTTTTCACATCGTATCATCCCATTCCTGGCATGTCCGCCTCATTAATAATGCATTCCCGGGAAAAACGCCGGATCGCTGGCAGGGCAGCCTCTGATTCGCCCATCCCGCTGGCACCTCGGGCCTTCAGTAATCCCGGCGCCATATTTGAAGGGCACACCTGCACAGAGCTAGCTCCACCTAAGGAATTGGTAGCTGCTGCAAAGTCATGGCTGCCAAAGGGAGGAAACATGTTGTCCCCAAATTGAGCAAAGCCTCCCTCGGGCGCCTAGTGGATGCAGTGGAGGCCCGCTGTGAAGTCCTCTACCCCTGTTATGGGTGAAGACCAGCAAGCAAGGTGACAAATCCAGCATGGGAGGCAGTGGCAGCAGTGGTCAGCACCAACACCTGCAAAAGAGGACAGTGCCGAAAGAGGATAAATGATCTTTGTTCCGCCAGGGTATGTCATTCTTCACATCACTCTCAACTCATACACTCACAAACCCATCACACATTCACAGGGATTTCACTCACTGCCAGTTCAAGAGCCATCACCATTCACTCTCTCACACACACCTTCATTTGCCCTGCGGATCATGTCCTCATCCCATGCATGGCACCACTCACCACCCACGTGTGCCAGGCATCCTTCTCATCTGGCCTGGCAGGTATCCTGCCGACACTGTCTCCACCTGTTTTCATGCAGGACAAGCTGGCACACAAGAAAAGGGAGGGGTTGCAGACTGGCGGAGAAATGCCTGACATCAAGGCCCTCACAGACTTTGAAAAGTCATCCAGCTGGCTGGCGAAAATCTGGACCGTTCCTGTGCTGACGGTGAGGTTGACTGTGCTCTACCGAGTGAGGATCCAGCAGTTCAACATCCATCAGGCAACCGTGCTATGAGTCAATTCCCCTGTTCTGCAGTCCCCTGCCATGTACTATTTATCTCTCCTTGCTTCTGCAGGCATATCTGGGAAGCAGCGAGGGGGTCCATGACCAGGTCTTTGACTCAAGCCCCGAAGACACCTCAGAAGAAGAATGCGATGATACCGTCATTGGAGATCTGTCACAACACTGACCCACACTCTACATCAGCGCAGAGACGCACACCTTGGTAGGACCCCGTTCTAGTGTAGTCTCAGGGTCACAATCTGGTGAGCACATCGCACAGTCTGATCCACTGCAGGTGGTGGCAGGGACTTCCCAGGTTTCTGGCACTTGAAGGACTGCTGGAGGCCAGGTGTCTGCTGAGCCTGAGTCAGATGATGGGCCTCTGGACTTGGTCATACATTAGTTGCTGAACCTGCAAAGGCAAGCACAAGAACATCAGGAAGGGATGTCTGCTGCACTCCTCATATTGCAAGGCTCGATGGAGGAGTCCACCCACCTTCAGTCTAGATGATGTTGCCGGCATGCTGACGTACCGAGGTCAACACTGGTAGGCTAGCGACCGCCATGGAGACCTTGGTCCAGGACTTCGGTCCAGCACTGCTACGCAGGCTGAACTCCATTGCTGACAGCTTAGTTGGCCTCCAAAAATGTCGATGCTCGATCGCACTCCAGCTTCCCCTTCTCCTCAAGGAGTCAGCCAGGGGTCCTGAGGCATCCATAGGGAGGAGGATCAGCAAGTGCACACCCTGGGCCTTCCAACCAGGTGACTCAAGTAGTGTCTGGCCCATCTGAATCCACTGTTCCTGTGACCCCAGCATCTCCAGCTCTACAGGCCAAGGACTTTGTCACCGATAAGCAGCAGAACCCTGAAAGCAGGCCAGGGCCCTCCAGATCTCAGCCCTCCAGAGGACGCTTGTCAAGGTCATCACAGAAAGTATGTAGCAGTCAGCAGACTGCCTCCACCACTGCTGTGGATGTTAGGTCAGCACCAAGAATAAGCGGCAGTGTTAGGAAGGTTAGGAAGATGTAGTTGCTATGGCTCCTTGTATGGCGAGCAGTGTTCGTGTCACTCAGATGTGAAACCTTGGTTCCTACACAAGATAAAGGCAGGTGCCTCCATCCGGGGCCTTTTCCCTATGCAGTGTGTAACCTTCAGACCAAAGTGATGGTGCGGCCTCACACTCACTGGACACATTAGTGATGTCTGCACCTTGATGGTGCTTGTCATTGCTGCCAGAATGTCATGGCCAAGCATCACAGAGTAACGTTATTCTCTCTGTGTGCTCTCAGCACTCTTAACGTTGGGCTGGTCAACATCTCATCAGCATCTGTAACTGGTAACACTGTGTTCCTGAAGGGGTCAGATGCTGAAGGCTGACAAAGGATCAGGTGCATTTAAAATTTCACGGCTGCGTCTCCATGATATGACCCTGATCAGAGAGCACAAGTGAGCTGCCCTCAGCCAGACAAGAGTCAGACATTCACAGAGGAAATGTGAAGATCCTCACTGCATCTCTTCATTGTCCTCCACGAATCTGGCAGCAATGAGCACCTCACGAGTGTGCCTGCCTTGCCGGGCCAGTCCGATGCCTCTTCGCCGGCATCCTCGCCTTCGAGGACCTCATCACTGTCATCCCCTTCTACGTCCTCCTCATTGGAAGATATGTGTAGCTCTTCCATCTCCTCCTCAGCCAGGTCCTCCCCTCATTGCAGCGCCAGATTGTGGAGCCCGCAGCAAGCAACGATGATGCGCATCACCCTCTGGAAACTGTTCTGCAGTGCTCCACTGGACCTGTCGAGCCACTGGAACCTCAATTTCAATTGCCTATTGTTTGCTCCACTAAAGTCCGGATCGTGGCATGAGCCTCGTTGCACCATCACTCTGCTGGAGTCTGAGGCCGCTGCACGGGCGTCATCAGCCATGTCCTCTGTGGGTAGCCCTTGTCCTCAATGAGCCAGCCCAGCAGCCGCTCTGGACCCTAGAAGATGTCAGGGATCTAGGACCTGCGAAGGATGTCGGAGTCATAGGCGCTCCCTGGAAATCCTTCGCAGACCTATAGGATGTGTGTGTGGTGGTCGCACATCAAATGAACATTCAGTGGGTGGAAGCCCTTGCGGTTGATATAGTTGACTGCTTGTTTCCATGGCGTTCTAAGCATCACATGAGTGCAGTTGATGGCACCCTGCACCTGTGGAAAACCTGAGATCGGAGCAAATCCCAGCACTTTTGGTTCCTGGCTTTCCTGATCCCAGTGAAATGTACAAATTCCTGTGCCTTCGCAAAGATGGCATCTGTAACCTCCTGGATGCACTTGTGTATTGAAGTTTGGGAGATCCTGCATGGGTCACCTGTTGAGCCCTGAAAGGAGCCACTGGTGTAAAATTTGAGCACTTTCACAGCCACTGGCCATGGATGCCCTCCATGCCCTTGCGGTGCTAAGCCCTGCAGCAGGTGGCATATGTGACCAACCAGTTCCCTAGACGTGTGCAGTCTTTGGCGACACTGGTTCTCAGTCATCTGCAGGAATGACAAGTGCCATCTATAGACCCTGGGTCTAGCGAGGTGCCTATGAGCAACAGCTCTCTGTGGATCTTCAGCTGCGTGTGCAGCAGGCCCTGCCACCCCTTCGTCTTGAGGGAGATGCTCCTCCCTTTGCTGAGCCAGGTGCCTCCGCCACTCTCCCCTTCTTCTTCTCTGGTCTCTGTAAGCCATGAGGCATGCGGCCGAATCATCAGGCTCCATGATCCTGTTGTTCTCCTCCTGCAGGATCAAAGACCCTTTTTCATGTGGGTTAGCATGGGTATATGAAGAAACACTCTCGATTAAGTCTGAAGGCCCCTTCATGCATGCAGGAGAGTGCTGGCCACTCTTGGATGGCTAGTGTGTGATGTACTCATTGACTGTCCGAACCCCACCCACCTCCACCCCACTCCGCTTGATCGATTGGCCGCAGCTTCGGTCATTGGGCTTCAAGCTGTGCTCTCAGCTCAGGCGCTGGCATTCTCCTAACCTGCACTGCAAGTCTGCACAGTTAGCTTGAACCATAATGGATACTGGCACACACCTTAATAAAGACATTGCAAGGGGCTGTGAGCACCTCCACCAGTGACTGCACCATGGCCACCTATCGCAAGGGGATTCTACAACTTGCTCAGTTGGCTAGTTGTTCTGCTGCCCCTAAAACGTACATTAATTTGCAGTCTGGGCCCGAGGGGTGAAAAGTTCTGGAGCATTTGGTGGCACTTTCATGCTTTTGTGTTGCTTGAGTGGGCAGAAAAGCTTCAGATGCCCGACTCTAAGCATGTCAATTGAGCTGCAGCTGAACGGTCTCATCTGCAGAAGAATGCTCACTTTTGACAAGCTTTTCCAAGTGTGTGGTCACTTCCCTCACCCACCCACCTCCCCCCACACTCCCAGCATGTGCTTGAGTATTTCCTTCAGTCTGTCTGTGCTGCCCCAGTCTGACCTGCACTGGGCCCTTGCCCCAGAACTGCATTGAAAGCCAGCCAGGAAAAAGCACTTGCCTTTGCTCCCCGCGAATGCAAGGCACCTTTTCCTTGATGTCCTATGGGTGATGCTTGTGAGCGCTGCGTAAGGTTGCGTGCCCTCACCTCCAAGTTCCCCTTGAAGTTCAGGTCGCCAGGTGCACACCTTTTAAAGGCAGTCATGAGGCACGCCATTCTGAAGTCATGCCGATGCGGGTGGTAAATTTAACCTGGGAGGATAATTCCAGCGACCAGGGCCTAGAATTAGATGCAAATGTATTAAAATTACATTCCCGATGTGCGGCTGTGGGAAAGATGGCCCGCCATTGACCGGTGGAGCGGACGATCCTAAACTGGTTTCATGATGGCACAAAACCAATTTTTGGCCTTCTTGCCATATTGTCTTCCTCCCCCGCCACCACAATTCCAGTCCGCCATGGCACCCGACACCAATGGGGCTGGAAAATTCCGGCCAGTATTAACATTTCAGATTAATGATCCTTCACCGGAACAGCCTGGCCTACCCTGGTCCACTTCTCAGCCACCCAGACAACCCCTCCCTTTTCTACAGCACTTTTACATGCAAGCACAAGAGAGGTAACATCTGCTCTTCTACCTCCTCCCTTCTCACCAGCCAAGACCCCAACCACTCCTTCCAAGTGAAACAGTGATTGACTTATATTTCTTTCAATTTATTATACTGTATTTGCTGCTCATGATGTAGTCTCCTCTACATCGGGAGACCAAATGCAGACTGGTTGATTCCTTGCGGATCACCTCCATTCAGTCTGGAAGCACGATCGTGAGCTTCCTCATGCTTATAATTTCAATTGTCCACCTAGCTCTCACTATCTGACCTTTCTGTCCTTAGCCTGTTACAGTGTTTTAATGAATTGCAATGCAAGCTCAAGGAACAGCACCTCATCTTTGGACTTGACACTCTCCAGCCTTCTGGACTCAAGGCTGAGTTCAACAATTTTAGATCATAACCTCTGCCTCCATTTTGTTTCATGTTATGTTTTTCTGGTTCACTTTCCTTCTGATCCTCTTTCTTTATTCCTTCACAACAGTGGGAAGGAAGTGGGATCAGAGGAGGATATCTGACTTGCATTCTTTTAACATTTCCCCAGCCCAATTTCCAGCAGGCAGGTCAGGGGCAGTTAAAATCAAAGTCCCCAGGTGGAAGAGTCCGGAACAAAAGGGCATAACCTTACAATTAGAGCTAGGCCATTCAGGGGTGATAGCAAATATTTCCACATGCACAGGACAGTGAAAATCTCAAACATCTCCCTTCAAAAGCTATTGAGGCTATGTCAATTGAAAACTTTGAAACTGATTTGATAGATTGTAGGTAAGGGCCTTAAGGGATATAAAACCTAGACAAGTAAATGGCGAAAATACACAGGTCAGCAATGATCTAGTTGCAGACCAGGCTTGAGGGGTGGAATGGCCTAGTCCTGTTCCTATGTACTTTTAACAATGTCCAGATTAAGCGAATAATGGTTCCCCAGGTCCTAGGAACAATCAGCATGCCAGCTGAAAATGCAATTCACTCATGGATTTATTGGTTCCTTTTTGCACATAAAGGCTTTTAAAGACCTATTATTCTCAACAATTAACTAACTTGACTAAACAAAAATATCTATTGAATGTAAATTAGTAGTCATTCACTCACAGGAGCTCTGAATACTTTGACTTGTGCAAGTTTACAATTTTCGTGAGACAAACCTTAAGCCTGAATGTGGTTACTCCAAGGACAAAATTCTCCTCACTACATCTTTTGCTCCTCTATGCTCAGTCCCAACCTCTCCAATCTATCCTCATAGCTGAAGTTTCTCATCCCTGGAATCATTTTTGTAAACCTCTTCTGCACTGCCTCCAATGTGTTCACATCCTTCCTATAATATGGTGCCCAGAACAGTACAGAATATTCCAGCTGAGGTCTAACGAGGGTCTTATATCAATTCAGCATAACCTCCCTGCTCTTGTACTCTATGTCCCTATTAATAAAGCCCAGAATACTATATGCTTTACTAACTGTGCTCTCTACCTGTCCTGCCACCTTCAATGATCTATGCACATATACACCTAAGTCCTGCACCCCCTTAAAAATTTCACCCCTTATTTTGTATTATCTGTTCATGTTCTTCCTACCAAAACGCATTACCTCACATTTCTCCACATTGAACTTCATCTGCCACCTATCTGCCCACTCCACCAACTTGTCTCTGTCCTCTTGAAGTTCCACACCGTCCTCCTCGCGGTTCACAACATTCCCATCTGCAAACTTTGAAATTGTCCCCTGCACACCAAGATCTAGACCATTAGTATATATCAGGAAAGCAAGGGTCCCAATACCGACCCCTGGGGAACCCCACTACAAGCCTTCCCCCAACCCAAAAAATATCCATTGACCATTACTCTCTGCTTCCTAGTTTTCAGCCAATTTTGTATCCACATTGCTACTGTCCCTTGGCTGAAAACTTAATTTTCGACAGAGGTAGCAAAATTTGGATGCGTAGTGCCCATATTTTCAGCAGTTGAGTAAGTCACTAATGCGGGCACTGGGAATGCGTGCTGGAAGTATTTAGAGTAGGTAGGTTGTGACATCAAACAGCATCAGAGCTGAAGTTCCTTGAGCTGCAGACACTTACTGCAGATATGGTTGCTGTGGATCAGACAGGTGTCCAGCTCCCACAGCTACAGCTGTTCTGCCATCTTTATTGTGTTTAATTTCACTAATTAAATTTCAAGTTTAGAAATATCACTCAACTGTTGTCTGTAGTTACACCATGTTGATTAACTAGTTAAGCTATAAATTAAATCTGCTCACCTAATTAATGCCTTGAACACTCACCAACTTCTAGAGGCTGAAAAGAAGATATAAAAAACACACCTCTTATTCCCTCTGTAGCAAATTTCCACCTGCACCAAATTACCAAGATGGCACTCATACCTCGTCACACTCAGGCCTCATCATACTCTGTGTGATAGCAAACCTGTACACCTTTGCAGCAAAATGATGACTCACATCCAAGTTGCAACTGCTCAGACAGCTTCCTTTTACAGCAATTTTTTTCCCCATCTGCTTGGGTTGAATTCAACACTAGACCCCAGAGACAAAATGACCCTGTGTAGCATCTATTCCTTCATTAATCTATAAGCGCCTTGGGATGTCTTATTATGTTAATGGCGCTATATAAATGTACATTGTTCTTGTTGTTGTGTGAGTAATACAGTAATCTGGGATATTGCCTGTTGGTCGTCATCATTATTCACACCCCATCGGATGCAAATCATCTGGTTCATGGCCAGAGGAGTTAATTCATTCAATGCTGGGACAGCAATGATAACAATTAATGATTCCAGATACTTATTAAAAAAAAATCTACCTGAGGAATTGAAAACATCAAAGCTCTCAGAGTCACTTATATGGAAGAGAAATATTGCTTCGTCATATGTAACTTGACAATATGTGGCTTTATTTCATCACCATCTCTCTTGACCCCTCCACTGTCTCTCATTTGCTACACTTATTCAACATCCAGTATGGGATGAGCAGAAATTTCCCCCACTAAAATTGAGTCCCTGCCACAAACTCAGTTCTCTGACTACATTTTCCACCCCTCTGCCTGCAATGGTCTGAAGCTGGGCCAGGCCATTCTCAGCCTTGTGTTATGGTTGCTCCCAAGATGAGTCACTGACAACACATCTGCATCATCACCAAGACTCCCCAATTCCACTTCCATAACATCACCTGACTCTGATCCTGATTCAGCTCATCTCCTATTGAAACCCTCATCCATGCCTTTGTTATCTCCAGACTTGACTATTCCAGTGCTCACCTGGCCAGCCTACATCAATGTTCACTCATCCAAAACTCTGCTGCCCATATGTTAATGCACACCAATTTCCATTCACTTGTTACCCCAACACTTGCTGACCTATACTAGCTCCCTGTCCAACAACAGCTCAATTTTAAAATTCTCTTCCTTGTTTTCACACCCCTCCATAGTCTCACCCCTCCTTATCTATGTGACATCCTCTAACCTTACACGCCTTCAAGATCTGTGTACTCCTCCAACTCAGGCATCTTGTGCATCCCATCAGTGGTGGCTGTGCCTTCAGCTGCCACAGCCCTACGCTCTGGAATTCCATCGGAATCCTCTCCATCTATCTATATCTCTCGCATCCTTGAAGATACTCCTTAAAACCTATCTCTTTGACCAGCACCATTGGCAACTCCTCAGACACTGAAGCAGTCTATGTCCAAATGCAGCAAGACCCATACAATATCCAGGCTTGGGCTGACAAGTGGCAAGTAACATTCGCGCCACACAAGTGCCAGGCAATGACCATCTCCAACAAGAGAGAATCTAACCATCACCCCTTGACGTTCAATGGCATTACCATCACTGAATCCCCCACTATCAACATCCTGGGGGTTACCATTGACCAGAAATGGAACGGAAATAGCCATTTAAAGACTGGCTACAAGAGCAAGTCAGAGGCTAGGAATCCTGTGACGATTAACTCATCTCCTGACTCCCCAATGCCTGTCCACCATCTACAAGGCACAAGTCAGGACTGTGATGGAATACACCCCATTTGCTTGGATGAGTGCAGCTCCCACAACACTCAAGAAGCTTGATACTATCCAGGACAAAGCAGCCTGCTTGATTGGCACCACATCCACAAACATTCACTCCTCCACTACCGATGCACAGTAGCAGCAGTGTGTACCATCTACAAGATGGACTACAGGAATTCACCAAGGCTTCTTCGATAGCACCTTCCAAACCCACGACCACTACCAACTAGAAGGACAAGGGCAGCAGATAGATGGGAACACCACCACTTGGAAGTTCCCCTCCAAGTCACTCACCATCCTGACTTGGAAATATATCGCCGTTCCTGCACTGTCTCTGGGTTAAAATCCTGGAACTCCCTTCCTAACAGCACTGTGGGTGTACCTACACCACATGGACAGCAGCGGTTCAAAAAGGCAGCTCACCATCACCTTCTCAAGGGCAATTAGGGATGGGCAATAAAGCTCACATCCTGTGAATGAATATATAAAAAAACCTTTGGTCAATTGCCTTGTATCTCCTTCTGTGGCTCAGTGCCCAAAGTTTTATTTTATGACACTCTTGTCAGTGTCTTTGGACGTTTTGTTACATTAAAGCACGACATAAATGCAAGTGATTTTTGATTTCCAAGACAAGGGCAGAATTTTCTGTTCATCGGGCGGGCGCACGCACGACCCGAACGAGTGTAAAATGGCGAGCATCCTGACGTCATCGCGCACTTGTGCGATATTTCGGTTGGCTGGTGCGCACAGGAGTTAGCAGCGCATCTGCCAACAATTAACAGGCTTATTAAGGCCATTAAAAATGTAACTGAATTAAATTTTTCGCTGTCCGTCCAACGTTACTGTTGGCGGGCAGGCAAAAAGGCCAAGCAGCCTATGCATTTTTTGCGAAACCTCATCCACGGGCGGGATGAGGTTTCAATACGTCATTAAAAAAATAAAAACTAATCATGCTAATTTCTAACATGTCCCTGCTCATGTGAGAGGATCACATGAGGGGACATGTTTTTAACAATTTTTTAATTCTCTGTTTTTAATTTTTTATACCTTCAGCTCCCTGAGGCAGTTCTGTGCCTCAGGGAGCTTTTCCTGTGTGCACCTGCGCGCATGCGCAAAGTTGCCCGCTTGCCATCCTCCACCTCCCCACTGACAGGCAGCGCTGAGCGCTGCAGCACACCTTTCATACTGGGCAGGCCTTAGTTGGCCCGCCAGCATGAAATCGCGGTCGGGCCCCGATCACGGGCGGCAGTCGGCTTCCTGACCACTCCCGCTTGCGCCTGCCAAGCCCACCCGAGAGCAAAACCGTGGCCATAAAATACCATGGCAATAATTAGTTCCAATTCATATTACACCAAATTTTGCTGTAAAAGAGCATCTAATGGTTTATTTGCATTAGTTAGACTTGCCCTTGCACACTTCAGCTCCAAAACCTTGTTGTAATTAAATTGCTGTAAGTGCGAGCTGATAATGGCATAGTGATGTAACAGGGAATCTGGGACCCTTGTGAATATGGAAATACACAGGAAGGACTGAGAAGGAGCAGGAATTAAAAGGGATAAATTTAATGTTAAGTCAAAATCAGAAAAGAAAATAACAGGCTGCATTTTACTGGTTTGTTCATAGTCAGCAATCCAAAAATGACCATGATGGGGCATGGCTCACAACCATCCTGGAGGGAGCCAATTAACCTCCAGGAGCCCCATCCAGTCAAGGACAGCAACAGTAGACCAGCGAAGTGGGAAGCCCAATGGGAGGGCCTGCAGAAATGTCCAACCTGCAGCCCCACCAGGAGGGGTGGGTGCTACTAAAGCAGGCTGGAGACCACAAGGGTGCCTCAAAATAGAGACATTCTGTGCAGGATTAAAAAACATCAAAAAGCCCTCATGGCCAGAACAGTCAGGCCATCAGTGTGGAGTTGCTGCCCCTTCACAGGATGGTGTGCAGCTGCAACTGTAGCCATCGTGTTCTAAGGGGTCCGTGTTGGAGAGGAGGCGTTGATGAGCCCCTATCCACATGCACCCCCCCCCCCCCCCACCCTTCCCCGCCAGATTTGGCACTTGGAGGCTACCTCAAGTTATGGGTTTCAACCTTGGCATGGGTCCTGGTGGCGAGGGTGAAATCTTTCCCCAACTGGTTACCCGTCACTACGATGCTCACCCTGCCTCCAGCAAGAATGATTGGAGGTGGGAATGCATTGGATAGCTGACCCAATGCACTCTTTTCTGCTTTTGTTCCTGGTCTTGCCTCCTAACCCACCACTGCAGGCCAGGAAAATTCAGATCAAAGAGAGGGAAAGAAAGATTGCATTTAAAGAGAGGATAATGAGACAGAAAGGAAATAAAATTATAAAAATGGTAAAATTTCACGTTTTTACAAATCTTCTAAAACAATTCACAACCTGAAGAAATTAGACTCCACACTTAGATAGTCAATTTTCAGTGCTAGAGAGATTGAGTGGTAATCAATAATACAAAATACATTGTGAACCAGATACTTATATATGTAATTTCTGCCCCTAAATATCTGTGGCAAATTTAATTATCTACCATGCAAATACAGAATCTTCATCACATTAAATGTGTCATTGGTGAGGCAGACAGCAAAATACCGTTTCATGAAACTACTGGCAGAGCAGTGCAAATCGGACAGCACCATTTTACATTCTCATTTCATCTGCTCTTTGCAGAAGCTGCAGTAACATTTATGCATAAATAACAGCGAGCATCATTAGCCTCACCATAATTTGACAGTAAAATCTGGACCATTGTTTACTCAAAACACTTAATTTTGTTTCAAATCACCAGTAAGCCTTAGGTCCATTGTTGTGCAAGCCTCACTAACTTAAATTCTCATATTTCATACTTCACTTGCTCAGAAACATCTTGGGATGTTTTACTACATTAAATGCACTATATAACTGCAAGTTGCTGTTGTACTGGCTTATGTGCTTCCAGGCACAACAGTGAAGCAAATGGGTCCTAAAAGAAAGCCATATTCATCAAGCACTTTGAATTTCCACAATGATTATATTAACTGGATTCCATAGGGAAAGTTTTCCATTTGTGTATTTAGATTGCCAATATTCCTTGTCCCTCCCCATGTTACCAGGGAAATCTCCTTCTCAGTCATTTTGATGGTGCAGTAGTCATTATCAAGAGACAAAGACCTTTTCTCTATTACAAATAATAAATAGAAAGATTGCACACAAATTACTTAGGGATCAAGCAGATCCCTAAAGTTGATGATCAGAAACAAGACTATATTGTGTCCCTGCTACAGCCAGAAAGGCATAAATAGCAGTTTTAAACAAGAAAAATTCTTAATCAATTTGAGCTACAACTCTGAGGGGAACTTAAAAAATCTTAGTGCACTGAATTAGAGTGGAGCAACCAAAACGAATGGGGCTAGAAATTTGTGATCACTTGTCAGAGGTATACAGGGTGAATATTCTGCACCAGAATGGTGAGGTCTGAGAAAGCCTTGATAATGGACATTGGGCCTCACTGTCTTAGAGCTGGCCTGGCACTACAGCCAGCAAGTGAAGAATGGAGGGGAATGCTAACACCACAGTGGCCTGAGTAAGTGGTCCAGTCATACTAAAAACAAAATTAATTTCAAAATAAATTCTGCTGTTAGCTATGCAAAGACTTGAAGTTGTGTTAAACCACTGTGGCTGGCACTTGTACAAGAACCAGCAGGAATAAGAACTTCATGCCTTATCATTGTGATACATGTCTGAAAAAATATCTAAAACTACACAAGTGTTAGAGATAAAAGTAACAATTCCAACTCAAAACAATTACTCATCATTCCAGGACAAATCCTTGGTAGAATAAAAAAACACCATGGCCTTATATTAAGACCTCAAAGTGGTGGGCAGGAAGTGCATGCCACTTCTGGCTGGAAGTGGGACATCCACCATACTGGGTAAGGACTTAGAAACCATATCCCTTACCATGCGTGAAGCAGGCATTAAGCATTTTGAATGTGCAAATAAGGGACCCGATGCCAGCTTGCAGTCCCTGTTCATGGGCTGCATTCAGGGGAAGCAAACCTGTGAAATATCCAAAGCAAAGAAGGTAAGTAACTTACCTGAATAAGAGGTGCTCTTCCCAACCTTCCCTATCACCGCCACTCCTGATCCAACCCTCAGGCTTGAGAAACTCCACCCCCGATCTCCCATCCCTTGGCCCCAAGATGCCCAACTCCAAATCTCCCAACCCTTCCTGGGGTCCTATGACTTCTTGTCTTTGATTTCCCATCCCTAGCTCTAAGCCCTGATCTCCCCCATCCACAACCCCCAATTTCAACTTTGAATTCTCTAACATTCCCTATACCCTAACCAGACTTAATGAGGAAAGGATTACTTATGATGATGAAAATAAATCAATTCCTAAAGGTTGGGTTAATCTTTCAGAATCTGAATACTGAATAATGTTCAATGTGTGAGGACAGATTTCTCTTGAGAAATAATATATCAGAATTTTTCATTAATATTTAAATACATGTGGAGCTCCTCAAACCTCCTGGTTAAATGCAGGGTCTATTGTGGCACTGAGCCATACTCAGAGAATATTTCCTGGGTTGGCCTTAGATTAGCTGATATCAGCCAGGTTCACAATTAGCCCTAGCCCCAAGGGTGGCACCTGAATAATGAAAGCACAATCGCAGAACAGATCCCAAATGCTCATAACCCTGGAAACTCAACAACCTGCAGGGCCAGGGAGAGAAATCATGGGCCCCGGTGTTTTTCCTTTTTCCAGGCCCCTTATTCCCCACAGCTCCTTGCCCGCTCCCCACTTAACCCTCCCCCTCAATTGTGCACAATACTTTTCCCCTTTCAAGATTCACCAATCACAGGAAGGTACTAGTAAAATGAAAACGCCCATTGTTGGCATCTGATTACAAATGTCATCCGATATACATGCAGCATGGGTCAGTAATATTAAGAGCAGCAATGATATAATGCAGCGTTAGTTTGTGTGCACCCTGTAGGCGATCCCACCTTGGCTATTAAACAAACCATAGATTACAAATTTTATTTAGATTTTACTTAAATTTAATTTGCTTAAATTTTACTCAGCATTGTGCAATACTGTGAATTTGACAGGAAATATCCTATTAGTTATTTATAACACTGTGCAGACCATAACACTGATTTTGGTGACTGCCTTGGCCCTCATTAACATGTTCTGCACATTGCACCATATGAAAATGGTAACAGTAAATTCATATTTGGGATAAGATTAATACTTGCAACCCAGATGAACTGCATAAGATCTTTTCCATTCTGTAGAAGAATTTGAAGACTTTCTCCTGGTGCGTGATATTGATTACATTATTGAACATAATCATTTCATACAAGGGGTGTAATTGGATTCTATTTTATCAGTAATCTCACAGGGTAAAAAGATTGAATGACTCCTGAGCAGCAAAGTATAACGATTGAACAACATAGGTCTTCACTGTCAGTGAGAAGCTTGGAGTCCTCAGGTGTCTCTGTGCGACACAATTTTTAAGAGGCCAGACGACAAAGACTGAATGGTTCACAATTGTATCTGTGTTTCCTTTATCAGCAAGTCTGAAGACTGCTGATTGCTGCTTCTCACTACAATATATTTTCAATATCTACTATGCATCACAGCTTTATCACAATATTTAATATGTTAAAAATCTCATTAAAGCACCAATTTAGAGTGGGATAATAAGTAAGTAGACAAAAGGACAAGATTGAAGTCAATGGAAAAGTCTCTTGAGAATCATGTGCAGTCTGAAACAGGTTACTGATTCACCATGAGCCCACTACGCACTCCTATCCTGGCAATCTCACCCCACAAAGCCCTCTCACAGTAAACTTCCATTAGCTACAAAATAAACAGAACTCCAGCTATGATTCCACCCTCTGTTTGCAAGATAATTATAGGTCAAAAAGGCCATCTAGCCCAGCCCATCTCATGTATTCAGAATGACATATGAACACATGTATTAGGAGCAAGAGTAAGCCATTGGGCCTCTTGAGCCTGCTCCACCATTTGATAACATTGCCAACATTATACCAGCAATGGCAACTCAAAATTACTTAATGAGACATCATGAAAGGTGTTGTATGAATGTAGGTTTTGTCTTTCTTTCATTAATTCTGCATGGAATGGGGAGAATGACTGTAGCAATGGTGAAATTGGAGGCACAATGCTGAGTCTCTAAGGATGATTAAACACAAAGGAATCAACTGATGTTAGGAAAGTGCTTACAAAGAAGTCACTACATGTACAAAGCAATTCAACTCCATCACTAATATAGCCTTACTATTCTGACTTCTCTGGCACCAACTCACAGTATACTATAAATGGCATCTGCTCCTTTTATGCTAATGACACTATCCCCAGGATTTGCCAATCAGACATCTATCAGTAGCTTAGGAAAAATGTACATTGAATTGTTGATCTGAATTTTTCAGAGAAGAATGATACACAGTACATAAAATCAATGCGGCCTTAACTCAAAAATTGGATTGTTTTCCCTTCTCCCAGAAGCTGTCATACAAATTGTGTTGTACTCTGAATTTGCAGCCTAAAGTGGAAGAAAGTAATTAATAAATAAGAAACTCCAACAGCAAAACAGAGTGACACTCCCATCCCATGCCTCCGCACCCACCCTCCCCCAACCACACCCCCAGCATTGAATTTGTTATAAAATAGAGATTTCACATTTTTCAATCAAAAAAAAAGTCAGAGCCAAGAAGCTGCCAGAAGGTGGGAAGCAGCAGCGCAGCAACTCAGTGAAATTGACATGAAGGACTGGCTTTTAAAAAATTGGAACACTCGTCCTGAAGGTTTCAATTTTTAAAAAAAGTCAGTCTTTCAGATCTGCAGCTCTGCCTCTGGCTGCTCAGGCTGGGGGATAACAAGAAACCCCATTTAGAGCAAAGAAGCTTGCGGGCTCCCCATAGACCTTGGCCCTGGTGTATGGCTCCGTCTGCACCCCCCTCTCCCAGGCCCTAACTACCTGCATTACCCTTAAAAACTTCTAAAAATTTATAGTTAAAACTATAGTGAAACTATTAATTTCTTGGAAAATTTAGAATTATTAACTCACAATCATTGACCTTTCATTGAACACCTTCACATATCAACAACACTAAGTCCTGGGTCATCAATCCCATAGAAAAGCCTTAAATAATCACACAACCATCCACTCTACTTCCCATCTCTATGAACTCTAGATATAAAAATGGAATATCAAAATTGCTAGATGAGAAAATACCCCAAGATCTACGAAGTTCACCTTCTACCACTCTGTTAGTCACATCAAACAGCATTGATTAATCAAGGTAATCAATCTCTATCAATTCATCTACAACAGATCCAGACATGAGGTGAGAAAACACTCCACAGAAAGCTTTGGGAACCATGGGTCAAAAGTCACCTGTACCTCCCGAGTATGTTACACTTAGAAAAATTAATTTGAGAAGCTTGAGAGTTGACAAATGTTTGGAGAAATGTCTTTGTGTATGGTTGTCTGTTGTTTACTGTGGCTTTCCACAGTCATGTAACTGCTGATGTCATTCCTTTGGGAGTAAAGGACTGAGGCAGCAGCCATTTTACCCACCACATGGAATATGTGCTGGGAGTGTGCAGCTGAAATTGAGTGGACCTTGATAGCTGAAAGAGAGCCAGCTGCTGTTGGAAACAGCAGAGAATAACTAACACCTCAGCCTGCAACTTTGTACAGGACATTGATGGCTGGGTAAGTCAGTGTAGCTTTGAATATCCCAGTACTTGCTCCTATGGAGATGAAGACAGATTCAAGAATTAATTGTAAATCCTTTGAGTCTCAATGGGGGAACTATGAAATTGCAATCGAGTTACACAAAAATCTGAACAAAAAAGAGTAGCAACTCGCTTATCAGTGCTAGGGAAAGAGTGTTACAAGCTGTATTGCACTCTAGCCCTCACTGAGAAACAGAAAAGCAAGTCTCATGAAATTTTGGAGGCCTTGAAGACCCACTTTGAACCCTCTACTAATGATACTTATGAATGCTACATGTTCAATACAAGAGCTCAGGAAGAGGAGAGAATATTGATCAGCATGTGACTGCACTGAGTTGTCTAGCTGAATCTTGTGAGTTTGAGGAACTAATGGATGATCAGAGGTAGGATTGTCTTAGGAACAAGAGATCCCATCTTGAAACCACATCTGCTAAGAGAAGAGCAACTTACTCTCAAGAAAGCTATTGACATGTGCAGAAGCGATGGAGTAATTAATCATCATCTGAATAGTGTTGATGGGAGAATTGACGAGACTTGCACTATGCAGAGAGGCAGGTCAGGCCTTCCAAGCACCAGACAATGAAGAAAGGGAAGAACTATTTACAGAAGGGCTAGCAGAAAGACCAAGACCAGAGTATTGGATGTAAGTACTGCGGCGGACACCACATTAAAGAAAAGGAAGCATGTCCAGAGTGGGGAAAGTAGTGCTCTAACTGTAAGAAGCTGAATCGCTCTGCACACAAGTGTTTTGCTGGAAAGAAGGAAAAGAAAGCCTATAAAGATGGTTGCTGGACAGATGTTGGATGATGATTCTGATGAATCACTCTACACCCTAGAACAGGTTGGCACCGTCACGTCTCAAGGTAAAAATGGTTTGTGATTATTGGAATGATGACTGCAGAAGAAGAGCATCAAGTTAATGTGAAGTGTCAAATAGACACTTGTACTACATGCAGCATCATGAGCTTCGCAAACCTGTATGAAGTTGCTCGAGCTGGTGACCCTGAAAATGGAGCCGTTGAACATAAAGTTGAGGCTATATGAAGGAACGATGTTTACCCGAAAAGGACAAACTAAGCTGAGAACCCAATGCAATGGGAAGAAAGAAGATCTCCAGGTCCAGATAATAGACATTAAGCAAAACCCCCTCATCTCAGCTGAAACAAGTCCAGAACTTGGACTGGTAACCCTTTATGTACCAGAAGATATTTGCAATGTCTCGCATTTTCCAAGCCATTGACTGCTGAACAGATCCTGATAAATTACAAAGATGTTTTCACAAGTCTTGGATGACTTCCTTGTGAATATCATCTTGAAGTAGATGGGAGTGTGAAACCAACTCAGTATCTTCCAAGGAGAGATCCAGCTGCATGCAAGTCCAGCCTGAAAGACAAGATAGAGAATCTTGAAAAGGTGGGAGTAATCAAGAAAGTGACAACTCCTACAGACTTGATTAGCAGCATGGTAGCAATAAAAATACCTGGAAAGTTGAGAGTGCAAACATTCAATGCACTCAACAAAAGTCAGCCCATTTGGCAACTTGGAACCTGTGGAAAGTAGTTGTCAGCTAGGTTGTACACAGTGAAAGTGAATGACCAGGTATATCATCGCAGCCACAAACATATGTGCAGCATGAGAAGCTGCTCCTTCACAGCAGACAGCTGATGAGGGTTGATTTCACCAACCGAACAAAGAGCTGCAGTCCCAGAGGACAATTGCTCCCCAACAAATGCAATGGATCAGCAGCAACGCTTGTCATGGCAACGGCATTCCCCGGAGAGGCAAAGTCACCCCAAGAAAGCAGCAAACACCAAATGAGTAACCTGAACGCTTTAAAGATTATGTGTGCAATGCATGTGTAGAGACAGACAAAAACAGGCTAGAATGAAGAGTTTTCTGTTCACATGTAATGACTTTCTTTATAGACAGTGTATGTGGGTAATTTGCATCTGCAAATGATAGTGTATGAAATATGTGTTTTCTTTCTTTTTATGAAAAAGGGGATGCTTGGAGAACTGCCTTTGTGCCCAGCTGCCTGTCATGTGCTGTGGCTTGCCAGACTCATGTAACCCCTGAGTCATGTGACCACTGATGTCATTCCTTTGTGAGCAAAGGATTGAGACAGAAGCCATTTTACCAACCACTTGGAACAACAAATCATATAATTTTCATACAGAGGGCGCAGTACCAAATCGTTTCAGAATCTTAAAATGCTTCACACAATGCATTATTTTTGTCATATATTGACTATTGCTTTGCAAGCATGTTAACCAGTTGGTGAGATTACTGTCTTGTGATCACTTAAAGTGATCCCAAAAACAGATAATCTGAGTTCGCAATAGATAAAAGATTAAACGCGTCTGTACCTGTTTCAAGAAGGCTGTTGTATATCATATGTATGGTCAAAGATGCAGCAGATTAGTTTTAGTTAACTATTATGCAACCTGAAAATATTGCTAATGATATCACATGGCCTTGGTTCACTTGGAGTTATGACCATCGCTATAAACTTAGATTGTAGCGTTTATTTTCTGCATTGCAGGGCCACACATCAAAAAATTGTGCAAATTCTATACATGGTTTTCCAATTATTCATTTATATGGTCAGAAAATAATGCACAACATGGGGTGAATTTTTCCTATGGCGGGCGGGCTGTTCAGGAGCAGATGCAGACGGGCACTAGTTAAGGCCCACCCAGCACAATGCACTGCCGGTAATGCTCAGCGTTATCTGTGTGGGCGAAAGGGAGGAGGGACAGTCGGGGCCAGAGCTCTATCGTGCACACTCATGAAAGAGCGCAGCAATCTCCCTGAGGGGTTTTGTGAATTTTGCAAGACTTATTTAATTATTTTATAAAATCTTCAGGGAACCTCATTCCGCGTGTGGATGAGGTTTCCTGAAAAACGCGAAGGTTGCTTGGGCTCTTCGCCTGCCCGCCAACATTAAGGTTGGACGGGCAGCGTTCTTAACGAGTTTATTTACTTTTTTTAAGGGCCTTAATAGGCCATTAACAGTTCAGTGGGCACGCAGCTGCCTTCAGCATGCGCCTGCCGAACGAAATATCGAAATGACGCGCAATGACATTGGGACACACGCCTGATGTCAACGCACGTCATTTTACACGCCGCATGTTGGGCCCACCCCCGCACACTGACAGCAATATTCTGCCGTATGTGTCTGATTTTCTACTGTCGGGTCACTATGAACCTGCCAACAGCACAATTAGGGATTACTCCTTGCATACATTAAGTGTACTTCAGATTGTTAAGAATCCTGACTTACCTTGTCATCGGGTGGAGGTCAGGAATTATAAGTCCCGACAGGTCCCAAGAGTTTCCACCCATGCACAATTGGGAGTGGGCAGTGCACGCGCAGTCCAGTGTCTGGAGTTGTTCAGGCAAGTGACAAGGGTCCAGTGCACCTGTGTGAAAAAGGAAATGGCACGAAAACCTGATTATGGGACCCCGGAGTGGGGCACCATAACCAAGGAGTCCCAGGACGGGGGACTGGGAGAGGTCCCAGAGAGAGAGAGAGAATTGGGGAAGGAGCCACCAGGAGATGGAGACCAATAATAGAATCCATCACAGAGAGGAGCAAAGAGGAGCACTGAACCAGTGGCCACCATCTGAATTAACAGGTTAATTCTAACCAATAGCGTATAAGATAGATATTGTAAATGGTTTCACTTTTCTGACTTTGTATAGTAAAGTTTATTTTGTTTGTTCAGAAATCATGGAATCTTGTGGCTTTATTCCCTTAGCAAGTGTCTTAGACCTCAAACTTTGTCTACTTTAAACAAAAAGTTACTGGTCCCTAACTGGATCATGCCAAAAATTTGTGGGTCTGGTCTACAATCATAACAAGATTATAAACAGTTACAGAATTAAAACAGGCTAGGACAGGAATGCGCAAACATAGATGGGGTCTGTCTCACTGCACTATCATAATTTTAAAACAAGCCCTATTTACAAATGTGAACGGTGATTTCTGCTGAATCTCTGGCAAATTACAAAAACAGTGGGAGAAGCACCAAGGAAAATTGTTCCTTGAGTCCTAGATGGCGGATGCATTAACTCATATGAGGTTTATTATCCCCTTTTCCATTTCTAGCTGATCTGAGTTTATTGCAAAGATGCACAGTGGGCCTCTGAAGTCCATTTTTTTCCTATTTCCTGGTTTATCATTTTTAAGCTATGAGAAAATCCAAGTGCATAATGAGTGAGCATTAAAGGTGTAATTTGCTTTTTTGGCTTCCCTTCACAATTCATGATTGGTATGGATAGGTGTTTTATATGCTTTGTTTATAAAACTGCTGCTATTTCATTGTTTTTACCATACTTATAAATGGCAAAGCAAAATGAGAGGACTTGGCATTGAAACCTAGTCCACTGTGTGAGTTTTGTTTTTATATCTTTCCGTGTTTTCCTTGGATGCAAATGTCCTGCCGATAAAAACCCAGAATTCAGAGCTGGAGTTCCAGTGTCCGCCCACTGAAACTGTCTGGAATGGGGTTCAAACCCTGAAATCTCTGACTCAGAGGGTGAGAATGCTATCATTAAGGCAAAGATTAGCTCCCTGTCTGATGCTGAGTGTGGATTATCTGGGAGAGCTACAAATTGTTGCATGTGTGAACAAATAAGCTTCTGCAGGAGCTAGCTCGTGAACGGTATAGTTTCAAAAATCTGAAATGACTGTAAGTTGTGACAGCTCTGGAGGTTATAGATGGGTCATGTAACTGCCTGCATAATGTTGAGACCACACACACACACACACACACACACACACAGAGTCCCTGTTAAAATTTCATACCACCAATTTTATACAATCACTTCACTGGCCAGAGCATAAACAATGTAACACTCTACAGATGAGCCTTGGGTGCTCAGAGCTGTCACAGATGGTCAGCTATAGCAAAATCTGTGGTATATGATTTTTTTTACCACAACTATTTTACCAAAGGAATGGGTTCATGTCTCCCTTAAAATAGCAGGGAGTGGGACTTCAAACAAACACATCAGCGTTCATGTGTTTATATCCCATGACATATGCCCAGATCTTGCGGTCAGTGGCAAAGCAGAGGCGTTTGTTGCTAACTGTGTGAAAGGCTATGAATCCAGCTTTTCTATAGGCTGCAGCAGGAACCCGTTCTGCCAGCTGCAGCATGGGTCCAATAATGAACTGGCTGGAGAAGACTATGCCACGGGGCATTGCCGGCAGAGTCACCCCCTCTTTGATGTCACGAGCTGAAGACATGCCCCTTGAGGTCTGTCAGCAGCTCAATGACGGGTAAATGGCTCTTAATAATTTTAATGACTTTCAATTCTTTATTTGATGTACTTTTAATTGCAGCTCCCTCCCCCTGGGTCGACTTCCCCCCCCTCCCCGGCTTCCTCCTCTGCCACTTCTCGCTCTTCTTACTCTGAATCCCACCCCCAGCCCCGGCTCCCATGGCTCTTCTTCACCACTCATCCATCCCCAGCAACCACGGCATCTCTGGCTCCTTAGTCTCACCAATGTCGGAAACAGCACTTGATGGAGGGGAGTGGAGCCAGGAGTCGGGGCAGGATGCCAGTGGCAGGGACAGGGGTGTAAATGGAGCATGCTACCTCGGGTTCAGTGGGGAACCTGGAGTGTGGAGGGAGAGAAGCTGGGGGTGCTAGAGGACATCAACTCCTGCTGAATTAAAGGGCCGTGCTCCTGAGCAGGCTCCATGTCTGCCAAGGGTAGTCCTAAGTAAACTATCATAAAAACTGGTTCCCCAGCAGAACCATCAGTGTGGGCTCCCTTGGAGATTGTGGTGCCATTGCAGCCCTCAATAGCAATGAACTTCTCAGTGTTTGTCACTATTGGGACCACAAGATCAGTGCCGTGGTTTGGGGCCTTTTTCACCTGAAGCATATTAACCAGCCCAAATATATCAAGCAATCCCTCACTTTTTAAAAAATCAATCTCAGCTGATAATCATTACTTGTACTATTACATAAAACAAAAGTTCCTAGGTTTTATTTCCAATAGTTATTTCACTTAACCTCTCTACATTCTTTGCACGCACTTTGTGATCTCCTCACAATTTGCTTTCCTATCTATCTTTGTATTGTCAGCAAATGTGGCTACAATACACTCAGTCTCTCCATTCAAGTATTACTATAGATTGTATATAAATAGTCTTTTGGTAATACAGAGCTTAGGTATTGCTGAAAAAAGGCACATGTTGTTGAAGCTTTTTGTCTTGTCAGGACAATTTGCAAGAATGCCAAATGTAAAGGAGCAACAATTTATATTTCATGAGAAGAGAGTGCTGATTGGTTGGTAAATGGACTCTGATTGGTAGAGGCATTGCCATGGAGAATGCACCAGAGAACGGTTGTCGCCTATTTTGTTTAATTGAAATAGGCACAATGTATGTCCGTGTTCTTTCTGTCTGCAAAGAACAGGGCCCTGTGCATTAATATATGCAGCTTCTGGCACAGATAAATTGCACCACACTGTGAGCCCAAATGATAATCAGCACACTCTTCTCATGAAGTATATATTGTTACTCCCTTTACATTTGGTATTCTTGTGAATTGTCTTGATGTGTGCAAGATGGTACTCAAGTTATGTACTACCAAATGACTATTTGTATACATGAGACAGAGGTACAACCAAATTCAGGATATCAACAACATTGTTTGACTCACAGGTAAGTTAAGAACAGCTAAGCTATCTATCGAATTTCTCTGAGAAGGCATTAAACCTAAGGTTGTGCCAGTTTTCATTTCCTTACATATTACTAATGCTAAAGTAAAACATAGTCCCACAATTGAGCGAGTGTTTATGCAAGATGAGATTGAGCAAATTGGTAATAGGGTTACTAACATACGTTGTGCCCGACACTGCGTTGGGTACAACAATTCAAGATTATCACTCAGGCTCGCAGTGTGGTGCACTTACACATGCTGGAAGTTACATGTGTTAATACACAGGCCTGTGTTCTTTGCAGACAGCAAGAACATGTACACACTTTGCGCCTTTTTCAATTAAATAACATAGGCAAAAACAATTCTCTGGTTCATTCCCCAGGGCAATCCCTTGACCAATTATAGTCAACCTGCCTGTTTTGAATTAAAACAAAGTTTGGCAGTTAACTGTCAATCATCGGTTAACTGGTACATTCTCCATGGCAACGCCTTTACAAATCAGAGTCCATTTGCCAACCAATCAGCACACTCTTCTCATGGAGTATAAATTGTTGCTCCCTTTACATTCGGTATTCTTGTGAATTGTCCTGATGGATGCAAGACGAAAAGCTTCAACAATGTGTGCCTTTTTTCAGCAATACTCAAGATTGTAAATAGTTGAGGCCCAGCACTGATCCCTGTAGCAATCTACTAGTTAGTTTTCCAAACTGAAAATGATCCATTTATCCCAACTCTCTGTCTCCTGTTATTTAACCAATCCTCTATCCATGCTAAGATATTACCCCAACACTACGAGCTCTTACTTTGTGTATGTGATACCTTATCAAATGCCTTTTGGAAATCCAAATACATTACATCTACTGGTTCCCGTTTATACACCTCCTCATAGAACACTAATGAATTTGTCAAACATGATTTCCCTTTCATTAAATCATGTTGACTCTGCCTGATTATATTCTGATTTTCTAAATGTCCTACTACTAAGTCCTTAATAATGAATTCCAGAATTTTCCCAATGACAAACGTTAAGCTAACTGGCTTATAGTTTTCTGCTTTCTGTCTCCCTCCTTTCTCAAATAGTGGTGTTACATTTGTCCACTGGGACCTTTCCAGATTTGGGAATTTTGGAAGATTACAACCAATGCATCCACTTTCTCTGCAGTGACTTCTTTTAAGACCCCAGGATGCAGACCATCAGGTCTATGGGACTTGTTAACCTTTAGTCTCATTAGTTTTCTTAGCACTGTGCTTTTTCTTTAGTGATAGTGATTGATTTAAGTTCCTCCCTTCCTTTGGCCCCTTGATTTTCTATTACTCTTTGGAGGGGTCTTTTTTTGTATCTTCTGCTGAGAAGATAGATACAACATACTTGTTCAAAGTCTCTTCCATTTCCTCATTTCCCATTATTAATTCTTCAGCCTCATCCTCTAAGGGACCAACATTTACTTTAGCTACTCTCTTCCCTTTTATACACTTGTAGAAGTTCTTACTATCTGCTTTTATATTTCTTGCCAGTTGACTCTCACATTCTAATTTCTCACTCTTTTTGTTTAGTCATTATTTACTGGTTTCTAAACTTTTCCAAATTTTCTGGCCTACCACTAATCTTTACAGCCTTCCCAGATCTCCCCTACATTCCTGTGATTGCTGCAGCCTTAAAATCTAAGTGCTGGTGAGCCATTGCAGCCCATGTAGTAGTTCCTTTAATTAGAAATCCTTTCTTTCACAGAAATGATGTGTCATCCCATCCACCCTCCCTGATTGGGTAGGAAACCCCAGAGGCAGGATTCTAATGATGTGGCTCTGTTAAAGAGCCTCCAAAAAGCTGGCTCCACCAGTCACCAGGTTCTGTACATGCAAATGGTCCCACTGTTTGACAAAGTACTAAGTTGGGAAAATTCCGCCCAAAGTATCATCATAGTTATTACTGTGATCTTTTAGTAGTTTGGAATATTGTATTCATTGCTGCCCTCATCACTTACTATTTTCAGCAGCAATATAATAGAAAGGTGTTAGTTGTACTGTTTTACTCACGTTTTGCTCCAGCTTTGATCCAATGGTTTTAATTGAAGTAAGGCTGATGAGTGCAGTTCAGTGATGTATTATCAGCTCTGCCACAGAGAAACAAGACACAGGTTCATGTCTAAACTTTACTGGTTATTGCTTCATCTTATTCAGGCCACCAAGGAAGGGAGAGAACATCAAAGGGAGAGTCACCTGGGTAGCTCTTGCATTCTTTTTCATAGCTATATAAAGCATGCCATTGCCAAAGGATTAACTACAGCTTATTTGTTTATCTGATAAAGTAATGGTGTATGGAAGAGGATAATGTATGCAAGGGGAAAATAATTTAAAATGGGAAGGAAGATAAAATAAATGAATACCTTTGTTAAAACGCAAGGTTCAACTACATCAAAAGTTCATGAACTATAATGAATACAAGTTTTGGGGCTAATCAATTTACATAAAAAGAGCAATTTGTCATCTATATCTTCAGCATTTATTCTGCATATATCTTCGGCATTTATTCTGCGTAAGTGATCTGCTTAGTACCTCAAAAACCTAACAACTAACAAATGTTTAAGCTTAATATTTAAATACAGCAAATAGGCTGATAAAAGATGGGAGGATATATTTTTTTCTGCATTGTGTGGAGAAGAATCTAGCAGATTGCAAGTTTTATCCTTATAGAAACCTACTGGAAACTTCAGGTACATAAAATGCATATGCCTCATATTTGTAAATTGTGATTTCCTGCAATTCATTTGTATATCAGAATATTCAATCCCATGTACCAGTCCAATATCTGAAGAGAGAAGCCTAGAAGCAAGAGGGAGCGATGAATTGAAGTCTGGTTCAGAAGGCAGCAGGAGAACAAATGTTTATCTTTAACCCAGCAATGCCAAAGATCTGGGAGATTGTGGAAGAGTGTTACCCAGTTCAGGAACCAACAGTAAGAACCAGGAGCTGTTGGACAAGTGGAAAGTGATTCAGCATCCATCAAAGGAGTGGAATATCAACCATGAACCAGTATACGCTAATTCAGGCAAATGGTGAAAGAGCAGAATGAAACACAAGGATTAGGAGCAGGGTTCAACCCAGGAACCCACAGAACAAAGCTTAGCTTAAAAGATCAGAATGGCAGTGAACTTAGCCCAGGAAACCAGCAGAGCAGCAGACCTCTGCCCTGGAAAACAACAGCAGAGTAAAGCCTAGGAACAAATGCAGTGGAGCTCAGCCCAGGAACTGAGGAGATAATGGTAAAGTGTGGCACAGGAGAGTCACAGCAGCCAAAGAGTTTCAGCTGGTCTGACAGAATAGCAGAGTCCCTGCTGTAGAGTAATCCAGAAAACCAGGAGGAGCAAGTGACTTGGTGTGGAAGCAACTGCTAGGTGAAGCTAGGGCAGCAGAGTGAGGAGTGGCAATGTGCTCTACAGCAAATTACTTTAATTTATAGATTATGCTCAGATGTATTCACTATTAGGAGACAGAAGATGCTGAAGCAGCAAGAGAGAAGATTGGGAGAAAGGGTGCAGAGATGACAGTCTATATCAATAGATGAAGTTGTAGATAACAGGAGCTCCAGTCCTGATGTCATCTTGATGGTATTTGCTGTATTTAGAATATCGCACAGTATGGTAACCCCTCCATTATTGTATTGAATATAATTATATAGAACATAAGGACATTCAGAACAAAAGAAAGCAATTCAACCCATCAGCCCTGCTTCATTAGAGTGATTATGAACTTTCCTGCCACATCACCTACTGATACTTTAATTTAATTAACATTAAATTCTTTCCTCTATCTCTCCTGAAATAAATTAGTGCTATTAATCTCTCTGCACCCCTTAATCCCTTTTCTGAACCAATACTGATTAAGATACTTTTGAAAGTGCTGGTTATTTCTAAATCAACTACCTTCTCTGGAGACTGACAAAGTACGAAAGTGTTTCCATTACTGTATTTCTCACAACAACATTGCAGAGTAAGAATTATGCATCCAATAATGTACAGCTTACAATATCACAGAATTCGCGGCCTCTTCCGTTAATGTAATGCTTACAATACCATGGAATATGTAAGCCTCCTTATCTGTTGCTGAGCTGCTTATAATAACATACAAAATTGCCAGAAGAAACTACTCAACACAAATACAGATATTAAGCGTTGTTTCTGAAAAGCCACATTCCATAATGACCTCCATAGAAGGCTTGAGAATTAATTGTAGTTACTACATTCAAAGAAAATTATAAGGGTTATAATGGCACGACTAAGTGATATGGTTTCTGTAGGAGAGCCCTGCATGGAAATTAATGCGGCACATAGAGATATATAGCTGTCCCTGGTGAAATATATTTCATTGTGCTCCCAATCCTATTGGAGGTTTTCTCAAAGTAAGAAGCAGTGATTGTTTGATTTGAAGCAGAAAATGTCTAGTATGCTGTTATACGATCATTGGGTGAAATAAAATATGCTGTACATTGCTATCAATCAAATCTAGTGCTGAAAACTCCAGCAATTGGCAGAGTCTCAAAGGGGCTGAGAGTCTAGGTTCAGTGGTTACTTACTGATAGAATTTGTGTCAGATGCAATTGTAACAGTACTTAAAGAATCATTACTCTGAGATTCAGTGCACGGTTCAATCTTCAATGATATAAGGGAGTTAGCTGTCAAACTCAGGGGCAGAATAGGGCCTAACATATCCATACAGCAGAAATGGTTTCATCTTTATGAGCTACATAGGTGTGTACCATGAAGCCTTAGGGGTAACATACTAAAAGTTTAATTCAATGTTGATCTTATATTGCATATATTTCAAGTTGATGATAGAAATAGATTCGGAGTTCCTGACGAGGCTTTATCCACCAGTGAGATTACATCAATATAAATAGACTTTTCCAAAATTTGAAGGACAGGATTTTACATTTTGATGGGGTTCCCAGCTACCCCAACCCCATCCTGGCAACAATGTTGGTGGGGAGCCCATCCCCAACTCTGGTGAGTTTCCCTACAGCCTGTTAATGCTCAGAGGGGCAAGACTTTCACCCCCATTTGGGGAGGAGGTTCTGCCTCTCCGAGCTGATGGCCAATCAAATGACCAGTAGTTCTCTAGGCCCAACAGCACCATCAGGAGCTGTGGCCCATCCAGTATCCAATGGAGGTAGTCACTGGAGCCAGATGGAGAGGTAAGCTGTGGGGGGGGGTTCTTGGCAGGGCCAGGCTAAGAGTCCCAGTGAGTAGGGTGAGGGGTTGTGGAGACCTGGGGGGGATTGGAAATCTGAGGCGGGGCCAGACCTTGGTGTGCACTCCAATAAACGTAGGGGGCCCATAAAGGAAGTTAGCCTCCTTCCCACCAATAACCCAAGGAGTGGGAACTGACTGGCTTCAAACATGGCTCTGGCCTTTGCCATGGAAAGAATTGTGGCGGGGTGGGAAGAGGAACTTAAGGGTGTTAATTGGCCAAAAGCTATTGAATGGCAGAAAGTACAACATTGCCAAGCAAGAAACATCCTCCAAATGACCAGGGGAAAGTAAGACAAGAACTCATTGATGCACAGGTAAAAGGGAGCCAACACTTTAATAAGTATGTCAAATCCTTACCTGAGCTGTTGAGAGGACAAACCATGCACGTGCAGGAACCAATCCTGAAAATCTGGAACCCAGCGAAAGTTGTTGGTAGAGCTGAAACATCAGGTTTTCCATAAAAATTTAAGATTGTACATAATTGAGATTGAAACTGGTAAGTCCATATCTGGCCTACATCAGAATGGGTAAAGCAGAAAAGACCAGCAGCAACACTAGCCATAACAACCACCACACGTGCAGCATCAGCAACAACACCACCAAGCAACGCAACATCAGCAACACCATGCACAACTCCTAGAAAACCAGGATCAACATGCACAACATCGCCAATACAGCATGCCAGCTCATCGCTACTCATGACAACCAAATCCACAAAATAGAGGCACGACATCTGACTACCCAAATGACATCAAGAATAATGTTTTTTGAAAGAAAACAAGCCATAAGGTGTTTGGAATTGCGAGTTTATTGCAAACGTCTGGCTGTAAAAGTTTATTGCAGAAGTTTAATCTCTGGAGTTGCTTAAGTTGCTTACCAAGGTTTTACTTGTAAAAGTTAGATTGTAAATTTTCTTTAAGCATGAAAATAAGTTATAGCACAAATAATACAGAACAAGCAACGGAGTACATGTCAACAAGCACAGAAAATCATGACCTGGAAAGATGAAGATGTTTTATTGAAGATGAAATTGAAAAAAAAGAAAGGATAGACCAATGTGATTCCTGATAAAGTTGGAAATAAAATGCATATATTGATCCTTAAATTTGGAAGCAATGCGTAATTTGAGTCACGAAGATTAATAGGAATAGGTTAGGAAGATAGAAACCGTAATCATAGGCAGAATAATCCTGTGGTTTCTAAACTAAAGGATTACTGCCCTTTGCTCTGGTAATCCACCAGTTAGTTTTTTTTTACAATATCTTTCAATCAAACAGAAGTTTTGGACATTGTTGTGAGCTGTGTTCTCCTATCTTGGATTCTAAGCATGGGATTTGATTCTTAGGCAGACTGGAGACGTACTGTGGTATTTGCTCAACACTTGTTTATTAGCACTACATCTAAACAGGTTACAGAGTAGGCATGTAGCTCATAGGCATGATTCCAACCTCTCTCGCTCAAGAGCCTAACTCATGGCTAACTGGTGTCAGTGGTACATCATCATCCACATCATACATTAGCATATCCCATCTGTTAACTCTTTATACTCCAACCCTCCTCAAGTATACTATCCTACTTTTAAAAAACAAAATGAAATGATGGCTGGAATGTTCCGGCCCCATTGACATTGAGCATCATGGCGCGAGGGTTGGGTGGGGGGGTGTGGACAATATGGAAAGAAGGCCAAAAATCAGTTTCACGCTGGTGTGAAAGCACAGCAGGATCATCCGATGTTTGTCCGCCATGGCGGAATGCAAATCTCGCAGGAGGCCGGTGTGAACCTGATTTGCACCCCGGTAATGGGATACAAAGTAAGGCCTGACCAGAATCATCCCCCCGACACAAGGTTTAACATTACGCCAGCAGGAAAACATGCCATCCCAGAACACATCTGAACAAGTGTGACATGTAGGGGTTGGGACTTACTGTTAGGGCCTTGCTCAGATCGTGGACATCTGAGGAGCAGAAGATGCTGGAGCCCTACAGCTACCAGACCCTGGAGGAATACGTGCATTGCATGCTGCATGGATTCTCATGGACATGGCTCCGCTGCGAAGCAGATCAAAGAAGGTGGGAGGTCTCCGTTGATGTCTCTGGTCTACGCTGGAACATCATGGTCTTAGTCATGGGCTGCTATGGATGATCGGCTAGGGGGAGAGAAGAACGTTTAGGTGTGAGTGGGAGAGGAAGGTGTTCTGGGGGTAGGAAGGTATCCAGGGGGAGGAGGAAGTAAGAGTGGGAGATGTCCAGATGAATGTGCAAGGTAGGGGTCTGTGAAGTCAATGGCTCCCTCCTGGGGAGTGAACTGAGGGTGGGCATGGTACGATGGAATGATAAGTACGAGAGGGGCCGGGGGAGCCGGAAGGGTGGGGGGGGTGATGGTCCATCGGTACCGGTAGGAGGGATGGCGAGGGTAGTTGGTGGGGACTTGGAGGCCAACAAGGATCCTGGGAGTGGGAAGGAAGTGGTTGGGGAGGTCAATGTGGATGCAGGTGGGAATCTTACGAAGGTAAGGAACGATCACGGAAAGACATGGGTTCGGGCTGATAGGTGATGGTGGGGATGTGGAAGGTGATGCCAGGGGGCACACACACATACATACCTCTCCCTCAAGAATCACTCATGGTCTGGCAGTGTGCAGGTGATCTGCTAGTGGGTGGGGAGGGGAAGGCGGTGGTGGCGGGAGGGGGTGGATGTAGGTGGAGGACTCCCAAAGCCTGTCAATAAAGCTGAAAGGCAACATTACACATAATTCAGTGAAAGTGAATATATTTTCAGATTATAATTGTAAAGAGATAAAATGTGTTCATCCGTGCAACCACTTGCGATCAGAAATTCTTAACTTTTCTAGGCCTACCACTTCTTCTAGGTGCTGCCCTGACATCTGCAGGAGGGGAGGAGACAGCCTGTGCAATGGTTGGCCCTGTTGCCTCTGATGACTTCGGCGTGGATCCTCTGGGGAGCCAAGACCTTGAGGACTCGCAGCTTGCTTTGGCTGTCCACCTGTGGGCCAGCTGCTCCCTCTGCAGTGACAGCAAACGAGGTTGAGGGGCTCACAGGCAAAGGGGGCTCAGGGGGAGAGGACAGCCTCTGAGATTCCTGAGTGGATAACTCAGGGGTGTCCAGCTGCTGTTCCTCCTCCCTTCAGGTGCCCAAGTGTCCGGCCTGACTCCTGGAGGGGAAGGAGCACCTGGGGGACATCGAGGTGTCCCGTTTCCCTCTCGCGTTGCCACTGTAGGAACTCACCCATGCTTACCTCGATGGAATGCAGGTCATTGCGTGTCCCCGCATTCTGCTGGGTCTCCATGGCATCCACCCTCCTTCCCATAGAGATCTCCATGCGTGCACATGTGGGCAGTTCATCAGACAGCAGGTGGATGCACTCTTTCGACTTGCGTGCCACTCTGTTCAGGGCTTCCAACAGCTCTGCGTGATGTTCCCTGCCTTCTGCTGACTCTCCAGGATGAGCTGGAAGGCCAAATCCAGAGGCTCGTCATCTGACTCAGACCTCACAGATGCCTCTTCCCTAGCAGTCCTCCGAGTGCCGGGGAGCTCGGCTGAACCTGCCTCCTCCTGTAGTAGACACTTGTCCATGGGATGACCACCAGATTATGAACCCAAGCCTGCTCTAGATCTAGATCCCACCGAGGTGTGTGTCTTTGTGCTGATGGAGGGTATGGGTAAGCACTGTGATGGGTCCTCCAGGCTACTTATTTCCAGATCTTCAATGGAGGAGGTGTCCTCTTGGCTGGAGGTGAGGACTTGCATGGAGCTGAGGGACTGGCTGGCTGAGGGTGTTGGTCACTTGGCAAAGCTCCCTATGAACCAAAGTAGTGATAATTAGTGCATGGCATCAAAGTCAAAAACAGGAGAGAGCACTCACATTTGCATCAAGAGAGAAATGGTGGGGTGCAGTATTCTCACCTCACCGTCACTGCAGGCATGGTCCACATCCTCACCAGTCAGCATGATGGCACACTCCTCAAAGTGAGTGAGGGGCCTAATGTGGACTATTCCACCTCCGATCTGGGACCCTCCCTGCTGTTGTGAGCCAGCTTCTCCCGCATAAAAAGAGACGGAGATAGTGTGAGCAGGACGCATATCATTGCATGGAATGTTTGTGTGGTGAGCCGAAACATGGCTGGGATGAGGTCACGAGCTACAAAGGATATGAGCCTGATGGAGATGTGAAGGTGTGTGTGAGAGTTAGTGGTGTTGTCCCTTGAGGTGTGAGATCCCTGTAGATGCATGATGAGTTTGTGAGTGTGTGAGTTGAGAGTGACGAGGTGGTTGACTTACCCTGGCGGAATGGATGAGAGCATTCATCCTCTTCCTGCACTGGATGGCTGACCTCTGTGCTCAGCTGGCACTGACCACTGCTGCCGCCACCTCCCAGGTCAGATTGGTGACTCTGGTGGACCTCCTGTAGCCAGAGCCGGGGTAGAGGACTTCGTGGCGACCTTCCAGTTCACCAAGCTGGTGTCCCAGAGAGGTGTCACTAAATTTGGGGGTTGTTGACTTCTTTGCTTTTGGGTCATCTGTCGCCTGGAGCAGTCCCGGTCTGAAGACATGAAGTAGGCACGTGCTCTGATGTGCTTTAATTACAGTGCACAAAGTGAGGAAGCCCTGAGGTTACAATGTGGTGGGGAAATCCAAACCTGCCCACCATCGATCCTGAGTTTTTCCTGTGAATGCATTATTAATTAATTCCCCGGGAATGGGATGATACAGAGTGAAAACCTGCCACTGCGGCTAGCAGTTAAAATGACTTTTTTCACGTTCACTACCGCACTTAACGTAAATCTGGGATGATTCCGCCCTAGGTCTTGAACTATTTACATTGTGTTTCTGTAGCTCCCTTTTTAAGACTACAGATTCTAGCCACTCCAACTCATACTCTTCCTCTCTGCAAGCTACAGTGCTGGGGGATTCAATCTCCTTCAGTATTCTCAGCCTTTAGGGAAGGCAGCTTGGAGACAGGACAGAGCTTTCTTTTGCATCTAGTGGGACATCATCATCTGCAGAATAGGGCAACATTTTACCTGCATAGCCAGGGAGCTGAGTGTAGATTTCAGGCTGACTGAACTGGGAGGAATACTAAATACAGATCCAAAAGACAAGACGGAAGAGAATTTACCTCTGGACCGAGAAGGGAAGAACTCATGACACTCCGAGAAACTTGTTGCTCTCCCAAAGGAGCTTCAGAAGAGGAGTGATCTTCAACTCCTGGGAAGACCGTTACAGCTGTATCATCGACTGCTGCATTGAAGGCTGAAAAGGCATTGAAAATCTGAGACTTCAATGAACTTAGACGACCTCAGGAAGAAAATTAGGGAAAAACAATCAACTTCCCTGTAATATTGTCAGGAAAAGAAGAAGAGGTGATTTCCCAATTGTATTTTCAGATGGACCATCTACTTTCTGAAGGCAGTGATAAGATAGCCACACTTCTCTCTGTATGAGATTGCTCCACTATGGGTAATGAGATGAATTGCTAAGAATGTGGAGACAAGACAGCATTATCTTCTGTAATGAGAGGAATTTCCTGCAGATAATCAACTCTGGGACAAGATTGTTGTTCAGGATTCTGCAGCTTCAGAAGTGCTAAAAATTCTACCGCAGCTTCTGTGCTGACTTTCATCTCTGAAGAAAAGAAGGCTTTCAGCTGGTACTGATGTATGGGTGCCAAAAATAGATATAATAATATATTAGAAAGTAAAGAAATAATGATTGGAAAAGTTATGCTTACAGAAAGAGGCCTTACATTTTTTAAGAAAGAGGTATGTTAATCCATTCCAAAATAAATTGGGATTTGGGATCTACATTGTTTTCATGTGCATGTATATCTACAAAGCCATATCATTCACTACTGCACTACAGACTATGTACCAAAAACACAGGGCAGAATTTCTGCTCTCCCTCAAAGCAAGTTTGATCGTGGGATACATTTAATTGGGTGTGAGGGTGGTGTGTGGGGACCCCACCACCTTCCCACCTTTGCTCTGATCAAGTCCCGGGCAGGAAGGCTCATGGACGTCCTTCCCGTCATGCTGCCAATTGAGGTCCTTAAGTGGGCAATTGATACCCACATAAGGGCCTCATCCCACTGCTGCTGGTGTTCACCCAGTGGCGGGCATGGGACTCGCCGTGCTGGAAGCCCATAAAGCAAACCCTGTCGTGTTTGTTTGCAGTCTTCCAGGGGAGGGGGAGAGGAGGGAGGTCCCTCATTCAGAGGCATTCAATGCCTGATCGAGGGGCCTGGCATCAGGAAGGCAGGGGGGTGGGGGGGCACTGAGGGTCACCTCACTGCCTTTACTATAGATTCCCTCCCCTGTGATCCACACCCTGTGACCCCCATCCTTCCAGCACTCACCTATGACCTGGGTCACCCTGGCAACCTGGGGCCCGGGGTGGGTGCATTTCCGGCAGAAGCCACCAACTACCTCGGTGACGCTGCTGAGCAATACACAGCTGCTGGCCTCTGACTGGCTGGCAGCATTGGGGGAGTGGAATTTCTGCCTCAGGTGTCCTTGATCCTCGGCAGGGAAAATGGGAATTTATAAGACTTGTTGTTCATTTGACCAGTCCCAATACCTTATCCCGCATTATTCATTATAACCCACTATCAGGCTTTTCATAGAATCATAGACTGATAACAACACAGGAGGTGGTACTTGGCCAGTCAACAGCAATTTATCTAGTTCTATTTACACGTTATCGTAACCTGCATTTTTTCCTTTTCAGGTGCTTATCCATTTCCCTTTTGAAAGCCATGATTGAATCTGCCTATACTACCCTCTCAGGCAATGCATTCCAGATCCTCACCACTTGTTGGTCCCTCAGGGTAGTGTCCTAGGCCCAACAATCTTCAGCTGCTTCATTAGTGACCTTCCTACCATCATAAGGTCAGAAGTGGGGATGTTCGCTGATGATTGCACAATGTTTAGTACTGTTCGTGACTCCTCAGATACTGAAGCAGTCCATGCCCAAATGCAGCAAGACCTGGACAATATCCAGGCTTGGGCTGACAAGTGGCAAGTAACATTCATGCCACACATGTGCCAGGCAATGACCATCTCCAACAAGAGGGAACCTAACCATCGCCCCTTGACATTCAATGCCATTAACATTGTTGAATGCCCCACTATCCACATCTTGGGGATTACCATTGGCCAGGAACTGAACTGGACTAGCCATATAAATACTGTGGCTACAAGAGCAGGTCAGAGTCTAGGAATCCTGCAGCGAGTAACTCACCTCCTGACTCCCCAAACCCTGGTCACCATCTGCAAGGCACAAGTCAGGAGTGTGATAGAATACTCTCCACTTGCCTGGATGAGCGCAGCTCTGACAGCGCTCAAGAAGCTTGACACCATCCAAGACAAAGCAGCCCGCTTGATTGGCACCTCATCCACAAACACTTACTCGCTCTGCCACCAGCGCAGAGTGGCAGCAGCATGTATCATCTACAAGATGTACTGCAGGAACTCACCAAGCCTCCACCAAACCCATGGCCACTACCATCTAGAAGGAGAAGGGTAGCAGAAGATGGGAACGCCCCTCCAAGCCACTCACCAACTGACTTGGAAATATATCACTGTTCCTTCACTGTAGCTGGGTCAGAATCTTGGAACTCCCTCCCTAACAGCACTGTGGGTGTACCTACACCACATGGCCTGCTGCAGTTCAAGAAGGCAGCTCACCACCACTTTCTCACAGGTAATTAGGGATGGGCAATAAATGCTGGCCCAGCCAGCAAGCTCACATCCCATGAATGAATAAAAAAAAAGTCCTTTCTGTCCTCTGCATCCTGTTTGCAATTGTACCTTTAATTTATGGGCCGGATTGTCCCAGATTTGCACTAAGTGCTGTGGCGGGCGGGAAAAAGAATGTTTTACCTATTGGCAGCAATGGTGGCTTTTCACACTGTATCATCCCAATCCTGCCTCGTTAATTGTACATTCCCGGGAAACATGCTGTTCCGATGGCAGACGGGCTCTCTTTCGCCCGCTATGCTGTCACCTTGCTGCTTCCGCACACCGGGCACAATATGTAAAGTGCAGCTATGCGCACGCCTCTCAGTGCTTCCAGCCCAGGACTGCTGCACAGAAGAAATGGCCCCGAAAGGCAAGAAGACTGCAGCCCCCCAATTCAGTGATGCATCCCTAGGACACCACTGGAGCTTGTCCCCATGTTCTTTACCCTCGCTCTGTCCACAGGAGGCCCATCAGTGTCACCCCTCCGACTTGGGAGGCAATGGGATTGGTAGTCAATGCCAATGCTGCACAGAAGAGGTTCACCATCCACTGCAGGAAATGGATGAATGATCTCATCCGTGCTGCCAGGGTAAGGCAACCATCTCTTCTCCCTAAACTTACACAGCCACAAGTCCATCACACATTCACTGGCATCTCACTCACTGCCAGCTCAAGGGACAACACCACTCACTGTCTCAGACACACCCTCACATCTACATCTGGCCTCATCTCCTCTGGAGACTGCCTCCTCAGCTCTCATCCTCTTGAGGCCACTTGCACAAATCAACATGTGTCCCCACACACATCCTATGATACCTCCCCTTCCACAAGCAAGCCATTGCCCTGCAGCTGTTGAAAAGTCACCCCTGCCTTATGGCTGTTCTCATAAGTAGCGACCTGCCATAAGTCCCCCTAAAAGTGATGTAGTGCTGCCTGTGAAGCCTGGCGCTGATGACCATGGGTGCTGCCTGAAGCATGGTAGGCAAGCAAACCTTAAAGTTCTGAGTGAAGTGCAGCTCGCCAGGTACACGTCACTTATATTCAGTTGTGAAACACGTTGGTGTGCAATCACGCCAATGTGCCCAGATGAAGCAGCGAGAGGGGATGATTTCAGTGAGCTGGGCTTATAATGATATGTAGATGTATTACAATTAAGTTCCCGACATGGGGCAGCAGGAAATGCAGCCCACCATTTACGGGTGGAGCGGACGATTGCAAGCCGGTGTCATGACGGCGTGAAACCGATTTTTGGCCTTCCCTCCATATTGTCCGCTCATGCCCGCTATGATGCCCGATGCCAGCGGGCATGGAAAATTCCTATATTGCTTCTCCTCATTCTTCCCACCCAAAATACATCATTTCATACTATTCTGCATTAAATTTCATCTGCTATGTAAAGCAAACCCTGTCGTGTTTACTTGCGGGCTTCTGGGGGAGGTGGGGGGAGGGGGCCCCTAGTTTGAAGGCCGCCCGTTCCTCTAGCCTATCTATGTCCCCTTGGAGTCTTCACTATCCTCCTCATGGTTCACAACACTTCCAAATTTTGTGTCATCTGCAAATTTTAAAACTGTGCCTGTGCATCCACATCTAAGTCATTAATATATATCAGGAAAATCAATGGTCCTCGTACCACCCCCTCTGGAACCCAACAGTACACCTTCCTCCAGTTCAAAAACAATGCCTTTGGTTCTTTTGCCAATCATCTTAAATCTGTGACCTCTTATTCTTGACTCTTCTGTCAATGGGAACAAGTTTTCTCTATCTCTTGGTCTTTGTTGCCAGACAAATCCAAGAAAAATATCAAGAACATCACCAGGAACTCTTCATTGCATTCATCGACCTGACCAAAGCATTTGACTCAGTACCTTGTAAGGCTTTGTGGATTGTGCTCCAGAGATTTGAAGCCTAGGAAACGTCATCACAATCCTGCAACTGCTTTGTGATGATATGACTGCAACTGTCTTCAGTGGGAGAGTAGAAAAAGTCCCCTTTAAGATCTGGACCAGTGTCAAGCAAGGCTGTGTGACTATTTGCAATCTACCTGACTGTAACGATTCACCTCATCAAAGATCAATAGCCCATTGGTGTAATAATACCTGGATGGAAAACTCTTTAATCTCAGTCACCACTAATGACCATAGACACACATGATCTACAGCTTGTGATTGACCATTGCCCACTTTGTATCAGATTTGCAAGCCATTCTCAATCTCTTCAACTCTGAATACAAGAGATTCAGCCTGTCCTTGAATGTTGCCAAAACAAAACTCATACCAATCTAGACCTGGTCTGTCAAATATTCCACCTCCAATATATGTTGAAGGAGAGGCTCTGGAATATGTTGAGCATTTCCTATACCTTGGCAGCCACCTCTCTCAAAAGGCCACCTTTGGCGAGGAGATGTAACATCAGATCAGCTGTACAAGCTCAGCCTCTACAAATTACAGCAGTGAGTGTTTGACAATGAAGACCTTCACAAGTCAATAATAGTCTTAGTATATTGGTCAGTTGTCATCACCGCACTCCTGTACTGCAGTGAGACCTGGACTGTGTATCAGTGACACATAACAGTTCATAGAGAAATTCCATCCGCAATGCCTCCACTGCATTCTCTGGATTCAATAGGAGGACCATTGACCAAATGGTATTTTCCTTCTTGAAGGCAGATTCATGAGAATTCAGGCAAAAACTCCTGCAAAATCAACTATGATAGACTGGATACTGTGTCTGGATGGCCGTAAAGTGTCTCACTCACCAGGTCCTGTTTTCTCAACTCTCAAATGGCCAGTGTTCCAGGGAAGGACAAAGAAAACGCTAAAAAGACACTCTGAAGCTTTCCTTGCAGTGTGGCAGCATTGACATTAATGACTGGGAGGAGCTTGCTACCAACATTCAAAATGGACCCAACTTGTCCATCAAGCTCATCATGCTTTGAGGCCAAACGTCTTAATGATGAGGCAGAGCGGCAGCAGAGAAGGAAAGAAAAGGAAGCAAATCCTGCTCTCTGGATCCTCCAAGGAATGTCCTGCTCCATGTGCCCAAAGACCTGCAGGTCGTGAATCGGCCTGTTCAGTCACATGAAGACCGTGGCAGAAACTCCAGACTCTGAGCAGATGTCTTCCTCAAATTGAGGAACAGTTGACAATGATGAACGCTTTCTGATTTTAAACACCTATATCAAATCTCCTCTCAACTTTCGATTCTCTAAGGACAACAATGCCAGCTTCTCCAATCTTTCCATATAATTGAAGTCCCTCATCCCTGGAACCATTCTTATGAATATTTTCTGCATCCTGTCTAAAGTCTTCACATCTTTTATAAACTGTGGTGCCCAGAATTAGACACAATACTGCAGTTGAGGCCTAACCAGAGTTCATCATAACTTCTTTACTTTTGTATTCCATGTCATTATTTATAAAGTCTTTTTAATTATTTTCTTAACCTGACATGCAACCTTGAATGGTTTGTCCAGGTCTCTCTATTCCTGTATATCATATTATATACAGCATCTTATATTATGGTCACTGTTGTCTAGATTTTTCCCTACTTCTAATTTACTTATCTGTTCTGCTTCATTCCCTATTACTAGTTTTAGTAGCGAGCGCTCCCTTGTTGGATTTCTTAGTTAGAAAGAAATCTTGTCCATATTGTAAGAACTTGATTTCCTTAATCCCTCTTCAAGCGAATTAGTTTGGAGGTTGTTAAAATCCCCCACGATTATTAACCTATGTTTTTTTACTAATCTCCCTAATTTGTTTGTGTATTTCTCCCTTTACCTCCCTTACACTAGTTTGTAGATTATCCCCATTTTTATGGTTGATCCTTTTTGATCTCTTACCTCTATTCAATGGATTATAATTTTTGTCTTACTGATGGCTGTGTTTTTGGCACGAATCTTCTGCAAAGCAGCAATCATTGTCAGATTGCCGCTCTTCTCCTACTTTGCTGTGCCACAACGAAACTCCACATTTCTAGCTAGGTCTTCTGATCCTGGTTTCTTCAGAAATGCGGAGTGGTCTTTTGTCGCGCTGCTTCCTCATAACCCTGGATCGTCGGCGGATGACAAGCCACACCCCCTTTTTACAGCACTAACTGCCGTATTTTGGTAGGTGTTCATTAACACAATGAAAAAATTTGGGACATTTAAACAGCTTTTCAGTGTGTTAGTGAATGCGTGTATGAGTGAATGGGTGAATGTGTAGGTATGTAAGAGGGTAGGGAGACAGCTGTGTAGGGCGGCAGGTGGGTAGGATGGCATGTGGGTAGGGTGGAAGGTGGGTAAGTTGGCAGGCGGGTAGGGTGGCAGCTGGATAGGTGGCAGGTGGGTAGGATGGCAGCTGGATAGGTGGCAGGTGGGTGGAGTGGCAAGTGGGTGAGGTGTCAGGTGGATGAGGTGAGTAGATGAGTCAGGGGTGGTCAGGTCAGGAGCTATAGTCAGGTCGGTGGCTCATCAGGTTGGGTCGAGGGAGTCGGTGTGTTGGGGGCTAGTCAGATCGGGTTTGGGGTAGCTGGGTGGTCAGGTGGGGGTGTCAGGGGTGTAGTCAGGGGATCGAGAAGGGTGTCAGGGGGGTCAGTTGTATAGTTGTGCAGGATTTAGACTAGGATTTTTCCGTACAAAATTTCCTGGGTAACTATTCAGGAAAGTAAGTCGGGACTGTCCTAAGTTTTCAACTCAAACTCAGAATCAGAGACTTTTGAGGAGGGCCCCAGGGAGCAGGAGAATTGCCCATCAAACTTTCCAGGCAATTCCCACGGAGTTAGTGCGTCAGGAAATCCAAGGGGTCCCGAAGTGCATCTTGGGGGTTACATCCGGTCTCTGAATATCCGGAGACTGGAAGATCCGGGTCAATTTTTTCTACTGCCATTACATTAATTCTAATAAGTAAAACTGCTCCACCTCCCCATTTCCCCTCTCTATCATTTCTAAATCCCTAATATATCTAGTTCCTCTCAATGTATTATTGCCTCCAGTTTTCCTCTTTTATCATGGACACTTTGTGCACTACAGTACAAGCAGTTTAACTTATTTTTAATAGCAATTCCTCTCACTTTATCTTTAACCATCCTTTTATGCTCTATTTTATAGCTCTATTTATTCCCTGGTCATTTATGTCCTCTTTTGGTTACGTTTTTTCTGTGTTCCCCTTTCCTATATTGTTTATATTTAGGCTTGGTTCATTTCTTGTAGATCTCTCCCCCATCTTACTAGTTCAAAGCATTTGCCACCTATCTATTTATCTTTTCTGCCAGGACACTGGTCCCATTCCAGTTCAGGTAGAGCCTGTGCTATCAGTACAATCCTTTCTGTCCCAGAGCTAGTCCAATTGCCCCATGGAGAAGATCAAGCCCCTCTTTCCTACACCAGCCCTTTATCCATGTGTTAATTGCCCTGGTCAGCCTGTCTCTATGCCAATTTGTATATGACTCAGGCATTAATCCAGAGATTAATACCCTCAAGGTCCCGCTTTTTAATTTAGTCCCTAACTCCTGATACCGTTCACCTATGTTATTTGTTCTAGCATGGACTGTACCAATTGGATTTTCCCCTCTCCTTCTAAATTCTTCTCCAGCTGCCTCGACATATCCCTTACCATAGCACTAGGTAGACAACACACCCTTTGGAACTCTTGTTCATGGCTGTAAAGGTTGCCATTTATCCTCCTAATAATGGAATTCCTCCATCACTACCACTTTTCTATTCTGTTCTTCTCTCCATAGGGCATGTATTCCGTGTATTCTTTCTCCTTGTCCTCACAGGTATTGAGAACATCATACCTGTTGGTTAGGACCAGTGTCTGGAGGACCTCCTTCTCCAAATTCCAACTACCCAACTCCCTGACAGCCAAAACCTCCCCTATCTGAACCTATTATTTCCTTTGCATTATGACTGTTCCTGATAAAACTATCCCAAAATTCCTTCCTCTATCTTATGTGTCAGAGTATCTCTAACTCACAATCCAACTCAACAGGCTGGATTTTCCTGTGGGCTTCACACCCTTGACTTCTGGGCCAAATGGGGGTCCTGAACCCACACTTACTGGGCAATCTTCCTGGAGGTAGTCTCCTAATTGGCCACCCCTGCGCTCACCATCCCATTAAGGACGGCGGGCAGACTCTCCAATTTGGCACAAGACACAATCACAGGGCCAATGGCTCTACAACCTCAGCAGTCCCAATGGGAAAGATAGGGCTGCTGAGGCAGGTTGGGAATACCTTTGGAGGCTTGAATCTAATTAAAAATTTCAGAGGGGCCAAGCCTGTAGACTCCTGTATATCCGCTTCCCAAGCCACCCCGAGAAACTTCCCTGGTGCTGAGAATGTGTTTTAGAGCCTTCCTGATGTGGCTGATCCCTATTTTTCCAGCCACCCGGTCTCCAAGTCTGCCACCACAGGGCCAGGAAAATTCAGCCCAAAAACTGAGCCAGAGTGACTTAAGGCAAAGACATTTCCGCAGATGGGAAAATCTGAAAGAATCTTGCGTCCACGAACATTATACAGTCCTGACACATAGGCCACCCTGCCATTACTATCTTTTTTATTTATTTGTTTAACGATAGCAGGAACTCAAGCTAAGTAGGCTGCTTTTTATTGAAACAACAAACTACTTTATTTACTCTCCTGAGTGCAAAAATAAACATCTTACTAACCACCTGCTGTTCCTGTGACAGCACCAATCCAGGAACCCCAGCTGAACATATGCTCATAGAAAATTGAACACTTTTTCAATTCTGCTTTATTTAGTTCTGTATATTTGGTACTTACCTTATCTTAGTCTATATTTATTTATAAGTGATTCTCTTTTAGCTTGTCTTATGGGTCTTCGTTTGCATTACTAACTTGTGCTAAAACACTAAGGGTGGAATTTTCCATGCCCACTGGCATGATAGGTGGCATAAGCGGACAATATGGTGCGATCAGTTTCATGATGGTGGGAAGGCAGGTCGCGATTGTCCACTCAGACCGCCGGCAGCGGGCTGCGTTTCCTGCCATTGGTCATCGGGAACCTCATTGTAATACATCAGCATTATCAGGCCATACTCCCAGGCTCTTGAACCTGCGCTGGATCGTCCGTCCATGTCGACGGGAAAGCACGCCGAGGTGTTTCACAACAGCACAGAGGCAATGTGCACTTGGCAGCCTGCACTTTGGGTGAACGGGAGGAGAGTGCACAGCAAAGTTCTGCAGAGCTCGCCAGGGTCGCCTGTTGCTTTGCAGGCAGGGGGTCGGGGTTAAATGCCGCTCTGCCTCGGAGGTGACTTGTGAGGGTGAGGGGGAGCGGTGGGGTGGGGGTGGGTGGGAGGCGGGGTGGGGTGGTTGGGGCGGGTGGTGGTGGGACAAGAGCAGCCTTGCCATTGAGGCATTTTGTGATGGTGAGGGGGCGCAGGGCCAAGTGCAGCAACTCAAGACTGGGCATCCATGAGGCGCTGTGGGCCACTAGCAGCAGCAGAATTGTACTCGAACACAATCTGTAACCTTATCGCCTGGCATATCCCTCACTCTATCATTACCATCCAGACAGGGAATCAACCCTGGTTCAATGAAGAGTACAGGAGGGCATGCGAGGAGCAACATCAGAATACGTAAAAAAAATTAGGTGTCAAACTGGTGAAGCTAAAACACAGGATTACTTGCATGCCAAACAGCACAAGCAGCAAGTGATAGGCAGGACTAAGTGATCCCACAACCAATGGATCAGATCTAAGCTCTGCAGCCCTGCCACATCCAGTCGTGAATGGTGGTGGACAATTAAACAACTTATTGGAGGAGCAGTCTCCACAAATATCCCCATCCTCAATGATGGAGGAGCCCAGCACATCAGTGCAAAAGATAAGGCTGAAGCATTTGCTACAATCTTCAGCCAGAAGTGCCGAGTGGATGATCATCTCAGCCTCCCCTGGAGGTCCCCAGCATCACAGATGCCAGTCTTCAGTCAATCCGATTCACTCCACGTGATTTCAAGAAACGGCTGAAGGCACTGGATACTGCAATGGCTATGGGCTCTGACAATATTCCGGCAATAGTACTGAAGACTTATGCTCCAGAACTTGCCGCGCCCCTAGCCAAGCTGTTCCAGTACAGCTACAACACCAGCAACTACCCACCTATGTGGGAAATTTCCAGGGCATATCCTGTCCACAAAAAGCAGGACAAATCCAACTCGGCCAATTAACGCCCCATCAGTCTACTCTCGATCATCAGTAAAGTAATGGAAGGGGTCATCAACAGTGATATCAAGTGGCACTTGCTTTGCAATAACCTGCTCACTGACGCCCAGTTTGGGTTCTGCCAGGGCCACTCAGCTCCTGACCTCATTACAGCCTTGGTTCAAACATGGACAAAAGAGCTGAACTCCTGAGGTGAGATGAGACTGACTGCCCTTGACATCAAGGCTGCATTTGACTGAGTGTGGCATCAAGGGGCCCGAGCAAAACTGAAATCAATGGGAAGCAGGGGAAACCTCTCCGCTGGTTGGAGTCATACCCAGTACAAAGGAAGATGGTTGTGATTGTTGGAGTTCAATCATCTCAGTTCCAGGACACCACTGCAGGAGTTCCTCAGGGTAGTGTCCTCGGCCCAACAATCTTCAGCTGTTTCATCAATGACCTTCCTTCCATCATAAGGTGAGAAGTGGGGATGTTCGCTGATGATTGCACAATGTTCAGCACCATTCACAACTCCTCAGATACTGAAGCAATCCATGTCCAAATGCAGCAAGACCTGGACAACATCCAGACTGGGACTGACAGGTGGCAAATAACATTAGCGCCAAACGAGTGTCAGTCAAATGACTATCTCCAACAAGAGTGAACCCAACCATCGTCCCTTGATGTTCAATGGCATTACCATCACTGAATCCCCCACTATCAACATCCTGGGGTTACCATTGACCAGAAACTGAACTGGACGAGCCACAAATACTGTGGCTACAAGGGCAGGTCAGAGGCTTGGAATCATGCAATGAATTACTCACCTCCTGACTCCCCAAAGCCTGTCCACTATCTACAAGGCACAAGTTAGGAGTGTGATGGAATACTCCCCACTTGCCTGGATAAGTGCAGCTCCAGCAGCACTCAAGAAGCTTGACACCATCCAAGACAAAGCAGCCCGATTGATTGGCACCACATCCAGAAACATTCAATCCCTCCACAGCCGACGCACAGGAGCAGCAGTGTGTACTATCTACAAGATGCATTGCAGGAATTCACCACGTCTCCTTCGACAGCACCTTCCAAACCCACAACCACTACCATCTGGAAGGACAAGGGCAGTAGATAGATGAGAACACCACCACCTGGAAGTTTCCCTCCAAGTCACTCACCATCCTGAGTTGGAAATATATCGCTGTTCCTTCACTGTTGCTGGGTTAAAATCTTGGAACCCCCTTCCAAACAGCAATGTGGTATACCTACACCATATGGACTGCAGCAGTTCAAGAAGGCAGCTCACCACCACCTTCTCAGGGAAACTAGGGATGGGCAATAAATGCTAGCCCAGCCAACGAAGCCCACATCCCGTGAATGAAATTTTTTAAAAGTCTTGCTGTTGAGGCGACTTGTGAGGGTGAGGTGGAGTGGGGGGCAAGTGCAGCCTTGCTGTTGAGGTGACTGGTGTCTGGCATTGCCAGGGGCCAAGGGCAGCCTGCCATTGAATATAGTGCACAAGCAATCGGGGTGAGGGGGTAGGGTGGGTGAGGGAAGTGTAACCTGTAGAAAGTGCCCATTCCTCTGCAACTGAGACAGTTCAGGTGCAGCCACATTGATATGATTGGAGTCGGGCTCCTAGCTCCCTGCCCACTCAAGCAACACAGAGGCATCAACGTGCCACTTAGTTCTCCAGAAGTCCCCGCCACCCCGGCACAGACTGCACATTGATAAGCACTTTAGCGGGCTGCAGAGCAGTTGGACTGCAGAGGTTGTACAATTCCCTCGCTAAAGCTGGCCATGGAGCAGCCACTGCTGGAGGCACTCACGGCCCTTTGTAATGTCAGCATCCTTGTTTGGACCAGTCTCCCCCATGGCTCAAGCTAACAGGACAGACATGCAGTGCACCAATCTCTGGTCATCCAAGTGGTGGCCAGTACTCTCCGGATGAATTAAGGGGCCACTTAACCAGGACAGGGTCTTAGTACACCCATGCTAACCATGTATCCCTCTCTTTCACCCTGCAGGAGGAGTCCACCAGGATCATGGAGCCCGGTGAACTAGCTGTGTGCCTGATGGCCTACAGAGCACGAAGAAGACGGAGGGGAGAGCGACTGAGGCTCCTGGCTGCGCAGAGGCAGGAGCAGCAACCTCAGGAAGAAGGGGTGGATGGGGCTCCAGCACACGCTGCCCAAGAGCCACAATGAGCCATCGCAGGCCAGTGCTTAGCGACACCCAGGTCCTATAGACACCGCCTTTCATTTCTGCCGATGACCGAGAACTAGTGTCGCCGAAGACTGTGCATGTCCAAGGGGCTCTTCGCTTGCATCTGCCAGTTACTGCAAGATTTGGCGCCATGGGGACATGGAGGGCATCTACTGCCAGTGGTCGTGAAAGTGACAGCGGCTTTCAATTTCTACACCAGTTGCTCCTTTCAGACCTCCACTGATGACCTCTGTGGGATCTCACAAGCCTCCACCCACAAATGCGTCCATGAGGTCACGGATACCATCTTTGTGAGGGCACAGAACTTTGTGCATTTTGCCTGGGACCAGGACAGCCAGGATGCAAGAGCAATTGGATTCACCCAGATCTCGGGGTTCTCACAGATACAGGGTGCAATCGACTGCACTTATGTGATGCTCAGATCTCAGTCGCAACACACGGTGGACTACATCAACTGCAAGAGCTTCCCTTCGCTGAATGTACAGCTGGTGTGCGACCACCAGAAACATATCCTGCAGGTGGCCACACAGTTTCCAGCAGTGTGCACGACTCCTACATCCTCAGTTGATCACAGATCCCTGGAGTCTTCCAGGGTCCACAGAAGCTGCAGGGATGGCTCCTCCGGGACAAGGGGCCGTGGCTGATGACACCCATGTGGCGGCCTCAGACTGCAGCAGAGTGATGGTATAATGAGTCTTATGCTGCAGCTCGCACCTTGGTGGAGCAAACCACCAGGATTCTGAAGATGAGGTTCCAAGGCCTCGACCGGTCTGGTGGAGTCCTGCAATACAGTCCGCATAGGGTGTCACACATCGTCCTCATCTGCTGTGCCCTTTACAACCTGGTGCTCCAATGGGGAGATGAGTTGGCTGAGGAGGAGGTGGAGTTGCACGTCTCCTCCAATGAGGAGGATGCCAACGGTGATGACGGTGAGGAGGTCCTCGGAGGTGACGATGACAGGGATGAGGCCCTCGCACTGGTTAGATGAGGGAGAAGCACTCAGGAGGCCCTCAGAGATGCTAGATTTGTGGAGGACGATGATGACATGTAGTGAGGTGACCCCATAGTTCCTCACTTCGCTTCTGTGAACGTTTGACTCCAGTCTGGCTTATGCAGCGCGAATACCTTCTGTGAGAATGCTCCTTGGATGTCTTGGAGAGGTGTATGCAGGCCCAAATAGTCACTCAATTGCAGGCGGATGATGACGACATTCAGTGATGACACTGCATAAATCTTCACACAGCCTCTAAGAATGTCTGACTGCTGTCTGGCCAAGGGCTATTCACTTGCACTCTGTGATCAGGATCATTTAATAGGGATGCAGCCACGAAACATTAGAAGCATCTGATGCTTTATCTGCCTTCAGCACCTGAGCCCTCCAGGAGCTGGAGCACAGCGTCCCTGGTCACAGATGCTGAAGAGATGGGGGCCAGCCCCTCCATAAACATGCTGAGCAGACACCGAGCGAATGAGAGAACTCTGTGGCACCTGCACACTACATTCTGGCAGCAATGACAAGCACCGCTGAGGTGCAGGTATCAGTGATGTCTCCATGGAGTGTGAGGCCAGACCATCACTTTGTTCTGAAGGCTGCACAGAGCACAGGGAAGAGGCCCTGGACTGAGACACCTAACTTTATCTTGTGCAGAAAGGTTTCACATCTGAGTAACAAGAATACTGCTCATCAGAACAAGGAGCCATAGGCATGGAGACATTCTTGGGAGTTTATTGACAATAGTGAACAGTATGTACAAGTGGTTAACACCCATGCCCAGGCTGTGCAACTAATTCTCCTTAACTTTCCTAACCCTGCTGCTACGTCCTGGTGCTCCCTGGACATCCAAAGCAGAGGTGGAGGCAGTCTGCTGACTGCACCGCCCTGTCTGTGATTACTTTGGTGGGCATCATCTGGAGGGCTGAGACTTTAAGGGCCGCGGCCTGCTTTCAGGGCCATGTGGTGTGGCAGTGGCCCTCCTCAGCCTGTGGAGCAAGAGCTGCTGAGGCCACAGGAAGAAGGGAGTTGGATGTGCCGGACACTCTCTGAGTCACCTGGATGGATGGGCCCAGAGTGTGCACCTGCTGATCCTCCTCCCCAAGGGTGCCCGGAGGCCCCAGGCTGACTCCTTGAGGAGCAGGGGTAGCTGGATGAGATCAAGCTGCCCGGCACCCCTCTCGCATACACACTGTTGGAGGCCAATGATGGCAACAGCGGTGGAGTTGAGACCATGCAGCAGAGCAGGAGCGAAGTCCTGGACCAAGGTCTCCGTGGCGGCCACCATCCTACCAGTGTTGAAATTGGTGCATTGGCATGCCAGCGCCATCACCTCAAACTGAAGGCAGACTGACTCCTCCATTGTACCTTGCAAGCTGAGGAGTGCAGTGGACATCCCTTCCTGATGCTCCCGAGCTTGCCTTTGCAGCTCCAGCAACTGTGACATGACCGAGTCCAGAGGCTCGTCATCTGACTCGGACTCAGCAATGTTCTGGCCTCCAGCAGTCCTCCGAGTGCCAGACACCTGGGAAGTCCCTGCACAGTCAAGATCCTTGCTGGCCAGCTGGATGGCTGTTTTCAAAGTCGATGAGGACCTTGATTTTGGGCATTCTGCTGCCAGTCTGCGACCTCTCCCTCTTGTTGTGTGCCAGCCTGTCCTGCATGGACAGAGATGAGAAAGTGTAAGCAGGACGCCTGCCAGACCAGATGACAAGTTTGCCTGGCCTGTGTGGGTATTGAGTGGTCCCATGGACGGGATGAGGACAATGATGGTGAGTGTGAGAGAGCGAATGGTGATGTCCCTTGAACTGGCAGTGAGTGAGGGCCTGTGGATTTGTGCTGGGTTTGTGAATGTGTGAGTTGAGAGTGATGAAAAGAGTGATTTACCCTGGCAGAACGGAGATCATTGTGGCGCTGGGTGGCTGTCCTCTTCTGAAAGGCATTAACGCTGACCACCGCTGCCACCACCTCCCAAGCCCGATTGGTTACGTTGCTACCCATCCTGTGGCCAGGGCGAGTGGGCCTCCATGGCATCCAAAAGTCACTTGAGAGACCTGTCATTAAACTGGGGGGCTGCAGTCTTCTTCAGTTTCAGGGCCATGGCTTCCGTGCAGCAGTGGTGGTCTGGAAGCACTGAGATGTGTTCTTGCGGCTGGCCTTTAAACATGGCGCCCGGCGTGATGCAGTGGCGGGGTGATGGCAGGTAGGTGAATGAGCACCCGCCCGCCATAGAAACGGCGTGTTTGCCGGGAGTGCATATATAATGAGGTGGGTTTGGGACAATACGGCATGAAAACCTGCCATTGCGGTACCCGCCCGCTACCGCACTTTGTGCAAATTTAGGAAAATTCCGCCCTAAGTAAAATTTTAAATATTTACTGCCTCAAGCTTATACAAAAATCAAAAAGAAGCAGCTCCTTCCCCCTCTGTATCGAATTGCTCATCAAATCCTAAACTTCCAACTCTGTTCACCATCCATTCAGTTAACGTTGCAATTTGTGGTTACGCTCTCTAATCTCTAATCTATCGAGCTGCTCTGTGGTTCATCAGTCTGTTCTATGATGTTCACAGTCCCTCTAAGTTTCTTATCATCTGCAAACTTGAGAGAATTTTCTTTCTGTCCCATTTCCTTATCCTTCATGTATTCTACAAAGAACAATGGCCCTATCTCTGATCTCTAGTTATGTTATGGCACAGCGGATGGTAAATGCTGAGCTATTCAAATCCCAGAGGGAAACTTGAAACAACTGCCACAACCATTTTACAATTTGTATTAATTTCAAGTTGTGTGCCTTGAATTCAGTAGTAGTAAAACCACCGAATCTCATAGGTTTCTTACAAACTAAATTAAACCTTTATTAAATAACAAAAAGATTTTTAACACATACATAGGTTTACAAATTACTACTATAATAACTTCTAAATTCCCTAGTTAATCTGACTGCCAGTTACATCTCCGTTAAGGCAACAGTAAAACACATAGGTTTAAATAGACCCAGGCAAAGCACATACAGTAGACAGTCAAATTCAAAATGAGTTTTTCTCAGCTTCAGTTCCTTGTTGACAGCAGCTTGAGGCTTAGATGCTGGAGGCTTTTCACACTTGTGTTAGATCTTAAAATGTCTTATTCCCTTACACATAACCTCATCTCCTTTATACAGATTTCTCCCTTTTCAATGTAAATCCCATCGTTTCAACATGTATTTTCAACTCTACTTTTCTAATAATAAAAATCTTTCATAGTACCAATTTTATCAATAAGCTTTGGGAAAAATAAACGCACTGTTTGGCTTAACCTCTGTTGACTAGGTGTAACACCTTACCACCTCTTTGAAATTCACAACTCTAATTTATCTAAAAATGCAAATGTTCCCTTTACACCCACATTCCAATACTCCAGCCCTGTTTACCTATTTAACATTTCAAACCTAGCTTCTCTTCTTAATACATCAAAGCCTTCAGACCAGCTGTCTCTAATTGAATTAAGATCCCCCACCACACATACACACAGACCCATAGACACAGACCCCACTATTACTCTACTTTGCAATAAATTCCAATAACATTATGAAAATTGTTATAACTTCCTGACAAGTTAACCTGCATTGATACTTATCCAGCTCTACACATGACCAACCTTTGCTTCCATTGCTTTAACCATTTTTTGGTCCAGTGCAGAGTAACTACATCTATGCTGTGCCTTCCAGCTTTATGAACCATTTCCTATATCTTGCGTTTATTCAAACATCTTTGCTGAAATTCAAATGAACAAGATTCACTCCTTTTCCTTGTTTGTTACCTCTTCAAAGACCTCCAAGAGATCTATCAGGCATGACATCCCTCCCATAATGTTGACTACCTCTTATAGTTCTATATTTCTCCAGGTGCTTTACACTTCATTCTTTCAGGATGCACCTATTACTTTCCTACAATCGAAGACAGGCTAACCAACATGAATTTTCCTGGGTTATTTCTCTGCCCCTTTCTCTTTTATAGATTTGGTGTTATATTTCCTTTTCCCAGTTATCAGACTATGCATATTTCCATGGATTTGATGATTTGATGAAGATGCTCACTAGTTTTCATCTTAGGTTTGGGGTGTGGATGGGCTTTCTTTAGTCTTGCCTGTTACCCTAAGACCATTATATGTGAAAAACCATTCTTGTTTATTTACAGATCTATATGTACATCTCATTACTCTACACAATGTATTTCTGCTTCTCACCAGATCTCAACCTTTTAGTTATGTGACATTGTATCATAATTACTGATGCTCCTGATGTTAACCCTTTACTCTACATCTCCCCCAAGTCTTTATCCCAACTACATGCATCCTCTTACATCCCCTGCAAAGTCTCAGACTTCGCAGGGTTAATCTCTGTGGTGCCTTGACCAACCTCTCTGGTCTGGTCCTGATTTCATTTAGAGGGTAAGGATGAATTGTACTCTCTTGTCATTCGATAGGAGTATCTTCCACCTGGGTTTCTACTTGTTTGTGGTTTCTTGTCTCCATCTGGATCCAAATAGGGTGTCCAAGGTTCCATTGGTTTCCTTCCCAATGATATCAAAGGTCTTCGGTTCCTTCTGATATTTCCCTGGTCCATCTTAATTCCATAAGATCTTGACTGTGGAGCTCTTTCTATTACAATGTCTTCTTTCTGTTGATCACCTATCCACACTCTCTCCCCGAGCTGTAGCATTTTCAAATCTTGTGTTCTGTGCCTGAAGTTGAAATTATGAGCTTGACTGTCTCTTTGTTGCTCCTCATACTTCTTAACAAATCCTCTTGATCATCTGAGGTAATGTTAGGTTGTAGTGTATGTTGTAGAGCTGGACGTTGTGGTGAGGTCTTGTAGTTAGGAAGGGCTCAGTTAACAACTTTGTTCTTTTTCATCAATTTCTTGATTGCTTGAAATCCACTTCCTGCTTCTCCATTTGACTGAGGTTATCTAGGTGAACTAGTCACATGCATGAAACCATATTCCTCCGAAAATTATGGAGCAGCTCATTAGCAAACTGAGGTTCATTGTCTGACACCACAACGGCCAGGATGCCATGGGTCATGTAGATTCTTCTTAGTGATGTAATGACTGTGTCCACCATGGTGCTGTGCAGTCTACTCACTTCAAGTCATCTGGAGTAATAGTCAATGAAGATGATGAAAACGTTGCCTTTAAGCTCAAATAAATCAATTCCTAGGTACTCCCACAGGAAGGTAGATGATGTAAGTGGTTCACTCTGCTGTTGGCTATGCATTGCCCACATAAGGCAATTCATGATTCACTGTTCAATGGAATGACTGATGCCTGACTACTAGACTGACTTTTGGGCTCTTGCTTGGCAGATCACTATTCCTAAGCAACCTCGATGGATTTTCTGAAGAATGTTGAGTCAAAGTGTTTTTGGGATGACTAGTCTGTTGTTAAAAACTAAGAAATCATCGATGATTGTGAGATGTTTTCTCTGTTTGAAGTATTGATGAAGCACTGGATTATTTGGAGTGTACTCTGGCTATCCATTATGGCAATACTCTTCTATTTTGATGCACTCGCCATCCTGCTGTTATGCTTGCTTAACCTCTTATAATCTCATCTCAGTGGCTGGTAAGTGTTTAATAATGAGTGAAGTATATGCTTTCACTTCCTCAATAACATTTAAATCCTCCAGCTTGACTTCTTCCATTGGTATTCTTGATAATACATCTGCTGTTATCTGGTACTTCCCTTGAAGGTACTCAATGAATGAATCGTATCTCATTCATTGAATTCGTTGAATTCTAGGTGGCATTTTTGCAATTTTCTTTAGATTAAGAATGTTTGTGCTAGGCTTTGATTTTAAACCTTAATCCCATCAGAGAACTTTCCACAGACCCATGTAGCTGCTGTTGCTTCTTTCTCAATGGTCGCATACCTCTCTCTGTGTCGGTGAGAGATCTTAAGGGATAATAAACTCATCTTCTTTGTCCATCTTTTTGAACTTGAAACAGCACTGTGCCCAAGCCTATAGATGATGCATCCGCTGCTACAATTGTTGGCAATTTTGGATCATGGTGTGCTAGAATTCTGGTGATAATAAGAGATTTTTGATCTTGTCAAAAGCATTTTGCTGGTCAAAGTTTCAGCACCACTGTTGACCTTGTCTAAACAGCTGTTATAATGGCTCATTGATTGCTGACAAGTTTAGTATGACCTTGCCTATTTGGTTGGCCATCCCAAGGATCTTTGTAATTCTGTGATGTTTTTAAGCTGCGGGAACTCTCTAATCACCTTGGTATTCTATGGGTCGGTCATGATTGCCAAAATGTGCCCTAAGAATTTTATCATAGGCTTTGCAAGTTCACTTTTGTCATTTAACATCAAACATGCTTCTTATAGGACACTAAGGACTGCTCTCACTCGACGGTCATACTCTTCCCTCAATGAACCATGTATGAGAATGATGTACATATGGCATATCACTGCTTCCATGCCTTCCAGGGTCTGAGGCATCATTCTTTGGAATATCTCAGGTACAGAAGCAATTCCAAATGGTAATCTGTTAAAACAATAATAACCAAATGGGATGATAAAAGTAGTTAGTAATCTGGATTCTTTCTCCAGAGGCAACTGCCAAAAGCCATTGTTGGTATCCAATTTTGTGAAGAGGGTGCTTTTTGTTAATTTGGCAAGACTTTTATGCACTGATGCCATCGGGTGGATCTCATGGTCTACTGACTTGTTTAATTGAATCAAGTCTACATAGATTCTAATTGAATCATTAGACTTTGGTACTGTGAGCATTCGAGAACACTACTTTGGCAGGATGGTTACTGGAGAAATGATTCTTTTTTTCTACTATGTGTTCAATCTTGCTTTTGACTTTGTCTAAGAGTTGGTGAGGGATCTTTCTCACTGTAAGGAGACATATAGGCTTAGCATTTTTCTTTAGGATTACCTGATATTCCGTTTTCAGCTTTCCTAAGCATGAAAATAGGGATGGAAATTCATTCCTGAATACCTCACTGGACTGCTCATTGGCAATTTCAGCAATCTTGCAAATGAGCCTCAGCTGAAAACATGTTTTTCTGCTCAATATTGATGACTCCTGGTTCTTTATCACATACAGGGGTTCCACAATTTCTTTATACTAATCTTGCCACGTTCTGGTCTTTTACTTTTAGTACTGTCTCTCCTATACCTTGCAGCTACATAGAGGGTGGCTGAAATATGATATCTTAACTCATTTAACTTCATCAGATAATACTGATACATCTGTCCCAGTATCTAGCGTGAATTCTTTGGCATGACCATCAACTAATTTCGTTGTTATCTCTTTCTTCCTGTGAACTATAGGGACTTTGGATCTTCAGACTATTTTAAAATGTCCTAACTTCCCACAGATGTAGCACTCAGTTCTTCCTACTGGACATTCTTCTCACTTGTGTAGGATTTTCCCACCACACTGAGAGCTTCTCAAGATGGCGGCAGTTGGCGTGCTTTTTCCCGATTTCGCAGGCTTTTTCTTCATTGCGCTTTCTCTTTTTGTCTGACATATTGAATGGTTTCACTTTTTTTTCCCCCAAGAAACATCACTTTCCCCATGAACAATCACTTCCTAAGTTTGATCTGGCGCACTATTTGCACTGACTTTGTGAGAATTAAATATTTTCTCAACTGTAAATGATCTGATAGGATTCCATCTAAGACCCCAACCACTATATGATCATGTATTAATTTATCTCCGAGGATCCCATAGTCACAATTCTCTGCAAGTCTGTACAGGAAATTTAGAAATGAGTCAATGGTTTTGCCCATTTTTTGCCTCCCCTAACTAAATTTTGCTCACTCAATGATCAAGATTTTTGGAACACTATTATATGACTCAAATGCCTGGAAGACTTCCTTTATGAGCTCAAAGCCTCATTGGCACCCTGTCTTGCAATAACATCATCTGCTATAGCTCCTACTGCATATAGTAAAGTACTGACCTGATCGTTCAGTTCCCTCTTACACAAACTTGAAGCTATTCTGTACTTTGAGAATCCCTTCCTCAAATTGTCTCAGTGTTGAGCCTGTTGTGAGCCTTCAGTGCTTTTGAATGGTTCTGGGAGTGGCAATGTAGACTCCATGCTTACTCTAACTCTGTTGCTGCTTCAATAGTTTGGCTGTTTGGCTGTGATCTGCACTCAATGCTGTCTTGAGTCTGGGTCTGTGTGACTGTTGGCATCTGCAGCACCCACAATGCTCTGTTCTCAGGTGAGTCTTTGATCTTTATTCCTGTCCTTTTCCTTTTCATTCATTTATAGATCTCTCAGGTCTGTATTCTCTTCTTGGCATTTTTCTGGGTCTTTACATTCTGTCTGCCACCATGTTTCAAATGGTGCACATAAACAATCAAAAGAAACCACCAGGTGCCATTATTTTTTGCCTTGGATTTGGGATCCATAAGAATGCTACGATAGACCTTATCCATAAAAATCATTCTTGTTTATTTATGGATCTATATATTCATCTCAGTACTCTACATAATGTTGTACTTCTGCTCTGCACCAGATTGCCATCCCTTAGTCGTGTGACATTACATCATAGTTACATCAGTAGTTACCTCAGTATCAGGTGCTCCAGATGTTAACCCTTTACTCTACAACTAGAACATATCCCCAATTTAATTTGCTATTTCTTTAAGTACCCTAGGGTGTAATGAGTGCATCCTCGACCACTACCACCTAGAAGGATAAGGGCAGCAGATAGATGGGAACATCACCACCTGGAAGTTCCTTTCCAAGTCACTCACCATCCTGACTTGGAAATATGTTGCCATTCCTTCACTGTCACTGAGTCAAAATCCTGGAACTCCCTTCCTAACAGCACTGTGGGTGTACGTACACCACATGGACTGTAGCAGTTCAAGAAGGCAGCTCACCAACACCTTCTCCAGGGCAATTAAGGATGGGCAGCCCAGCCAGCGAAGCCCACATCCTGTGAGTGAATATTAAAAACAAATCCAGTGCCCCAGCTTCCTTCAATTACCTCAGTCTGTCTATCACCTCCTTATTGACTACACATGACAAGATTGAGGGACACAAGGAGTTTCATCCTCCTGAAGTTCTAGGAAAGACTCAGTTAAAATATTTTTTGCCAGGGAGGGAATGTTAAAAAAGCCAGCATTAAAAAAATGCCTTTCAACATTTATGTGCACCAACAACTAGATCCACCAAGAGAAACCAAAATAACAACATTAGTGATGAATGAGAAAAGGCCTAAGTTCATTAAAAAAAATCTTGCTTTTCAACGACTTCTGAAAATGCTAAAGGTGAAAGTTTTTGAATTGCTGTAGAAACTTTAAATAACATATTTCCCTTGCATCATGATATGCTATGATCTCATCACACATTGTTCTGATGTAATGCTATGGTGTTTATTGTCTCTAGCTTTGAAAGTATTATAATACAGCTATCCATCATTTAGCACATCTAATGTGTTCCGAAAATATGGTGTACCAAATGAAAACATACTAAACAAAAGTCATTTTCCCACAAGAAAACATGTAATAAGGGTGGTTTACATTTGTGACTAGTAATTTCTTTAATTAAGCTGTGGGCTGACTGACTCCAGTTGTGAGTTGGATCACCCTGGGTGTGAGCTGACTGACTCTGGGGTGTGAACTGAATGACTTCGGGTGTGAGTTGGATCACTCTGGGTGTGAGCTGACTGGCTCCAGGGTGTGAGCTGACTGACTCCGGGTTGCAAGCTGACTGACTCTGGGGTGTGAGCTGACTGACTCTGGGTGTGAAAACTGAATGACTTCGGGTGTGAGTTGGATTACTCTGGGGTGTGAGCTGACTGACTCTGGGTGTGAAAACTGAATGATTTCGGGTGTGAGTTGGATTACTCTGGAGTGTGAGCTGACTGACTCTGGGTGTGAAAACTGAATGACTTCGGGTGTGAGTTGGATTACTCTGGGTGTGAGCTGACTGACTCCAGGTTGCGAGCTGACTGGCTCCGGGTTGCGAGCTGGCTGACTCTGGGGTGTGAAAACTGAATGACTTCGGGTGTGAAATGGATCACTCTGGGTGTGAGCTGAATGAGTCCGGGTTGCGAGCTGACTGACTCCAAGCTGCGTGCTGCCTGGCTCCAGGGTGCGAGCTGACTGACTCCGGGGTGCGAGCTGACTGACTCCAGGGTGCGAGCTGACTGGCTCCAGGGTGCGTGCTGGCTGACTCCGGGGTGTGTGCTGGCTGACTCCAGGGTGCGAGCTGGCTGACTCCAGGGTGTGGGCTGGCTGATTCCAGGGTGTTTGCTGGCTGACTCCGGGGTGTGTGCTGGCTGACTCCGGGGTGTGTGCTGGCTGACTCTGGGGTGTGTGCTGGCTGATTCCGGGGTGTGTGCCGGCTGACTCTGGGGTGTGTGCTGGCTGACTCCGGGGTGTGTGCTGGCTGACTCTGGGGTGTGTGCTGGCTGATACCGGGGTGTTTGCTGGCTGATTCCAGGGTGTGTGCTGGCTGACTCTGGGGTGTGTGCTGACTGATTCCAGGGTGTTTGCTGGCTGATTCCAGGGTGTGTGCTGGCTGACTCTGGGGTGTGTGCTGGCTGACTCTGGGGTGTGTGCTGGCTGATTCCAGGGTGTGGGCTGGCTGATTCCAGGGTGTTTGCTGGCTGACTCCGGGGTGTGTGCTGGCTGATTCTGAGGTGCGAGCTGACTGGCTCCAGGGTGTGTGCTGGCTGATTCCAGGGTGTGTGCTGGCTGATTCCAGGGTGTTTGCTGGCTGACTCCGGGGTGTGTGCTGGCTGATTCTGAGGTGCGAGCTGACTGGCTCCAGGGTGTGTGCTGACTGACTCCGGGGTGTGTGCTGGCTGATTCCGAGGTGCGAGCTGACTGGCTCCAGGGTGTGTGCTGACTGACTCCGGGGTGTGTGCTGGCTGATTCCGAGGTGCGAGCTGACTGGCTCCAGGGTGTGTGCTGACTGACTCTGGGGTGTGTGCTGGCTGACTCTGGGGTGTGTGCTGGCTGACTCTGGGGTGTGTGTTGGCTGACTCTGGGGTGTGTGCTGACTGACTCTGGGGTGTGTGCTGGCTGACTCTGGGGTGTGTGCTGGCTGACTCTGGGGTGTGTGCTGGCTGACTCTGGGGTGTGTGCTGGCTGACTCTGGGGTGTGTGCTGGCTGACTCTGGGGTGTGTGCTGGCTGATTCCGGGGTGTGTGCTGGCTGACTCCGGGGTGCGTGCTGGCTGACTCCGGGGTGTGTGCTGGCTGACTCCGGGGTGTGTGCTGGCTGACTCCGGGGTGTGTGCTGGCTGACTCTGGGGTGTGTGCTGGCTGACTCCGGGGTGTGTGCTGGCTGACCCCGGGGTGTGTGCTGGCTGACTCTGGGATGTGTGCTGGCTGACCCCGGGGTGTGTGCTGGCTGACTCTGGGGTGTGTGCTGGCTGATTCCAGGGTGTGTGCTGACTGATTCCAGGGTCCGAGCTGACTGAATCTGGCTGCTCCTGTTACACATAAGTGTCTGTTCACTTGGCAGTAGAGAGTGGGAATTGGAGGAGAAGTTACCAGATGTTGGCCTCTTCCTTAGCTTTAGCAGCATGCAGCTAGGCAGCAGCAACAGGGACACAAAGGTGTGGAGTGAGCATTGGGCCCAGAGTCCAGGTTCGCAACCGGGCCTGGAGCCCTGGCATCATTTGTGGGTAGGACCCCAACAGGCCGCAAGCCCATCTCTGCCTAGCGTTACCACTGGGAGAGCCCAAAATTGCCATATGCAAACAGCTCAAGCACTGGGACAGGAACAGAAAGACACTGGTCTATCGGAAGAGCCTGGGAATCATTCCCATTCCACCAGCAGAGACTGGGAATCCGTCTCTGTCCCATCAGCAGAGGGGAGGGGTGAGTCATCCCTCACCAGGACAAGTTGAAATATTTCATTGTCCCACCAAGACAGACTGGAACGTGTATATATATAACCAGCCTATGCAGTCTCTTGAGGTTTACCGTGTGAAACTGAAAATTGAGTTTGGGGCTGGCAGTGTGATTCAAAAACATTCCCTGATATGAAAAGTGCTCTAAAACAAAAACACGTTATTGGAAAACACTCTAAATGGGGGATTACTGTATAGGGCAAGGGGGAAAGAGCAAGAGAATTGGATAGCTCATTCAAGGAGACACCACAGGCACAATGGGCCAAATTGCCTCCTTTGCTTTATTATTCTATGATTCTGTAAATATCATATAGAGGACAATGTTATTTCCAGCTTCATGAACCAACTCGTACCTGGTGCTTATTCAAATATCCTTGCTGAAATCAAAATTAACAAGATTCATTCATTTTCCCTTGTACACAGGGTTTTATTATTTCTTCAAAGGTTTCCAGGAGATCTATTATAATGCCTCCCTCCCATAATGCTGACAGCCTCGTACAATTCTGTATTTCTCCAAGTCATTTACAAGTCATTCTTTCAGGATGTCATTCGTTACTTTCCTACAATTGACATCAGGCTGACCAACCTGTAATTCCCTGGGTTATTTTTCTGTCCCTTCTTTTTAAATAGATTCAGTGTTATATTTCCTATTCTCCGATCCTCAGGCTCTCCATATTTCCATGGATTTGCTAAAGATGCTCATTGGAACATATCCCCAATTTAATTTGCTACTCCCTTAAGTACCCGTGGTTGAAATTGGTGTTCATTCAGTACACAGCAGAGGAATCACAGTAATGATGTTGCAAATGTAATTCTTCAGGAGCTGACATATTAATTTACTTTCAATATGTGTATAATTATTTGGTGTTTTGCTTAATATTTAATATTTGTAATAAAATTCTTGTTATTTAACTGAATTTGAGCTGTTTTATCTGTGCTGTTCTTGCCATGCCCAGTAAAGGCATGTCATATTATGAACCTTCAGTCAATATTTTACAAAAAATGGACACAAACAAGCTGTTAAGATGGCTTCTGCAAACCATGTGACTTTTGCTATTTGGACTACAGACAGTATCAAGTCTCTGGCACTGAAATTCATATGCCACATTACTCATTTGAGCAACAGGTGAAGCTAACTGTTTCACGTTGCTGCTATGCAGTAGCAACACAAGTGGTATTCGCCACTAACTTGCTGCCGTCAAGTCAATAAGATGTTCTACCTATCATACAAATGAGTAATATGGTAGATGAATGTCAGTGTCAGCGTGATGCTAATTAGGTAGACCGTACATCCCAAAAACTAGCGGATCGTATCAAACAGCATGTTCCAGCTGTTGTTTGCAATGGGCAGGATACAGACCATCGCCAACCAGCCCATGCTTGTAAAACTCAAAACACAGTGTCCAGCATTAGATGTGATTCCGTGATTGGACAACATTTGCTAAATACTCCTCAGTGTGCTAAGAATTACACTGACAACCAATTTAAGATTGTCAGTCAGGCTCGTAGTGTAGCACATTTGCAAGTACTGGAAGCTACATATATTGATGCACAGGGCCCTGTTCTTTGCAGACAGAAAGAACATGTACACACATTATGCCTGTTTCAGCTAAACAAAATAAGTGACAGCCACTCGCTGATTCTTTCTCAGGGCAATGCCTGGACCAATCAGGGTCAACTGCTTGGTTTAAATTTCAAACCTGCTTGGCAGTTCACTATTAGTCATCAACACTTGTGCATTCTCCATGGCAATGCCACTTGCCAACCAAACAGCACTCTCTTCACATATAATATAGATTGGTTTTTTCCTCTTATATTGGTATTCTTGCAAAGTGTCCTGATGAGTGCAAAACAAATAGTTTAGACATGTCTCTTTTTTCAGCTTAAACTGTAACCTGTAAAAGTGCACTATCTTTATCTGTATCCAATCTTAGCATGTGTGTCTTGTGTGTGTGAGAGAGAGAGAGAGAGACTGAGTTTGTGATGTTGGTTAATTCAAGGTAAGTGTGTGAATAAATAACCTTATTTATTTTAAACTCACAAAAGCTTACTGCTAAATTATTTAATTGGAATATACACTCCAAGGGTAAGAAAAGACACACCCTTTCAATCCAAAAAATACTCATTGTGGGCAGTAAGAGAGCTGGTACATTCTGACCATGACACTATGCACGCTTTCTGTCTGCAAAACCTTACTTCTTTTAATTCTTACTTTCTTTTAATCTCTTAACTAGTAATCCACAGAAGAATTATCTAAAATCTTCCATCTGTGCAACCTTGTCTATATTTCCTCTCTCCCTCACCCTGTTACACTACATCAGCTGAAGACTACCCTTGGTTTTTACTTGCAGGATGCAAGATCAAGGAAGATTTACAAATATTATATTAAAAAGCTCTTCATGTAGTGCAGAGGAAGTGTTTAGAAGAATGTCACACAACAGATTCATAGAACCTCTCATCATACACAGAACATAGCTTAGTTCTAATTTCTTTAGGCTTAAATGTCATCTCTCCAATAATTGTGTGGGCGAGAGTGATTACAGTGAAAATAATCTTATAAAGAAATTTAGACCACTACAAACTGCCTGATTCACTCCCATACTGAACCTCTCAAAGAGATTTCATTATTATAACACCTTTCCCAGCTATTTATGCAAAAATACATTTATTCATGATTTAATAAACAACGTTTTAATGATTTATCAAATGTGTTGCACTGCTAAAACAGCTTGTGAATAGTTCATCTTAAAATCATTACAATTTTGCTTGGAAGTATATTTTGCTCTCTGTTGAGACTGTAATCTCTCGACTCCTTGTCACGACCAGGATTGATCAATTTGAAATGAGTAGACAGCGAACCATTACTTGCTGGATCAGGTTATTACAGGTTGCATCAGTTGAGGGAGTAAACTCTGGATTTGTCCAGGTAAATTACAATGGGCTTGAACTCCCTTGGAGTGGCAATCAGAGTCAGATTGCCACTCCGCTCCTACTTTCTTACCCGAAATTTATTTCCATTTTGTCTCACCCAACCTTCTGAATCAAGCTGGGTGAGATCTGGGCAGTGCAACACGTTCCCAGGGCCTAGCGTCAAGGGCAGCTATGTCAGATTAAAGGAGGCCATGCCCCCTTTAACAGCACTAGTGGGGGATGTGGTTGGTGGGGGGGGGGGGGGCGGAGGTGGGGTTGGGTTGTCCCGTGGGGGTTCAGGCTGTTGTGGGAGTCGGTGCGGGTCTGTGCAATAGATACCCAGAAGTTAGAAGAAGTTTTAACTCTATCGTTTTCTGGGTAACAATTGATGTAAGACAGTTGGAACCATCTGCAGTTTGCGATTTAAATCACATTTTCAGATGGTTTCCAGAGCAGGGCAATTGCCCAGGGATATCTGCACTTCCGGGCAATTGCCATGCAAACTTTACCTATGAACTTCCGAGGTGGGTTTTCCAGGGCATCTTTGGGGTACCCCCCAACCACCCCAATACGATACTCTGGAGCTCAGAAGTTATGGTTGTCCTGTTTTTATTAACTGTAGGTTAGTAAGTTCCAGGTTTGTAAGACATCTGACTTGTTACAGTTAATTCCATCTACATCTTATTTTCATGCCACCAATTTGAAGCCCACCAAAAGTTTACTATTGTCATGCTCTTTTCAAAATGTAATATTGAGTTTATCTTTGAACCAATCCTCTCTATCATGGTAACATATCCCAGCTGTCAATGAATACCGAATAGTGAAAAAGTCCTAGGTAGCAGCAAGTTAATTCCATTCATTTAAGTGTGATGCCAATAGTTCCAAGTTCATGGGCTGAATCCCAAGACAAGCCAGAAAATGTGACTAGTCTTTGCGTAAATATTAAGTGTGGAGAAAAGTTTCCCATGGGTGTTGATAAGATAAATATGATACAGTGTTCAGGAAAAGACAAGGTCATTGTAAGCTAATGAGTTTATGAGATAAATGGAATGTCATTTGCATGTTTGAGTTGTCAACAATAATATTAAAATCTGGTTGGTGAATTTCCTGTGACATTAGTTGAAGATCACGCTGATGCAAGAGAGGTGGTAAGGTATGGGAATGGTGCATTTGGCCGCTTGAAGGGCTTGAGAATGGATTCATGTGGTGTGTTCAGCAACAGTGAAGTGCTCTTTGGATTAAGTTCTCAGAAATTTGAAATAATTGTGGTTTTTCCTAGAATTGCATGAAATTCAGGTCTGTCACAGATACCTCCTTGGATTCAATGATATGAGTCATATCCTAATGTGGTCTGAGTGTTTTGCTTTTATGGAAGTTGGCTCAATCTGCCCTTAACCTACCTGTAAAATTGTATGAACAACGGGCAGAATAAAAATTGCTATTTGAACTGGATTTTTGTCTCCTTCACAAATGTGCCTCTTTAATCTCTTTGAATGCAGTCCAGGTAAGCGCTTGTGTAGATGAGCTCGATATGAATCAATAAGCTGTTAATAATTAAAGTGGAAAAACAGAATTACAGTTGTAATTGAATGTCTTAATTCAAACAGTACAATTTATCTTTACATAATGAGGCAAAATTAAAAAGAAGCCACACTTCCTCACATTCTGTACATTTGACTAACCTTTTCTAATCTCTTCATTTTGGTGAATGCCTTTATTTCTTCCTCTTTAAAAACCTAACTGCTTCCTTGTGTCTGTGTGCCTGTATTTTATTTTCCTCTATTCATAGATAGAAAGGGACAAATGACCTACCAAAACATTGTTTTTTTTTACATTGGAGAAAACAACTTGCATTGGCATTTTAATTACTTTTACGCTACGTTCCCTTTTTAAAGCTTGAAGGAATTCTCCATGATCCTGGGTGGCAGAAAATGTCAGAGGTTTCAGCTTATGAAGCCTGCCACCACCTCACTGCTCTGACTGGGGTTTCCCTCATCTTGCACCCCCATGGTCACCACTACACACACCTTCCCCACCTACTGCATGCAAATGTTGTTGCAAGACTGTTTTGTGGTTTGGTTTCCACGTTAAATAGTATTTTGGATCTCTCTTTAAGTAGCTTGTGGCCAAACTTATATTAGCAAGGTTTCCCTCTACTCATGGCTGACTCAGGTCCGACTCAGGTACGTTTCTTCTAAACCTACTACATTTACACTATATACACAATAAGCTTCCAGGTAAGTACATCTCTCTTGTGTACAGACTATCCCTTCATTCTACAGAGTCTCTTAGCACATGACTGCTAATGTTACAGTTACATCATAGCACTATCTCATTACCATAAATATTAACCCATTATGCTACAACCCCGATTGGCCCCCCAGCAAATTTTCTTTCTTGTTGCCAAAATTATGGCCACTGCTAGAGGTTGCCATGTGGAAGCTGGCTGTAGGCCCCAGGAATTTGTTGTAATGGCTCAGACTTCTCCCAATGAGAAAGGGGGGTTTATATCATTCTCCTCACCCTGTAGTCAGCCCAGAGTCTTAGCTGTTTAGTTAAGGCTTTTAGTGGGACTTTGTTTCTGCTCCTTGTGTGCTTCTGTTTTAAGATCCATTGCTAGATACCCAACATTGTCATGTTGCACTGGGAATGCTACACCTTTATCAACTATGACGCAGGAAAATTGATCGAGGCTGCAGGAGGCAAAAGGTTGAATGGGAAAGCCACAGTCCCAGAAGAAGAGAATCCCACCTCCTATACTCTCAGACTCCCTATGAATGATGTCATGGGACATCCACAATAAAAAAAGTGTAGCATGTAGCACATAGTTATTACTGTAGCGTGTTGGTTACCGTTTGGTAGGAATTAATGAAATCTTCATAGTATTAAGTAGGTTAACTGTATGTATTTATTAATTACAAGAACTAGGCACACATATACAGTAAAGGGTTCAAACTAGGAGCTGTCTCCATGCTTGCTTGTGCACATGGCTCTGTCCAACACTAGTCTAAAACAGTGATGTCTTACATCACTGTGTCGATGGTACTGTACTCAGTCCCACGTTAATGTTATATGTGCCAGGCCCTTATACCTTACACCTCTCCCAAGTCTTTCTACAATGTATTTCAAGTTATTCTAGTTTACCCCATGCATTTACATAATTATTACCACCCCATCTGCCCCCTTCAATTCTCTGAGCTCATAGGTTCAGGCAGCCTGGGGGCTTTATAACACTTCAAAAGGTTAGCCTATCAGTGCAGTGGGAAAGTCCTCATTCTTTTTAAAGAGAGCTTTACAGTGCAGACATGTCTTTCCGCCTCCCTATTTGACTGTGGGTATCTTGGGGAGCTGGTATGGTTGCGGAAGCTAGATGTGCTGGTGAAGTGCACAAAGTACTCATTTGAAAATAGTGGGCCATTATTGGACACAATCTCATCCAGGATGCCTTGGCTCATGAACATCTCTATCAGTGCCTTAATTTCTGCCTCTGTGGTTGTTGTATATAGTTGCTTCACCTCAACCCATCTGGAAAAGTAATCCCCCATTATAAGGAACAATTTTCTGCTGAAGACAAAAAGGTCAATGCCCAGCCCCTCCCATGGCCAGGCTTGGTAGGGAACTGTGTGGGGACGAAGAGCTCTCTTTGGTCCTGCCTGTGCAGCGCAAACACCTGACATTTTGCTATGGTGTCCTCGATTTCCCTGGAAATGCCTGGCTACCAGTCAGTGGATTGGGCCCATGCCCTGCACTTGGTAATGCCCAGGTGGCCTTAGTGTATTTTTTGAAGGATCTCTGGCTGAAGGGAATCTAGGATGATCAGCTGCTCATTGTAGACCAGGAGATCGTCAATGACAGTAAAGTGTTATTGTTGTTCAAACCAAGTTTTCATGGTACCACCCTTGTTGGTAGTAATGGCCAATGTGGGCACAATCCTCCTCATGCATTCGTTCCTGGAGAATCTGTTGGAGTTTACTTATGGTCACTGTCAAGTGTCTCCTTGTCCATTGGGAGTACACTTCTGGCTCTTCGATGAGATTGACATCCTGTTTTGTCAGAAGGCTTGCTGTCTGCCATTGTTTGGTTTTTACCTTGGATGCATATCGTCTCGTAGGCAAACCTCATGTGGCACAGGCAGAACCTCTGCGTTCTGGGAGGCACCTTTGATAGCTCCTTCTCATCCAGTAATGAGACTAGTGGCTTATGGTCTGTTTCGATTGTGACCTTGAGGCTAATGATATAGTGTGAAAACTTCTCAGATGCCCACATGACAACGAGGGCTTCCTTTTCTATGATGGCATATCTCATCTCGGTGTCTGACAGCCCTCTGGGAGCGTAGTGCACCAGTTGGTGACTTCCATCCAGTTGTTCCAGGAATAGGACTACTCCAAGACCTGTGGATGAAGCACTTGCTGCTATGGTGGTGGACAGGGATGGGTTGTAATGGGGCAGAATGTCAGTGGAGATCAGCACTGCCTTGATGCGAGTGAATTTTCCTGCTGTTGATGTGAGTCCCAGCACCATGCTTGGTCTTTCTTGAGTAGATGCCTCAAAGTTCCTGTGACCTGTGCCAAGTTTGGAAAAGATTTTTGCCAGCTGGTTCATTACCCCAAGGATCACTGGAAATGAGGATGGGGTTGGGAACATACTAATAGCTTTAGTTTTCTGTGTGTCTGTCGTGATGCCTTTATTGCTGGCGATGTGACCCAGGAACTGAATGGATGTTTTGGGGAACTCACATTTCTCATTTAGCCTCAGCACTGCTTCCTGCAGGTGCTCTAAGACTGCTGTGAGTCTCTTGTCACAGTCCTCCACCGTTGTACCATGATCCAATACATCATCCATGTGGCAAATTACCCCCTTTAGGTCCTTCAGAATGGCTGAAATTATACATTGAAAGATTTCTGGCATGAAAGTGATTCCAAACTGCAGGCAGTTGAAGCAGAATCTGCCAAAGGGGGTAACGAATGCGGTCAGCAGCTTGGGTTCTTCATCAAGGGGAAGTTGCCAAAAGCCGCTGTTGGCGTCCAGTTTTGAAAATGCTATGCTTTTAAAAGTTTAGTCAGGCTTTCGTCCACTGACAACATGGGTGTACTTCTCTGGCTATGGCTTTATTGAACTGTGTCAGGTCAACGCAAATGCGGATGGACCCATTCAAGTTTCATCCCGGAACACCATGCAGTTGGTTGTGTTGGGTCCATTTGAACGAAAAGAAATCCAAAACGTATTCCTTTGCCATGTTTAAGAAATGGACATTTTGCTGATCCAAAAAGGATGGCTGCTACAAGTCACATGACCACAGGATTGGCTCTTTTATTCTGGGAGCTACCAACAGGAGTTACAAGAATAAAAGAATTCCTCTCTCAGCCTGTGGAATCTCACACCTCATTATACAGACCCCTGGTAATCAATAAAAACAGCAAAAGTGCAGACAAACTGGCTCCCCAACCGGAACAATTACAAAAGAGAGAGATTGAAACTCATTATATGGGAAGAGATGCTAACAGCTACAACTCTCCCCCAAGGAGGAACAGTGGAATTCTGGTCAGAAGCACAGCAACTGATTGTTAAGCTGCAATTGATCTTTAATGGGCCATGTCACATGACCTAAGCCTCTGGCCTTATAGACAGTTTTAACATTACATCTTTGGCCTCACAGGCAGACTGTTATTTGAACACCAACTGGAAAGGGATCCAACAGCCCAGCTGAGCAATTAACTGATTACCATCTCTCAACTCCTTGAAGACTGCTTGATTTTTGAAAGTCTATGATCAATGTCTGCCAAGTGGTCTAAGCACAGAAAGCCCAGCCTGTTGCAGCGCCATTCGTTTCAAGATTTTTCGTGTTGTTGTCTCCAACCAGAAACTCATCGGAACTGAACTTATCCAAGAAGGAAACAACCTCTGGACTTTAATTTCTCTGACTCTCTGTGTGCGTGTGTGCATGCGTATAATAGAATGGGAAGTTGTTAACTCTCCTCCCCTGGGTTTTGAATGTGAAATAAACTAATCTTCTGAGTTAATTATAACATGAGTTTGCTGCGAGTTATTATTAAATTGAGGGCTTTTATTACTAAATTTGAGAAAACACACCATTGCATACTTCAAAGAGAATTCAAAAGACCTTCTGCTTGCGACAGTTGATGAGAGGAAATAGGTACAGTTTGCCTGTCTCTCTTCTGTCCATAACAGTTGTGTGACTGGGGAGTTGACTCCTATGTTTGTCATCTCACCCAGCTACTTGTTTCATGAATGGGTGGGCAATATTTAGTGGCATAAATAGGCACACGGGTTTAGCATCCTCCCTCAGTGTGATCTTGTAAGTATTTTTCAGTCACCCCAGTCCTGTAAAGAGCTTCAGGAACTCACTTTTATACTTGGAGCCAGGCCCTTGTTGGTTGACCTCATCAATTTTTGTAGAAGGTTAAGTTCAACACAGGCTTTGTGGCTTGTGGACCACGATCAGGGTCTCTTGGATTCTTTTATCCTTGTATCACTTGCAGGGTGCCTTTCCCCGGGTGCTTTATGCTTCCTGCTCCATATAGATGTGTTGTGGGTGGCATCAGCCGATGTGTCACCAGCCATGTCTCTCTGTCTGACAGGACTGTAACACTAGCCCCTTGTCCAATTTAAATTTTGTGAGATGCCATTTGACCAAAATGTCGGTATTCCAAAACGAAAGTCCAGGATCTTTGACCTCACCCAAGAAGCATGGATGTGTGTCCTCTTAGTGTGCAGTCTTGACCTCATGAATCATCTCTAGGCCTTCTGTGTGTTTAGATGCTTTGGCCTTGTTCAGTTTGCCCAAGTGTCCAATTCTGTTACATTCAAAGCATTGGGCTGAAATTGGAGGACATTGATCTCAGCTGAAGGGGCGCTTTGTTCCACAGCGCTGGCATGGTTGCACTACTGGTCAGTAAGGGTATTGCTTCCCTGGGCCTGGATTGTCCATGTTTCTGTTCAGTTAATTAACTGGACTGTGGGGTTTCCTTTGTACCACGGTTTAGTTTCTCCTCTTAAAATGGACCTGTGCTACACATGGAGTTCAGGCTGCCTAAAATCTGGATAGCTTTTTCGAGGGTTAGATCTTCTTTCGCTTGCAGCATGTCTGAGAGTGCATTGTCTGCTACCCCTACAACTATTCTATCCCTGATTAATTCAGATTTTATGTTTCCGTATTCGCAGCCTTCAGCCATCCTGTACTGGTCATTGATGAATGAGTTGACAAGTTCTCCTGTCTACTGGGTATGTTTATTAAATTTAGCCCTTTCAAGGATTTTGTTACTTCTTAGGTTAAAATAAACATCGAATGATTTTAGTGCTTCTTCAAATTTAGCAGATGATTCATTGATCCTTTGCCTACCAATAATGCCGTCCACTATCAGGCCTACCAAATAAAACGGCATGTTAACTTGTTCAGTTTCTGGCTGTTTATCCAGACCTGAAGCGATCATGTATCTAAGGAATCTTGTTCTCCAAAGTTCCCAATTATGTGATTGACCTGGGCCTTGGATAAGCCCAAATTGATCTGGAAGTGTGGATTTCTGATTGATGGTTTAAAAATGTTAAAGTGTAGGTTCAGCTTTAAGGAGTTGCTGAAAGTCAAGATGGCGCCAGTGTTTGTTTGAAGACAAAGGGTTTACTGGCACTTGCTAGTTTTGGCGGGCTCCCGCTGCAATGGCGCTCCAGGTTCAACCTTGAAAAGATTTGAAACAATGGCTGCTTGGATCAACTGACTGCAGACTTCTCCATTTCCGTGCAGTGCTTTAGGGTCGCGAAAGCATTGAATCTTGGCTTTGTTCGCCGTTAAAGCTAATTCTTAGTTGTGATTCTTCCAAATTAATTAATCTTTTTTTTTCCTTTTTAGAGCGAGCACGGATGCCAGATGTTCAGGCACCAACTTGGGAATCTGCTTTTTTCAACAGAATTTTTAGACGGCAATTTCTGACCACTGAGCCATTCAAAAGTTTTTCAGGACTTGCTTTATCCTCGAGTTTAAAGGCTTTAGCTCACCCAGCTAGGTCTGCTGACTCTGCAAAACTGGACTTGCAAGAGACAGCATGGACTCCTCTCCTGCAGTGAGGAACCTGAAATCCCTCCGAGTCCCTACCTAGAGCTTTTCCCTGACAATTTTCATCTGAGCGTCTGCCTCTCGAGTTTTTTTTCATGTCAGAATGCTTCTTCGAATTTTTCTTTAGTCTTGCAGGGCTTGCTGCACTTTTTACGAGCTCTTGGGTTTTCCATTCACTGCCACCATGTTGTAGGTTGTTGGTTACAATTCGGTAGGTCTTAATGAAGTCTTCATAGTCTTAAGTATATTAACTGTATGTATTTATTAACTACAAGGACTATGTACACATATACAGTAAAGGGGTCAAGCTTAGGGCTGTCTCCATGCTTGCTTGTGCACACAATGCTGTAAAACACTAGGCTGACACCTAGGTGTGGGTCATGAGTCTTCTTACATCACTGTGTGGGCAGCACTGCACTCGGTTCCGTGTTAACCCTATATGTGCCAGATTTTTACATTCAGTTATCACACATGTAAAGTATCTGCCACCCAAGAATATCATGACTGGGCCCAGTCACATTTTGGCATTTGTTGACCATTCTTCCAAAAAAAAAGGATTTGGCAAATTAATCACTTTTAATGTTGAGTCTTTAAAGGAAGATGTGTTCACCAGCTGGCCAGAATTTTAGATTAATTTTAGAGCCGAGAAAAGTAACATTGAAAAAAATAAACAACAGCAGGGAACAACTCCCGCCCCCTGGCACCACACTAACCTCCCCCCACCCCTCAAAAAAAGTGGATACCAGCTTTGAACAAACAAAAGATTATTTTAAAAAGTGCCAGTAGGGAGATTTCTTTAAAAGCACAAGGAATCAAAAATCATAACGTGCAACTGGGCACTCAAAGTTAGGGAGACTGAGATAGAAAAAGCACACTGCACAACATAGGTAATTCAAAAAAAGATATGGAAAGGAAGGGAAAATATTTCTGAACAGCACTGGAGCCACTGAAAGGAAAGATTGAACAATTAAAAATATTCTTTAAAAGCCTCTGGGTTGTAGGCCTGTGGTTGGGTTGGAAATCTAGCCTGTCATCAGACCAGGATCAGGAAAGAGGGAAATGGGTCGAAGGAAAAATAAGAAAGTGTTTTGCAGGGGATAAATTCACAGGGCAGAGTTTTCTGGCTGACGTGTGGGTGGCGGAGCCTGCACGTCAGCGCTTAAAATGTCGCGTGAGCGTCCCGACGTCAGCGCGCGCCATCGCAATATTTAGGTCGGCGGGCATGCATCCGGCATTAACAAAAGGCCTTGTTAAGGCCCTTAAGTCGGCAATTGATGACGATTTTGAGGGGCCCGTGCGAACTTCAGCTCAGCGCACAGGCCCAGTGGGAAGGCGGTAAGTCATTTTTTATCAAAACTCATACACTGGCGGACACTGGGCTCAGAGGGGTTGTTCATGTTTTTCCTGAAGTATTTAATGCAGAAAGTGAATTAAACTTGGCTGCGCAATTGTTACCAGTTCCGATCAATTTCCAAGAGCTTTCTGTGTACTTTGAAGCTTCAGCTCACCAGTCTGCAGACAGTAATCTTTATCGGGCCTGCCGCTTTCTGGAGGCCTCCAATTAGCCTGGGTATGGGTTCTGACATCTCCACTGGAGGCAGCTCCTCTGAGGAGGAAGGAAGGGATAGAATAAGGAGGAGGTCAGGAGTGGACAATCAGCCTCCAGGGGAGCCACCTTTGGGAGGCCAGCCGCAGGCACAAGGGGAGCAGGGCCAAGAGGTTGTCCAAGGTGGAAGGGGCTGCAGAAGACACCACTCTCCTGCTGCCAGGGTACACAGGTGGTGAAGCAGCTACCTCAATATGACTGAGATGCAGTGCCGAAGGAGGCTCTGTCTGTCAAGGGAAACAGTCAACTATATCTGTCAGATGATTGGCCTTGAGATCTCCCCTAACTGTGTGGGTGGACACTCCATGCCAGCGGCTCTCAAGGTCACAGTTGCCCTCCGCTTTTATGCCTCTGGCTCCTTCCAGGGCTCGGTGGGTAATCTTTGCGGTGTCTCCCAATCAGCTGTCCACACTTGTATCAAGCAGATTACAGACGCTCTGTTCAGATGGGCATTGACCTTCATCCACTTCCGCTGCGACCAGGCAAGTCAGACACAGTGAGCCAGAGGCTTCACAGCCAGTGCTGGCTTCCCCTGCGTCCAGGATGCAATAGACTGCACACATGTGGCCATCAAGGCGCCAGCAGGTGAGCCTGGTGCCTTTATCAACAGGAAGGGCTTCCACTGCATGAACGTGGAGATAGTGTGTGATCACAGGATGCAGATCCTGCAAATCTGTGCAAGGTACCCAGGCAGCTCCCATGACGCCTACATCCTCAGACACTCACAGGTGCCAGCGCTCTTCAGTGCTCCGGGTCGGCTGGATGGCTGGCTGGTGGGTAACAGGGGCTATCCCCTCAGAAGGTGGCTCATGACGCCTCTCTGCCATCCAAGAACAGAAGCTGAGCATCGGTACAATGGGAGCCAGGGCACCACAAGGGCTATGGTGGAGAGAGCCAACGGTCTTCTCAAGATGTGCTTCCGTTGCCTGGACCACTCAGGTGGCGCACTCCAGTACCCCCCAGATCGTGTCTCTGTGATAGTGGTAGCATGCTGCACTCTGCACAATCTTGTGCTGGAAAGGGGGGATGCAGTTGACGATGAAGACCTTGACGCACTGGATGAGGCTGCACATGGTGAATCCAGCAGTGGCTCAGAGGATGAGGAAGCACAGGGTGATGATGAGGGGCAGCACACTGACCCGCTACTACACCAAGGAGGCAGGGACACCCGGGACACTTTAATCCAACGAACCTTCAGCTAGCTCCACACACATGGATCAGCAAGACCAGCATTGCCTGGTGCTTCCACACGTGGCACTTAGGTGCTACATCTTCCACCTCATCAGCTGCAACTAAGGGCTTAGTACAGAAACATCAATGTCCACTCAAACATTCATGAGATGCCTGTGAAACATACAAATGCAGCACAAAGGAAACACCCTCAGCCATGGTCGGAAAAGTGGACTTTATTCAGTCCAATATCAAACACAAACATCGCTCTGACATACATAACTATTTTTTCCCTAATCTAGGACCAACACAAAATCACCAGTGACAAACCTGAGGAATGCCTAACGTGCCTTATGCTTTCGTTTGCAGGTGCTACATCTAGGTGCTGCCCCATCACTCGCAGTGGCTTGTGAGATAGCCTGCTGACTCTGCTGTCCTGTTGGCCTCGATGACCTTGGCGGCTGTCCTCTGGCCCGTGGAGCTTGTGCTGGCTCCGCCTGGGAGGGAGTGGTCAGTTCCAGAACTGGCACCTCCCCAGTTGTCGCAGCCTCAACGGATGGAATGGTCACTGGCAGAGGGCAGAGGAGCTGCTGCCCTCATCCGGAGCGCCCTGAGAGGAGCTCGCAGAGACAACAGGCAGCTGCTGCGCCAACTCGAGGTCACATTGGACCTCCCTGCTCACCGCAGATGGATGGGCACCAAGTGGCGACACTTGGTGCCCAGAACATCTCCCACATTGAGAATGACCACCTGTGGCCATTAGTGCTGTGAGGGCTTGCAGGTCAGAGCGTAACCCAATCAGAAGAGTCTCCATTCGATTGAAGCCCCTCTCCATGAGAGTCGCCAATCTCTCAACGGAGGAAGCCTGAAGCTCTGTCCTAAGGTTCATGCCTTCACTGACACTCTGCCTGGACTCCTCCGCCACAGAGGCCAACTGAAGCACACCCTCATGCAACCCTGCCAGATGCTCCCGTGCATCCTGCCGCTTGTCCTGCAGCTGCTGCATTGGTGACATCTCCAGAGGCACATCATCAGTGCCGGACTCAGCATGTGCCTGGTCCCCTGCAGTCCTCCGGCTGCTGGCGCCATCGGCACTCTCTGTCCGTACCATCTCCTCCAGTGATTGTGAAGTGCCCTCTCCACTGTGCCCCGGGACACTAGCCGATGTTACATACCCCACTAAAGTGTTTGTCGCTGCGCTGGTGCCTGGCTCGCTGAAATGATGTGCCACAAGTTGCACATCTTGGCCCCCAGGTATGGAGGGGGGGCTCCGGAATTGTTGGTGGTGGCCATGCGGTGGTGAAGCTGAAATTAACAAATAGGACAGTGCATCAGTTAGCGTTCAATCAGTAACACCTTTCATCCTTCTCCCCACCCATCCTCATAAGTCGCTCACCCTTCAAGAACCTAAGGAGACGGTCATTGGTGGGGTGGGAAATAGTCAAGAGGAGGCCCAAACATTACACGCGCATACAGACAGGCTGGTCAGATGGCCTAAGGAATGCCACATGGAATGTTATGTGGATAAGTGTTTGGTTAAACACTTGGGCAAGACAAGCAAGGTACGGGAATACGTGAGTAATGGTAGGACCGTGGAAAGCCATGCCAATTACAGGGACCTTGCTGGGCAGACCCGTTAAGGTAGCAAAGCAGGTACATAAGGCGTTTAACAAGGTCGAAGCCAGACTTGCCTTCATTAGATGAGGAATAGAATGTACAAAAAGGGAGGTCATGTTGCAAGTGCAGAAAATGCTGTTGAGGCCACATCTACACTTATGCATCCAGTTGTGACCTGCGCTTCACGGGAGGGATGGCATTGGAGTGGGGAGAGTGCAGAGGTTCCTGACCTGGATGCATGCTGGCCTGGAGAGTTGGAGTGATGAGGAAACATTGTATACACTTGCGACATTTGCTGTAGAGCACAGGAGATTGACAGGTCACATTATTGACCTTCATACCGTTATGAGGGGCATAGACCGGGTGGACAGAAGGCAACATTTCCCCTTGGTGGAGGGATGACTAATGTGGTGGCATTTATTTAAGTTGAGTGCCATGATGTTGACAGGTGAGGTGCTGAGGACCTTTTGGACAGAGTAATGTGGGACGCACTGGCTGAAAGGGTGGTGGAGGTACAAACCCTCCTAAGATCTAAAACATCTTTGGATGTGCAGCAGCGATGCCATGGCATGTTAGGCCATGGGGATAGTGGTCACAAAAAAGGTGACTTTGGAAGGCGCTAGAGATGTGCATCCTCAAGATGCCAAGGAACCTTTGTGTAAGACCCACACGTCTGAGTGTATCAGTCTGTGAATGAGCAGTGTTGCTGCATTAACAATTGCAGCAGGCATCAGTGCTTTGGATGGTGGAGAGACAGAGCGAATGGGACTGTGGACTCAAATACCTGGCCGCTGCACCCCAGCCTCGCTGACACCTGCCAACCTGGCCGCTTGCCTCCTCCCCAGCTCCATGGCCTGCTCCTCATATGTGGTGAGGCGCTGCAGCATGGTGTGCCCACCACCAGTCCGCTGGCGCTCCCTCAGATTGTGCTCTGCTTTTGCCTGCAGAACAGAGAAGAACATTTATTGGGGCTGATCGCTCATGTACTCTGCACGCGCACACCGCACCCCAACCACAGTGGCCCATCTGAAGCCCCCAGCGGCTCCTGTCCACACTACTGGTGATCAGTCCCCAGAAGATAGTATGGCTGGTCCCAACCCCCTCCCCCAATGGACACCTTGGACACATTCGGTGTCCATCACTTTGAATAACACACAGGTCTTAGCGCCCATAGCAAGGAGACACAACTAGGTGCGGCGCCGAGGCCAGCAGATGGCACTTGGCCACGACACCTTGAGGCTCCCCTTTCAACATCTCACCACCATCAATAAGACATGTGTTGGAGTTCTGAATATGTGTCTAGCTGCCTCTCCTCCAAGTTGCCACCAGACTACTCAAATGCGACAAACACCAACATATGCTGTGGGGAGAACCCATCTTCTCCTCAACCACTAAAGCTGATGTAAGCATGGTCACTATCTGTTTGCCCACCCAGCATGTGCCAAATGCCCAATGTAGTAACGACACTAAGATGTGGGGGGTTGGGGGGGGGCGGGTGCTCAAAGGCCAAGGCTACCTGCTGGGTAAAATGGCCAAGGCCAACATGGTACTCACCCTTCCAGAGCGCAACAAATTATTGAAGCGCTTGCAGCACTGGGTCCCAGTGTGCCACACATCTTCATGGGTGCTTACAGCCACCACCACCTCCTGCCACACCTGCCTGGTGATGTGGGGGGCCCTCCTCCTCCCATCCTCTGGATACAAAATATCCCGACGGGTGGACACCTCTTGGAGGAGGACAGCAAGGCAGGCATCTGAGAACCAAGGGGCACAGTGGCCCCCCTGCTGGCCTATCCTGCAGCCTGCCCCCCTCCTCCTCCTCCTGTGTCCTCAAACCACCATGTCCTTCCCTATGAGTGGCCATGGTGCACTGCCTCAAGGAGGCTGCCTGGCTGCTCTTTATACAGACTGCCAATTCCCCATTGGAACCGGTGGTCTGAACACGCCTGCCGCCGATTCGAATTTCCCTTTGTAGATGGGAGTCGCAAACCCACTGGGCAGACCTTAATTGGCCCGCCCGCGCAAAATGGTGGCGCGGCCTGTTTCGGTGGTGATTGGCTGCCGGCCCGCCGCCGAGTCGGTCAGGCCCGCACGTCCGTCAAGGGCAAAATTCAGCCCATAATTAGAAAATCTGTCACAAAGTAAGATTTTGGAATCTAATATATTTATGGCCCTGGACCACTGGTCAGGCTGATGAGGAAGGAAACAAGACCAAAGGGACAAAAAAGAGGCTCTGCAGCACCTGAACTTATAATAAACATTCTGCCATAACCATAGATTGTTGATAAATTTATGTTACATCATGTTATACCCTAAGAATTGTTGGTTTGTGGTGTTTATGATTTGAGCTTCTCAAATGACCAGCAGAAGTAAATTACAACAGAGTTGGGAAACAGAGCTGTGAAGAGCAAAGAGCCACTTACTTACACAGGCTAATTAGGCAATGCCATAGACTGTAACACTGGGGCAGAAATAAATGGCAACCACAGTAGCTCCATCCACCAGCCAGAAAGCCAGTGACAATCCTGTTATGACCATTTCCATGAGCTCTGGCAGGATGAAAAGTAGGGGTTCCCGTGCTGTCAGACGTGAAGGTCCCATGTCCAAGAGCTGCTGACCTCTCAGAGGGCCGGCAACGCTACCGGGAGCAGTGGCCATGACAGGCGGTCCAGAGTAGCAGCCATTGATGGAGGCTCCAGAGGAGAGATGAGTTGGGCAGGCACACCAGGGCCGGTCAGCCAGGCTCCAGCGTGGTCTCTGTGGAGGGAAGGAGGTGTGACCCTTGGGTCAGTGGGCCACAGGGTGTTTGATTAGGAAGCCAACCACCACCCCCCTCAAGCCTGCAGGGAGGCTAGCAGGGTATATTAGGCAGCCTTTGCACATGCGTGCAGCCCATCCCACCGCTGGTAGAATATTAACAGCAATAGGATGAGGCCCTTATGACCCTTAATTGGTCACTTAAGGCCTCAATTGAACTAGGGGTGGAAAGGTCGACCTTGACCTTCCATGCTCCTGGCTTAATTTGGCAGGGGGCGTCAGGAAGGTGATAGGCTCTCCATCCCATGTGTTTCCCCCCAATATGTTTCATATCCTGGGGTGGGTGGTGGGGAGAGGGATGGAGAATTAAATACTGCCCATAGGCATGGATTTTTGCCACAATGGAGAGCCTCTCTGTCATGGTGAAAATGGCTGAAAGATGGCCTGAATCCAGTAGTCCCCCACTCCCCCCCTCCCCCCCACACCCCCCCCCCCCCCGCCACCAAACAGGTGAGAATGGGCCTGGGTTGGGATTTGCGTATACGCGTTTCACAGCTGCCTCCACTAATATGTGCTTTTGGTGTGAAAGGTGTCTGAAACCTGACATGCATGGATTAGACCTGATATGAGCAGGTCTGAACTTTGTGGATTCATTTGGATAGCCAGGGTACCCTTTTGAATATGGCTCCAGGACACCTTTGGGGAGGTCAGGTACCCTTTGGGAGAGGTATGGTGCCCTTGGGCATTACAAAAATTAGGCATGAATGTGCATAAAAAGTGTGAAAACTCATTGAAACTGTGAAGTTTATTAGAACTGTCAAAAACAATTGTCAAAAGTGTCAAGATGAACTGTCAAGAGAAGCTGTCAAGGCATTTAAAATTCCTGCCCTTTAACTCTGAAAAAACTGCCTGGAATGTTAAAAAATGATTGCTTGCTGTTTCACTCTGTCTGTTGACATAAACCTTAGGGTTACCATCACTGGATTATTGCTGCATGATTGATTTCACAACCTCCATTATCACAGTAGGGTGCCTGCTGTTTCACAGTTTGATTGATAGCTCCAAGTGGTTATGGACTCTTTGAAGTGGGATTATGAATTCCAATGCTTCTGTTTGTAAGGGATTGTGCAATTGAATGAAACGTTTCTTGATATGAGGGATAATGAAGTTGAAGGAATGTAAATCTAGTAAAAGAATTATTATGAATGAGAATGTTTTTTTCTAAAGTCTGCAATTGACACTAGGAACTTTATTTTATTACTCTCAGCATGGGTCCTGAGTTCTGCCTATGGTGGATACTGGGTAAATTGGCTTGGCAGATGTGAGGGCCAAGGGGTTGGGTGGGGTCATGAAGTGGCATGAGCTGGCATGGGTGGGGCATTGAGATGTGTGTGGGGGTGAAGGGGTGTGAGTGGTGAGGGGTGGAGGGCTGTTTATGTTTTTCTTTTCTTTAAAAAAAAGGCATTGATAACAGTGCTGCAGCACAGAGGCAGGCCTTCTTCACAGCCTGCCTATGCACCCAGTGTTCTCCACACTCATTCCGCGGTCGCCTGACCCAACTCTCAGGGAAAAATGCCACTCAGGAATGAAAATCCAACCTTTTGGGCCACTTTCTCCCAGACTGGGTTTGCAGAGCAGGAAAATCACCCAACTATCCGCTCCCGACCCAAGAGCAAAATTCCAGGCCATAGTGTTCACTTTGGGCAAAGTTTCATTGGCAGGGAGGGATCAGCCTCGATGAAATTCCAGAGCAATGTCTCATAAACTGAACCAATGTATTTAAGAGAAACAGTTTCCTAATTTACTAAGGATGAGAGGTTAATGAGTTTAAGCTTGAGTACAATGACAATAACAATTGACTGTTAATAACTAGATGAGCTGGATGAACTGAATGCTGCTTTCTTATCTCTGCATTGATAGGTTCCGAGCCATTAGTGTCTGGAAGTTCAATGGGATTTCTTCCTATTTCCTGCCATAAATTAGGCCGAAAACCAACAGAAATCCTGGGGAAATGGAGTGAACAGCTACTGTTCAGTCACTGATCCAGCGGGGCTTTTGTTGAATCCTTGGCAGCAAATAAAGGAATCCCTGAGTGATCTTGAAAGAATTATGAAATATAACTTGCCTAATATAGCACAACTTTCATTACCATAGTTTATGATATTCAACCCAATAGAATACCACATCATGATTTTATGATCATTAATGTTACAGTTTTATTTTTGCCAGGTCTATACTATTGAAGTTATTATTGAGTTGCAGTCTACAGTGGAATTTCAAGTATGTTATTTTGTTTTTCATACAGGATCTTTAGTTTTTGTCCTGTGAGCTTACTCCTCATTTCTAGGAAAGCACTTTGGAATTACATAGATATCTGGGATGCAAGCCAGGCCTGTTAATGTTAATGATAAAGATGTCAGACATGGAGGAACTGATTGTCCTGAAGAAGCTTTAGAAATGTTGCCATTCAGTAAGTTTCAGGATAAGGCAATCAGAGTTGGTTCTTTTTCTATATGGATTCCTTCATGTCATCATAAATTGTAAAAGTGGATTTAACTCCTACATACAGATCCTACACACATTGCTAGAAGCAGCAAATCTCCATTCATCTCGAATGACAACCCTAGCTTCCTTTTGCTAGAAATTTAAGAACAAAAGATGCCCCTCTGCTTTGATAAACTTGATTGTTATAGCATCACACTTTGCTGAAATCATCCAGTAACATAACTTTAGCAACATAATATAGAAACTATTGGTACGGCATAACACCTGGTTGATTATCTCTTGCTGAAATGTCTTATTTGTCTCACAGAAACTATGACCAGGATTTTCCATGCCCGCCAGCGTCTGGCGTGTTTGGTGGCATGAACGCACAACATGGCACAAATATTTTCACGACGGTATGAAGCCGGTACGTGATCGTTCACTCAGCCTGCTAATGGCGGGCCGCGTTTCCTTCCATTGTGTGTCAGGAACCTTAATGTATCCATCAGCATATCATTATTAGGCCACCCACCGGAATCATTCCCTGCCCACCTCGCTGGATCGTCCATCCATGTTGGTGGGAAAGCACACCGACATGTTTCACAACAGCATATAAAAGGTGTGCACTTGGCAGGCTGCGCTTTGAGGGGAACTTAGAGGTGAGTGCGCAGCAATGATGTGCAGCGCTCGCCAGGGTCGCCTGTTGGACTTCAAGCTTGAGGAGCATTAGGGAGGTTCAAGGGCAGCCCTGCTATTGAGACGGCTTGTGGGGGGAGGGCAAAGGCAGCCCTGCTATTGATTATAGCACACAAGCATTCGGGATGGGGTTGTAGGGTGGGCGAGGGAAGCGGCAACGCATTAGGGAAACCTTGTATAAAGTGACCATTCCTCTGCAAATGAGACAGTTCAGATGCAGTCACATTGATATGATTGGAGTGGGGCTTCTGGATTATCTGCCTACTCAAGCAACGCAGAGGCATCAAAGTGCCACCAAGTGCTCTAGAGCTTTTAACCCCCCCCGGCATGGACTGCAGAACAGTTGGATGACTGCACACGTTGTACAATCTCCTCACTAAAACTGGCCATGAGGAGGCACTCACAGCCCCTTGCAACATCAGCATCCCGGTTTGGACCAATTTCCCTGATGGTTCAAGCTAACAGTGCAGACTTGCAGTGCGGGTTAGGAGAATGCCTGCGCCTGAGCTGAGAGCACAGCATGCAGTCCAATGGGAAAGCTACTGTCAATTGGTTGGGTGGAGTGGGGCGGAGGTGGAAGAGGTTTCGGGCAGCCATGCAGCGCACTAAACTCTGGCCATCCAAGTGGTGGCTAGCACTCTCCAGGAAGCGTTAAGGGGCCTTCACACTTAACCAGGACAGGTTCTTAGTACACCCATGTTAACACACGTGTCTCTCTCTTTCATTCTGCAGGAGGAGTACATCAGGATCATGGTGAACTAGTTGTATGCCTGATGGCCTGCAGAAAGTGAAGACAATGGAGGAGAGAGGGACTGAGGCACCTGGCCATGCAGAGGCAGGAGCAGAAACCTCAGGAAGAAGGGTTGGCTGGGGCTCCTGCACAGGCCGCCGAAGAGCCACAGCGAGCTGTGCAGGTCGGCGCCTAGTGACACCCAGGGTCTACAGATGCCACCTTTCATTCTTGCAGATAACCGAGAGCCAGTGCTGCCAAAGGCTTTGCAGGCCTAGGGAACTGGTCGGTCACATTTGCCAGCTATTGCAGAATTTGGTGTCACGGGGATGTGGGGGGCATCCGCTGCCAGTGGTCATGAAAGTGACTGCAGCGTTCAATTTCTACACCAGTTGCTCCTTTCAAACCTCCACAGGTGACCTCTGTGGGATCTCACAAGCCTCCACCCACAAATGCATCCATGAGGTCATGGATGTCATCTTTGCGAGGGCAAACAACTTTGTGCATTTCGCCCGGGACCAGGTCAGCTAGCATGCAAGAGCAATTGGATTTACCCAGGTCTCAGGTTTCCGACAGGTTCAGGATGTGATTGACTCCACTCACGTGACGCTCAGATCTCTATCGCAACACATGGTGAACTACATCAACCGCAAGGGCTGCTGGTGTGCGAACACCAGAAATGCATCCTGCAGGTGTGCACACGGTTTCCAGGGAGTGTACACAACTCCTTCTTCCTCAGTCTGTCGCAGATCCCTGTCTTCCAGGGTTCACAAAAGCTGCAGGGATGGCTCCTCAGGGACAAGAGCTACCCGCAGAGGCAGTGGCTGATGACACCCGTACGGCGGCCTCAGACTGCGGCAGAGCAATGGTATAACGAGGCACATGCTGCACCTCGCAACTTGGTGGAGCAAACCATCGGGATGCTGAAGATGAAGTTCTGGTGACTGGGCCGGTCTGGTGGAGCCCTGCAATACAGTCCGCAGAGGGTGTCACACATCGTCATCGTCTGCTGTATCGGGGAGACGAGCTGGCTGAGGAGGAGATGGAGGACCTGGAGATCTCCTCTGATGAGGAGGATACTGACTGGGATGAGGGTGAGGAGGCTCTCGGAGGCAATGATGACGGGGATGAGGCACTTGCACTGGATGGCAAGGCAGGCGCAGTAGGGAGGCCTTCATAGCTGCTAGATTTGTGGAGATTGATGATGACAAGCAGCGAGGACACTCTATAGATCTTCACATAGCCTCTGAGAATGTCTGACCCCTGTCTGGCCGAGGGCAGCTCTGTGATCAGGGTCATATCATCGAAATGCAGACATGAAACTTTAGAGGCATCTGATCTTTTGTCCGCCTTCAGCACCTGAGCCCTTCAGGAGCACAGTGTCACTGGTCACAGATGCTGAAGAGATGGGTGCCAGCCCCACCTTAAAGGTGCTGAGAGCACACAGAGAGAATGATGGAACTCTGTGACACCTGCTACTACATTCTGGCAGCAATGACAAGCATCATTGAGGTGCAAGCATCGGTAATGTGTCCAGAGAGTGTGAGGCCGGACAATCACTTTGGTCTGAAGGTTGCATAGACCACAGGGAACAGGCCCTGAATTGAGACACCTGCCTTTATCTTGTGTAGAAAGGTTTCACGTCTGAGTGACAAGAACACTGCTCATCAGAACAAGGAGCCATAGGCAAGGAGACATTCTTGGGAGTTTATTGACAATACTGAACAGTATGTATAAGTGATTAACGCCCATGCCCAGGCTCTGCAACTAATTCTTCTTAACTTTCCTAAACCTGCCGCTACGTCTTGGAGCTCCCCGGACACCCAGACCGATGGTGGAAACAGCCTGCTGCCTGCAGTGCCCTGTCTGTGATGACATTGGTGGGCATCCTCTGGAGGGCTGAGACTTGGAGGGCCTTGGCCTGCTTTCAGGGTCCTGCTGTGTGGCAGTGGCACCCTCCTCGGCCTGTGGAGCTGGAGCTGCTGAGATCAAAGGAAGAGGGGATTTGGATGGGCCAGACACTCCCGAAGTTACCTGGATGGATGGGCCTCCGTGCCAACTCAAACCAACTTATGACAACTTATGCCTCCCACCTACCGCCCATAGCCCTTTATAACATCCATGCCAGTTCATGCCAATTCACCCAGTAGCCACCCTGGGAATACATCAGGAGGCATGTGGAGATGAAATAGAATAAAGCTCTAAAAATCTAATACAGCTTTCACTTTAGAGGATTGATAGTAAAAAACTTTCATTCATGAAAGCGCATTTGAAACTTTTTTAAACTCTCAAGTGTTAATCTCTTAATAAAACAACACTCCACACTGGTGACTGTACTAGGCACTTTTTTCAACTTCATACTGATGTTACAGGACTGGTGAAAACCTACCTTCATCTTTCATTGCCTCACTGATGTTCATCAAAGTGCTCTCCCACTCATTGCTAGCAGGTAAGCAATGAGATGAGGGAGGTCTTGTGATTCACTGGTAGTGTTCCTGCCTCTGAACTAGAAGCTCTGGGTTCATGTTCTTCTCCAGGACCTGAAGGCCAAAGGAAAATGAGCTCATAATGTGGCCAAACAGGCTGAGTATCAACTTGTAAATCCTTCCAAGATACTCCAATGGCAGGCAGTAAGAGTGGGAGAGATTTCTGGTCAGCCATATGATGGAAAGAAATTGGAACCTCAACCATCACAAATCCAGATGACAACATGCATGAAAAAGTGTATGTTGTCATAGTAACTCGGACTCCGTGAGCAGCTGGTTGTCAGAGTGGCTGGTGTGGATCAGATTGTTGTCACCAGCATGGGATTTGATCCCCTCTCACTTGGATGGATTCAGGGCCTGCCTCTCTGTCATACCTGTGGTGGAGATTGCAGTGCGGTGGGTCGGACCTACCCTCAGGCAGAGAACTCAAGGAGAAGCAGCCATGAGAGGGAAGATGGAGAAAGTGGGTGTGAAAGAGGGGATTCTGCTCAAAGCACTTCCAGTTCTCACTCGTCACTGTCTCCACAGCTATTGCCCAGGTGCACCCTGTTCTGATGGTTGAGTCTGCCCTTGCATAGGTGCAGGCGGGGAAGTCTTTTGCAGGGCCCTCATAGGCTCCAAAGTACAGAGGACATCACCAATAGCATCTTATCCATCTGAGCATGGGAACGAGCAGCCTGTTTCTACCTTGGCTGAAGTCACAGGGGTCGAACCAGGTAGGAGGAGTAGAAAAGGAGATATTAAAGAATTGTAGTTGCACAATGGTATGGACATGGATGTTTAACACAGTGTTAAATTGTTAAGTTTCTGCTTAATTTTTCTGTAAGATTAAAGTTATTTCTTTTGACCATCTTCCTATATTATCCATTTTCACCTGCTGTGTGGCAATTAGCCTTTTCAATTGTGATGAATGGAAAGACAAGTGATAAAGAAAAGCCTGGTTGCCTGTGACAGGAATGCTTTGTTGATTGTAGACTGTTTTGTATGGAGGATTGGGGGCCACGTGGTTCAGAATTTGGCTGCCAAATGGGTTCTGTTTAACTGAAATGTGCCAGAATTAGGCACTCTGGGGTCTCTGGACATCTATGTTCACAATTACTAGTGCCTTGGCTACATTGAGCCCCTCTTCCTCCTGCTTATTATGTTGCTCTCCCTCTTCTTTCTCCCCTTCATCTTCCTCCCCCTCTGAAGAGGCAGTGAGTTCAGCACCTTCTTTGCCCTGCAGCTCCAGTCCTTGTTTGTCAATTGGCCCAGATCTTCCATTCCTCAGCAGTTCGTACCCTGAAGGCACCCCAGAAGATGCACTAAGGGACCCCTAGGAAGACCCCATGGAAGGACTGCGTGTGAATTTCCTGGAAAGTTTCAACTTCTGTTGGGCAATTACCCTGTGTCTGGAACCCTCCAAAACTCTGACTTTGGATGGTTCTGACTCTCTTAGCAGAATAGTTACCCAGGAAAGGCTGGAAGAATTAAAACCAGTTCTAACTCCTAGGTAACCATAATATTGACCCTCCCAACTCCCCACTGAAAGCTCCAATTGCCCTTCACGACTACCCTCCCACCCACCCCTCCCCAACCCCCAACCCTCCCATCTGCCAACTAACTTCCCACCACCCAACTACACCCCCAATGACCAGACTATCCCCCACTCACCGATCACCCACCGAACCCCTCCCCCGGCTACCCCCTACCACCTAGCTACGCCCCTTTACCACCCAACTACCATCCTGAACCCCCTGGCCACTCAACTACTCTCGTGACACTCCCTCCCTCCGACCCCTCCAACCCTGACTTTATCCCACCCACCCCGCCCCCGAGCACCCAAATATCCTCCCTACCTCCTGACTACTCCCCACCCCGACTATCCTCCCGACTATCCTGCCGATCACACCCCCCCACCCCTACAAGTACCCCCCCCGACTGCTCCCCGACCTCTCCACATCCCACCACACCCCCAGACTCCACCCCAACCACTGTACTCACTTACCTTACACACTTACACTCTCTCCTGTCAAAATGGCAGGGACATTTAAATTTTCTGGTTTACGGCAGCTAGTGTTGTAAAAAGGGGGTGTGGATTCACTTCCCCCGATGGCCCTGCAATGAAAGCCTACAGGAGCAGCAGCGTTGCCCATTTCTCATCAGGCCCAGGTCGGAAATCCAGGTGAGAAATGTGTAGCTCCAGACTAATGGAAGTGAAAAGGAGCGGGGTGACAATCTGACAGTGACTGCCACTCCACAGAAGATTCGGCCCATTATGTTGTGCAAGCGTACAACTATCATTCTTGATACTCAGGCTTCTGACTACAAAAGGTGCCTCCAGATTTCTCCAGGCACCTTAAGGGTATCTTCAGCATCCCAAACCGATCACTCGATGACAGCTCTCACGTTGGTCAGGTTAATTGCATCTTTGCTCGACATTGTTGTTTGGGTTCCTAACAGGTCTCATCAGCCAGGCCTTCAGTGGATAGCCCTTGTCTCCAAGCACTCAGCTGCTCACCCTGCTTTGAGGTGTGAAGAGCTCAGCGATTCTTGTCTAGCACACAGAAATAGCACCATGGCAGCTCCCTGGGGATCTAGCAGAAACACACATGATAACCTTTTTGTGGTTGCACACCAGCTGCACATTGATGAAGTGGAAGCCCTTTCAATCAATAAAGACTCCAGGGTGATATGGGTCAGGCGGCTTGTTTGCTACACGTGTGCAGTGGAGGACTCTCTTGACCTGTACGAAGGCATCCAGAGCCACAAAGCTGAATGCCCACTCATTCTGACTGACCTGATCAGTTGCAAAGTGCACATCATTCCTGGCTCTGGAAAATATTATATTGGTCAGCTATGAGAAATACCTGTGGGCAGCAGAATGCAAGATTCTACAAATATTTCCTGCAGATGTTTGAAAGGAGCCAGAAGTGACAAAATTAAGGGTGGTGGTGACTTCCACTGGCAATGCCTGTCCACCATGTTTCCTTGGCAAGAGATCTTCACCCTGAAGGATGCAAATGTCATGCAAAACTCTGAATCTCTTGAGACACTGCCTCTTGGTCATGTCCAGAAAACTGATCCCCTCCCTGAAACCCTATGCTGAGGGTTTTGCCTCTCAATAGCTGCACCTCTATACACTTCTCTCTCTCTCCTGTGGAATGGCAGGTAGGTGAGAAGAAGACTGTGGTAGCTCCTGTTAGTGCTGTTCCTGCTGCTAATGCTGTTGCTGTTGTTACCCCTCTTGTTCCTCATCTAAGATTCAAAGTAAAGCTGCATAAGCTGCTCCCATGCTGAACTGATGTTTGATGGATGGAGTGGGTCAGATGTACAAAACTCAAATGCAGTAGAAATGAGCTCCAAAGCCTTTCACTCAGGCAAGAAAGCAGATGTGAAGTTTGAGTATTTATAGGACTTTTTGTCTCCCATTTGTTCAGTTCCCTCAATACCTTCTGCCCTCTCCCTTCCTTTCACTGGCAAGCTCAAGGAAACTTGACAAATAGGTACACCCAGAGTTAAATTTGGAAAGCCAACTTAAAACAGCTGGTAATTGTCTTTTTAAATAATATAATTGGCAAGCCACATGCAGGTGAATGCATTGAAGTTAAGGGTAGAAGTCAATGAGTTCCTGCCAGCTGTTTGAGGCACTGTCATCTTAACCCTTTTAACCTTAATCTTAATTCCCGAACCCATTCACTTTCTCAGGTTAAACATTCCCCCACTGTTTTATTTTTGATTGCTCAGGTTTGGCAACTATTCTTGCTTCCACTTAGACTCAGTGTCATAGCCAAGAGTCAGTCCCAGAACTCTGCCAATTCCCTTTAGGTTGGTTGCTAGGAGATATGTCCCAATCTAGTTTAGCCTATGTAACTTCCCTTCCTCTTGTCGGACTGTGCCAATGCTTCTCCAACATGGCTCAGAAATGAGCAGGGTGAGAGTCTTGGGCTGCAAATTGTTAATCCATGGCACTGAGCATTAGTTTTTTTAGTGTTCAGTACTGCCACATGTGTCAGAAGCTCAATACTTCTGATATTTTCATCTTGATTGGTCAATGATTCCCATTAGATTTATTTTCTCCAATCTGTTCAACTGCACAATTTTGTTCTTGACAATGTGGCGTCAACAAAAAGAGCTCAAGTTTGTTTCCACACTAGGCTCACAGTGTCACTGTAATGGTGTATATATTATACCATGTTGGTTCAATACACTATTGTATGAGTTTGAAAACTTCTTTAAGGACCGTTTAAAAATAATAGCATTGGACCAGTATTGTGTGGTTTGTTTGAAAGTTTTGTGAATTTACAGACAGACAACCAGCACCTTTTTGGAAAGTGGATGAGATAGATCCAGGTAGGAATAATACAACTGGCTTTAGTTCTCCTCAGCTATACCAGAGAGAAAAAAATAGACAGGGTTCCTTATCACTAGCTGGTGAATGCTGCTGAAAAGCAGGGGTCTGAGGACTTCGAATGTGGACAGGTCTGAAACTAAACTGTTCGCACTCACCAGCAAGATTCACAGGTAAAGAATAGCTATTTGAGCAAAGTACCAAAAGGTGGCTGACTGTCACCAATGGACCCATTGTCCAGATAGGAGCCAAGGGAGGAAAATATTTAGACGAAATAGAAGTTGGAATAAAAACTCTGAAGTACTTCAGGCTTTGAAAACTAAACTAAAAGCATATAAGCTGTTCCCAACATGCCCATCTTTCAAGGAATCTCATGAGAAGGAAACCTTTATTGAGTTTGGTTTTAATCTCTAAAATGATTCATGCAATTTGATGAAACACATAGGAATTTTTGAGTAACACCACATAAACACTTTCCCCTCATAAAGTTAACCATTTGTAGCAAAAACAGAAAATGCTGGAAAAGCTCAGCAGGTCTAACAGCATCTGTGGAGAGAAAAAACAGAGATAATGTTTCGAGTCCGTATGACTCTTTCTTCCGAATGGATTCAAAACATTAATTCTGTTTTTCTCTCTGCACATGCTGTTAGACCTGCTGAGTTTTCCCAGCATTTTCTGCTTTTGTTTCAGATTTCCAGCATCCGCAGTATTTTGCTTTTAACCATTTGTAGACTTTGCATACAGGGTGTAGAATCAAGCACATAAATTATTGCCTTGTGGTCAGCAGATGAGCCAATTGTGTTGTCTATAAATTGAATGAGCAATGTGACACAATTAATTTATTATTGTTATCAGGACACTGCAAATAAAACTGTTTTAAAATATAAACTGATACTGTCAAAGTAACCGTATTAGTGTATAATGTTTTCCTATCATTTCACGCATGATACAGATTTCTAGAAGAAAAAGATCATTTGGCTCATCCAAGTTAATCACTCTAATACCCTGAATCTCCTTTTTTAGTGTATAGCTGCAGCTTTTTTATAATGATAATTAAATTGCATAATTCCTAACTAGTTACCACCAGTAATCAACACATCAATAAGTAACCTTTTTGAAAACCTCAGATAACAATAAACATTATTCAAGTGCCAAGATGACCTATCTCAAAACAGGAACAGGATATTCTCACTAATAAATTTACCGAGCAGCAAGAAGAACTATGATGAAAATATAATATTCCCTTTTGTAGACAAGTGACCTTTATTTTTTTCCTGTGTGCAATTAAGTTATAAGCATTACTTCATGCACATATAGGTTTTCCAAAGTAAATAGACCACAAATTTTCCCTTGAAGAAGACCTTTTCAAACTGTTTACGAAGTCTCATTGAGCACCTCTTTTGTTTTAAGTGGACATACAAGGTCACATCCTGCTACAGGCTGCCATGTTTAGCCTTGCTTGCACTGAGTATCAAAAGGCTGAACGAGACGGTGATGACTTATCATTTAGATTATCAGGAGTTAACTAATTTTCAAATATTATCCCATCTCAAGAAAAGATTTTGAAGTAAATAATGGTTGCAACCATAAATATACATGAAGGCATACATACACCAGAGAAGGAAAGAGAATATGTATGAAATAAAAAAATGAAAATCAGATCATTTTGCACCTTTTCCTTAATAATCAACAATTGAATTTTCTGCAGTCTCTCTTTCAAATAGTGCGTGCTTTTTAAGCATGGGCAGTTTCATTAATTTAATTCCAATGGTTTACCACTAATATTTAGATTGAAAATACTTGGTTTAGCAACCATACTAGTATAGTTCCTTGAAGTTCACAATAAGCGATAATAACCTCAGTAATAATACATATTTTTGTAACATAATATTGCTCTTATCAACCAAAAGAAATGACTATATTATTTTTAAAGGTACATCAAACCTTGAATAAGGCTTGATAACAAAGCAATCGATTTGCTTGATCCAGTAAGAAGATTAAAAACCAGAGGTTTACTATGACAGCAGATAAAACTCTTAGAGAATTAGCTTTCCCTTGACCCATACCAAGGCTGGCAGAAACAGAAAGTAATCAAACTAATCAACACATCATTTGCTTTTATCTGTCTTGGACAAGTAATAAAGGATAATTCGAATCATACGGCACATTTCTGGTGTTAACCAAGTTGGTAAAAGGATATCAGCTTTAAGGGAAGTGTCTCCAAACCGTTTGTGCACCAGTTTTCTCTCTCAAAGATGGCCACCTGTAAAAGAAAGGCTTTCTATTTGACTTTGAATAACGCCAAGCCTAATCCTTTTCTCATTCAATCACAAACCAAAATTCTGGCTGCTTTCCTCCATCCACACTGCCCCTTCCCCTCCCCACCAAACCCCAGCTCAGAGATGGCGACACCAATCAGGGTCCCTATCGTCACCCCAGCTGAGATTGGTTGGCATTTTATCAACTAGTCATGTGTTATAATAATTTCCTGACACATGAAATAAACACTGGCTCTGAAATCTCCTGATGGCTGATGGAAAAGGATCAGAAAACATTCTGACTAATTTCTGACCCAAAATAATGTCTGCTGAGTGGTTCAGGCACAAATATTGTACAACATGTAAACATGAGCAGAAATATTCTTTTGACAAATTTAAACAAGTATTTGGTCAACTAGTTATCAAAGATTATTGTCAAATGGCCTTAGTGAATACATAGGGGAGAATTTTCACATCGGCATGCGGGGGGCGGCACGCTGATGTGTAAAATGACGCGTGGTGACGTTGGGCGGGTGTCCCGACATCACCGTGTGTCATTCAGATCTTTTGTTTGGTAGGCGCGTGCTGGAGGTGGCTGCACACCCGCCAAAATGTCAATTAATAAACCAATTGAAGTCATGATCAACTCTGCCCGTCCAACTTTAAGGTTGGCAGGCGAAGAGCCCAAGCAGCCTTCGCGTTTTCCAGGAAACCCTCATCCACGGGCGAGATGAGGTTTTCTGAAGGTTTTATTAAATAAATGGATATTTTTTTCACAATTCATAAAAGTGTCCCAGCTCATGTGACACTGTCACATGAGGGGACATGTCTAAATAACTTTTATCTGTCTTTATTAAAAACTTTTAATATGTACTTAATCTCCCTGAGGCACAGAGCTGCCTCAGGGAGATTTCTGTGCTTTTTCGCGTGCATGCGCGAAAGAGCGTAGGCCCTGACTCTCCCTCTTCCCCCTGCCTGCACAGGTAGCCCTACCAGCTGTGTGTTACGCTGGGCGGGCCTTAACTGGCCGTTCCACATAAAATGGCAGCACGGAGCCGATTGCAGGTGGCGATCGGCTCCATGCCCACCAGCGCCCGCTCCAGCCGGCCCGGCCGACAGGGAGAAAATTCTCCCCATAGTGATGAAGCTAGCTTTTCCAACACATATAAATCAGGAACGAAATAGTTAAATGATTGAATTAGTCACAAACTTTTCAACAGCAGGTTTGTCACCATCTAAGTAATTGCTGTGTGAAAAAGCTCACACCCATCAATGAATAAATTTTATTTATAGACCACTTATATTACACAACCTCCATTGATGCATATAATTAATGCAAAATGTGTTGTGTAATTTGGGTGAAACGCCCAAAGGATATTTAGGAAAGAGATCATCTCTAGGAGGTGTGAAACACTGTTGCCTTTTCACATCTATTTAAGAACTTCTCAAATGCCATGTTCAATCTTTTCTCATGTTTCCTCCACCATCAGCTCTTTATTAACAGTAAACTGAAACTGTTACTGTGCAGGAGTTTATGCATGCGTCAACAGAACTCAGTTGTCCCTAGGTAGAAACCCTGCTGCATTGTTCGCACGAGATACTGATATGAGACTGATAGCTGGAGTATAATAAGTCCCTTTGATTAATATATGCAGGGTTTCATATGCAAGGAATCTTCCACACTGTACTTAATGAAATAACTTAAACTATCCAAAATATTTGTGGAAATATTTGCATATTTTTGCCAGTTACAGGAAAAAGTATTATCAATTTAGTGAGAATCTTATTTGCAGTTGATCATTTGTGATATACAAATGTTTTAAAATTTTCTCATCAAAAACGATGGTCTTTAAATGGATTCTGTCATGAAGTACCACTCTCTGGAAAGTTTCATAAGAACGTAAGAACATAAATGGGAACAGGATTAAACCATATGTCCAATCAAACCTGCTTTGCTATTTACAATGATCATGGCTGATCTTTGGCTTCAACACCACTTTCCTGCCCGCTCCCTACATCCATTGATTCCCTGAAAGACCAAAAACCTGTTTAACTCAGCCTTAACTATATTCAACAATAGAGCATCTACAACCCTCTCCGGTTGAGAATTCCAAAGCTTCATAACTCTTTGAGTAAAGGAATTTCTGCTCATCCCAGTCCCAAATGATTGACTCCTTATCCTGAGAATATGCCCCAATGTTCTGGATTCCCCAGCCAGCAATTTGTGCCTAACCAGTCGAGTTGCTTCAGAATCTTTTCTGAAGTTTCGATAAGACACCTGTTATTCTTCTAAATGCCAGAGTATAGGCCAAATTTACTCAGCCTCTCATTCCTTGGACGACCCTTTAATCCCAGGGACTAATTTAGTGGACCTTCATTCTGCTGCCTCTAATACAAGTATATCCTTCCTTAAATGTGCAGATCAAAACTGTACACTGTATTCCAGGTGTGATCTCATCAAAATCCTGTACCATTGTAGCAAGATGTCCTTATTCTTGCACTCCAATCCCGTTGCAATAAAGGCCAACATGTCTTTTGCCTTTGCTAGCTGTACCTGCATGCTAAATTTCTGAATTCCTTGTACGAGCACAGCCAGTCTCTTTGAGCATCAACATTTACAAATTTCATGGCTTTTAAAAAGATATTTTGCTTTTCTATTCTAATTTCCAAAGTGAATATGTTATGTGTATGTTGTTAGTGGCTTTTATTTCCTTAGTACGCTTGATTGCGGAGCCTCTTCAGAAGCTACTGTACAAAGATGCACAACGGGAATGGAAAATCACGCAGCGTTAAAGGCAAAGATAGTATCTCTGCCAGTCCTCATGCTTTTCAACCCTCATGCAGAAGTGTATGTTACAACAGATGTGTCAGGAAATGCGATTGGAGCTGCACGCTCACAGTACATTGAAGGAAGTGAATGACCAATCACTTATGCGTCATGCCCATTGTAAGAAACTGAATATAAATACTTTCCTGGAGAGCAGATAGCATTAGCCCGCATGTACACTTGTGAACATTGGTATATATATCACTATGGTAGAAAGTTCACTTTCCGCACCAATCACCAAGTGCTGACTACATTGTTAGTCACGTCAGGACCTGGTCATCAACCTCCATGCATTAGCAGATGGTCAGATTGTCTTCATCAGTATAACTTCAAGGTAGTGTATCTCTCAGATTCATGCAACTGAGTGGTTGACATGCTTAGCCATACTACTGTCGCAGACAGAGTTAGTGATAGCAAAGCGACTTGTGACATTGAAGACTATGTGATCATGGTGATTCTGCAGTATGCCCACTGAACTCATCTCAGACAACAGGGCATTGTAGTCAGCAGGCTGCCTCCACCCTTGCGGCAGATGTTGGGGCTGCACCAAGACGTAGTGGTAAAATGCGTAAAGTTAAGAAATTATGAAAACATACTGGTGGCATGGGTGCTCATTCATTGTATATGTAATGCACCTTTGTAAATACAATTTTAAGTCATGACCCAACAACTCAGGATGTGAATGCCTTTTGTATATGATTCTATGTGCCGTTTTATTTCAAGGGTGACCTATGCTCCCACTCCTCAATGGTCTGCCTTTCTGTCCCTGAGACTCATGTTACGTTTAGCAAAGCCATGTTTGCCACTCAACCCTTGTGTCCTCTTAGGGAGATGTGTCAAGCCAAAGTCTGAAAGTGCATGTAAATAGAGAAATGCTCTTGTCGGTCTACCAACAGACGATTGAATTATGTGGCCTCCTGTGTCTTAGAGCGTGACATATAATTTTGCAGCATCAGCACTGAGCTGTGTTCCTTGAGAGTGTGAAAACACATGCCCTGGATACATTATGTTCAGACAACCAAGTCCACATTTCAGTGGCTGCTGAAAGTGTCACGTGCTGTACAATGTGCAGTTGACTCAGGTTGCATGCTAGTGTGCTGCCTTTCACATCGCACAGGTGTCACATGCAGCATTCGGGTGGTGATGCTTCCAACATGGATCCCCTCATTATCCTTGAGGCTTACTGGCCCCGGCTAACAGATGCTGTAGATGTCAATGATTGGGAATTGACTTCCTGTTCACTTCCATGACTCTAAGTGGAGAAATGAGCACTTGTCACCTTGTGTGGACCTCAATCCTGCTGGAATCTAGTGGCAATCAGCATGTCACGGGCATGTTTTCCACGTTGTGCGACTGCACTAGCATTCTCACACTGGCATCTCCCCAAATGGGGTTCCCGACATGGGCCAAAGGAAAAGTCAACCCACTACTCGGCTGCCATGTAGTTTCTGAGGGGAAAATTCAACACTGTTTTCCCATTGGCGGGAGTTCGACTTTTGACCTCACGCCCAATTTTACACTCCTGCCTGCCATAAATCACACCGCTGGCACGACCGGAAAATTCCGCCTATAGAAATTAGTGTCATCGTTGCATAGACCCGAGAAAGAAAATATATAGCTCCAGCCAGCACTTTAAAGCATTAATCCTCATGGGGTTGATTGACATTGAAGTAGGTATAACAATTATAGGTATCCTGTTCCAAATGATCCTCTGCTTTGCCATTCTTCCTTTTAAAAAGTGGTTAAACTGAACTTGCCTCTGCTGCAAAGATACACTGTTCATACCTCTGATATCCTGACATCAGGCAACTTAAATAATTTTGGTGAACTTTGCACTTTCAACCAAATAGTCTGCCTAAAAGGAAGGCAGAGATGGGTGTTTTCTTGTAGAATGTAAACAATATGTCAACAATTTTAAGAATAGTGCCTAAGCCTAAGCAATTAATTGTTCCACATACTTCCATCATCTGCATTCAGTTTGAACAAACTATCCAAATCTCGATGCACATATTCTACACCTATGTTACTACAGGTAGGAAATACAGAAGTCATGAAGATAAGTGGAACGTAGGCAAAAGGGGTCCTTAGAAATTTTCTGCCATATTTCAACAGAGTTACACTAGATCCCCCTTCAGTCTTCTTGATTTGTGAGTGACTCTGGCCAAGTCTTCTAGACTGGCTGTCTCTTTAATGGTTCTTACATGAAAAAATGTCAGACAATTTGAACCCAATTCTAAGTAGACAGGAGTTTAACTAGCTAGACTTCAGTATAAATTGACACAAAGTTGTCATTTTTACTCAGGTACCGTAAGGGTGTTGGCATGGAAAAGTGAAAACTTTCACACTGCTGCAGTAGGGAGTGTTCTCTTGAGATAAGGGTAACAAGCTGGAATAGAAAGGACTCCATTTTATACACAGCCCTTGCTGTGGTTGAACATGGGTTGGGAACTTGGGTGTGGAAATTCACATTGCTTGGACAAGCTCTGCCAACTGGCACTCACCATGCCTATGGATAAATTAATAAGGGCCAGGGTCTTGACCAACTATAGTTAGCTTTTTAAAGTTACCTTTTCCCTTGGAAAATATGTTGAAAAGTATGCGTGTTTTGATAGAAATATAAATATATAGCTGTATTTTGTTCCCTGCATTAGTTTACTTTGATCACGAAGCCAGCTATTTTTGAATTATTTCCTTAGATTTCTCCAGGATTACTCTGCAAGTTAGTTGATCGTTGGCCTTTTTCTCCAGTGCTTTGAAGCAACCAGTTACAATTAGTGGGAGGGTCTACCTTTACTGGTGAAGCCATCCAATCTGCTGTATTAATATCACAACTGGATTTTGACAGAAGACAGCTGGAAACCATGCTGTTGCAAACAAGTGAACATTTATGGACTATTTACAGAGGTGGACTTTAGCAGGATCCCATTAGAACCTTCTTCCCTCAGGTTCTAGTTACATGTGATCTGGCATCACTGATGATGCACTCTAGCAATTAGTAAAATAGCTATCCACCTCCCCCAAGTCTTTTGTTCTACTAACTAACATTAACTATTTGCACATAAATTCTATCCACTTTCCACACCCCTCCTCCCTCATAATCTCTTGCATCGATACCATCAATCTCCAGCTGTGTTGTTGGCTCTCTTTGAGGACAGATACTCTCCATAATCTTCTTCTTGGAAGGCACTGACTTCCACAGACAGAGATTTCTGCTTCTGGTCATAGTATAAAGGCAATGAACAGGGATTTTCCTTTTCTTCTCATGTTTTCTTTCCCTTCTTCCTGGGACTCTGGAGAAAGGTCAGATCGCTGGCTGCTCTGACTTGCAAGAATGAAGCTCATTCAATTCCTGTGAAAACTTGTACAGCTGCAGAGGGTCGATAATCTTTTACTGCTGCAGTGAACAAGGTGTTATGTAATGCCTCATCCATGAATGAATCAGGTGGATGAAGAGAAGAACAAAGAGTATTCCAAAGAAAAATGTTGATTGTCCTATAGGAATTTCTTTTTCTGTAGGTAGTGGTTAAACATGCACACTCTCCTCGGTGTGAGTTTGATCCTCAACGGGCCTGAACATCTCTGGAACTTCCTCAGATTGTACGCTGTCATCAGCATCAGCAGTGAAAGAAACATGCAGAAGCAGAGAAATTACACTCACTTGTCCATGTTTGGTATTAGGAAGATCTGTAGTAAGCACTTCTGTCATTTTCTGATCTCCAGATTTAACTTCCGATTCAACAATTGCAGAGATTGGTTCTACAACGGTTACAGTGGCAATAGTAAGGCCTTCCGATCTTAGTTCTTCATTGTACTAAAGGGTTGCTGCATCAGGTTGTTGTTGTTGAAATCTCATTGGTGTCTTCAGCAGAATGAACAGACAGATTTGCATCTTTATCGCCTTCTTCAATAATATGCTGATTTCCCTCAGCACAGGTATCTGGGCTAATGTTGTCTTCAGAAAGTGAAGCAAGGTTCAAGATCTCCTCCTGCGACAAATCATCGATATCAGTGGCATCTTGGTTACCATTCTCTTCCACTCTTTCCCAAAAAGCCAAGTAAGGTCTAGAATGTCATCTTGCAGCAGGTCACCTCCATCCTTGGTGCATCTGTCTCTCATTTCATCTAGCCTCTCCTTGAAGAAAAATGAAAGATCTATGATGTCCTCCTGTGGTTGGAAGGATGGAATTTTGTCTATGTAGACTGATGCACAACATTCTGGGCCAACTTGAGTTTCTTCTGCAACTGGTAAATAAAGAAGTTGCAAATCTATACAAGCTTCTCTGCTCAACAAAAAACAATGTTGATTAGGAATGACATATGGAGTATCAATGAGCTCTATACCATTATAACAAAATGTAACAGTTATCTCTCCTCACACTTTGAGTGGAATACTTCCTATGCCATGATGTTGAATGGTAGATGGCTGAAGATATTCAGATTTCAGCCATTGTGTGGTATCGGAAAGAATGGACACTCCTGCTCCTGTGTCCAGTTTAAAATTTGTCTTCCAGCCATTAACCATGATATCTGCATACCAGACATACTCTTGCTGTGCTGCTGAATCCTCCATTTCTTGGACACTTGCAGATTGGAATGGTTTGCCTTTAAATTTTTGATCTGAAGATGGAAGATTCCTGCTGCTGTGGCATTACTATTTTAAAATACCTCTTGTAGCAGGGGTGACATTCAGCATTCATGGCTGGACAGGCTTTGTGCCAATGAGGTCTTTTCTCCACCATAAAGCAGACATGGAACAATGGCGCCGATCACGTTCTCACCATACTGGCTCTGTTTTCTGGCAGGCATGCTGATAGCCCCGATTGTTCAGGAATTGGATAGAGTTGGTGGTGCCCTCAGAAAGGCTCCCTATCACCCCAGATGAATAACCTATTTTGCTTGCAAAGTTCAGCCTGGCTAACTGTACTGCTTTGGACAAGATGAGATCTTCTCTGGACTGTAGGAAGTCTGACAATGCTTCATCTATCACCCCCACGATGAAACTTCTCTGATGAACTCCTTTTTCAATGTCCCATATTGACAGTTATCTTCTGAGCGTTACAGGTTGTTTATAAAGGAATCAGCTTTTCTCAAGAGGCAGAATTTTCCCGTTGGCATGTGGGGGAGGGCCCCGCACGCATGCGCGTAAAATGACGCGCGGTGACATCGGGCGAGTATCCCAACGTTGCTGCGCGCCATCGTGATACTTCTTTGGGCGGGTGCGCGATGATCTCCAATGCGCACCCGCCATTAATTAACGGGTCACTTAAGACCCCTGAGGCGCCAACCGACTGCAAATTTTCAGTGCCCGTGCAATCTTTGGGTTGGCGCACGGGCCTAACGGGCAGGCGGGTAGGACACATTTGTATAAACCTCATCCATGGCCAGGATAAGAGGGCTCAGTGGGGTCGCGAATGTGCCCTGTCAAATATTGATGTTTCAAAGTTACTGATACTTGCTTGTATGATCTGCAATACTTCAAAACGCATACCAGCCGCTTGGTCTGGATTCACAACCTTCAGGTCAGCACTCTGCAGTGAGAAATCTTTTTTGGGCCTGCATGTTTCAGGAAGCCTTCCCTTAGCCTGGGAATGGGAGCTGAACTCTCCACTGGATGCACCTCCTCTGTGGAGGATGGGAGGGCTAGAAGGGGGAGGAGGCCAGGAGTGCACATTCAGCCTCCGGGGGAGCCACCTTTGGGAGGTCAGGCGCAGGAACAAGGGGTGCAGTGCCAAGAGGTAGTCCAAGGCGGAAGGGGCCACAGAAGATGCCACTATCCTGCTGCCAGGGTATACAGGCGGCGAAGCAGCTACCTCAATATGTCTAAGGTGTAGTGCTGAAGGAGGCTCCGTCTCTCAAGGAAGACAGTCAACAATATCTGACAGATGATTGGGCCTGAGATCTCCGCGAACTACATGGGTGGACACCCCATGCCAGTGACTCTAAAGATTACAGCTGCCCTCAACTTCAATGCTTCTGGCTCCTTCCAGGGGTTGGTGGGTGATCTTTGCGGTTTCTCCCAATCAGCTGTCCACACTTGTGTCAGGCAGGTTACAGACGCTCTGTTCAGGTGTGCATTGACCTTCATCTTCTACCGTTGGGACCAGGCAATTCAGGCACAGTAGGCCAGAGGCTTCGCGGCCATTGCTGGCTTCCCCTGAGTCCAGGGTGCAATAGACTGCACACATGTGGCTATCAAGGCGCCAGTGGGTGAGCCCGGTGCCTTTGTCAACAGAAAGGGCTTCCACTCCATGAACGTGCAGATAGTGTGTGATCACAGGATGATGATTCTACAAGTCTGTGTGAGGTATCCAGGCAGCTCCCACAATGCCTACATCCTCAGGCCCTCCCAGGTGCCGGGGATCTTCAGTTCTCCAGCCTGGCTGGATGGGTGGCTGCTGGGTGACAAGGGCCATCCCCTCAGAAGGTGGCTTTATGCCGCTCTGCCTTCCAAGAACAGAAGCTGAACAGCAGTGCAATAGGAGCCACACCTCCACTATGGGTTGTGGTGGAGAGAGCCATCGGCCTTCTCAAAAATGACCCGGGCATACTCCAGGGAGGCAGGGACACCCGGGAGGCTTTAATCCAACGAACCTTCAGCTAGCACGCCACATGTAGACCTCCAGGACAAGCCTAGGCTGTTTGTTCCATACTCGAGACCTAAGTGCACAATCTGCCTGGTTAGGAACATTAACTAAGGTCCTTGTTAATAAAGCTGAATGTCCCACAAAACACTCTACATTTTTGGAAACCATCCATCTGCAGAGCAAAGGAGGCAACCTCTGCCATGATGACAGATCTGAATTTAATATTGCAACCAAAGAAACTTAATGAAACAAAATGAAAAATGTGTTAAAAAATCACACCAACTCATGAAGACCTCATTGCGGGTCAACACAAAAGCACCAGTGATAAACCCGTGCTGTGCCTAAGATGCCTTATGTTTACGTTTTCGGGTGCTACATGTTGGTGCTGACCCCTTGCTGGAAGTGGCATCTAGCACAATCTGCTGACTCTGCTGACCTGTTGGCCTCGATAACCTTGGCGGCCGTCCTCTGGCCCATGGAGTCTATGCTGGCCCCGCCTGGGACGGAGCTGCCAGTTCCACAGCTGGCATCCCCCCAGTCGTCGCAGCCTCACCGGATGCTACAGTCACTGGCAGAGGGGCAGAGGAGCTGCCGCCCTCGTCTGGAGCACCCTGAAAGGAGCCCGCAGAGATGACAGGCAGCTGCCGCGCCAACGTGAGGTCACTTTGGACCTCCCTGCTCACCGTGGATGGATGGGCACTGAGCTGGAAAACTTGGTGTCCAGACCATCTCCCGCACTGGCACTGGCCAGCTGAGGTCAATGCCGATGTGGGGGCTTGCTGGTCTGTGCGCAACCCCAGGTAGCCCTGATGGGTCTCCTGGAGTAGCCTCTCCACGAGAATTGCCACTCTCTCCATGGGGGACGCATGGCACTCTGACATGAGGCTCATTGCTTCAGCGATAGTGCATGTAGACTCCTTCACCATGGGCACCAAGCCAAGCATTGCTTCACGTATCTCCCCCAGATCCTCCCGCACACCAGCCGCATTTCCTGTGCTTGCTGCATCGCGGACGACTCCAGTGGCACATCATCAGGCACCGACTGAGCAGGTGCCTGGTTCCCTGCAGTCCTCTGACTGTTGGTACCATGGGCACTCTCTGTCTCTGCCAGCTCCTCCAGTGACTGGGAAGTGCCCTCACCGCTGTGCCCCGAGACACTAGATGATGTTCTAATTCCCACCGAGGTGCTAGTATCTGCACTGGTGCCTGCCTGGCAGAGATGGTATGACGCTGGTGAATCTGTGACTTCAGGGCTCTCAGATGTGAGAGGAGGCTCCTGCTGCTCCTCCTCCCGGTCCTGCTCCGCTGATGCTGAAAGGAAGAACAAGGACATTGGATCAGTTTACCTGGAGACAATGTCAATCTGCATCCCTGTCCCCCATCATTATGTGCTCATCCTTCCATAAGCAACGGTCAAGCCATGTTGCAAACTTCAATCACTGAACATTCAGCACTGCCATGGCTGCTGGGAGAACAATGGTGACCTCACTGCTGGGCAAACATACCTGCCCGTGGCACCCCAGCCTCACTGACACCGATGGACCTGGGCGCATGGCACCTCTCCAAATCCAGGGCCTCCTGCTCGAATCGGCTGAGAATCGTTAACTGTGCTGGCCCGCCACCAGTCATCACCCGCTCGGTGACATTATGTGCATTCTTCTCCTGAAAAGGAGAGAAAAGCATTGATTAGTGCTAATTGTACCTGGACTCTCTTTGTGGATGGCTCACCTCAACCAGAGTGGGACATTGCAGGGCTCCAGTGTCTCCTCACCCAACTGCTGCCGACCACTCAAAGATGCGAGGCCTGTCCCCACTGCCCCCGACCCCCTCCCCACCACCACCACCCCCCAACCCCTTGACCAAATGCTGCCTACATCACATTAGGCACCACCCGGTCTAACCTTCCATAGCAAGGAGGCACAAGCACGTGGAGCACAGAGGACAGCAGATCAATCGGTGCCACGCCACCTTGAAACTCCCCTCCCAGCATGTCATCACCCTGACTTTGACATGTCCTGGAGTTCCAGCACTGCGCCTAGGTGCAGCTCCTCCAGGCTGCCCAAAACAGTAATGTGGGTCTCAGTGTACCACATGCTGCGGGGTCAGAACCTATCTCTCACCACCCTCTCAGGGTGACCCCAGCGTGGGCAATATCTGCTGGCCCACCCAGTGAAGGACACATGCCGTCGATGATTGAATGCAGTCACTACACTCAGACTTTTGGGGGGAGCGCACCAGGGGGGAAAGCCTACCTGCTGGGTTAAGTGACCAATGCCAACATGGTACTCACCCTTCCCGAGCACAACATGTTGTTGAAGTGCTTACAACACTGGATCCAGGTGCGCTGCACCACGTCGCGGGAGCTCACCGCCTCCGCCATCTCCTCCCAGGCACGTTTGGTCATGTGGGTGGGGCCTCCTCCTCCTGTCCTGGGGTACCAGGACCTCCCGCCATGCTGCCACCTCCTCGAGGAGGGCAGCAAGGTAATCATCGGAAAAACGAGGGGCACAGTACCCCCCTGCCCTACCCTCCTGCCTGGCCTGCTCAGCAGCAGCGCTCTGGGGAGCCCTTCCACTGGCCATGTTTTGAAAGGCTGCAGCAGCTTTTTTAAACAGGCTGCCGGGTCGCTATTGGACCCAGCGGTCATTGCAATCCCGCTGCCGCCTGCCCACTCCCGCTGACATCGAGGGCTGTGATTCACGCTGGGCGGGCCTTAATTGGCCTGCCCCCATAAAATGGCGGCACAGCCCCAATCATGGGCAGCAACCAGGTCCACACCCTCCCGTGCCCGCTCCCCTGCCAGCCAGAAAATTCTGCCCAAGGTTCCTGGCTACGCTGGTTGAATTTTATCTAGTCTATTATAATATTGTGCCGTAAGCTGAAGTAGGAATTGAAGGCTTTGATAACCTCTTTGTATTTAGCAGTTTCTTCATCAACCCCGTCTTCTTAAAATGTCATCAGCACAGCTGTCGATTGCATAAAGGAGAAAACTGATCTGATCCATAACTGATTTCTGTGTGAGTCTGGATGCAATCCAGTACCAACTGAATTAGCAATGCCAGTTTCTCCAGTGCGCAGCCCTCTACATGGTCCAGTGGCTCAGGAAGGCATAAGGTTTTCTCTATATATCTGCACACCTATTTTCGCCTATAGCAGGACTCTGGTAACAATTCGTCGCTCCATGTGCTGCTACAGGTGTTTCTCCAGTGTGCTCTGTTCAGCTGACTGCTTTCCCGCTTTCCTGCCTTTCTTAGCATCGACAGGGATCCTTACAAAACGGCTCCCAGACTGCTGTCACCACATATTATTATCATGACCAGATTCCAGGTGCCAACAAGTGAACATTTATTGACTACACTGTTTACAGAGACAGGTTTTAGCAGTGGTATGTTAGAACCTTCTTCCCTCAGGTTCCAATTCCATGTGATCCGACATCATTTGACATCACTGGTGATGCACTCTAACTATCAGCATAATAACTATTAACCCTTTATACTACACCTGCTACAAGTGTGCGTGTGTCCTTGGATCGGATCTGATTCTGAAACTGTCAACGTCATAATTTCTATGTTTCCATGCTGGACCTCACTTGGGAGTAGTTATGTTAGTACTGATTAGAGAAAAGGTCCATTGCACAATACTGATATTACTTATCTCAATAGGTGAAAATTCAATTCATCTCACGATCATTTTGGAAAAACAGCATCCAAGCAGGGCATACTCACTGTTGCCAATTGTTTCTGTTCTGATTTTCTTCTTCTGAGGTAAGATCCCCTATGTGCTTTACCCCCTGGGTAACCACAGCAAAGAGTTCAATAATTAGAACAGCACATAACACAATCATAGTTGGCTGAAATAGTCAGACCCTACCCCACCCCCCCCCCTCACCCCCCCCACCCCCCGCAACCATCCCTGAAAAATGATATTATGTTGCTTTCATCAGTCGTGGGGTGTGGGGGAATGTTTAATGTTAGTGTTCTGACAGAAAAAGACATTACATGGAGTTGAGTGCTCATATTTCACACTTTTCAGTATGTATATAATCATCAACAACCCTGACAAACTGAATGCCCATCCTAAATTATGCCTCTCAAAATGCCTTTGGGGATCATACATCTGAAAAAGAAGACCATGTGAAACACAGAACTAAATGCCTGCAGTGTCTTCAGAGCACAGCTCTGACATTAAGCAGACATCCTGAGATGAACAGACTTGGCCCCTGCTGAACCCAGGAAGCTATGTAATAGCATCTGGACCTGGAGGAAAATATCACTTTCAAGCAGAGATGCAATAGTAGCCAGGCCATGTTTTACCTCATGTGGGAAGAAGGATACTGAAGAAAAAAAATTTCTAGATGCGGAAGGATGATTAAAATAATTCACTGTATGTTTTCATATTTGAAATCTAAGGCAATTAAATGATATTAAAGTCAAGGAAATTGAAACAATATGTAATAATGAAGATAAATCAGATAGTCATCCATAAAGAATAAGTGACTATTAATAAATAAAGTCACGGAGGTTAACTCTAAACCTCTTGAACTTAATTCCTACATTCTTCCAAAAATGTTCCACAGAAACACAGCCACGGAAATAATGCTTTAAATAAACATACTAGCCTAAATTCACAGGATCTCTGCGCCAATGGAAATCCACAATTGAGGGGACTGTGGGTAGAAATAAGGGTGCAATACTTTGCACTCCCTTTCAACACAACACCCTATTCGAAGTGCAGGTCGTATGAATTTACTTCCACTTGAATAACGATATACTTTACAAAAGCAAAATACTGCAGATACTGGAACTTTGGAATAAAAAGATAAATGCTGGAAACACTCAGCAGGTCAGCATCTGAGGAGAGAGAAACAAATGGCTGGAATTTAGGCCTCCACTCCTGTTTGCCATATTAAGGTGCACGGGAAAGGCAGCCCGCCCGCCCTGAGGCCAATTAATAGCCACTTTAGGGCCTCTTTCCGTCTCCACCGTTATTTTACATGTGGCAGGGGGAGGCTGAGGCAAGGCAGGTAGCCCAGTGGCTTTCACCGCGCAGGCTGCTGTCAGGCAGGAAGGGAAGGTACTTTGTGTTGATCAACAGTTCCCCGCCCACCAAGAATGTACTCCTCCTTTAACCCTCCCACCCTGACCTCTCAAGCCAGCCTCCCAATACCCTTTTCCCCTCCAATGTCCCCCAACCCTTTGCTGGGATTTGTCAGCCAGGCCCATCTGAAATCCCAGGCTTGGCTTTAAGTCCGGGCTTCTTCAATCTTCTCCCTTGGGGACTACCTGTAGTGGCCGCTGTTCGAATCAGGCGCTGCTAGGACTACAGAACTGCTGGCCAATAGGGTGAGACTTCCTCCCAGATGGGGGTGGGGTGGTGTAACTCCCACCTTGAAACAACGAAGACTGCTCCTAGTATAATATCATTGCAGGGCAGCCCAGTTTCGGGTGGATGGGCTGACCACTGACGTTTTGGTTGGGGGAGCGCGGGGAGAATACAGCGGCTCATGAAATCCAGCCCAAAGGTAACATTTCAGGCCAATGACCTTTCATCAGAACTGCAAAAACTAAAGATGTAACAGGTTTAAAGCGAGTATAGAGGTAAGAAAGGGGAAGGGGAGGTTTTATGTTTTTGGTTATCAAGTTCACTTTGCCCTGCGAATACAATTTGCCCTCCTGATATTAACACATTAGTTGGTGCTTGATACAATATAGGCAGAGAGACCGATTGACTGAACAACACTGGTGATTTATTGGAACTAAGAACAGAGCACTAACACTTTGTGTGCTTCTTCAATCACCTCCAGCTCTAGACTTATAGGGCAGAATTTTCTGCCTGTCGGTTGGGCGGCCCCGACCCAATCTCCGGTGGGCGGGGAGCCGATCCCCGCCGGAGAAGCGGGCCCCGCCGCCATTTAACGTGGGCGGGCCAATTAAGGCCCGCTCAACATGACGTCCGCTGGGACGCGCTATGCGCTTCCTGTGCAAGGGGTGGGGGGTGATTCCCCAAAAGCGAGAGTGCGCTCTTTTGCACATGCGCACGAAAGAGCACACATCTCCCTGAGGCTAAGTGCTGCCTCAGGGAGATCGCTGACACTTTTAAAAAGATTAAAAATAGAAATTTTAAAAAATCCTTAACATGTCCCCCTCATGTGACAATGTCACATGAGATGGGACATGTTCATAAATTACAGTAAAACTTTATTAAACTGTTTAAAACCCTACATGAAACCTCATCCCGCCGGTGGATGAGGTTTCATGTTTTCTCTATTTGCCGCCGGGGCTCCTGGCCTGCCCACCAACCTTAAGGCTGGACGGGCAGGTCCTTTAATTATTTTAATTATCCTGTCAATGGCCTCAATTGGCCATTGACAGGTCGGCGGGCACATAGCTGATTTTGCTGTACCCCCACCTTCCTGAAAAGTTAAATGGTGCAGGGTGACGTCGGGGGTTCCGCCCGACATCATCCCATATCATTTTATGCGTCAGTGAGCGGGCCCCACCCCTTACTTGCCGACGGCAAAATTCTGCCCACAGGTACCAAAGCAGCCTGCGCTGTATACTGATTGGTCCATACAGTCATATGGTCAATCAATTACATTCTCTTAAAGATACATAGCACTCCACTTTACCACACGCCTCTCCCTTTACTTGAAAATACAATTGATAAGCTTCACAACACCCCAATTACTTACATGAATAACTATTTAAAAGTCAAGTCTCCCAGGAGGCTTCCTCAGATGTGTCGAGCATCGTAGCTCAATGACCTCAGCTGGTTTTTCCGAGAGCCGCTTCTCAGGGGTCAACTGTCCATCAGGCTCTTCAGTAGAAGTGAGCAAGTTTGTGTCTTTGACCCTCTCAGGTCCAACAGGCCCCATCGGTACTTTCAAATCATGTGACATTTTTTCCAAGTGCAGTGCAGACTCAAATGCAAATGATGACTACTTTCCTTTTTGTGGGACTGCCTCTCTTCTCTGGAGATGATCCACATGTCATATAACTATTTGGGTTTACCGGTGCATTACAGGAGAGAGGTCCTGTCACGGCATTCACTTCGCCTAATAGCCAATTGGGCCCATCTCCAAAGTTCATCGCGAGAACTGTGTTTCCCATTGTGATTTTTCTTTCATGGTTATGGCCATCATGTCCAGTTTTCTGGGCCTTTTGGCTTCTCTCCACCCTCCCGCCTAAATTCAGCCTGATAAGAGCTAGGCAGGTACGGAGACGTCTCTTCATCAGTAATTCAGCGGGGGCAATACCAGTGGTTCTGTGTGGCATTGTCGAGTATGCGAACAGGAACTGTGACAACCTGGTGCTGAGGGAATCCCTGTCCAGCTTTTTCATCCCGGACTTAAAAGTTTGGACTGCCCGCTTAGCCAAGCCATTAGAGGCGGGGTGGCAAGGCGAGGTTTTGATATGAGCTATTCCGTTGAGGGTTGTAAACCTGTGCAACTCCCTGTTGGTAAATGTAGTCCCGTGCACCTCTGGTAACCTGTGTACTGCAAAACTTTGTCGCAAACGGTCTATGGTGGCAGCAGACTTGGGTAACCAGATTTCGTGGATGTCTATCCACTTGAAGTGGGCGTCTATTAGTAAAAGGAACATTGTGCCTAAGAAGGGCCCCACATAGTTGATGTGGAGGCGCACCGATGGCCGCCCTGGCCATTCCCAGGGGTGCAATGAAGCTAAGGGGGGGTAGATTTTGTACCTGCTGGCATTGAAGACAACTTTTGATTTGGGTTTTGATGTTTGCGTCCATCCCTGGCCACCATAAGTAGCTCCGTGCGAGCATCTTCACCCTATTAATGTCAGGGTGAGTGCTATGTAATTTGGCCAGTAATGGCCTTTGCCCTCTCAGCTCCCCAGAGCAATATGCCATCCTAGCAGATGAACTCATATATGCAATTGAAATAGGGCTTCATGTCATCAGACTTTGGCTCGCCTGACCACCCATTCAAGACCTGCTCCCGGACATGAGATAAAAGTGGATCTCAGCTTGTCCACTCACAGATTTGTTTGGCCTGGACAGGGGAGGAATCCAAAAAATTTAGTAATAAGAGAAGTTCCTGGGGAATTGGGACCTTCATGTTGTTATCAGGGGTAGGCCGGCTCAGCACGTCAGCATGTGCAATCTAGCTTCCCGATTGGTGAATAAAAGTGTATTCGCAAGCAGCGTGCGAAATATATAACCAATGGGTCGTTCAAAGCCACCTGCCACCCGATGTTTAAGTACAGCCCCTACTCCTTAAGGGGATGCGTCACAAGTTAAAATCAATTCTTTCTCTGGGTCAAAGTGGACCAGTACGACCGATGATCTTAACAACTGCTTTACCTTCAGAAACACCTCCTTGGTGCAGAGCTTGCCAAATCCATTAATGGTTTTTCTTAAGCAATTTGTATAATGGAGCCAGTATTGCTGGTAGATTTGGGAGAAATCAGCCATAGTAGTTTGTCGTGCCTAAGAAGGCCTTTAGTTCTGTAGTGTTTTTCGGTGCAGGTGCCTCGCGAATAGACTTGACCTTTTCTTCCACGGGATGCAGGCCCTGTGCGTCGACCTTATGGCCCTAGTAAACTACTTCTTTGGCTTGGAAAATACTTTTTTCTTGTTTCAAATATACCCCGACTTGTGAGAAGCATTTCAGCACCCCCTCCAAATTAGCTAAGTGTTCTTTGTCAGTTAGTCCAGTGACTAAGACATCATCCAGATGAACAACAACATGGGGCAGTCCCTGAAGCAGATTTTCCATGGTATGCTGAAAAATAGCACATGTCAATAAAACCCCAAAGGGTAGTCGAATACATTGATAAAATCCTCAATGTGTACTGATGGTCACAAATTCCCTAAAGCCCTTTTCCAACTCTACCTGCTGGTAGGCGTGGCTGATGTCGAGTTTTGAATATGTGATACCCCCTGCCAATTTTGAATACAATTTGTCAATCTTCAGTATCGGGTGTCTATCAAGTTTGGTCACTCTGTTTACAGTTAACTTATAGTCAGCACATAAGCGAACACTTTGGTCTGGTTTCAGTGCGGGTACTATGGGTACCGCCCACTCGGAAAATTGCACCAGTTGTAAGATACCCAACTTTTCCAGCCTGTTTATCTCGGTTTTGACCTTGTCTTGTAGAGCTTGTGGCCCACGAATCCTTCCTAGCTTGTCACTGAAAATGGAAGCGTACTTTTGTAACAATTCCTGTAAGTTTCTCATTCTGATTTGAAAAATCTTGGCCCATTGCAATTTAATCTTTTTGAGCCAGTTGCGACCAATAAAACTAGGGCCTGCCCCAGCTTCTACTATAAGGGGTAAATTTGCAGATTGATCCCCATACTGCACCAGGACTTGACATATCCCTTTCACACTTATTTGTTCGCCCATATATGTTCTTAGTTTAGTGTCCAATTCTTCCAAACTTAAAGGATGGACCCCTTTATTCAAGTGTCTGAACCTATGTTCTCCTATGACAGACGTTGATGCCTCAGTATCAACCTCCATCTTGATGGGTTGTTCATTGACTCTAATGACTACCTGGATTGGTTCAGTTTTACCCATTTTCAGGTTGTATAATGAATAGATGTCAGATTCTGCTTCCTCTGGTTCTTCAAGGAGACAGATTTCGAAATTCCTACCTTTGTTTTCAAAATGCTGTCTCAGCCTATCTTGACAGTGCCACGTTATGTGACCATTGTGATGGCAGAAAAAGCATTCGATATTTCTTAATTGTCGATTGCCTGCAGGCTGCCTGGATGAATTTCTCTCATTAATGTCGTGGGTTTTCTCTGTAGTACTGCTGTTCTTCAATGGTCTGTACATAGTGGCCGTTTCCCACCTTTCTGCGGAGTCCGATGTTTTCGCGCCTTTTGTTACCGGCCCTCCCCGGCCTACAGATGGATGGTGCCATTTTGTGTATCTTTTATTGCCTCTGAGTCTCTAACAGTGCTCTCCATGGCTGTTGCCAATTCTAATGCCTTACTGAAGTCTAGATTAGTTTCAGATAGCAATCACTTTTGAATAGCATCGTTCCCAATTCCACAGATCAATCGGTCTCTCAACATGTCATTAATTGAAGTTCCGAACTCACAATATTCCGTTAATTCCTTTAAAGCAGCTACATAGCCAGCGATTGTCCCTCCTGGAGGCTTATTCCTTGAATTGAATTTGAAACGCTGCACAGTGAATGAGGGCTTTGGCTTCAGGTGGTTTTTTTACAATATTTACTAACTCGTCAAAAGTCTCCTTATTGGGGGTGTTAGGTGACGTGAGGCTGTGGATCAAAATCGCCCTCTTCTTGTCCTATCCTGCACTTTGGTTAGTGGTAAAGAAGAACGCTAGGCACTCAATGTAATGAGACCAGTCATCAGGGTTGAATGGTTTAAGATGCCCAAACTGCGGCATACTTGATGACTAAGGAGACTGCGCTTTCAAACAGCTTTCAAGGTAATGGCGAAGTAACATAGCTGACTTACCACAGCTTTCTTGACTGTCGTCAATTGATCCGATCCCATCTTCGTCGCCAATTTTATGTTTTTGATTATCAAGTTCGCTTTGCCCTGCAAACACAATTTGTCCCCTTGATATTAACACATTAGTTGGTGCTTGAAACAATACAGGCAGAAAGACCGATTGACTGAACAAACACTGGTGATTTATTGGAACTAATATCTAGTGACAGTCTTAAAACATTGGAACAGAGCACTAACACATTGTGTGCTTCTTCAATCATCTCCAGATCTAGACTTACAGTTACCAAAGTAGCCCGCGCTGTATAGTGATTGGCCAATACAGTCATGTGGTCAATGAACTACATTCTCTTAAAGGTACATAGCACTCCACTTTACCACAGGAGGAAAGAACAACAGGGAACATCTGTGATAGAGTGGAAGCAGAAGAGATCCCAAATGACAAACAAAATTATGGTGCAAGGCAATGGGGAGTGGTAATGGGAAAAGTGAAGAAACAATGGATGCTTCTTGAGGAAAGGTAAATAGCATTAATAGCTTCTATCCAAAAACAATGGAGCAGTGGTTATCATCTGAAATTGTTGAGCTTGGCATTGAGTCTGGAAGACTACATTGTGCTTAATCTATAGAAGGGAACTGCAAAATGCATCTCTGCACTGCTAGTTTCAACACTACGGGAGTCAGGTGATAAGAAAATGATGGGGTCCCCTCCTGACATGGCCAGCTCCAAACTCCATGTTGTGAAAAGTGATAGAGCAGTCACCTGTGCATTAGCTGGAAGCATGTAAAGTGGGCAGGTCGTGACATGAGTTGGTGTCTAACCTCGCAGGTCCTGTTAACGCCCTCTCTTAAACATGCACAGATAAACATGCTCTCAGCTGCATTAGGGATGTACCCTAGGCAGCACGTTTTAATGGCGTCATCATTCAACTTTCAGATGAGATGTTGTTGACTATCTTTTTGCTGCTGCAGAGTTAGTGAATGTATTGTATTGTTGGAGGAGTTGAATGCAACTCTTTCAATCAGAATGGAGAAACACTGGACCATTGGAAGGTGTGGAGTATATTTGAAAGACCTCGGAGCACACCAAATGTTCCCAGTTATTGGTTGGGGATTGCTATTACTGTAGTTCCTCTTGAGCAGTAGCATCATAGGGAGATGGAGCAGAAGCAGCAGAGAGGGAAAGCTGTTCGCAGAGGGAGGAAGAGGAAGGGAGGAGGCATCTGGCACATCATTGCTCCAGATAGACTGTCCGTAAACATCTCATCAGACTCCAGTTCCCCTGAAAATATTTCCAGGTCGCCATTGCTCCACATCTCTTCATCTTTCCATCCCTCTGTTTCGGAACAGCCCAGCATCCCCTTGGCAAAATCCTGAAGTTAAAGCCACCACAAACCAATCATTCCATAATAATCTTAATCAACAACCCTTCCAATAATACATAAAATATTAAACTATTCATACTTGTAACTCCCATAGCACCTGTCTTGGTGGTGTTTTTTGCTTGGTCCAGTGCTCCTACACAGTGCTTCCCCAGTGGCTGCAGCATGGCTAGTGGAAGGCTGCTGACTGTCAGTGGGGGAGACAGCAGATGACTTTGTAGGATGTCCTCGAGTAGCTCTGGGTCACTAGGGCTCAGTTTTGAACTATAACAACTCAGTATGGGTGGCAGTAGTCTGGGCGAGCTGGCTGACAGGCAATGAAAAGGGCACTGGAATGGTGACAATGATGGAAGCATAAATGCTCTTATCCTGAGAGAGGGGTGAGGACATGCAACCATGCCTGTCCCCTGCCAGTTCTTTGCTGCTGCCAACTTGCTCTGCAAGACGGGGGGAAGGGTGTTAGTGAGTAAGAAGCAATGTGTTTGGGCGACATGTCTGTCATAGCTGAGAAGCTGGAAATGTGTAGAAGCTGTGGGATGTGCTTTGAGGCTTACCGCAGTGGTAAGTGTGTGACGGAGAATTTAGGAGGAACATATTTACCCAGAGACTGGTGAGAATATGGGCCTGGTACTACTTGGATTGGCTAAAGCAACTAGCACAGATGCATTTAAAGGAAAGCTAAATAAGTACATGAGTGAGAATTTATAGAAGGACATGTTGATAGGCTAAGATGAAGTAAGGTGGGGTGGCATCCCATGCAGAGTGTTACAAATGCTGAACATTACAAGATAGTTATGTTTTAAAATGTCTCCTTTAATTTAAGGTGAAACAGAGTGTTCTAAAAATTGGGGTAATGAAGTAATACTAAACACCTCCACTTGGATGCATGCCCATGTGATTTGGTTGTCTTGGGGGAGAAACTCAAACAGAAACCTAATGAAATATCTAGTGACAGTTTTAAAACATTGGCACTGTATTTTGCAGAAAACAGTTGTTTTTTATGAGAGAGAGAGAGAGAGAGAGAGAAGGCAGATACTGCTTAAGCAGAAGGATTTATTTTTGTATTAATAATTAAGCAGGATGCTTGTGAAATTTTGTGTTCTGTTTGAAAGTAAGGGGACAGAATTGATGGGACCATTGGAGATTTAAAGAACAAGTAATCACCAACTAGGCCTTGCTGGTGAAAGTCAGATCCGGAAGGCTCAAGCAACATGGAACAACTTTCAAAGGACACTAGAAGTTTTGACCTAGCGTGGCATGGAGAAGTGAGCCTGATGGAGAGCTGAGAGCAATTCTGGACTTGTTCCTGTAATGTTACACATCTGCCAGAAGTGTGATGCATAGCAAAAAGGGTTGTAAAATGTATTTTGATTGCATTATTTTGTTAATATGTAAGTTCCTTTTCTTTAGTTTGGTGTGTTAGTTGCCTGTTAAGTAATGTTTCATCTATGTTGATTTTAGTTTCTTTGTTACAGTAAACATCTTAAACCATGAAATTTTGTACTTCAGTAATTTCCATTGGTCACTGGAAAATTCATATATTTTTTTAAAAGCTATCGGTCTCTACGGGGATCATAACAAATCGAGGGTTCGCCCAGCATCAAATTCAGAGGTTGTAAGATGGGCACACTGGAATTTTCCAGAATTTAAACAAAGAAGATTTCATATTTACTTTTTCTGTATTCAGTGAAAAATCAATGTTGCCACTTCCAATGCTTAGGCGTTTCTGGGGAGAGGGGACCTGTTTGTTAGTGCCTTGCAACAGTTAACAAAGGTTAAGTTGAAGGCTGTGGCAGAGAAATTAGAAGTCAACTTGAAAATAGTTGCTAAAAAGGCAGAGGGACATGTGAGGGCTGAATAAAAAACAAGACAATAGCATTGATATGATTGTACAATGCTCCAACAGAAACAGTTGTTTCAGCGGGTGCAGCTCATGATGAGCATGTGGTTTCTCCTCTATGTACTGATAGAATGGGTGGAATTGTCCGGTCCTGTTGGCGGCGGGCTTCATGGCGGCCAGAGGGGGCAGAATCTGAGTGTGAGGGGCAGAAATTGGCTTCATGCCAGCGTGAAATCACAGCGGAATCATCGAATAGTGTTGGAACGCAAATCCCGCTGGAACCCGGCATGAACATGATTTGCATCCCACTAATGGGATGCAAAGAAAGACCCGACCGTAATCATCCCCCCACGCCCGATTTATCATTACCCCACGGGAAAATACACTGGCCTGGAATACGTCTGGACAAGTGTGACATGCAGAAGTTGGAACTTAACTTTATGGCCTTCCTCAGATCATGGACATCCAAGGAGAAGAAGATGCTGGAGCCCTACAGCTACCGGACCCTGGAGGAACATGTGCATTGCATGCTGGGTGGATTCTCATAGACATGGCTCCACCACGAAGCAGCTCTCGGAAGTTGGAAGGTCTCCGTTAATACCTCAGGCCTGCTTCGGAACATCACAGTCTTGGCCATGGGCTGCTATGGATGATCGTGGGGAGAGTCATAGAGTTATACAGGACAGAAACAGGCCCTTCGGCCCATCATGTCCATTTCCATCACTTGGCCTGTAGCCCTGTATGCTATGGCATTTCAAGTGCTCACCTAAATACTTCTAAAGTGTTGTGAGGGTTCCTGCCTCCACCACCCCCTCAGGCAGTGTGTTCCAGATTCAACCACCCTCTGGGTGAAAAAAGTTTTCCTCAAATCCCCTCTAAACCTCCTGACCCTTCCTTACCTTAAATCTATGCCCCCTAGTTATTGAAACCTCCACTAAGGGGAAAAGTTTCTTCCTATCTACCCTATCTATGCCCCTCATAATTTTGTTAACTTCTATCAGGTTCCCCCTCAGCCTTCTCTGCTCCAAGGAAAACAAATTTTGCCTATCCAGTCTCTCTTCATAGCTGAAATGCTCCAGCCCATGCAACGTCCTGGTGAATCTCCTCTGCACCCTCTCCAGTGCAATCACATCCTTCCTATCACAGAATATGCTGGAAAAACTGCTTCCTGTAAGGACCCCATCTTATTCTCTCAGTTCCTTCGCCTCCGTTGCATCTGTTCCAATGATGCCACTTTCCAAAACGGCACTTCTGACATTTCTTCCGTCTTCCTTAACCAAGGTTCCCCCCACTGTGGTTGACAGGGCCCTCAACCGTGTCCAACCCATCTCCCACGCCTCTGCCCTCACACCTTCCTCTCTCTCCCAGAACAATGATAGGGTCCCCCTTTTCCCACGTTTCACCCCACCAGCCCCCGCATTCAAAGAATCATCTTCCGTCATTTCCGCCAACTCCAGCAAGATGCCACCACCAAACATATCTTCCCTTCACCCCCCCTGTCGGCATTCAGTAGGGACCATTCCCTCCAGGGCACTCTGGTCCACTCCTCCATCACTCCCAACACCTCATCCCCATCCCACAGCACCTTCCCATGCAATCACAGAAGGTGTAACACCTATCCCTTTACCTTCTCCCTTCTCACCGTCCAAGGGCCCGAACACTCATTTGAGGTGAAGCAGCACTTCACTTGCACCTCTTTCAATTTGGTCTACTGCAGTCGCTGCTCCCAATGCGGTCTCCTCTATATTGGAGAGACCAAACACAGACTGGGTGACCACTTTGTTGAACACCTTCGGTCTGTCCACAAGCATAACCCAGACCTTCCTGTTGCTTGCCATTTCAACACACCACCCTGCTCTCATGCCCACATGTTCATCCTTGGCCTGCTGTAATGTCCCAGTAAAGCCCAACACAAACTGGAGGAACAGCACCTCATCCTCCAATTAGGCAATTTACAGCCTTCTGGACTTGAATTCAACAACTTCAAACCATGAACTCTCTCCTCCATCCTCACCCCCTTTCTTATCCCTTTTTTCAATGTCCATTTTCATTTTATAAGTTTTATTTTTTCATTTTTTAATTTTTATTTATTACCTGTTTATTTTTATTTTTATTTATTTTCATTTTTATTCATTGTTTAATCACCACCTTTTATCCTATTTTCAATCTTTTTTCCCACTACTGTCCCCTCCTCCACCCCAACCCCACTAGGGCCACATGTCACTTGTTCATGTTGTTCTTTCCAGAGTGCTTAGCCTTGTCCTGCTATTATCACATTCTGCTCTCTGATCTTAACACCACCATCAGCATCACCTTTAGTTAGTACCACTATCATTAACACCCTTTGTCCTTTTGTCCATGACATCTATGGCAATCTCTCCTTTGCTTCCACCTTTCACTGGCCTTCTATCCAGCTTCACCTGCTGCATCCCCCTTAAACAGTATAAATTTCATCCCATTTTTACTTCTCTTTAGCTCTGAAGAAGAGTCATACAGACTCGAAATGTTAACTCTTTTTTTTTCTCTCCACAGATGATGTTAGACCTGCTGAGTTTTTCCAGCATTTTCTGTTTTTGTTTCAGATTTCCAGCATCGGCAGTATTTTGCTTTTATCGCATCCTTCCTATCGTGTGGCAACCAGAAATGCACACAGTACTCCAGCTGTGCCCTAAATAGCATTTTATACAGCTCCACCATAACCTCCCTGCTCTTATATGCTATGCCTTGGCCAATAAAGGCAAATATCCCATATGCCTTCTTAACCACCTTATCTACCTGTGCTGATGCCTTCAGGGATCTATGGACATGCACAGCAAGGTCCCTCTGATCCTCTGTGCTTCCTAGGGTTCTACTGTTTATTCATTCATTCATTGTTTATTCCCTTACCATGTTAGTCTTCCCAAAATGCATCACCTCACACTTCTCAGGATTAAATTCCATTTGCCACTGCTCTGCCCACCTTACCAGCCCATCTATATCCCCCTTTAATCTAAGGCTTTCCTCCTCACTATTTACGACAATACCAATTTTCGTGTCATCTACGAAATTACTGATCATACCTCCTATATTCACGTCTAAATCATTAATTTACATTACAAACAGTAGGGTCCCAGCACCAATCCCTGTGATACACCACTTGTCACAGGCTTCAAATCGTAAAACAACCTTCGACCATCACCCTGTGCCTCCTGCCACTAAGCCAATTTTGGATCTAATTTGCCAAATTGCCCTAGATCCCATGGGCTCTTACCTTCTTGACCATTCTCCCATGCGGGGCCTTGTCAAAAGCCTTACAAAGCCCATGTAGACTATATCAACTGCACTACCTTCGTCTACACAACTAGTTACCTCCTCGAAAAATTCAATCAAATTTATTGGACATGATCTCCGCCTGATAAAGCCATGCTGACTATTCCTGTTTAATCCCTGCCTCTCCAAGTGGAAATTAATCCTATCCCTCAGAATTCTTTCCAATAGTTTTCCTACCACTGATGTTAGACTCACTCACCTGTAATTACCTGGTTTACTCCTACTACCCTTCATTATTTCTTGAATAATGGTACCACATTCGCTGTCTCCAGTCCTCTGGCACCTCTCCTGTGGCCACAGAGGATTTGAAAACTAGTGTCAGAACCCCATGCAATTCCTCCCTTGCCTCACATATAGCCTGGGATACATCTCATCTGGGCCTGGGGATTTATTCACTTTTAAGCCCGCTAAAACCACTAATACCTCCTCCCTTTCAATGCTAAGTTGTTCAAGTATATCACAGTCCCCCCACCACCCTGATTTCTACACATACATCGTCCTTCTCCATGGTGAACACAGATGAAAAGTAATCATTCAAAACCTCACCTACATCCTCCGGCTCCACGCACAGATTGCCACTTTGGTCCCTAATGGGCCCTACTCTTTCCCTGGTTATCCTCTTGCCATTAATATATTTATAAAATGCCTTGGGGTTTTCCTTTATCTTGCCCACTAGTGTTTTTTCATGCCCCCTCTTCGCTCTCCTAATTATTTTTTTAAGTACCCCCCTACACTTTCTAGCCCCTCTAGGGTTTCTGCTGTTTTCAGCCCTCTGTATCTCCCATAGGCCTCTTTTTTTCCTTATCCAATCCTCTATATCACTTGACATCCAGGGTTCCCTGGACTTGTTGGTCCTACTCTTCACCTATACGGGAACATGTTGGCCCTGAACTCTCGCTATTTCCTTTTTGAATGACTCTCACTGGAATGATGTATTCTCTCCTGCAAGTAGCTGCTCCAAGTCCACTTTGGCCAGATTCTGTCTTATCATACTGAAATCGGCCTTCCCCTAATTCAGGACCTTCATTTCCGGTCCATCTTTGTCCTTTTCCATAATTACCTTAAATATTACAGAGTTACGGTCACTATCCCTGAAATGCTCCCCCTCTGACACTTCTACCACATGCCTGGCTTCATTCCCTAAGATTAGGTCCTGTACCACCCCTTCTCTTGTAGGACTTTCTATGTGCTATCTGCCCCCTCTAAGCCTTTCACACTAAGACTATCCCAGTTAATGTTGGGGAAGTTGAAATCCCCTACTATTATTACCCTATTATTTTTACACTTCTCTGAGATTTGCCTACATATCTGCTCTACCTCCCCCTGGATGTTTGGAAGCCTATAGTATACTCCCAACACAATGATTGCCCCCTTTTTGTTTTTACATTCTACCCAGATGGCCTAATTTGAGGAACCTTCTAAGATACCGTCCCTCCTTACTGCAGTAATTGACTCCTTGATCAAAAGTGCTATGCCACTTCCTCTTTTACACATCACCTGTCACGCCTGAAGAGGATGGCCTGGGTGTGAGTGGGAGAGGAAGGTACACTTTGTGGGCTGAGGTTGTGGGGGGTGGGGGCTGAAGGTGTCATGGGTGAGGTTGGGAGGGGGACGAAGGTGTTGGGGAGGTGAGGTTGGGAAGGGGAGATGAAGGTTTCACAGGGGAAAGGCTGGGAGGGGGAAGGAGGGGTCCAGGGGGAGGAGGTAGTACGGGGGTGGGGAGGAGAATGTAATTGTGGAGAATGCTGCAGGTGGGGAGGAAGGTGTAAGGGAAGGAGTTCAGAGGGGGAAATGTGTCTGGGGACAGGGGGGAGTTCGGAGGGGGGAATGTGTCCAGGGGGAGAAGAGAGTTCGGAGGGGGAAGGTGAGTCAGGGGAGGAGGGAATTCGGAGGGGGGTAGGTGTCTGGGTGGAGGAGGGAGTTTTGAGGGGGGAAAGGGTCCGGGGGAAGGGGGCAGTAAGGGTGGAGGAAGGAGTAATGGTGGGGGGGATTTCCAGATGAACATGCAAGGGAGGGGTCTGTGGAATCAATGATTGCCTTCTGGGTAGCAAACTGAGGGTGGGCATATTAGGAAGGAAAGGTGAGTGTGTGGGAGGCAGAGGGAGCCGGTAGGGTGGGAGGGTGAGGGTGCGTTGGGAACGGTAGAAGGGGCGGTGAGTGTGATTGGTAGGGACACGGAGGCAGACATGGACCCTGAGGATGGGGAGGAGGAGATCGGGGAGGTAAATGTGGGAAGAGTGAGATTCTCCGGGGGGTAGGGAATGTGCACGTTCACCTGGACATCCTGAAATGATGAGGGTTCGGGTTGGTAGGTGACGGTGGGGAGGTGGAATGTGAGCTTGGGGTTCAGTAGTGATTGGGGAAAGGACATCAGTGACTAGGGGAGGGGAAAGTACGGGGGAGCTGATCAGAAAATTGCCGAATACCATGTTTGTCAAATCAAAAATGAGCGAAGCCTCGTGTTGGATGGGCACAGCTCTGCATGGCAGTGCAGTGGCTGGGTGAGGTGCAGGTCAGCTCAGATGGACAACTGAAAGAGAACCCAAGCAGGCAGCATTGAAAATGCTTGGGACATGTAAGATGAGTGATGAATGAAGACTCCATGTGCGTAGGAGAGTCTTGCATGAGGCTATGTAAGGCCCTGCCACACACACTTCTCCCTCCAGAATCACTCGTGGCCTGGCTACATACAGCTGAACTGCTAGTGACTGGGTTGGCGGGTGATGCAGGGTATGGACTTGTGGAGCCTGTACATGACATCAAAAGACAATATTACATATTATTCAGTGAAAGTGAGCATATTTTCAGGTTAGAAAGTGTAGAAAGTGACAAAATGTGTTCACCCGTGCAACCACTTGTGATCAGAATTTCTTTAATTTTTCTAGGACTATCACTTCTTTTAGGTGCAGCCCTGACATCCACAGCAAGGGTGGAGACAGCCTGTGCAATGGTTGCTCCTGTTGCCTCTGATGGCTTCGACGAGCGTCCTCTGGAGAGCCGAGGCCTGGAGGGCCCTGGCTTGTTTGGCTGTCCTCCTGTGGGCCAGCTGCTCCCTCTGCAGTGACAGAGGATGAGGTTGAGGGGGTCACAGGCAAAATAGACTCAGAGAGAGCTGACAGCCTATGATATTCCTGAGTGGATGACTCAGGGGTATCCAGCTGCCACTCCTCCTCTTTTTGGGTGTCCGAGCACCCCAGCCTAACTCCTTGAGAGGAAGGAGCACTTGGAGGGATGTCGAGGTGCCCCGTCTCCCCCTCGCGTTGCCACTGCAGGAACTCACCCATGGTAACCGGGATGGGGTGCAGGTCTGCGCACAACTCTGCATTCTGCTGAACCAGGGTCTCCATGGCATCTGCCATCCTTCCCATGCAGACCACCATAAGAGCATGTGTGGCAATCACTTCATCAGAGAACAGGCGGATGCACTCTTCTGACTCGCGTGCCACTCTGTTGAGGGCTTCCAAAATCTCTGCGTAATGATCCCCTGCCTTCTGCTGATTCTTCCCGATGAGTTGGAAAGCTGAAGCCAGAGGCTTGTCTTCAGACTCGGACCTTACAGATGCCTCTTCCCGAACTGTCCTCCAAGTGCCGGGGAGCTCAGCTGAACCTGCCTCCTCCTGCTGCAGACACGTGTCTGTACGGTGACCATCAGATTGTGAATCCAAGCCTGCTGTAGATCTAGGTCCCGCCTAGGTGTGTGTCTCTCTGCATTGGTAGGGGGTGTGGGTATGCACTGTGATGGGTCTTCCAGGCAGCTTATTTCCAGTTCTTCAATGGAGGATATATTCTCTTCACTGGAGGTGAGGCCTGGATGGACCTGAAGGACTGCCTGGCTGAGGGCGTTGGTCGCTAAGCAGAGCTCCCTGTGAACCAAAATACAGATAATTAATGCATGGCAACACAGTCAAAAGCAGGAGAGAGAACACTTACAGTTGCATTGAGAGGATAATGTGGTGCTGAATCCTCATGTGAGCGTTTGCCACAGACCTAACAGGAACGGTCCACGTCCTCACCAGTCAGCGCGATGGCACACTCCTCAAAGTGAGTGAGGGGCCACTCCACCACTGGACTGGGACCTCTCCCTGCTGCTGTAAGCCAGCTTGTCCTGCATGAAAACAGGTGGAGAAAGTGTGAGCAGGACACATGGCACTGCGTGGAATGTTTGTGTGGTGAGCGGAGCCATGGACCGGATAAGGAATGCGAGCACAGATGGAGATGTGAGGGTGTGTGTGAGAGTCAGTGGTATTGTCCCTTGAGGTATGAGATCCCTATGGGTTTGTGATGGGTTTGTGATGTATGAGTTGAGAGTGATGAGATGGTTGACTGGCGAAACAGATGAGAGCAGTGCACTTTAGATATGGCCGCAGTGCTTCCTTGTTCCGGGCGCCATATTTAAAGTGCACCAGAGCACAGCCTACTTCATGTCTATAGACCAGGACTGCTCCAGGTGACAGATGGCCCCGAAAGCCCAGAAAATGGCAGCCCCCAAATTCAGTGATGACTCTCTGGGGCACCTGCTGCATGCAGTAGAAGGCCGCCGTGATGTCCTCTACCCCGGTCTGGCTGCAGGAGGTCCACCAGAGTCACCAGCCCGGCTTGGGAGGCGGTGGCAGCGGTGGTCAGTGCCACCGGAGCACAGAGGAGGTCAGCCATCCAGTGCAGGAAGAGGATGAATGCTGTCATCCATTCCGCCAGGGTAAGTTAACCACATCATCATCCTCAGCTCACACACTCACAAACCCATCCCACATCGACATGGATCTCACACCTCAAAAAGCCATTGATGCTTTTAAATCACTCAGCGTTTCTTGTACAATTTCAGTTTCCACAACCTCAGTGGGCTTTTCTGAAACCAGTGGAGATGGCAATACCTTATCCCCAGCCAAGTCATTTCATGCTAAAAAACCAAGACTGTTAATAAGCAAATTAGAAACAACCTCCACAATTACAGAACTTTTAATTAAGCCACATTTTAAATTAACTCTGTACAAAGGAATCAGTAAACAATCCCCATCAATACCCCACACTAACAGTTTTGCAAGCATCGAACTATCTGGAGGTGATTTCATGTTGCCTGCCAACATCAATGACTATACTGCCCTTGGATCTTTAAGGATGACGATCGACTTGCCTGCCTCAGCAAATGGAAATGGGGACATTTTCCATTTAAACAATAAACTTCTATAATTTTTCAACTGTCCCAAATTTGCACTAGGTGTGGCAGCGCGCCAGTAAGGGGACGATACAGCGCAAAAGCCCACCATTGCGGCCGGTAGGTAAAATGTCTTTTTTCACGCCCATTACTGCACTTAGTGCAAATCTGGGACAATTAGTAAAATTAAAAGCACCAATGGTTTTTTGTAACCCTGCTACAAGAATTGATGTTTTGACTAAAGATGTGTCCAAAGAGTCAGAAACTCAGCTTATTAATTTGACAAGGACATTGGAACATCATGCTGAAAAGCAGAAGTTAATCACAGTTGAAGATTATGTAAAGGCATCTGAATTAAAAATGCAAGTCAAACATGGGCAAGGTATAGAAACGCAGATAGCAACAGTACTCAAAGCTAACTATGAGATAAAGGAAAGGAATGCTGTGGAGGAGAATCAGACCATTGCTGAATCTATTGCTGACACGATGGCTGCCAGAAAGAATATATGTTCTTGAACATAGAAGAAAACTTCAAAATGACAAAGTAATTGTTCTTGCTAGAAAGGAATTAACCAATGTTTAAATGTAATGGGAGGATGAAAATAAAAAATAATTTTTAAAAATTTCTTAAAACAGCTAAAGAGAATCTTACTCTTCAGAAAATTAACTGCTTGCACAAAAAGAGGCAGAATTAAACCTACATGTCCAAAAAAAGAAAACTAAAGTATCAAATCATAAACAAGAACTTCAAGATAAAGGTGATCCTGCATTTAAACTGGATGTGGTGAATTCAATTGTCCTTAATGGCAATTCAGATGTTTGGCTGGTTGAAACATTTTTTCATGGACCTGGACATTAAAAACAAAATGCAGACATGGAAGAAAATGAAGATCAGGAGTTAGCACCTGAACAGAGTGATTCAGAGTCTGTTTTAAAAAATAAAAACCCTAATGACAATTTAGCGTCCGCCTTTAAACAAGGAAAAAGGAAATTGCTGCACCCAGATGGTAAGAAGTGCTATGATATGAGATGTTTCCTTAGATTCCAATTCACAGCTGTCAGTATGCAGAAGTCAGATGGTTTGCCAACAATCAGCAATGCTGCCCTTGACAAAGTTAACCAGACCAAATAAATTGTAAAACCTTTGAGCCCATCACAAATACTATCCCAGAGTTCCGACTAAATGTAATTCAATGCAGATTTTAAAAAGCAACATGACGACTGCAAAACCACAGTACAATCTTTTAACCAATGGCAGGGAAACACTGTATAGACTGTGCAAAATGAAAACTGAGATATTTTGCAGAGATTGAAAGAAAGTGAATTTGCCAGCAGTAAAAGAAACTCTAATTTTCAAGGGAATTGGGACTCTAAGAACTAACACAAGCTGGGTTTTAATTCTTGATTGTCACATGTGGTTAGTTGTCACAGATAAAACCTTATTGTGTTGCTAATACAAGAGGTTTAATGATGAAATATGATGAAATGTTACCTGTCCTGTGTGCAGTAAGTTGTTAGATGATTGAAATTTGTTATATTTTGATAGTATAATGGAAAGATCATTACTACAGTGATGTGTCTTCATTTTTAGGGGTAGGCATTACGAATGCTGGACTTTACAAGCGGGTTATGTTTTGAAATGTCTCCTTTAACTTGAGTTGAAGCAGAATATTCTAGAAAGGGGGATAGTGATTTCATACTAAACACCTCTGTTCAAAAACAGGCCCGTGTTATCTGGTTGCCATGAAACTTACAGAAACTCACTGAAATATCAAGTGATATTTTTCACACCTTGGCAGTAAAAGGACAGCTGTTTTTAAGAGACAGAGAGGGAGAGAAAAAGAGAGGGAAGATACTGCTGTGGTGAAGCAGAAGGACTGTTATTGTGTTAACAACCAAGCAGGATGCTTGTGAGGGTTTGTGTTCTGTTGCTGCAGGATGCTTCCATAAGGACAGTGGAAATGTTTTAGGGATGTCTTCAAAGCATCCTTGAGGTGGTTAAACATCTCTGCAAACCCATGGGAGACCCTGACTTGTGACCGACCAAAATTGAGAAAGTTCATTTGGGAAGGCAGCGAACACTTCAAGACGCTTCATTGGGAACATGCAGAGGTGAAGTCGAGACACTGGGGAGAATGCACAAACCTCCAAACAACTCACTTACCCAACCTTTCAAGCAGCGCCTGCCTCACATTTGGCAGAATCTGCAAATTATGCATTGGACTTATCAGTCATCTCAGAACTCATCAAACCAGAATAAAAGCAAGTCAATCCTGAGGGACTGTCCAAGAAAAAAAAGGTAAATATTACGTCAGAAGTTGGGTCTAAAGCATGCATTTCTGTGTTATTCTTACCTGTCATAACATTTCTCATCACATTGTCCCTGTAGCACTTTGTTGATAACAACCCGAATTATAAAACTCCATATCCTCTGATTCACTATGAGCAATGCCATGAGAAGTCTTCTTATACAAAAAAAGTTTTAACTCTGTCTCATTCAGGTGTAAAAACAAGAGAAGGAAAGCCAGTGTTATAGAGTTGATTTTACAGGCAACTTTTCTTGGTGGACACATTTAACTTTATTTACAAGACAGCAGCAGCAACTACATGTGTGCATCAAACTCTATGGGAAGAATTTTCTGGTTGGCGAGCGGGGGCGGGGCCCACTCGCTGACACATAAAATGAGGCACGGTGACCTTGGGCGTGCTTGGCTGCGCTCCTGCCAAACTGTCAAAGGCCTATTAGGGCAATTAAGAAAGTTAAGGTTGGCAGACAGGCGAAGAGCCTAGGCGGCTTTCACATTTTTCATGAAATCTAATCAACGGGCGGGATGAGGTTTCACGAAGGGTTTATTAATTAAATAAACATTTTTGAAAAAAATTAATGGACATGTCCCAGCTCATGTGACAGTTTGACATGACGAGACATGTGCTTAAAATTTTTTTTTCCCTTTATTAAATTTTTCTGAACTTAAACTAATCTCCCTGAGGCATGGAGGTGCCTCAGGGTGATTTCTGCGCTCTTTTGCGCGCATGCACGAAAGAGCACAGGCCCCGACTCAGGGAATCACCCCCCCACCGCCTGCACAGGGAGCGCACAGCACTTCTGGGTGTGTGTCACGCTGGCGGGCCTTAATTGGCCCGCCACATAAAATGGCGGCGCCCAGGCAATCGGGGGCGCTGATTGGGTCTGAGCCCACCTGTGCCCACTCCGGCTCTGCCCCCCGCCATCCAGAAAATTCTGCCCTATGACTAAAGAAGAGCCCTCTCCTAGAGGTTTCCCGTGCTGCTAACTCATTGGTTTACACAGATCATGTGATCTTACAACACAGGATTCTTCTTAAAGCTACAGTCTTACGTTTATCAGAACTATAATTACTACATTCTTCCCCCTTTAACTTCTCTGTTCATTTTGTGTTTACAAGGATATTTATCTCATGACATTACGATATTTACGTAGGTCATGAAATTATAAGTTCAGTCTTTCAGGTGGTTTCCTGATCTGTGTGGAACATCGTAGCTCCATGACTTTAGATTCTTTTGCAGTAAACACATTCTCTGGAACCGCATTAACTTCTGGTACCTTATTAGGCACATGCAGTTCAGTGTCTTCCACTCCAACAGAGACATTGGACATGTCTGTCCTTGATTGAGAAATTTCAACAGGAACCACAGGCTCAGCAATGGTTATATGTGGAACATCATTTTGTTGCGATATCTCCCTTCTTCTTAAATGATCCAGGTGCTTACTAGTGATCCAGCCCTCCACTTCCACATGGTATGACAATGGTCCTGTCACTGAACTTACTTTACCAGGTAACCATTTCAATCCTCCACCGAAATTCCTTACATATACTGCATCTCCAACAGTAAATTGTCGCTCACAGCAATGTAAATCATGAGTCGTTTTTTGGTTCCCTTGACTTTTTTCCACCTTCCCTTCCAAATTGGTAAGTATCAGGCTTAGTCTTGTTCGAAGGCGGCACCTCATCAGTAATTCTGCAAGTGTTGCTCCTGTTGTAGTGTGGAGGATTTGTTCTGTAGTGAAATAGGAAACAAGCAAATCTCGTTTCTAACGATTCACCTGTTAACATTTTCATTCCTGCCTTAAAAGTTTGTACTCCTCTTTTCACCAGTCTGTTAGATGACGGATAGTACGGCGCAGTCTTCACGTGGTTGGTACCATTGATGCTAACAAATCGTTGAAACTCAGCGCTCGTAAACTGGCAATCCATGGATGTCGAAGATTTGGCATAGTTTTTCTAAAGTAGCGCCTGACGTTGGTGACTTTACCTCATCAATGTCTAACCACTTGGAATGAGCGTCTATAATCAGTAAAAACATGGTTTCAAGGAAAGGATCGAGGTAATCTATGTGCAATCTCATCCAGGGTCTACCAGGTCACTCCCATATGTGTAATGGGGCTGCCACTGGCAACTTTTTTGGTGTTGACATTGTACACAATGTTTTACCAGCTTTTCAATATTGCCGTCCATCACCGGCCACCAAAGATAACTTCGCGCTATCATCTTCATTCGTGAGATTCCTGGATGGACACTGTGTAGCACTACTAAGAGTGGTTCCCTTCCACATGAAGGAACTACTACTCATGCATCCCATAACAGAATACCATCTTGAGTGCTCATCTTGTGCCTTTGGTTGAAAAATTATTCAATTCATCAGAGACTGGTTCCTGGGGCCAAGCAAGTAACACTTGGTCTCTCACTCAAGACAAGACTGGATCACGCCTCGTCTAGTTTCTTATCTGTCTGACACAGACTGATGAGGAATCCAGGAAATTCATACTAATTTGAGCTCTTGGGGAACTGGGACGTAGTCATTGTTCTCTTGCAAAGGAAGGTGACTTAGGGCATCAGCATTTGCTATTTGAGTCCCTAGTCTATGTACAAAGGCATATTCATATGCTGCCAAAATTAGGGCCCATCTTTGTATTCATGCAGAAGCTATGGGAGGAATTGCCTTTTCCTCGCTAAACAGACCCAAAAGTGGTTTGTGGTCTGATACTATTGTGAAATTTCATCCATGCATATATTGGTGGAATTTTTTTACACCAAAAATAATCGACAGACCTTCCTTTTCGATTTGAGAATATCTTTTTTCAGCTGTGGTAAGTGTCCTGGATGCATAGCCTATCGGCCTCTCTGTACTGACATCCATCTTGTGAGATAGTACCGCTCCCACTCCATAGGGGGGGCACATCGCAGGTTAGCACCAATTTCTTTGTCGGGTCAAAGTGCACTAAGAAATTTGAAGTGTGCAAGAGCTGTTTTACTATCATGAAAGCTTCTTCTTGGGGTGACTCGCAAACCCAACGCTGGTTGTTCTTTAGCAGTGAATGTAGAGGGGCTAGAACCATTGATAAATTTGGTAGAAATCGACCATAATAATTTACCATCCCTAAAAATGAATTCAGAGATGCTCTTAGGCGTAGGTGCCTCTCTGATTGCTTTAACCTTCTCTTCAGCTGGATGTAACCATTGGGCATCTACCTGGTGGCCCAAATAAATGACTTCATTTGCCCGAAATGTGCATTTTCCCTTCTTTAGGTGAACTCCTGCTTCTAAAGATCATTTCAGGACTTCCTCTAGATTAGCCAAGTGTTCCTTTTCTGTGAATCCAGTTATCAGCACATCATCCAGGTGGGCCACAACTTGAGGTAGTCATTGTGGCATGCTCTCCATTGTCCTCTGAAAAATGGCACAGGCTGAGGAAACACCAAAGGGCAAGCATGTATATTGATATAATTCTTTGCGGGTATTTATGGCCACAAATTCTCGGGAGGCAACATCTAGCTCCAGTTGCTGATATGTGTGACTCATGTCAAGCTTTGTATATGTTGTCCCTCCTGCTTGTTTGGCATAGAGGTCTTCAATCTTGGGAATAGAGTACCTGTCCAGTTTGGCTGCTTTGTTGACCACAGCTCTGGATGGTCTGGTCTGGTCAATCATGACCTAGGAGACTTGGCCTTTCACCTTCTACCACTATCATTGGTAGCTGTGCCAATTGGTGTCTATAACGAACAGTTACTCTGGTGATACCTTTTACCTGGCTTTCTTCACTTGTGTATATTTTCAACTTGGCAGGTGTTTGTTCCAAATTTAACTGTTGATCACCTTATTTAAATATCTAAAACTGTGTTCTCCTATTACAGTGGTAGAAACACCCGTGTCTACTTCCATTTTAAGGGTTTACCATTCTCTTGCACTGTGACAATAATTGGCTCTGTCTTCCCAACTTTCATGTTGAATAATGAATAAATGTCAGGATTGGTTGTTTCTGGCTCTTCTACACTATATACTTCATTGGACTTCGATTGTTACCTGGAAGCCTGTTTAAATCTCACTTTGCAATGTTTCAATATGTGTCTACTTCTGTGGCAAAAATAACACTCTACCTTTTTAAATTACCAATTGTTAGAAGTATGATTGTTTCCATGTCGGTAAAAATTGGTTTTTGATTTTGCTGCTAAGCTGTTTCCTCTCAATTTTTAGTTAGCGAGGGTTGTTTCCCGCTTCGCAGCGGAGACTCAGCTTTTTGCGCCACTTTTGGCTGACAGTTCCTGCCAAACTAGGAGAACGGCGCCATTTTGCCCCCCTTGCATCACTTGTGAATCCCTTACAGTGCTTTCTATCACAACACTATTTCTAACGCTTTCTTAAAATCAAGACTCACTTCAGCCAGCAATCTTTGCTGAATAGCATCCTCCTGCATGCCACATACCAAATGATCCCAGAGCATATCATTCAGGGATTCACCAAAATCACAATATTCTGCTAGATATTTTAAGTTCACCACATAAGTAGCAATGATCTCTCCTGGGACTCTATTCCGTGAATTGAACCTGGACCTCTGCATTGTGACTGAGCGCTTGGGTTGGAGATGTCTTTTAATGAGGTTGACTAATTCAATGAAAGCCTTTGAATCTGGGGCACTGAGGGCCATCAAGCTTTAAATTAAACTGCAGGTCTTGCTCCCACAAATACTCAGGAGAATCACTCTCCTCTTTTCCTCCCCTGTGATTTCATTGGCTTGAAAGTAGAACGCAAGATGTTCTATACATTGAGACCAGTCATCTGTGGCTGGTTCAAAGGGATCAATTCTTCCAAACTGTGGCATCTCAGATGAATATACCTTCTTTTTAAAAAAAAATTACCTTAGATACTCACAATCGCAGGGCAAGGTACAGCACCAGATCTGATTTATTCTCATTGCCAGTTTATTCTGGAGTTGATTTTCCAGGCAACTTTTCTTGGTGGACACATTTAACTTTATTTACAAGACAGCAGCAGCAACTACATGTGTGCATCAAACTCTTGACTGAAGAAGAACTCACTTTTAGAGGTTCCCGCGCTGCTAACTCATTGGTTTACACAGATCATGTGATCTTACAACACGGGATTATTCCTTAAAGCTACAGTACTACGTTTATCAGAACTATAATTACTACAGCCAGTCATTTCCAAATGGGGTTTGATTTTACTTTGGAGGAGCCAAGCATTTACAGCTATCTACCAAGCTGCAAAAGAAAAAAACACATTTCACTGATCCTAGAATGTGCCAGTTTACAACAAAGAGTGATTTTCATGGGACTGAGCTTCACCTTCACAGCAGAGTAATGTGTGTCTCCAGTGGTGAAAAGCTCCTGTCCTTATAAAACAATGCATCATCCAGGTTACCACGTGGAATGCTGTTACTAGTATTAATTTAAAGTATGCAAAAGAACAACTGAAGGGGCACAGCCAATCAAAACTATAGCAGTTCAGTTAAAAAAAAACAACTGGTAGTTAAGGATTTGTGTTTAGAAAAGTAACAACCAGATAACCCCTCGCCCACAAATAAAGTTCTCAAATTTAGCTCCACACATTTTTCCAGTACGTAGCCCTGAAGGAATTTTATATCAGCTCTGTCAGAGCTTCAGAGCAGCTTCCTTTTCCCATGGGTCACGTCTGCAGCTATAGTACGTAACAATCCCATTTACTATGCAGCATAAATTGGTGAAGCATCTTGGCATGCATGATTACATGTGGCTAATGATTAATTGTTGCACCTGTAGTGGTTGATAATATTATTCATACTTGTTTGAAAAGAAAATTGTATTCAAATGCAAATATTCAGAGATGCTAGCAATTTGGATGACTCCCCCATATATTGGTGAAGAGATAATTCACATAAAGGATGAAGTCTGCTTTAAGTTGTGCGTATCCAACAAAATGAGTTAATGAAATTATCTAAATAGCTTCATGGCAGTAGCACCTACTATTACTCACATTAAATCAGAAGTGAAGGTTAGCACTTGCTGCCTAGGTCACATAATATGTTTTTCTAGCAATCTATTTGTTGTTCCTTTGTTTTGATGTGTTTAAATGCACCTGGTTCTTCATCAATCATTGTTTTCCTTTCGATGCATGTGCACCGTGAACTGTATAAGGTACAATCATACATACTATCCTCACCCTGTCCCCACAATAGATCTTCTGCCAACACCATTCACCTTTTGTTTTATGTTATCTTGCATGTTCAGGAGGATTTTTGAAAGCAGAATGTGTTTGCACGAGGCCTGTCAGTAAAAATCATAACATGGAATGTTTGGGATCGGTCAAGCAGAGTCCATTCAAGTTCTATCTGAAGTGTGCTGAACCCACTGGGCTGTCAGTAAGCAGGTCAAGGCAGGTCAGCACAGCTTCAATGAACATTATCACCAAAGTGCAGTGTTTTAGCAACTCACAGGCTTGGGCAGCAGGCTAAAATAAACTTTGAATGCCTCATGTCCTATCATTGTCTAAAGTCTTTCACTCCTATGGCAGTTTAAATTTTAGAGACAAGGTTCTAGTGATTCTTCTTGCCAAATCTGACAATAGAACATGTTGGCCTCGATTTTCAAACCACTTAAATTTGGTTGATATATTTATATCTGGCATTGGTGGTGCACTTCAGTTAAACAAGGAATTTTTGTAGGAGCTTCATGATTGGGGCTGGATTTATTGTGGGCTCTATCTATATTGTACCTAGACAAAACAGTTAGCTGCACGGTGGCTAAGGATTTGTCTTACTTAAGATTCAAAGGTATTGCCATTTTATGACTGACTTGGGGCAAATTTAATTGTGGAATGTATTAGGAAAACTGTTTGCTTCTTTTGAGACAATACATAGAAAACCCTGCAAAAACCTTATCTGCAAAGCAAGAGTATCATTCATAGTTCAAAAACATAATCACATAATTCTGCCAAGTTTTCTTGAAAATGATGAAAATCCCCCAATTATGACAGTGGACCATTATATTCATAATGTTAGCATTATATTTATTGAATCATCAATCATTGTACTGCAAATACTATCAGTTCCAGTTAAATCTCTTAAAATAAGACTATCTGTATTTTTACGGTGATTGGCAATTTGTTTGTAATTTGTTCATTAAGGCACAAATTAATAGCTCAGATGTGAAAATGAATCATCACATCAAATGTACGGTCAGCTAGTGCAGCATTTATTACCCATCCCTAGTTGCCCTTGAGAAGGTGGTAGTGAGCTGCCTTCTTCAACTGCTGTAGCCCATGTGGTATGGTACGCCCACAGTTGTTAGGAAGAGATTCCAGGATTTTGACCCAGCGACAGTGAAGGAACGAAGATATATTTCCAAGTCAGGATGGTGTGTGGCTTGAAGGGGAACTTGCAGGTGATGGTGTTCTCTTGCACCTATTGTACTTGTCCTACCAGGTGGTGACAGTCACGGGTTTGGAAGGTGCTCTCGAACGAGTCTTGGTGAGTTCCTGGAGTGTATCTTGTAGATAGCACACACTGCTGCCACTGTGAGTCAGTGGTGGGGGGAATGCTGAAGGTGGTGGCTGGGGTGCCAATCATGCAGACTGCTTTATCCTGGATGGTGTCAAGTTTCTTGAGTGTTGTTGGAGATGCACTCATCCAGGCAAGTGGAGAGTATTCCATCACACCCTGACTTGTGCCATGTGGATGGTGGAACAAGGAAGTGAGTTATTCACCACAGGATCCCCAGCCTCTGACCTATTCTTGTAGCCACAGTATTTATGTGGCTGGTCCAGTTCAGTTTTTGGTCAATGGTAACCCCCAGGATGTTGATATTGGGGGGATTCAGCAATGGTAACGCCATTGAATGTCAAGAGGAGATGGTTGGATTCTCTCTTGTTGGAGATGGTCATTGCCTGGCACTTGTGTGGCGTGAATATTATTTGCCACTTATCAGCCCAAGCCTGAATGTTGTCCAGGTCTTGCTGCATGTGGGCATAGACTGCTTTTGTCCAACATTTTGTAAATGTGACATAATGACAAATCTACCATTGTCTTTTGTGCATCACACTTTCAGTTACATGAGAAGTAGAAATATAATAATGCCAATGGATTACTAGAAATAAGATGCTGCATGATTTCAGATTATACAACTCAGAATCAAAAGGTGAGATCATCTGCAGTCCAGCATCACAAGTGGATTGCTTTAGAGATTCTCCTGATCTATGTCATTTTAATGTAATTATTCAATTTGATAATGGACAGAAATTAGATCAGATTATACTGTACACATTCCTACAAAGTTTTGCACTTAAACCCAGTAGCAGATATTAATTTATATTCTGAAAGTACTTTGCTTTTATCTGTTTGTTTGAGTTTAGTATCTAAAACAAAACCAAACCCTGTCCTCCCTTCACTGAATACTGTGAGAAATTGGGATGGGCGGGACTGGAAGATCGCTTTTTTACTCTAAGTAGATCTACCTGAACTGACTAGATCTTCCCATATATGGGCCACCAAATGGAAACACCATTCAAATTACAGAAATATATAATCTGACATATTGTCCATGATTTGACTAATTAGCAATACTAAGTATACCTGTGCATTCCTGGCATGCAGCATTGTTATGGAGGTGAGGGAGGATTTCAATTTTAAATGCAGATTTTTTTAAATAATCTGAACCGATGCTTTATCATAGTTATCAGAGATCATTTATACATTAGCCAGGCTTGTGTTGATTCCCCTGGGGCAGACAGCACCACAGGTTGCTACCAGTGCAGCCCATGTGGATTTCCTCATTTTTCTCAATGAACAATGCCGCATGGGCCAAGCAGGTAGTAGCCCCAGCTCTGCCTAGCCCCGGGGAATTGACGTGATCTGTCAAACAATGCTACATGTATGAATTTCTCCTCCATATAGCCATAGAATGGCACAGTACAGAAAAAGGCTGTTCAGCTCATTGGGTGGAATCTTACCATCTTTGTTTTTAAATGAGTCCTGACCCCTATTGTTTATGAGGACCACCTGCCTGCACGATCTTACTGGAGTACCTGGTAACAAGCCACCGCCAGAAGCTCCATCTAATTAAGAACAGTGGGAAAGCTATACAGGTGGGGCAAACAATGAGAGTGCCCGAGGCTCAACTAGAGAGGTGGGGGGTGCCAATGTAGGAGCAATGAGGGCGCCTCAATGTGGAGATGCTGTGTCTAACAATTTCAAAAAAAGAACAAATTAACTGTGGCCACAGCAGCCAAACCATCATTGGCTCCAGTTGGAAAAGGGGTGAGGGAGTTAAAGGAAGCCTCGCTGGTTCCTGGCCTGCTGCTGGGAAATTGAAACCAGGCACCTGCAAGGCTTCGGCCTCAGTAGGAGGCCCATCCACCACCGGTGGCATCATCAAATTGCCCCTGTGGGAACCTAATTGTTTATAATTAACTGCCTGCCTCTGCCAGGCGTGCATCTGATGCTGGTATCACCCTGCTTCCAGCAAGGTCACTCAGAGGTGGGAACTTGGATTTTCTATCCAGCGCATGCATTTCAAGAATTCCCCATAATCCCACCTCCAAAAGCCGCATTCACACGCATTCCTCTGTTCTTTCTCCATAGCCCGGCAATTCTTTTCCCTTCAAGTAAAATTATGATCGAATCTGCGTCCATTAATCTTTCAGGTAGTGCATTTTAGATCTCAACAATTCACTGTAAAACAATGTTTCCTCATTTTGTCTCCGGTTCTGTTGCCTGTTACCATAAATATGTGTCCTCTGGTTACCAACCCTTCTGTCACTGGAAACTAGGATTCTGTGGAGTATAAGCCTGCTGTTCTCTCTCAGGACTTTGTTTCCAATCATCGGCTGTGAGCGTCGCTGGCAAGGCCAGCATTTAGTGTCCATTTCCAATTGCTAAATCCAAAAAAAATGATGTTTGCCAAGAAGGGTGATCAACCAGCATGGCAGAAATCCAATGTAACATGGGAAAAGCTGAAAGAGAAATGAAGGAAGGTGATGGTGAGCCACCTTCTTGAACCGCTGAAGTCCATGTGGTGTAGGTGCATCCACAGCGCTGTTTTGGGAGGTGTTCCAAGATTTTGACCCAGCGATGATGAAGGAACAGTGATATATTTTTAAACATGGTGTGTGACTTGGAGGGGAACCTGGCGGTGGTGGTGTTCCCATGTATCTGCTGTCTTTGTTCTTCTAAGTGGTCAAGGTTGTGGTTTTGTAAAGTTCTGTCAAAAGACTCTTGCGGAGCTAATGAAGTGTATCTTGTAAATGGTCTTGTTGCATGTGTGCATGGATGACAAAAGATGTTCTCCCAACACAGCCACTCCACAAGTACCTTTGCTGTTTCCTAACAAACACAACCCATACTGCTGTCACCCACACCGAGGTGGTGCAGCCAAAGCCGGGACCTCACATCTCAGAGCTTCTGCAGTTCATCTTGCAAGGCCATCTGTAGTCTTCCCCAGTACTGGTGGACTGCTTTGCCACACCACAAGGAGTGGTTGAGGCAGAGACCATTGAATTAAAATTGGACAAACATTTGAATCAGAAGAACTTATACAATCCTGGTTTGGAACTATATCCCTGTTCCTTCACTGTGACTAGGTAAAAAAATGTGGATATCTGTTCCCAACAGCACTGTAGGTGTACCTACACAACATGGACCACCATTTACTAGATGCTACATATATTAACATGCAGGGTCCTATTCTTTGCAGACAGAAAGAACATATACACACATTGTGCCTGTTTCAGCTAAACAAAATATGTGATAGCCATTTGCTGGTTCATTCCTCTGGGTAATGCCTTGACCAATCAGAGTCAAGTTGCCTGGTTTAAAATTTCAAACAATTCTTGGCAGTTAACTGTCAGTAACCATTAACTGGTGCATTATCCATGGCAATGCCTCTACCAATCAGAGTCCTCTTGACAACCAATCAGCACCCTCTTTCTCTTCTCATATAGTATAAAGTTGTTGCTTCCCCCGACATTGGTATTCTTGTGATTGTCCTGATGAGTACAAGACAAAAAGCTTTGACAAAATGTCTTTTTTCAGCAATACTCAGGTTCTGTACTACCAAACACTTACAAACTTGAACTCCTAAATTTTAACATAGGAACTGAATTACTCACATGTAATATTACATCAGGAATTCTACAAAGGAAAATCCAAAAGTTTTGTGCATTATCGGACTATGTAAGATATTTGTACTGAAGAGGATTGAAATTGTTGTAATTGTTGTAATACTCATTTCCTGTATGTTAACTCTACTACATATTTTCTTACATGTAGGATAAGTGCATGGCTTGTTTCAGTGGTATTAGTCTCATGTCTGAGGCTTAAATACATTTACTTATGTAAGGCACCTAATGTCTGGTTAAGGTAACTGCCAGAGACACTGGAAAATGGTTCAACTCAATTTTGGTTCAGATGCCTTACAGGTTGTCAAAATTGAGCCTTGTTGCGCTTATTTTGCAGGCATAAATAGTTGGACAAAAACACAAAAGCATGAAGTCTAAGTCATGATCATATTAATAATGCTACTACTTTTCACAGTAACGCCCTGGTGAACAATTAGAAACACATGTCCAACTAATCAGTTTTCACTGATTAAGTTGCCGAACCGTCTGGTTCTGGAGGAACAACTGTTGTTTCAGTGTTCTAGGAAGTGACCTCAGGCACATTCTTTTGAAAGAAGAAGTAGCCTGTTAATAAAAATAGAAATTTCGGAGGGTGCTTGAATACCCTGAATATCGCCCCCTCCTCCCTCTGCCTTCATCCCATGGCCCTGAAAACAAAATGTGAAAAAAGTAAACAGCTAATGGCTGCATTTTGAAACTATTTGCTTATTAGATTCAGAAACAGAAATATAGCTCTATAAACCCAAATATGTTTACGCTCTGGGTTAATCCAGGATAAGGAGACGGTTTACTTGGACAAAATACAATCTATGCTGCCAGCATCACCAGTTCAAAATATCAAATGTTTATGACTTCAGAACAGGCTAATTTATCAAATTTATCTTTGAAAATAATCCATTTCACATTAATCCAAAATCATTTGGAATTACTTGATGTTCTAACCTCTAGAATCTGCTCACAATGAGCCCTTCTGCTGCAAAGGCAATAACAGTTTGCATTTATGTAATGCCTTTAACATAATAAAATGTTCCAAGGTGCTTCACAGGAGTGTCACCATTAAAAAAAAAATGACACAAGCTACTTAAGGAATTATTAGGACAATTGATCAAAGGTTTGGTCAAAGTGGTAGATTTTAAGGAGTGTTTTAATGGAGGAGATTGAGGTGGAAAGTTGGAGTGATTTAGGCATTCAATAAATTGAGCTAAAATTATAGTGGCAATGTCAGAGGTGGTACTGCAATACTGTACCAACCTCTCTCTTCCCATAACACCACTGTGCAACATCATTTGCAATTTAATGGGCAAGGGATTTAAGGTACCACAGGCCAACAGGCAAATATAGTTAGTTCTATATTGCTGCAGGAACAGTTCAAACCCTTGTGCATCTTATATTTTTGCCAGCAGTGTCCCTATATTGCTGCGACAAAATATGTTGTGTCAGTATTTTGATTTTCTTTTGTTGTAAGACCAAATGGATCTTGTATTCATTATTTCTTGCTTTCTAAGGTTTGACATTCTTATATGCCCTACAATTGAATACAGATTTGATCTTTTACTTGTTTTATTCAGCTTTGTTACTAAAAGTGACATCCCCAGCGCATCTTGGTACCTGTTTGGTCAAAGCGTAAGTACATTTAAGTTCAGAACCACACACTTACACCTGTCTGACATTAACACAGATCTGGTCTGGTGCCTTTACTCCTTCAAGAACTTTCATTTTTCTCGGTAGACAATCAACAGCTGGCACTAAGTGGGAAAGTATTAATGATTGTTCTCAACTTTGAAATAAAAGACTTATTTATCTTTCTATATTGCAACATTTGAGTTTTATTTAATATTTTAACATTGTATACTGTTTCAGTTGAATTATTTCGGTTAAATTAAATAGTCAACTAAATTCTGTTCCATTGTGCGGTCGGGATCCAGACAGGGGTTTTGGGGATTGTCTGTTCTCCCAAAGTATGATGCTCAAGTCTGTAGTTTCTCAAAACCATTACTCTTTATTTACAGCAAGTATTTACACATTTGGACCTCTGCACGAGATTGGAGCTTCTCCTCCTTCCAGATCTCTCTCACTTCTTTGTCATGTGATCTGACATCAGTATTGCATCATGTATGCTTCTGATGTTAACCCTTTACCCTACATCTCCTCCCAAGTCTTTATCCTGATCGTATTTACATCCTCCCCCATCTCCCCACAAAGTCTCAGATTTCACAGGGTTAGTCTCTGAGGCGTCTTGACCAATCTCCCTCGTCTAGTTCTGATCTTCTTTTGAGGTTGAGGATATTCCATCCTCTCCCTTCTGCCAGAGGATATTCCCCTGGGCAGCTGTACAGCTTGTAGTAAGTATTTCTTCTTCTTCATCAGGATCTGAGTACTAAGCCCAAGTTTATAGTGGCTTTCTCTCCAAGGATATTAAGGCACTGCGGTTTCTCCTTATGATACCCTGGTCTGTCTCAATCCTGTACGATCTTGGTTGTGGAGATTTTTCAATGATTGTGCCTTCTTTCTGTTGGTCTCAGACCCGTAATCTCTCTCCAAGCTCCAGCACTGGTAATTCACGTGCTCTATGCCTGTGATTAAAGTTCTGAGCCTGGTTGCTTCTCTGTTCTTCTTCACGCTGTTTTACTGTCTCATGGTCCTGGACAAGAAAATTCAGGGCTGGCAGGAAAAGAGATCCCTGAAGGAATGACAAAAGAAGAAAAAAAGATGTCAGAACATCGCAGGAGCAACAGATGCAAGCTGAGACACAGATGTGGAGACCGGACAGTAGTGAGCACAAGTCTGAAGCAGCAAACAATGCACAGAAGCAGGAACAATTCCAGGGCTAAGCAGAAGCATGGAATCCACACAACCACTCCCAAAACCATTTCAGAGTGCAGAAGGCTCGTAACAGGCCCAGAACTTGGACAAATGAAGAAAAAGGCACACAAGGTACAAAACTGCTTCAGGATTGAACAAAAAAGATCAAAAAGACCAGGTCAGTGCTGTACTTTGAGTGAGAATGGGAGTGACTGCCCTTGACATCAAGGCAGCATTTGACTGAATGTAGCATCAAGGAGCCCAAACAAAACTGGAGTCAATGGGATTCAGGGGAAAATTTGCCTGCTGGTTGGAGTTATACCTAGCACAAAGGAAGATGGTTGTGGATGTTGGAGGTCAGTCATCTCAGCTCCAGGACATCACTGCAGGAGTTCCTCAGGGTAGTGTCCTCGGCCCAACCATCTTCAGCTGCTTCATCAATGACCTTCACTCCATCATAAGCAGTGGGGAAGTTCGCTGACGATTGCACAATTTTCAGCACGATTTGTGACTCCTCAGGTACTGAAGCAGTCAATGCCCAAATGCAACAAGACCTGGACAATATCCAGGCTTGGGCTGACAAGTGGCAAGTAACGTTCACACCACACAGGTGCCAGGCAATGACCATCTCCAACAAGAGAGAATCTAACCATTGCCCTTTGACATTCAATGCCATTACCATTGCTGAATCACCCACTATCAACATCCTGGGGGCTACCATTGACCAGAAACTGAACTGGACTAACCATATAAATACTATGACTACAAGAGCAGGTCAGAGGCTAGGAATCCTGAGGCGAGTAACTCACCTCCTGACTCCTCAAAGCCTGTCCACCATCTACAAGGCACAAGTCAGGAACGTGGTGGAATGCTCCCCACTTGCCTGGATGAGTGCAGCTCCTACAACACTGAAGAAGCTTGACACCATCCAGGACAAAGTAGCCCACTTGATTGCCACTCCATCTACAAATATTCAGTCCCTCCACCACCGACGCATAGCAGCAACAGTGTGTATTACCTATAAGATGCGCTGCAGGAACTCACCAAGGCTCCTTTGAAATCACCTTCCAAACCCACGACCCCTATCGTCTAGAATGAAAAGGGCAGCAGACACATGGGAACACCACCACCTGGAAGTTACACTCCAAGCCACTCCCCATCCTGACGTGGAAATATATTAATTGGCCCACCCATGTAAAATGGCGGCGCGCCCCGATCGGGGGCACCGATCGGAAGTACACCCGCTCATGCCCACATCCACACTTCCCCCCCGACGTGGGGAAAATGTTGCCCCTGGTATTTTTCCCAGATTACTATTACTCATTGTAATGGAATCCGTGGTTTCAAAGCTTGTATTTTTTGAGACAGATCATAACTGAAAAGGGAAACTGTAAAGGGAAACTGAGAAAGGAAACTGACCTTTCCAGTTTCTAAGGAAATTAAGACTAAAACCGAGATTGGAGACAAAAGTTTCTGGGGAGGCTTTGAGGCTGAGACTGATGACATATAGGCAGAGTGGACTGCTAAGCCAATTCGTAAGGGGGCTCTGCCATTTAATGCATAATTTATATTGTATAGTTGACCGCAATGCCTGTTAATTCATGTTTAACTGATACTGATTTTGCGTTTTAGAATATAGGTGGCTAAGCAAGATGGTATTTAATGTTTGCATTGTTTGACTCTTGTATCGTAAAATTTCATTTGTTTTAAACCATGGAATCTTGTGGCTTCATTCTTTCTGTAAATTACTGGGATTTCAGATTTCATTTAAAAAACAATGTTACTGGTCTCGACAGAGATCATAACAACATCATTGGGCTAGTTAATCAAGGAAAAGTCCAATTCTAACCTCGCACAAATTTCAAGTTAGTATGTATCTAATGGCGCCACTGCAAAATAATTCTTCTGGAGTTCTCTGCCCAAATACAGTTCCGACCATAGGTAGGGCCAGGAGACAGGTCCCAAATCCACCCCAGCTGGAACTAGGATCGAACCCCATGCGGTCTCATCCATACCAACCAACCAGGCAATTGGGCCAACCGACCCCACCAAGGAGTCTGAGTTGCTATGGCAACATAGGGTGGAATAGTCCCAGATTTGCACTAAGTGCGGTAGCGGGTGGGAAAAAGAGTGTTTTACCCTCCGTCCAATGGCGGCTTTTCACATCGTATCATCCCAATCCCACCTCATTAACAATAGATTCCCGGGAAATATGCCATTTCAATGGCAGGTGGGCTATCACGCCCGCTACACTGTCACCTCGCCGCTTCAGCACACAAGGCACCATATTCAAAGTGCAGCCATGTGCACACCTCTCAGTACTCCCAGAGCAGGACTGCTGCACAGAAGACATGGCCCCAAAAGGCAGGAAGACTGCAGCCCCTCAGTTTAGTGATGCGTCCCTCGAGTGCCTTTAGGACGCAGTAGAGGCCCGCCATGATACCCTCTGGCCGCAGGAGGGGCAGCAACATCACTAACCCAGCATGGGAGGCGGTGGCAGCAGTGGTCAGCGCTAATGTCCTGCAAAAGAGGACAGCCAACCAGCAACACAACAGGATGAATGGTCTCATCCATTCTGCCAGGGTAAGTCACTCTTCTTATCACTCTCAACTCAGGCACTCACAAACCCATCACACATCCACAGGGATCTCACACCTCAAGGGACAATACCACTAACTCTCACACTCACTCTCGCATCTCCATCAGGCTCATACCCTCTGGAGCTCACATCCTCAACACGTCCATGAAACCGCTCACCACACAAACATTCCATGTGGTGCCATGTGTCCTGCTTACACTCTCCATCTGTTTTCATGCAGGAGACACTGGCTCACAACAGCCACAGAGATCCCAGAAGGGGGAATGGGGGAAGGGAGTAGCCCACATTAGGCCCCTCACTCACTCTGAGGAGTGTGCCATTGTGCTGACAGATGAGGTTGTGGACTGTGCCTGTGGTGACGGTGAGGTCAGTGGTGAACATCCTCATGAGGATGCTGCACCACATCATCCCTCTCTCAACGAAAACGTGAGTGCTCTCTCTCCTGCTTTTGACTCTGCTGCCATGCACTACTTTGGATCACAGGTAGCTCTGCCAAACGACGAACACCCTCAGCCAGACAGTCCCTCATCTCCATCCACGTGCTCACCTCTAGCTAAGAGGACACCTCCTCCAATGAAGAGCTGAAAATAAGCTGCCTTGAAGACCCATGATACCGCTTACCCACACCCTCAATCAGCATAGAGACATACGACTCGGTGGGTCCTAGATCTAGAGCAGGCTTTGGTTCACAGTCTGGTGGCCACCGTATGGACATGTGTCCGCAGCAGGAGGAGGCACGTTCAGCCAAGCTCCCTGGCACTCAGAGGACTGCTGGGAAAGAGGCATCTGTGAAGTCTGAGTCAGATGACAAGTCTCTGGATTTGGCCTTCCAACTCATTCTGGGGAGTTAGCAGAAGGCGGGAGAACATCATGCAGAGCTGTTGGAAGCCCTCAACAGAATTGCATGTGAGTAGGAGAAATACGTATGCCTGCTCTCTGGTGAAGTGGTGCCCACATGTGCAGGAGATGCTGGAGGTCTTCATGGGGAGGATGGTGGGCACCATGGACACCCTAGTCCAGCAGAATGTGGAGATTGTGCAGACCTGCACTCCGTCGTTGTAGCCATGGGTGAGTTCTTGAAGTGGCGATGCGAGAGGGAAAGTGGGCATATCGGCTTCCCCCCAGCTCCTTCCCTTCAAGGGGTCAGGTGGGGGCCCTCGGGCACTCGAAGGGAGGGGGAGCAGCAGCTGGACACCCCTGGGTCATCCACTCAGGAATTGCAGAGGCTGTCCTCTCCCCTTGAGTCCCCTTTGTCTATGACCCCCTCAACCTCATCCTCTGTCACTGCGGAGGGAACTGCTGGCCCACAGGAGGACAGCCGAAGCAAGCTGGGACACCTAAGGCCTCAGCTCTCCAGATGTCCCATGCTGAAGGAATCAGAGGCAACAGGGCCAACCATTGCACAGACTGTCTCCACCCCTGCTGCGGATGTCAGGGCAGCAATTAGAAGTCTAAGGCGTTCAAAAGTTAAGAAATTCTGATCACAGTTCGTTGCATAGGTGAATATATTTTGTCAACTTACAATCTGGAAACATATTCCTTTTCATTGAATAACGTGTCATGGTGTCTTTCAGCTTCATTGACAGACTTCGCGAGTCCTCCCACTTCATTCCCGCCCACCAGCAGTTTAGCTGCATGCAGCCGGCTGTGTGTGTGTGGCAGATCCTTTCGGAGCCTCGTGCAAGCTCTCTCCCATGCACGCGAATCCCTCCCATATCACACTCATCTCAATGTCCTGAGCATTTTCAGTGCTGCCTGCTGGGGCTCACTTCTAGTTGACCATCTGAGCTGACCTGCATCTCCACCCACCCACTGATCACACTCCCATGCAGCACCTGATCTCACCCACCACAACTCCTGTTTCACTTTTGATTCGGCAAGCATGGTGCATCTAACATTTTTCTTCAGGTCCCACGTCCTTTCCCGCTCCCCCTCCCCAGTCACCCATTGCCTTTCCGCCATCACTGTTGATCAAACGTCTTCCCTTACACCTTCCACCCCACCTTACACCGACCTCTCCAGTTGTCCCCCACTGCCCCATTCCCACATAGTCCCTCACTCCCAACCTCACCTCCCTGAAACCTTATTCCCCCCGCCCCCAACCTCGCCCACCCGACACCTTTGTTCCCCGCCACAACTCTATCCCCCAACACTGTCATTCCCCCCCTCCCAAACTCACCCCCACCGACACCTTCATTCCCCCCTCCCTACCACACACCCCCAACACCTCTTCCTCTCCCAGCAGATCCTAGACCTTCCTCTCCCACCCCGCTGTACATCTTCTTCTCCCAAACACAGCTGGACCTTCCTCTCCTCCCCCTCGACCATCATCCATTGTGAGCAGACCCTTAGCGGCAACTTTCCAACTTCCATGAGCTGCTTTGCAGCAGAGCCATGTCCATGAAAATCCATCCAGCATGCCATGGACGTTCCTCCAGTGTGCCGTTGCTGTCAGGCTCCAGCATCTTCTGCTCCTTGGATGTCCGAGATGTGAGCAATGCCCTGGCCGTAAGTCCTGATTTCTGCACGTCACAATTGCCAAGACGTGTTCTGCACAATCATGCCGACATGGGCGGACGATCCAGCATGGAGGGATGATTCTGACCGGCTAGCCTTATAATGATATGGTCATGTATTACAATGAGATTCCTGACAGCGGGAAACATGGCAAAATATTGACGGGCAGAGCGGACGATTGCAAACTGGTTTCACGACGTCGTGAAACCGATTTTTGGCCTTCCCGCCATGTTGTCTGCTCACACTGCCGAACATGCCCAATGCCAGTGAGCATGAAAATTTTGCCAATACACTTTTGCAAGCATGTTGTAGCCTGAAGCCTTGGACAGTGATGGGAGAGGCTCCAATTTCTTTCCAACACATGGCTGACCAGGAATCGCTCCCATTCTTACTGCCTGCTATTGGCATGTATTGGAATGATTTACAAGTTATGAACGCATCTTCCCTGGCCATCAAGCCCTGGAGTGGGGCTTCAACCTAGAGCTTTCTGACTCAGGGGCTAGGACGTTACCCAATGCACCACAAGTCCTCCTGGAAGGTAATAAGAAATGCAAATGTGGGCTGATTAGTCCCATCCCTGGTCAAGGAATCTGAGGTAAGTTGTAGCATCTCTTCCAATATAAGGAATCCTGTACTTTTACAAGTTTGTCTTCCATTTATATACTTTCATTTACAGAGTGTTGCCTTCATTTTTCAAATGTTTTGGACTGTAATTTTAATTCGTTTGGACCTTAGCCTAAAAACAGAACTAAATCTGTGTAAACTCAGCAAATAAATTCCACAGTGTTATTCATTAATATTAGCAGTGCGAGGTCAGTGATGTGGATGGGAATGTAGCCGTTTAACATGGCTTTTCCAACATGCAAATCCTTATTTTAACTAAAGTCGTTCCTGCACAAATGCTAGCTTTCAGCTGTAAGGGGGAGAAATCTGGAACAGTACAAGTAAATGCGAATCACATTTATCCAAATTAAATCCAATCCCTTTGTAGAAAAAAGGTTGTGAATGAACAGTATCTACTCAGAGAACCAGGAATTCGGAGGCAGACTTATTAAAAGCAGATGCTTATGCCCAGGGTGGAGAGAAAATATTCTTTTGTTGAATGGATGTGTTCCCAGAAACTTGGAATAATAAACAAGTGCTGGTTTAAATGTGTAAAAAACAGAGGTTGAGTCTTTTTGACAGCATCAAGCTAATGCATGCTGGCTTCTTCGTACATTAGCATTCTGGCTTCTACAACCAGAACGTGGTCACGCTGCTTTGTATATTTTTGTCTTGCGAAAAAAATGAAAAAATATCATTTTTAAGTGTGCTGTAATAGTCCTAAAGCTGGCAGATGAGTATGTAATCAAATGGAGAGTCTGAATGTCTTTCAAAGGGATTGAAATTAGGCCATAGATTGGAAATAATTATGGTATGTACTAGCACAACAAGAGGACAATGATGGAGCTACAGTCTGGATAATGGTGCTGGAGAATAGGCTAACACTCAGCCAATTACAATAACAATGTGCATGCATTATTCTTACAAACTGAATAATTCAGCAAATCAGTCATTATATTTCTCCATACTGTACAAGAATCACACAGTGATATTGAGTGCTTATTTAATTGCAGAGATTTCTGATCATTTGCAGTTCATATGAGCAAGGACTAATTTAGACCTTTTCTTTTATTCATTTACAGGATGTGGTCTTCGCTGGCTGGGCCAGCATTTATTGTCCATCCCTAGTTGCCCTTGAGAAGGTAGTGGTGAGCTGCCTTCTTGAACCGTTGCAGTCCATGTGGTGTAGGCACACCCGCAGTGCTGTTAGGAAGGGATTTCCAGGATCTTGACCTAGCGACAGTGAAGAAACGGCGATATATTTCCAAATCAGGATGGTGAATGACTTGGAAGGGAACTTTCAGGTGGTGGCGTTCCCATTTATCTGCTGCCCTTGACCTTCTAGGTGGTAGTCGTTGTGGGTTTGGAAGGTGCTGTCTAAGGAGCCTTGGTGAATTCCTGCAGTGCACCTTGTAGATGGTACACACTGCTGCTACTGTGTGTCGGTGGTGGAAGGAGTGAATGTTTGTGGATGTGGTGCCAATTAATTGGACTGCTTTGTCCTGGACGGTGTCCAGCTTCTTCAGTGTTGTAGGAGCTGCACTCATCCAGGAAAGTGAGGAATATTCCACCACGTCCCTGACTTGTGCCTTGTAGATGGTGGACAGGTTTTGAGGAGTCAGGAGGTGAGCTACTCGTCGCATGATTCCTAGCCTCTGACCTGCTCTTGTAGGCACTGTAAATATATGGCTAGTCCAGTTCAGTTTCCGGTCAATGGTAACCCCCAGGATGTTGATAGTGGGGGATTCAGTGACGGTAATGCCATTGACCATTGAGGGGCGATGGGTGGATTCTCTCTTGTTGGAGATGGTCATTGCCTGACACTTGTGTGACATGAACATTACTTGCCACTTGTCAAATCAAGCCTGGATACTGTCCGGGTCTTGCTGCGTTTGGACATGAACTGCTTCAGTATCTGAGGAGCTGCGAATGGTGCTGAACACTGTGCAATCATCAGCGAACATCCCCACCTCTGACCTTATGATGGAAGGAAGGTCATTGATCAAGCAGCTGAAGATGGTTGGACCTAGGACACAACCCTGGGGAACTCCTGCAGTGATGTCCTGGAGCTGAGATGACTGACTTCCAACAACCACAGCCATTTTCCTTTGTGCCAGGTATCACTCCAACCAGCAGAGAGTTTTCCCCTGATTCCCATTAACTCTAATTTTGTTAGGGCTCCTTGATGCCATACTCGGTCAAATGCTGCCTTGATGTCAAGGGCAGTGACTCTCACCTCACCTCGGGAGTTCAGCTCTTTTGTCCATGTTTAAACCAAGATCAGGAGCTGAGTGGCCCTCGCAGAACCAAAACTGGGCATCAGTGAGCAGGTTATTGCTAAGCAAGTGCCGCTTGATAGCATTGTTAATGACCCCTTCCATTACTTTACTGATGATGAAGAGTAGACTGATGGGGCAGTAATTCACCGGGTTGGAATTATCCTGCTTTTTGTGTACAGGACATTCCTGGGCAATTTTCCACATAGCCGGGTAGATGCCAGTGTTGTAGCTGTACTGAAACAGCTTGGCTAGGGGCGCGGCAAGTTCTGGAGCACAAGTCTTCAGTACTATTGCTGGAATATTGTCAGGGCTCATTTGCAGTATCCAGTGCCTTCAGCCGTTTCTTGATATCACGTGAAGTAAATCAAATTGGCTGAAGACTGGCATCTGTGATGCTGGGGACCTCCGGAGGAGGCCGAGATGGATCATCCACTCAGCACTTCTGGCTGAACATTGTTGCGAATGCTTCAGCCTTATCTTTTGCACTGATGTGCTGGGCTCCTCATCATTGAGGATGGGAATATTTGTGCAGCCTCCTCCTCCAGTGAGTTGTTTCTGTGTCCACCACCATTCACGACTGGATGTGGCAGGACTGCAGAGCTTAGATCTGATCCATTGGTTGTGGGATGGCTTAGCTCTGTCCATCACTCACTGCTTATGCTGTTTTGCATGCAAGTAGTCCTGTATTATAGCTTCACTAGGTTGAGACCTCATTTTTAAGTATGCCTGGTGCTGCTTCTGGCATGTCCTCCTGCACTCTTCTTCTTTGCTTTTTATTTCTTTTATTTTCTTTTCATGAAGGCCCCAACCTTAATCAATCTCTTTCTCTTACTCTTATGCACTCCTCATCCTCTCATTACATAAGTACAAGTTCTAGCAACGTATTAAACAGGAGGACTAGAGACAAAAAGTACAACTCTTCAAATAATGCAGAGATAGGCAACAAGTGATCCGTGAGCTGTAATATTAGTGCTACTAAGCTAGATAAGAAAGAGTGGTGGTAAAACTGGTGGAAGAGCTACATCTGGATGAAATTCATTTACCTTGTATTGGTTCAACCAAAGGCTGAACGACTAAGATGAAAGAGCCAGGGAATCAGATTAATTCCTCAGATCTACCAAAGAGTCAGCACAGACACAACATAGATTGTCTCCTTCTGTGCTATATCATTCTATGATTCAATACTGTAGAAGACCAATAGCTTATCAATTCACTAAGGGACCGAGGGAAAAGGCAGAGAGGAAGGGTGAGAAAAAATAAAATTGCATTAAATAAAGTGATTAAAGTAAGTGAAAATAATACTGGGGTAATTGATCGAACAGTTGTGATGTTTCAATTTGAAAAAAATTAATGATACTAACAAAAAACTAAGGGTGCTGAATGTAAATTACAATATGCATTTAAATAATTGAATGGACAGAGAGACTGAGAAAGTAACATAAAGGAGCAATGAAAAGAGTTGGAAACCGGGGGGGAAAAGTTCCTCTGCTTACTATTGTTAGGATTATCCCTTTGGAGCAGGGTTGAGGTGGGGCAGGACTTTCAGCTGCGCCACCACCAACCCCCATTGCATCAGACCCCCCCTCCCCCCACTGCACCACACCCCTGGAATTTCACATACCTCCAACTCCTGGGTAGCAGATTGTTTGTTATCCACAGTGGATTCGAGGGTGGAATTAAGAGGTGCTTGGCCATTGCAAGAGCAGAAAATTCAGTGGTGCTGGCGTAACCCACTCCTTCTTAAGAGGGCGTTTAGACTGTTACCATATCTTCCCAGGGTCTCTAACCAAGTTCCAAACGGTAGTCCCAGGAAGTGATGATAAAAGGGGCAGGGGAAAGGAAATCCACTGGAGACTTGGAGGAGACAACTATTATTCAGGGTAGTGCAGCAAAAGTAGGCCCCAGTGATTAAATTTTCCTTCATTTTCTAGATTTCAGAGAAGTTCCCCATTTGTTAGCAGCATTAATTTTTTTAATTTATTCACGGATGTAGGTGCCACAAGCTAGGCCATTTATTGTCCATACCTATTTGCCCTTGAGAAGGCATTATAAGCACAGTAAGGCTATTCTCACTACTTCTAGCAAAAATGGTAAAGGTTTTCTGAACGATCCTGCTAGAAGTGATCAGGCAAAATCTTACAATACTCATTAAGTTGTTTATTCTTGAGGGGAGTTCTCTTCCATGTTCCTGTTCAAAATTGGGCTGGATTATTGTGGTGAATGTCAGAAAAGTTAGATTGTAAGGCCAGTATTGCCTCACTGCTCAACCAGGATTTCCCTCCTCTCCTGATCAATGGAGCCAGGGGTACCCACTCCTTTCCATCCCACTGCATGTGAATTTGACCACCTGGCATTGACCATGGCACCAGAAAGGACAATGGCATACCAGCCCTGTCAACCTTGCAAAGTTCTTCTTACTGACACCTGGGGACCTGGGGTCTCTTGCCAAAATTGAAAGATCTGTCCCACAGTCTAGTCAAGCAACAGTC